>NC_141154.1:108248606-108848606 GCF_053477565.2 Lygodium microphyllum | reverse complement strand
AAGAGAATAAGAGAAGAGCTTCACCCTCTTGATCCCTCACTCCCACACACTCACTTTTTCATACTCTCACACTCTCTCTCAAGAGCACGCACAAGCAGGAGAAAAGAAGGAGAGAAGAAGAAGAGAACTCTTATTAGCCACACACCAAAGAATAAGCTTCCATTCACTTTTTGAACTTTATATACAAACCCTACAATCCCATGGGCACCCATCCCTTTTTTACATGACCGGCCATTGTGGCAAGGTCCTTTCTCTATTTCCTCTTCTAGCCTTATGCCTCTAGTCTACACCCGTCTAATATATTTTACAATTTGCACAGAAGGGAGCCTGGCGCTCTTTTACATGAGTTTTTTGGAGTTTTTTGAGGCGCCGTTCATTTAAAATTACGCTTTTGGCCCCCGCTTAGCTTTAGAGGCCGCCTGCGTGTCTTTGCTCTTTTTCCATCCTTTTTCTGCCTTTTCATTCATTTTTTCGCCTTCTTGACTTGGGGTTAATAGCATGTCATACATCTACAATGAAATAATATGGGTGTAGTATCTGGACTAAGCCCTCGGAACAATCATGTGTTCCGCATGTCACTAGCATATCCCCCTCATGTCTCTCTGATGTAGCATCTATGTCTAGTACCTTGAAATCCATGGTTCGTATGCTCCTCTAATCTCCTTAGCTCTTTGGACTATCATCCATCTTTGTGTAGATGTCAAGTGTGTGGTCATTGTTTGTAAGAAATCAAAGAGCTATGATTGATGTTCCTCTCTTTAAATAGTTCTAGCCTATAGTAATGATGTGTAGAGCCTCTAAATCTTGACTAGGAGCTGGCCCAAGTCTAGGGACTCCATGACTAGTCTCAGTGAGAGAGAATAGGAGGGAACACATGCACACATGCATGTGGATACTAAGTGAATTTAAGTGCCTTGAGGAGCCTTAGCTCTAATTGATACATGATAATGTCACCTCCCCCCTTCCCCCCTTACATGAGTGCATGGGGGTATACTAAACAATCATGACTCTGTAGTTGCATAGGTTGAGCAAATTTCTAGGAGGAAGCAAGATAGGCAAGGAGGAGATGTATGGAAATGGATATATGTTGAGTCATCTAGGGTAGGCATGATTAACCATGAAGAGGTCAGAAGTCCATGTACACTTTATGTTTTGTTGTACAATGAGAAGATATTATAGCACCTAACAAAGGATGCAAAAAAGAAGGTGCTTTGAGTAGTTATGGCATTCTCATTGCTCAAGCTTAGGAACATGTATATCAATTATTCACTTCCATGTCTCTTCTTCTTTTTAATGGGCAAACCGCTAGGACAATATGATTTTGAATGTTGGTTTTAGGAGGCATACTAAGGCAAAGCTATACTACTTTAGCACCACCGTAGTGTTGGTTGCCTTATTTCTAGCTTTGATGGGCTCTTTGACTAAATACAATTCATTATATGGAAGTGATTATTAATAGACATGTTATTTGCTATTTTTCTTACGTCTACATGTCTTACTTGTGAGCCTTTATTTGGGTCAAATGAGGAATTTGGGTGCTTTGCCATTGTCTCAGTCTGCCATTTGTCCTTATGTGTGATGTCTTTCCATTTCAAGCACATTAGGTGGAGATTGGAATTTCTTCTCCAGTTCATCCACCAATTCATTTTGAACTTGTTAAAATTGCACACTGATAATAAGGGTGAGACCAAGTCACCCTCTCCTCACATTGGTTGGTGGCCTTTAGAGGTGACCACCAAACATTGTTTTGGTTGGGTCATAAGCTTGTACTATTTCATAACTCTGACTTTCTAAGGATGCCTTGCAAGGGTTTAAGATAGATGGGGTTAAACGAAGCTTTACACATGCATCGACACAACAACTCCTTGTATTTTCCTTGCTTCCCTAGTCAAAAAGCATGACAAAAACTTGTGTGCTTTACTATGTGTGTTCTTGCCTTACAACCCTATTTGTGTATGCAATTTGCAATGCATATTATGGACACACCATTTGCTCGAATTGATTTGCCACACTCCCTTATAGACATGTGGTCCAATGAAGATCTGGAAGTTGGGTATCCTTAGCTTGAATATGGGGAGTTAACTTTATAATGTGAGTACTTGAAGGAGATAATGGATGTTGAAGTTTAGAAGGTATGTCAACAAGGGCATGTGGAAATTTGATCTTAGCAAATGATGTGTCCAAGGAAGATTTGAATTTATAGATATATTGATCCTTGGGTGATTTTAAAGCTTCACTTCCAAGCTCAAGGGAGTGCAAGCAAAGGGAATTCCCTATATGTAAAGCCATCATATCATGTAGGAATGCCTTTCTAGTCTTTCTTAAATAGGAATCATCCTTGATTTGGTACTTATCAAATCACTTAACAACTAGGAGAGCTTTAGCTTGGTCTCTTTGCATTATAGTGTTACCCATTCCAGTGACTAAGGTTTGGGATGTGTGCTTCTACTATGAGTAAATCCATAAAATCAAAAAGTCTGCATGGAATGAGGTTTGTAATGGTGTCATTAGATGATCGTCCCATCCTTATATTTAGGAGCGTACTAAGATTTTCTTGATTTAGTGTGGGCCTCAACTCTCCACAGAATCTCAAATTTTCTTGGGAAGATCAATTGGGTAGATAGGATGAATGATTATTTGTGCTCTTTGATGCAGATCTAAATTTCTTGGTTCACTAGAGCTATGACTTGGTTAATAAGGTTGGGAATTGGAGTATTTTCAATGATTAAAATCCCAATTGGTTTCTTGGGACTAGGATTCCTTTTCTTTTTAAAGCTGGGAATCACATGACCACTTTTCCAGTGCATGTACTTGTAGTATTCGAAGGCCCTTCTCTAGCCTTATGTATCATAATAGGGGTTGCCTTAAAATTTTTCTCTTTTTTTAAATTGGTTTTCTTAATTTCTATAAAAGTTAGGATTTTCACCTTTTTGGGCACATGTGAACATATTGGATTAATCACACATCTTTCTCATCAATCTTGCATATTACTCTATAATGGAGGGATTGAATGTTGCAAAGTATTATTGGACTAGCTACTAAGTGATATCTTTAAAATATGTCACATGACTCTTATCAATCTTGCTCAACAAGTTTCAAAGTATTCATCCAAGAGTAGATACCACATATTAAAAGATTTATTGGCACCTTTGTTAGGAGCCAAAATGCGCTTTTCTTAAAAAAGTTACAAGTACTAAATCTTTATAATAAACCAATGCATGCAAGCTCTCACATAAACCAATAAAAAGAAAAAAATGCTATTTAAAAGTATTATTTTCATATAATATATTTGATGTGTCATCTAGAAAGTACTTTATCAATGTTTGTGATATGTCATGTTTTTAACAATATTGCGATATGCATAAGCGTACATATGATGTATAGAGTTTAAGGTTTAAGATTTAGGGTCTATAAAGGGTCAAGCAAGGAAAATTTGTTATTTCATGATTACGTGTATGCTCTATCTAACGTACTCCTTTACTTGTAAACTAATGTGCTAAAAAATGCGCCATCGCAGGCACAAATTTTTGAACCTACAATCACTTCATTTCAAATTTCAAGCTTCTTTTGAGCTACTCACAATGATGAATGGGTTGAGAACTTTGATTGAGAGAACGATATAACGCTAGGCAAGAGCATGAGCTCCAATTTGGGAGATGCCACGGAGGAGAGCCATCATGGAGGGAGCATATTGTTACCCTTATCCACTCTTCTTCTCCACACACAAAGGTAAGTGCATTTTGCTATTCTGCCTCTTCATCTCATTTTTCTTCTTCTCATTCTTCATCTTCTTATGTTTGCAAAGGTTGAAGAAAATAAAGCATTTTTCATAGTCTAAAAGGATGGGAGATTCTTCCAAGATGTAATTTCTCCCTTGTTTCTTTAGTTTTGTTATGCTCTCAATATTCTTCCTCTCCATAATATTTTGAATTTTTTTTAAACTTTATGTTTTTGCATTTAGGGTTTGATATGATCCATCTGTGAATATCCAAGTTTCGTTCTCAATTTGTGTTTACTAAAGCATGGCATTTTATGTGTGATTTACGAGTTTCAACGCATGGTTTCAAACATCTTTATATGTGCCAAGGTTATGACTTCACCTACTATATCTATGCACATCCATTGTCCCTCTACAGATTTAGGGCAGATCACAGATGTTGCATTTGTGGACATCTATATATGTGCTGGTATTTTGCAAGCTTACGTGTTTTTTCATGAGATAATAAATGCAATTATATTTCATAATCAAGTTTTATGTAGGGTTATCACTTCATCAATTTTCTAAATTTAATGTTTTTTTTTTGTGTGTTTTTTTGTAGATGGATGGGATTATAGTTGCATATATTGTGGCTACAACTATATTGATTTGTGTAGTACTAGCTTGCATTTTCATCAATTGTTTACGAGACAAGGTGGAGCATCACAATGAAGAGCCAAACATTGCTCTCACACCACGTACTAAATGCACATCATCACACAAGGGGATCCAAATCCTCCTTCATAAATTGGCATTTTTGAGATGCAAGGCTCACATGCACTAGTAGGACATGCATGACAAGAATGTCTCATAGGTAAAGTTAGTTTGAGTTGAATTGTATTTTGTAATGATATCTAAGATTTGCTAGCTTGGACTTATTTCATATTGTATGCAAGCCAAACTCTATGTAAAGTTATTTCGAGCACAAGTGAAGAAGGTCATTAATTAGTCTAGCAACAATAAAGGTAAAGCTAGAGAGCCTCCCAAATAAGTGGAGCAACATGCCCAAAGTAAAGGACTAAATGCCTCTTTCCTTCAAGGTAATGAGTATTGTGAAAAGGTGAAAGAAGTGTAGAAGTTAGTGTCTACTAATTTTTCTAACCTAGTATGTAGGTGGAAAGAAGTGTAGAAGTTAATCTCTACTAACTTTTCTAACCTAGTTTGTAGGTGGGAATAAGGCACCAAGAGGGTTGTAAAGTCTCTAAGAAAAGTGCATGGCAAGAGGAGGGCCTCAGAGAGGAGGAGATCCATTGGAGAAACATATTTACTTCCTACTACTTCTAATCTTGTCTAGCTCCTACAAGGGGTCAAAGGTATCATTCAAATTCAAGAAACTTATATCTGCGAAGGGCCAATTGAAGGCTTCGTTGGATCTTTTGGGGGAATCTAAAGAAGAAAAAGACAATTTTATTGGTTGAGGGATCTAATGGGGTGTTGAAGGAGGACAAGAAATAGTTTACATTTTTGGAAATCATTTTGCTTTATAACAAAGCAAGACGGATGTCCTCCCATCATTTTATATGACTAAAGACTTGCTACTTTTTTGGATACCATGAAATTAGCCATATTTTCAAGGTTGCTGAATATTGGAAGAAGAGATATCCTTGCACCAAACTTAGGATTTAGAAAAGAAGAGCAATGAGGATTTGGGTGAGTACACCTTCCAAAAGACTTAATGTAGTCATGTGAAAGAGTTTAATGAACAAATTCCCTACAAGGGAAAGATTGTGTAAAGCCAAATAGCTTTCCAATGTGTGCATTGTGTAAAGGCCAGGAAGAATTAATTCAACATCTGTTATGGGAATGCCATGAAGTGAAGAGCCAGTGGTTTGTTGTTAAGAGGTGGATGGAACGTGTGGGTTTTCATGGTACAATCAATTTAAAAAATGACATGTTTGGTGATCTTGGTTACTTGAATGAAGCCTCAATAAGCCTTTCGAATGGCCTCTATGGAGTGGCAATAGGTTTGTTTGACAATTCTAAAAGGATTAGGGAAGAAGAACTCTATGTACAAGGCTGTTTATAACGCTTTGTGGAAGTATATGGGTGCTATACTTTTTGAATGTGTGGCAAGTAAAGTGAGTTGTATCATATATGGCATATTGTTTAAGCCTAACCACGTGTTATTAAAGGGGCTAACTTTACTTATTAGCCACCGGAAAAGTCTAGTCATGATCTGAGTGGTAGGACCCTCCCTAAGTTCTGTATGACTCGATGCTGCGCAGGTCCCCGTGTTTGCGGATTGATATGAATATTCATTTAAAAAAATACATTTTCCAATTAGCAAAAAAGTTTTCAAATGCCTATTACAAAATTTTAAACATGGCGGCAGTACGATGGCATACAGTCGAATGTCCAACCGGCAACGAGCAAGGTAGATACAGAATGTGTTCGATGACAGTATGTCAGAGACAAGATAATCTCACCTGGTTCTTCGGCCCTGGCTTCTGCAGGAAAACCAATGGCTATACAGCTAAGCGAGGCTCAGCAAAGAGCAGTGGAAGCGCCCGCAGATCGACCATCTCTCATCCTTGCTGCTGCGGTTGAGTATTCTTGTTTTTCTACATAAACAAGTAATGCAGCGCTCGTAAGTTTTCATGGTTAGATAATGATAGGGATCCATCGTTTCTGCTGAAACTGGTCTAGTTACCAGTCACATTACTGATGTATGGATCTTTCTCTGCTCGGTTGGAAAAAAACAAATTTGAACCCTTTTCCCTGTGAACAACAATCATTCTAATCATATCAACCTTTTCAATGCAGGGCTCGGGGAAGACTTTGGTGCTCTGCCATCGGATTCTTCGCTTCATATCTCAGGTTAATCTGTTATGTTGATATAAGAGTTTAGTTTGCACATACACTAGAAATAGGGATTTTATCCTGGCAATTGGCATGGTGCTCGAGTCTCTTTTACTTGATTTTCCTTGATGTTCAAGCAACAGAATTAGTTATGGATCTTTTACTCTTTTGTTGCAGGGCGTGCCTGCAAAAGACATTCTTGCCCTTACGGTTTGTCATTCGATGCCGCAGAGTGAAAATTGTGTAGGAAGAAGAATTTAAGACATAGACACTTGGGTTCATCAGTTGATCTGAATTAGAGCAATTGACGTGAATTGGTCTTATTATCTTATATGCAATATGTGACATCTCATGCCCTTGTTTTGTGATGATGTTTTCTTTTGATCAGTTCTCTAGACGAGCAGGACAAGATCTTCTGCATAGGCTTCATACTCTTGCTGCTCCAGTAGCAGCTGCTGTTCCTAATGTTAGCTTAGATGGGATCCGTGTCTGCACCTTTCATTCATTTTGCTTATCAGTTCTACGCATGTTCCCAAACGAAGCTGGCCTTTCCCCAAACTTTATTGTTTTTACTCCCAAAATGCAGGTACTTAGATATGCTGCATCATCGAGTCTTTTGGGATGTCTCATTCATTCTGCTCATTCAAACCTGTTCTATCATAACAGCTTCAGTTACTTGAGGATTTGATAAAAAAGTGGCACGAGGAGAAATACAACCGGAAATGTGCTGGAAAGTCAGGGTCTGCTGTTTCACCTGAGCGAAAAAGTTTCGCCCAGCTTTATGGGGTAATTTCCGCATTCTAGCTGGATTTGGACATTGTGAAATATGGTGCCTCCTTACAAAGTTCCAATCTTCAAATTAGTTCCTTTCTTCAATCTAGCTATACGGTGCAGTTTTTATATTCTGTTTTTTTCAGTGAAGGATTTGTTAAAAGACAGCTCATAATTTGATGAAAATTTGAGACCACACCTGTCATGTTATTCTTGTTGGTACGCTGCTTTAGCATTGGAGTAGTGTGGGCAATGACCCATTCTTTTCTTTGCAGAAAAATACATACCTGACAGAAGCTTATTGTTTGCTCCGAAAACTTCGGCAGCTCCAAAATGCTGGGAAGCCGTGGCCACATTTTGATAACAAGAAATTCATCCAGGAAAAGGCTAATGATTATTTTGAATGGGTGTATGAACAGTATCTTGCATCCTTGAAGAATGTCGACGGAATTGATTTTAGTGATTTTCCTCGGTAAGTTGACCTTTTTTTGCAGGAAAGCTCTCACATAAAGATCTGAACGAGGTTTGGAAATGCTGATGTTTACATTTTTTATTTGTGAATGCTGTGTAGACTTGCAATCAAGGTTCTGCAAAGCTGCCAAAAAGCATTGACAACCGCTGGACTACAAGCACAGTATGTCCTAGGTGAAAAGGAAGATGTTTTATCATTACTCTTGAAGCTTTTTAGGTTCTAGATGATGTTAACCCTCCAGATAGTTGGCTTGACATAATTTCTCAAATGCGGAAACCTTTTACCTTATAGGATGTTTCTGTCAAAAAGAGTTTGTTGATATTTATTCTTATGTGAGGCTGACATAGTAATGCTTTTAGTGGACGAGTTTCAGGACACTGATGCTGAACAGTTCAAGCTTCTAAGTCTGCTATGCAGAGATCACAAACGTCTGACAATTGTTGGTGATGATGATCAGCAAATCTATTCCTGGCGTGGTGCTGCTGGCCTGTATAATCTGTCTTTATTTGACAAGGTTTTCCATGGAGCAATTGTAACTAAGTTGGAACAAAACTTCAGAAGTACAGGTGCAATTGTGGCTGCTGCAAGGGCTGTTATAGTTAAGAATGTGAACAGGACACCAAAAACAATATGGACAGTCAGCCCAACTGCGGTGGTATTGTCTGTTTGCGAGTGCCGAAATGAGCAATGTGAGGCAGCTGCTGTGGCAAAGCATATTGGGTCTTTAAAAGAAGAGGGGGTTCTGATGCATGAAATTGCCATTCTTTATCGAGTTCAACATGTTGGTTTAGAGCTGCAAAAAAACTTACAAGCTCAAGGAATTTCATGTAGTTTTAGGGGCGATGGTTCTGGAGCCACTGACCCTTTGGCTGGAGGGTTTTTGCTGAAGAATAGCAGAACAATTGATCTAGTGGGTGCAGTACTGTATGATATTTTGGCAGTTCTTCGTTTGATATTGTGCGAGTCAGATAACATAGCTTGCAAGCAGGTTATGGATGCCATATGTCCTACTTGGCATTCATCAGTTGTCTCTACATGCACACAACACTATCAACTACATAATAGAACGTCATTTCTTGAGGCTTTGAAATGCAGCCGTTCTCATTTGCTAGGACTTAAGAAACATGAGAGCTTGCTTCTTCTTGAATTGGATAAACAACTCTCTCCTGTTGACAAGCAGGTTATTGAAAGAGTACATTTGCTTATGAAGATTCTAGAATCAACAAAGGAAGATTTAAAACATGCTGGGATGAAGAACGCCATAATGAATCTGCTGCAGCAACTTCCTCCTCTTAGGGGGGGCCTTACAAGCAGAGGGCATACACTCTCAACAAAAGGATTAACTGAGGTCTCTTCTTACACACCCTGCAATCTTGAATTTGCTGGGGTAAAAGCTCTCCTGAAAGAGGCTTCCCAGTTTGATAAAGAAAGAGACAGTGAGATGCAGTCTAGTGACAACACAGGTAATGTGTGATTCTGAAAAGGAAAAGCTTGTGTTTATTTTTTGGCAAGAGAATGGGAGTTCCAGTTATGAAACTTTATAAATGTTCTAGGAACTACACTGAACCGAGACAAAGATTGAGAGAAAGAAGAAAGAAAGAAAATGTCTGTTACAGGCCATGTCAGCCCATGAGACAAATCACTATATGACAGTTCATCTCTTGAACTAATCCTAGTCAAATGCATCCCACACCTAGTCCCTTCTACGATCGCAATCATAGTGAGTAATCTGAAACTAGCTCCATTTAGTGGCTATGATAGGATGTAGTATATGACATAGTGTAGGAGCGAAGAGGACTTTTGAGGTCAGCTGTGCCCTATCCAAGGCTATGTACTGTTCTCCACAATTCTGTGATGCTGTGCTTGAATTTGAGGAATTTGTATGGTATAATTGTCTGTTCTTTGTGTCCAAGTAGTCTGGACCTTTTAACACCCTTGATGTCCAAGGCCTAGTCATTTGATAAGCATGTCATCCATTGATGTGAGAAAATGATCTTTGTAGTGCTGCATCTTGCTGGGTAGGGGACTTGACCAAGTCTCTTAAGTGTGTATTTGAACTGAATCCTGTCTCAAAACTTTGTTTTGTAAGACCCATAGGAGCATTTTATCACTTTTGAGATCATGGCAGGCCCTTTGGTAGTCAATAGTGGCTGTTCTGGAAGTTCATTATGCGTCTTGGTTTTTGAGGGTTGATTTGTTTGTGCAACTCAACAAAACGATATCATTGTTCTTGTGATCTTGATAGGCCCTTAGGCAGTTTGCAAGGATCTTGTTTCGAGCCTCAGAAGGGATCTTAAGCTACCTTAGATTTAGACCTAAAGTTAATCTCAATTTATGGGCTGATTATTTTAGGCTCTTGTACAGCAATATGTTCTAGATAAGACTTACATAAACAATGAAACTCAGGAATTTTTGGTAGGACATCTAGCTTAAAAAGTTCTATAAAAGGGGATAATGAGCCGGGACACTCTTTGATTCTTATTCTCACCACTTGCCATCACCAACACTCGCCATCATCATTGCTATCATCCTCCTCTGTTGCTGGTTCTCATCCTTTGGAGCTGTCACCTTGTATCCTTGCTGCTACATTTCGTCACTTGGAGCTGTATTTTACCACCAGGAGCTGCAGCCTCTCTTCTAGATTGTTGCATCCTCATTAGAACTGCCACCCCTGCCTGGCATTGCAATGTTTTAGTGCTGGTGCCCTTGGCTCCAAAAAGTAGTGTTTTGCAGCCTAAGCTGCTTTTCCACATCATTGACTACATCATTTGCTCCAGAGCTGCCAGGTTTGTCAGTCATTGCTGCTGCCTGGGCTCTCTATGTCAGCTTCAGTGTTGAGCTTTGGTGGTGCAAGCCTGGTAGGAATTGAACTTAACACCCTGAGGGAGCAGCTATAAACCTTACCATTTGACCTGCCTATTTTACATACTTCTACCCTTTGTTGTCCAGTTGGTACTTTGAAGTACAAAATTGATTTTTGTTGAAGAAGTCTCCTAGGTACACCCTGTAGAATTACTCTTACATCTATGCACATTCATCCAAGTATACCATACTATGTGCTGACTCCCTTCAGATTATCTTGTATCAACTCGAGGGTAAAATTCTGTTTTAGAACTGTTCTACTTTAAACATGATGAGAAGATCAGGGTTTTCGTAAATCTCTCTTTTCTGGAATGCCAGAAATGGTATCAGAGCTCATTTGTATTATTGTTTGTTGAATTTGAAATCTAGCAGGCACTAAATCTAATAGCTATCAGGAGCTAATGCAGCAGAGAAAACGTCGGCAGTCTTTGCGACAAAGCTATGAATCATCTCCAAAAACTGATGTTCTCTCTTGGAATAAAAGCATGCAACAGCTGCGAAACTTCTTAGACCTTGTATTGGTGAAGATACATGATGGTGAGCTTGGTGAATGTGGTGGCATGCATAATTCTCAAGCAGAAGCTCAACCATCCGCTAATAGAGATAACTCAGTGATTTTGTCAACCATACATCAGGTTTGTTGTGGTGTTTTTAAATAGTTAAGAAGACATTGATTTTTGTAGAATTGTTCTAATGTATGTGGATTGCTTGTATTATGCAGGCAAAGGGCCTGGAGTGGAGAGCTGTTATTCTTGTAAGGGCAAATGAAACTGTGCTTCCCTTACTGGATTCTGAGTCTATTGAAAGAGTTAGGCCTCACCAAATTGACACTGGATATGTAGTGAATCAACAAGATAAGCATTCAAAGGATTCACTAAAGATGGATATGCAAAGTGACAGAATCCAGAAGATTGAGGATAATGTAACATCAGAGGTAGTGGTGATCAGGGGCACTCATGATTTTGATATGGCAAATGCTGAAAGAAATACATCATTTGAGGCACTTGAGGAAGAGGTCAGCAATTTGTTCTTTATGTGTGCTAAGTGCTTCATGACCTATTAAGATAAATAGAATATGGTTTGGGCCAACCAATATGTGCAGTACTGTAAAGTCTGTTTGGTGGGTTTTTGATCATGAACTCCAAGTCTGCATTATGCACATGCACCACACACATATGTAATGTAGGAGCATTGTAGGGGATGTCCCACATTTGTATGGCTAAAAGTGGTCACAACTTTCAAAGGCTCATTTGCTTGTTTCTTTCCAATATTTATCTTTAGGCGTGAGTTAGACACTAATTAGAGTTGTTTTCTTGCGGTTGATTTTGTATATTTTCAATTGTAAGTGGTTTCTATTTTGCATCTCGATGCTTTGATTTGCTGTTTATCCTTGTTTGGTGAGTGGTACTACCATCAAATGCAAATAAAGGGCCCTTTTATCACTTGCTCAACTCCTGCCAATCTCTTGTAACTTTCTATGCATGGGGATATATGTTTTAGACAATCTACTATGCTAGCCTCTCAGCAATGTTTCGTTTGCAGGATGGTAGGCCATCTTGCAGTAGGGTACCCTAGGACACGCTAGTGGTGGAGACAAGTAGCTTGGCACGTCTCCTTCCAGGATGAGGGGGAGGACCTCTACCTTGTGGGAGGGGGAGACTGACACAGGAGATGGGCTGCTAGACTGAGGAGAGTTTTTAGAGACCTTATGCTTGCTGCTTATAAAGATGCGACAACAGTAGCCTCACCCTAGTTTGTAGCCTCCCAAGAGCTTCATACACCCCTCTAGCTACTAGCAGTGGTAGAGATAGTTGCGCTTGCAACTTCATCTCAGTTGCCACCAACAACCAAGATAGTTGGGTCCATACATCCTTCTTTCCCTCGGTCATGTGTTCCCAAGCTAGGTGCACGTGCATCTCTACCTTCGCCCCCAGCTACCAGTAGCCCATCCCATAGCCATGATCTCCATAGATACATATTTTTTAGTTTCACAAGGCCTTGGCACTTAGCAAGGGGAGGGGACTCCTCTGAGAGAGAGAGAGAGAGAGAGAGAGAGAGAGAGAGAGAGAGAGAGAGAGAGAGAGAGAGAGAGAGAGAGAGAGAGAGAGAGAGAGAGATTTGTGTGCCCTTCTTGGACATGATCAGCCCATCATGACACCTTTCTGATAGACATGCTGGCCTGCATACAGGCACAGCCTTCATGCTGCCAGTCAGGCAGACAGGTGCGCACGCGCACACACAGAGAGAGAGAGAGAGAGAGAGAGAGAGAGAGAGAGAGAGAGAGAGAGAGAGAGAGAGAGAGAGAGAGAGAGAGAGAGCGTGAAATCTTCCATGTCCAAGATCAAGATGATGTTTTGGAAGCTGCTGTGGATACAAAGACAGTTGCGTTCATTAGAGAGAGAGAGAGAGAGAGAGAGAGAGAGAGAGAGAGAGAGAGAGAGAGACCGTGAAATCTTCCATGTCCAAGATCAAGATGATGTTTTGGAAGCTGCTGTGGATACAAAGACAGAGTTGCGTTCATTTGTTTGAGAGAGAGAGAGAGAGAGAGAGAGAGAGAGAGAGAGAGAGAGAGAGAGAGAGAGATCTTCCAAGTTCCATGTCCAGGATCAGGATGATGTTTTGGAAGTTGCTGTGGATACAAAGACAGTGTTGTGTTCATTTTCAGCATTTTATGAAAGGGGGGTTATCCTTTTCTTTATAGGTGGAATCTTGGTGCTTTCTTGGATTCACCTCCAGTTGAATTCCCTTTTATTGGGTGATTGTGTGGAAGAGATTTTTGTGGGACCATAGGGATTTTATGAAGAAATGTTAAAGTTAGCCATGCTCCGTGACGATCTCTTAGCCAAAGTGCCTTTGTTTTTTGATTGCCACCTTGTTCATGTTGTGCCTTGGCGATTGCTGTTGGCTGATTTCCAGCTCTTGCTTCAATAGGAGTGCTTGGTGTGGGTGGAAGTGGAAGCTTGCCTTGTCGTGTATTGGACTTTGCTAAAGGAAGCTATGGCAGCTATTGGTATGATCTTGGTGCCTTCCAGTTTAAGGGCCACAAATCATAACCACATGTGTATGTTATGGGATACCCCTCGCAAGAGGCCTAACTGGTTGCGGCTAAATTGCCTTGGCATGCCATCATTGCATTTTTGTTTGAAATGGGGCACTTAGCTCCAGAGGCTAGGAGTGCCCCTGCTATTAATGAGGATCTTATGGTTGATAGTCTTCTGGATGATGAGGCCCTTGTTATGATCAATGTAGACAAGGGGAAAAAGCTTATGTAGTCTTTGGATCACCCTGATCAAGGCTGGGTGGATGTATGCCCTAAAAGAAGCAAGAAGAGTATTGTTGACTTTTCAGCTGCTATTCGTGGCCGTGCCTAGGACTCTCTAGGAGTCTCTACATACCTATGTGCGACAAAAAGATAAGACAACTTGGCATGTCCAAATAATGACATGGCCTCTTCTGCCCCTCAAACACCTTCTACAGTGAAAGGTTCTATGGACTGTTTTAAAGATCTACCAACAAGGCTTCATTTGATACATGGGGTAAGGTGATTACGCCATGGGATTGTTGTTATCCAAGGTCTGTCGCAAAAAAGGAGAGGATCCCTCTACCTCAAAATCAGCAAGTTAGAGGATGAACTCATTTGTAGTACTGGCTGATTTTCTTGATGAGGGAACTCTTGAATTGTTAGGAGAAAAAGTTAAATTGAGGCAGAGTCGCCACTTGGAATGTGCACGGCATTTGCTCCTGTAGTAAGTAGCATGACATGTGGTGATTTTGCATGATAATTAGTGGGATGTTTTATGTGCTATTGAGCATAAGAGTCACGATGATGCAAGCAGATTGTGGAGTGCCACGGGTTTCGCTTGTTTTATGCTAGGGGCTTTTCACAACATTACTCTGGTGTGCTCATGGTCATTCATGATAGATTTCAGCCAGTCCTAATCAAGAATGATGTGTATGGTTGTTTTCTATTGGTTGAAATGATGTTCGAAAGGGAGGTCCTATGGCTGGTGGGTCTATATGCGCCAAATGATTCCTTGTCTAGACATGGTTTGTGGGATAGAATGATAGCTTGTTTCACACTTGGTAGACCAGGTTTGTTGATGGGAGATTTCAGCTAGACTTGATGGTTTGTTCATGAGAGATTTCAGCCGCTCTTGATCAAGAATGATGTGTATGATCATTTTCTAGTCGTTGAAATCATGTTTGAAGGGGAGGTTCTATGGCTGGTGGGCCAATATGTCCCAAATGATCCCTTGTCTAGACGTGGTTTGTGGGTCAGAATGGCAGCGTGTTTGGCACTTGGTAGATCGTGTTTGTTTATGGGAGATTTCAATATGTGTACTAATGCATTGTAGTCTACCTTTGCGTATTTGGTGATGGATGCTCTCGAGAGTCATGGTTGGCATGAGCTTGCTTTGAATGTTCTTAAACAAGATCTTTGGTCTTGGCTTTGTCCATTTGATCCGGGATCCACTTTTCACTTGGTGCAACATATCACTACATGGTCTAGACGAGATCGTATCTACATCATGCATGATGATGCCTTCATGCCTGAGATCTTGGAAAAGCAAGTCTTGCAATGCTATGCCTTGTCGGACCATTTTTGTGCAATTTGAGATGCTTGCACAATCGGTGGTTTCTTTTGTGTAGTTTTTGGGCAAGTTTCCATTGTGTTTCAATTCGTCTTATTTGAAGCGTCATGTTTTCAATGGTTATATGGGGCAATTGCTTCACTAATTCGTGTTTGATTTTCTATCAAGAGGAGCTCACTCCTTTGAGCAATTGATTGGTGATGTATGAAGGGTTGCTTGACAATATAGCATCCATCATGCATCCCTTTGTAGATAGTGTCGATAGGCAGTAGAGGAACTATTAACCTTGGTGCATTCATTGCTTCTTGAGTCCTTGGATGATACATTCTTGTCCTCATTGGCTATGCAATTGGTTCATCTTGTCCACCTCCTGTTTCAATTTGGATCCTCGAAAGTGTCATCTCCATCAATGTGCAACATTGGAGACCCATCTTCCTAATGGGATCGATGTATAAAATTTCCACTAAATCGTCGGCATAATGTGTTGAATGTGTAGATGGGAATTGACTATGCCAAGCACTCTAACTAGGAGGTGGTATTAGTGCAGTTGCATTTTTAGAAAGCTTTTGATTATTTGGACTGGTCCTTTCTTGTAGAACTGATGCATACTATGGGTTGGGCCGTGTATGTCGTAGTTGATTTATACCATTAATGTTGATGATTCTTTTTACGTGGGGTGTGAATAGTAGTGGAGAGGATGGAAAAGGGTGACAGAATGTTGGAAGGAATGAATGTGTAGGATGATCAATGGGTGGAGTCAATGCTGTATTTATAGGCATATATTGTCTGGAGTGACACTCTTTGAAATCTCTTAGGTGGCGCATGAAACCAGCCTTCCTTCTATGGATGGATGGTAATTCCCTAATTACAACTTAGTTACAGTAGTAACATTTATCACAAAATCGAGAAATGCAAATTAACTTACAATCTTGGACAATAGACACCCTATTGGTCCCAAAACTGGCGCCCCTTTCGGTATTTATTTAACTTAATTGAAGAAGAAGTTGATGTACAATGGGATTCTCCCAATCCCTTTCGGTATTTCAACTTCCCTTGTTGTTCAAAATGACCAGTAAGTCTTCAATTTGATTTGCCCCTTGATTCAAGTAGTCAATTAGCCTTCACTCGCTTTGATGGAGATGGAAAATGCCCCAAATTCATTGATTTGCTGGTCCCTCCACTTGAATTTGACTAAAAATAGCTTTAGCCCTGCTGAATCTAAGTCTTGGAGCTTCCAATTTTTGGCACGCTTCTCAAGGCTGTTGCTAAATCCTAATTTCTACTTGCAGATTAGGATTATAGTAGAGAAATTTGAAATTTCTCAGCCTCTGGTGATCTCAATGCTGTAATTTGCAGAGCAAGGTTGGGAGATGAGAGAAAATGTTGAGCACAAAGAAAATTCAGACCTTCTTCGCAAAGAACTGAAGAAAATTTGTCATTTACTGTTGCTACCCTGTCTCAACAGCTTGTAGATGCAAAGAACTGAAGAAAATCAGTCATTTACTGTTGCTACCCTATCTCAATAGCCTGCAAATGCTGTCACTTGTTGTTGATTGGTCTTTCCCTGTCCGTGGGTGCCTCAGAAGGTCCTCCAATAGCCGCAAATCAGACCAACAACATCTTCTTTCTCTCTCTTGCAGATTGAATATACTAAAAATGTCTCTTTCCAGCCTCTAAAGACGTTTTTTAGTCTTGCATGGGCATTTTTGACAAGTGGCAGCTTTTCAAATGGTTTTTTCAACATTATCCATAATTAAATATTACTTTTCAGTCTTTAAATACTAAAAATTAATCTAATAATTATTTCAGTGCCTTGAAAAATAATGTGACTGGCCAATAATTAAATTGGCTAGGTAACTTCCATTCCCAAGCCTCTCTGCACCATCTTTGATCATTAGATTGGCATTAGGTACCATTAAACGCCACTTCTCTAGTATCACCAATTGACACTTATGGCCAAATGAATGACCTAGACCAACAAGTGGCACCAGATACCACCAAGTATATGTGCGGCATAACTTATAACAACTTTTGCCTTTGACATCCTATGATTTCTTGTGGTCTTGGGCTGGCAGATTTACTCTAATCCTAGTTACGCCTCATATGTGCAACATTTACTTAACCTTGTGATTAAAATTAATCCACATGTTAAGTGAGGTTTCAAAAATACATATCCTCATGACAACGTCCTAACTCTCTTGGGAGACACCTAGAAAGCTGCTTTGGGCTGTAAATGGAAACCAAAATAGCAATGGATGAGGGAAAATGTATTGAACGACTTGGTTTCTCAACATACCCTCTCAGGCCAAAAAGGAGTGAAATAGAGGAATGTGAGAGAGAAGATCAACCCGGGGATTCTAGTATTCCACCTGTAAGGTAAAATGTAGTGAAGAATAGTAAACAGGACAAGCTAATAGAACTTGAAACTCAACCTTGGGAGAGAAACCACAAGCTTTGTTGCTCCATGTTGGAAGGTATATGAAGTCCTAGCCACAAGCCATGGTTGAGTTGAAAAATCCAAAGCCCTAAACTAGAAATAACTTTTAGAACCTGGGTATTAATGGTAAAAAAAGAATGAGTAAAAGTGTGAGGAAATGGGTGATGGGACATAGAGATGTCAACCACCCCAAGAAGGTAAAGGGTTGTTGACAAGGTGTGAAGAATTGTAGGATGAGAAAAGACCCCCTTTGAAGCTGAAGAAAAGGGATCCCTCTTTGAAGAAGAAAGATGAGCCTGCTTGGAATCCCTTGCTGAATCCCCCTTTGAGAGAGATAGGGAATCAAGAAACTCATGGATCAAGGCCTCCGAAACATCTAAAGACAAAGGAAATACTACCGCGGGTGGTGCCCAAGGAGGTTTTTGGGACTCCAATGACATAGAGGCTGGGTAGCTCCTAGAGCTTGCCTCTCAAACCTGACTAGAAGAGGGAGTGTAGGGAGGGTTATCACATAGAATCTTCTCGACGCCCCGTATCAAAATCGGTGTCCATGGAGCAAGACAAGGAAGGTGAAGGAATAGATAGCTCTTGAGCAGCCAAGGGCAGACAACAATCATTGTCCCCCAATGCGGACAATTGAGTCGAAGGAGAGGAAGAAATCGAATATCCATTGTTTCTCAATAGAGCGATTGATGAGATGGTACCCAACAGCCATTGCCTCTTAGTGGAGGGGATTGTAGAATTGGTGGGTAGGAAAGCCATTGTGCGCATTGGAGCTACATATCATATGATCCCCATCTTGGACATTTTCATTTTTCGATCCCTTGCAGTTGGGATAGTTTGCGTTGGGAATAACTCCTCGGTCAAGATTTAGGTTCCTGGTTGCATTAGTTTTGCCATTGGTCATGGCTTGGATCTTGCTATGTTAGATGATGTATACTATGTCTCCCAACTTGGGGTGAACTTATTATCTAGTCAAGAACATTGTTGGTTGGAACAAGCAGCTTTCTTTATAGTGACCATAGTTGAGGTCCTTGACCCTCAGACTAATTTAGTGATTGCTTGTAGTGAGGCATAATCTAGTGGCTTGTACCACATGATTGAGTTCCTTTTTGAGCCAACAACTAAGGGCTCCAAGTTTCACGATTTTTGGGCTTTAGCCACTACATGGGAGCCTATGCACACTGAGTGTCTTTGAAAATTTCACATAGGACATCTCGGATACGACTCTCGTTATGAGTTGTCGCATTGCTAGATGGTTGAGGGCCTCACACTTGAAGCTATCTCGAGATAACTATAAATCTTGTCAACTCAAGATGTATCGTCATATCCCACTTCTTGATTCATGTTGATCTTTGTGGGCGGATATCCACCACCACCTTGAATGGCACTTTGTCCTTCTTTTTGATAGTGGATGATCATTCTAGATACATATGGGTGATTTTTCTTAAGTATAAGTCGGATGCATTTACACATTTCTTTGCTTGGATGTCATTGGTTCATAATTGGATTGGTTGTCGTGTAGGATGTACGAGGAACATCTCCCACGAGTTTTTCGAGTCTCTATAAGAGGATGGCATCTCTCGTTGGCTTACCTCTATCAACTCCCTCTCTCATAGTGGAGTTGTAGAGCATAGAAACAAGACCATCATGAACCTTACATGCTCTATGTTGTTCGTAGTACGAGTTCTTTGAGCGCCTTTCGGTTAAGGTTGTTAACACCTAAGGGATCGAGGCTGTTAACACTTTGGTGTACATTCTCAATCGGTGCCCAACTATGGCTGTATGAGGTATTCTTTGGCTCTTGGCTTGTAGTTTCCCTCTTTAGAGTCTTGCAGATATGCACAGGTTTGATGATAAGATAGGAAAGATCACTCCTTGAGCCGATCTCTTGTTTTTTGTAGGTTACTCCTTCGAAGCGAAGGCATATTGTTTGTTCGAGCCTTGGACAAACAAGGTGATCATTAGGAGAGATGCCATTTTTTGATTGGAGAGATATTGTGCAGTCTTTTACACCGAACTTTGAATCGATTTCTCAATATATTCCATAGAAGATAGTGTCTTTTGAGTTAGGTCTACTCCTTGCTTTTGACCTTCACGCAAATTCTTTAGCTCCCAGGCGCTCTCCACAAGACTTGCTACCTCATTGATACTAGCAAACCATGCGGGATGTGCAGTTTCTTCCATCAGATTCCACTTCGGAGGTCCTTAGAAGGTTTGCTCGAGTTGCACAATAGGCTTCATTTGTATCACTGTTTATAGCTGATTACATAGCGCACTTTGAGCTAGATAGTTGGTAGGAGGCTCTTTAGCACGCTCAATGGCGAGAGGCCATGTAGAAGGAGCTAGAGAGTATTGACTCAAACGAGACTTGGACCTTGGTGGATCGTTCGAGTCACAAGAAAGTCATCAGGATGAAGTGGTCTGTTGGTTGTGTTGGCCGCTCACTATGGTTGGCCAATCTATTAGATGGATATCAAAGGTTCCTTTCTGAATGGTTATTTGGAGAAGGCACTATGTGTGGAGCAGCCATCCGGATTTTCTTCTATTGACAGCAAGATAAGGTCTTTTGCTTGTGGAAAGCTCCTTATGGGCTGAAGCAAGCACCATGGTCTTGGTTTTAGAGGATGGACGAGTTTCAAGTTTCTTCGAACTCACAGATACAATTCTATTGCTTATGACCCGAACTTATATGTCCATATCACTTCAAAGGAGCTCAATTATATCATGCTATACATAGACGATTTACTTATCACTGGTTCAAATTCTACTATCATAGTAGAAATTAAGGCTAAGCTTTGTGCTACTTTTGACATGCGAGTTCAAGTTACAATATCTATTCACTACGTAATGTGTTTGTTGCATGAGCATTGTATTATTCAAATTCATTCAGTGCACATTATTCACTATGTTCATTGTCTTTAAGTTACCCTAACCCTAATTGTGTTGTTGTCAGTTTGTGCTTTGTTGTACGATTATATTTGTGTTTTTTTTGTTAGGGCATTTCTTTACACCCTTCTTTGTTATCTCCATTTAATTGACTTTTGCTTGTGTGCATTTTGGGATAATGATAATGGGCTCTCCCAAATCTACGAAAGGGACAACCTTACTTAATTGTGCTGAACATTTGTTTCTAGAACGAAATCTTGTTTAAGCTTTGGAGCAAGATTCTCCTGATTCCATCCAGGGGCAAGACCACTGATCCTTATCTCTGTGTTATTACTTTCAATCCTATCATTCTCCTTAATTATTGACATAATCTCTTTACAGGAATGTGTTGAATTAGGTAAATGCACTTTTTGTATCTGGTTAGTCAATTATGCTTGTAATGACTTTTTATGGGCTCTTCCTTTGCTTTTTATTGTGTATTCTTCATGCCTTGCAGTTGTTCTTGTAGTTCTTTGACATGCTCCTTCTTCTTGATCATTGCTTGTTTCATTATTGCCAACTCCCCTTGAACGTTTTTTAGGTCTTGCAAGAGGTAGTACTCCCATGTCATGGTGGCATGTAGAAGAGGTTGGAAGAGATGGCTGCAAGGACAACATTTGTTGCCATAGATGTAGACACGTATGGGTTGAGAATTGAAAGGACTGATGAAGCTCGTAAAGGAAGGCATGGCTAAAGTAAAATCTCGCGTTTGGATGCAGGCATTAGATTACATGGAAAAGGGCAAAACAACAAAGTTTGAATTGGCTGATGCAAGTTAAAGTATATGAGGGAGAATAGGATGGAGTGCACTAGTGGATTCATTTTCAACCTATCCTTATTTGGCTAAGGTTCATAATCAAGAAGCTCTTGTGGAAGAAAAGAGAAGAAGAGATGAGGATACTGTTGGTCCTTTCTCTTCAAGCCCATCTAAACGCATAACACGAAGTAAAATGGTGGGACTACTTTGCAAATCCCTTGGGTTCTCAACAGGCATGCTCCCCTCAGGTCGCTTGTGCCGTGCAATCTTTTGTACCTTGGTCAAAGATCAGGTTCCGCATGATATGCAAACTACTTTGGACGCTAATATTCATGAGGATGAAGTTATGGATGTCTTGTTGTGATTGCCCCATGATAAATGCCTTGGTTGGGATGGTGTTACCAATGAATTCTTTGAAAGTCATGCATACCTTTTGGCCAAAACCACTCATGGCCATGTGCTAGTAGGTTTGGGACTTCGGCAACATGCCTTCATCATGGAAAGAAGGGGTCATTAAGTTGATTCCTAAAGTTCCATCCCCTTTGAAACTTGTGCATTGGAGAGCAATATCCTTAATGAGCACCATGTATAAAATCCTTGCAAAGGTATTGGAAAATTGAATGCATTCCTTTTTGATGTTGCCTCAGGCATCCATAATTATGTTGCCAAGCTTAAAGGACTTCTTTAGTGGCAGCTTGATCTTATTCAGCATGCTGATACTTTGTTTGCAGAGGATTCGGTTTGTTCAGTGACCTTGCCTTCATCTTTGCGCTCCTTGGTGTTCCTTTCTCATTTGACTCCCTTGATTACTCATATTAGAGAAACATTGCAGTCAATGCTTTTGGATGATGATTTGCATTAGAATGGTATTAATGGGCAAGTGCAGGCCCTTCTCGTTGAGGAGATTTATGATGGACCAAAAGGGTTCTTTGAGGTCTTCTTTTGTACTTTGGATGCCCATGTGTGTATAATTCAGCGTATCCCTTTGTTTTTGGATGGTTAGCTAGTTCACATGGTCCCTTGGAGGCCCATGGATGAATTTTAGGATGTTCTTAAGTAGGTGTGCCCAATCTGGGGGAGGTGGTTAATTTCCCTTCAAATCTTTAGCACCTCCTTCCTTTGGTTTTGAGCTCTCTTGGTTAGGTTTTGGTAGAGCCTTGTTTGGCTTCCTATGAGATTGAAATAGAGCTTGAATGCGTTGGGATACTGCAAAACCTTGACCCAATACAATTCAATTTGAGGCACTTGGGTTGCATGTGTCTATTTTTGTGCTTAGATGGGGAATTTTTGCAAGTTATAACTTTAGATGTGGCCAATTGGGCCATTTCAAATCTGAATGTGATTATAGTCCTGAGGTCTTACAACGTTCTTTGGATCCTAAGGTGGACATGCAAGAGTGTGTTCCTCAAAATATGTCCTAGCAGCAAGGTGTTTCTCCCCATATACCATTTGGCCAGCATGGAAATGGTCATGGAAGTAAGGATTCTCCTTAGGTTGGGATTGAGAATGTGGGTTGTGTCTTGCTTGTTAGGAACAGGCACTTAAGGATGGTTCTTGGGTCATTGTGGCTAGGGACAATGCTTGATAAGAATCCCATTCGATTCTTGTGCATCTAGCTCTTGATACTATTACTTTGACTTTTCAATGTAGGGGTAAAGGATTTATTCCAAAAGTCAATCATCATGTATGCCTGCTGTTGGAATAATTGATAAAGGTGCCGCTGATTTTGCTTTGAGATTTGATGCTTGTGGGAGGTTGTTGCCCTCTCGCGATGTGTTCCATACTCAAGAACAATAATTCCCTCCTCGTGATTCGATTGCTAGTTTGCAGAGGGCAGATCTAGTTGATTTGATATGTAGTAAAATGGAGAGATCTTAGGCTTCCAAAGCTGTGGATGCTAAAGGGAAAGTAGTGATTCAATAGTTTTTTCCCCTTTTTGTTCATCATGAGGCTTTCCTTATGGAATTTTAAAGGGATTTTGTTGCGCAGGAAGTAGTATAGGCTATGGAGGATTGTTTTTGCTAGTAATTGGGATGTTTTTGTGTGGTGGAGCATTGACAGTTGGTTTCTCCTATGTGTATAAGGATTATACGGTGTTTTTTAGTTGCCATGTTCCTCATAAATCTAGAGCTATGTTGGCTGTTAGATCTTTGTTGCAGCCATCCTTGGTTTGCAAGATGTTTGAGGTAGATTCGTGGTTGTGGAGATTATGTATGAGGGGAAGGTTCTATGGTTGGTGGGGGTGTATAATCCTATCCAATCAAGTAGTCCACTGTGCTTGACCCTTTCTTGTTATTCCAGCATTGTGAAAACATTAGATCCTCGCCATTGTGGCAGCCCATTAAGGATGGCCAAACCACGTACACTTCCCAATGCCAGTAGGTGTGTTCCATATTCTATTATCTCTCTATCTTGGGATGGCCTGACTAATCCCACTTCATCTAATGCAATATCTTTGAACATCTCATTGCTACTGTTGAAGAAAGCAGATTGGTTGCTTCATGTGCGTGCATTAAAGTTTCGTGTTAGTAAAACATCCCCAATGCTCATAAATCTCATATTGTCCTCATATAGTGGTGTATATAGGGATTCTTCTTTAGAGGCAAACTTAGAGTATGCAAGGGGAAAGTAGCATATGGCAATATATATGTCTGGAGTTCTATTTGTATGTAACTTTATCTTCATGTATCTTGCCTCTGCATCTCTATGTACCACTTGGATTGTATCTCGGAGCTCTTCTCTAAATAGAATTGCCACACCTCCTGATCCCCTTGTCCCTCTAAACCTCCTAGGCTGAGGGCGATATGTACTTTTCCATCTATATCCATATACATCAGGTAGACAGTTGTTTTTACACTGGTGTGTCTTAGTATACATAGCAATGTCTATCCCTTTGAAAGTATTTTCGAAATAAATTCCATCTGTCTTAATGAAGCCATTGTAATTCCATAGTGTGAACTTAAGGGTCTCATAGGCCACGCACCATCATGTGGTCCTTTGCAGATCATTGAGACTTTCTTTGCCATGTGTGCATCTAGTGTTTGTTGTATCTCTTTTTTCAGTTCCTCCATCATTTCAGCTTGAACCCGCTCTTGTACATTTCAGCTTGAACCCACTCTTGCATTCCTCTACTTCTTCTTTTAGGCTAGAGATCATTGAGACTTTCTTTGCCATGTGTGCATCTAGAGTTTGTTGCATCTCTTTTTTCAGTTCCTCCATCATTTCAGCTTGAACCTGCTCTTGTATATTACTTTCCACTTCCTTCCTCATGATACACACTTCAGCACGAAGCATGGTCAACATCTCCTCATATGGTGTTTCATTGTTTTTTGTGGGTAGCATAAACTGTCAGTGTAGCATAAAACTGTAAATCTCCCCTAAACTGTCACTGTAGCATAAAATGTCAACGTGTTTGCAACATAAAATGTGATTGTGGCATAAATGGTCAGTAGGCATAGCATGTTAGGCTTTTGAGCACATTTACGTTAGTATGCACAGTGCATCAATCAGTACATTGATGTGTCAGTACATTACTGTATACAATACTCCTGTGTCAATGCATTGAGTACTCTCATTCACGTCAGGAGAGCATGATAGGCACATTCATGTCAGGTGCCTCACAATAGGTTCATTCACGTTAAGTTTGCCTCACGACAAGTACATTCCTCATGATAGGTTTGCCTCGCAATGGGTCCTCATGATAGTTACATCCCTGCGTTAGTACATTGCTCACACGATAGGTCCCTCATGCCAAGTACATTCTTGCTCATGACAGGTACATTCTTGCCTCACACACACACACACACACACACACACACACACACACACACAGAAGAAGAAGCGATGGCGACGACCCCAGTACGCCTGCGACCAATCGTCCTGTTTAGAGATTAGACCTGCGACCTGCATCTGTGAGAGAGGGCGGAACCAGGAGTACCCGTGTCCTTTCGTCTGCCCACCCTTTCGCCTGCACCCCTTGCTGCTAAATTGCCCTTTGTTTGGTGCTGAATACCTGTGTCTGCAGCACAGGGAGCTCGCTTGTGTCCGTGCAACTGTTGGCAGGCTGGAAGGTTGTTTGATTGCGGATCATGGTTCCTCTTTCGACCTGCACAAGGTCTGTTCGTGATGTCCTGTTCTACTCCTGGTTAAGACAGAGAGTGAGTGAGAGAGATTGCGTGAAGGCTTGAACAAATAGTGCAGCAGAGTATAGATTTGTGCAGAGGACTTGAAGTACAATGGCCTGTAGAAGGTGATAGATTCAGTTCTGATCTGTGACAGACAGTCAGGGTTGGAATAAAGTGTGTAATAAGCATTAAGCTCGGATATGGCAAATTTGCAGGCGTCTAATGGTATTGATATGGCATTTCTAGACTAGCATATTGGGAATGGGGATATTAAAGATTTGGTAGAATGGTGATTCGTTAGCTGAAGATTTTGGGCAGTTAATGGATGGGGATGAGATGGGTAAACGTCGCAAGATGTCGGTTGATGAACCGGCTTTGTGTGCCCCGAATTCGCCTCAGCAAAATGTTCATGCTAATGAGGGTGAAGCGAGTTCTTTACCACTGCCAATAATCTTATGTCGGAATATGCTCATGCTAATGAGGGTGAAGCGAGTTCTTTACCAGAAGGGGAACATGTGGTCGCTTTTATGGGAACTGATCTGGTCCTACAGCAAATTGCTGCCTTTCATGAGAGGGCAGCTATCTTTTACTTTACGGGAAGGACTCCTTTGATCAGTAGAATCCGTGCTTGGTTGTAGTCTATGCTTGTCAGTGTGGATGTGTGCCAGGATGATGCTTCACGGCAAGTGCAAGCCCCTCTCGTGGAAGAGATTTATGATGGACCAATGGGTTTTTTTGAAGTCCTTTTTCGTTTCCCGAAAGTGTGTGCTCACATTATGCAACACATCCCTTTGTTCATGGATGCTTAGTTGGTACATATGGTTCCGTGGAGGCCTATGGCAGAGTTTCAGGAGGTACTTAGATAGGTATGTCCAATTTGGGTCAAGGTGGTTGATTTTCTTGCACATCTTTGGCGACTTCTTCCTTTGGAATTGAGATCTCTTGGTAAGGTGTTGGTGGAGCCTCGGTTGGCCTCCCGTAATAGGAATAGGGCTTGTATGCTTTGGGATACAGGGAAACCTCACCCAACCAAAGTTCGTTTTGAGGTTCCGAGGTTGCAAACTTTGGTTTATGAGCTGAAATGGGGCACATTTGTTGGACACTGTTTTAGATGTGGCCAATTGAGACATTTCATTTCAGAATGTGATAGAAGCCATGAGGTATTGTAGTGTTCTATGGATCTTTACATGGACATGCAAGACCATCATTCCCAGCAGATGGTTCAGCAGTTAGAAGCTGATCCTAAGCCGATTGTCCAGCAGGGACAAGATGATGGAAAGAATGTTGCTTCTCAAGCTGGTATTGAGCGTGTATCA
This sequence comes from Lygodium microphyllum, assembly GCF_053477565.2. Classification (NCBI taxonomy): domain Eukaryota; kingdom Viridiplantae; phylum Streptophyta; class Polypodiopsida; order Schizaeales; family Lygodiaceae; genus Lygodium; species Lygodium microphyllum. The sequence continues at coordinate 108,821,791 of NC_141154.1, read as the reverse complement.
CTTTTGGTGGGTTGGAACTTGTCTCCTCAGGATAATTCTTGGGTCACGGTGGTTTGACGTAATGCTAGACAGGAGTCTCAGTCAACTCATATTCACCCATCTCCTTAGCCTATCACTCAGACTTTTCAACGTAGAGGTAGGGGGTTCTAGATGAAACCTCAACCTTCACGTGTTTCTGCAGTTGGTGCGAATGAAAAAAGGGTTTCTGATTGTGCTTTGCACTTTGACTCGTGTGGGAGGCTGGTGCCTCCTTGGGATATTTTCCTTTCCCAGCAACAACAGCTTCCTTCTTGTGCTTCGATTGCTAGTTTGCAAAGGGCAGATCTAGTAGATGTGATCCGAAGCGAGATGGAGAGATTTCAGGTAGCCAAAGCAGTTGATGTAAAAGGGAAAGGGAAAGTGGTGGCTCAATAGCTCCCTTTTTTGTGATCCATTACGAGAATTGCTTTATGGAATGCTAAAGGTATTTCTTCAGGCAGTAAGCAATATCAGTTGTGGAAAGTGATTTAGCCGGCAATTGGGATGTATTTTGTGCTGTGGAGCATAAACAACATGCTTTGGTAGGATCATCTTATGTATATAAGGATTATTCAATCTTTTTTAGTGGTCATGTTCCACGTAAATCAAGAGTTATGTTGGTTGCCGTCAGATCTTCATTGCAACCATCTTTGGTTTCTCAGGACCATCGCGGCAGATTTGTGATTTTGGAAATCCTATATGAGGGAGAGGTTTTATGGCTAGTGGGTGTGTATGCTGCTTCTACTGCTTGTGAATGTCGTCAGCTTTGGGATGACTTGCATTGCCTTGCCATGGCTCGTCAAGGCTTTGTTGTTATGGGTGATTTTAATGCTTGTACATTTGTGGATCAAACGGCTTCATAGCACTCGGTTATGAATGGTCCTAAGCGACAGGTTTGGGATGCTCTAGCAGCTGTGTCTTTGAAACAGAACATGTGGACTTGGATGCATCCCTCTCAGTCAGGATATACTTATCGTTCTCTTCAGCATCCAAACACATGGGCTAGATTGGACAGGATCTATATTTGTCAGAGTGGTTCTTCTCTTCCTGCAGTTATTGATATGTGGGTGGAGTGACAACATGTCTTGTTTGATCACTACCCTTTGATCTTGGAAATGACAGACCGACTTGTTCATGCCTACAAGGCCCTCGTGGCTCATTTGCCTCTTTGTTTCGATCAATCCTTTCTGCTGCAAAATTAGTTTTTGGAATGTATTCAGCAATTAATTGATTCGTTTCGTGCTAGGGTCCTATCTGAAGGGATGGAAGTACAGGTTGTTTTTAGGGATAATGCGCGTCCGTTATCCCGACAGTATGGTATTCATCATGCTTTCTCTTTATGCGCTGAATTGCTGCATGCACAATCTTTGTTGGCCCATTCGTTGTCTCTGTGTCTGTCGGGGGATACATTGATGACTTGCTTACATGTGTTGAATGGTTGAAAGGCAGAGTTCAATCTCTACAAGAAGAGGAAGATGCTAAATACAAATTGTTGTCTAGAGTGGAAGCTTTACACGACAATAACTGTCAATCTCATAATTCTTTGCTCAATTACATTAGAAATATGCTTGGGAAAATATTGTGCGTTTGAAGAATGAGGAAGGTGTTATGGTGATAGATCCTACATCCATCATTTAGATGTCTGTCGGTTTTTCTAAATCATTGTTGGGTCCGCAAGAGATTGTTTCTGATGTTGTTCACTTTGCTCGCCGATACATTTGTGATTTGGTTAGTAACTAGATACAGCCAGAATGGGTTGAGTTAATGGAGGTTGATATTTCGGAGGATGAAGTGGAAGAGGTACTGTCCCATTTGCCTCGAAGGAAAAGCTCTGGTTGGGATGGGCTTCCTAATGAGTTGTTTTCAGCCCATGTTGAACAGCTTAAGGATCCGTTGACTCGCCTTTGTCAACAAGTGTGGAATTCTGGTGTCATGCCTTCAGATTGGAAGATTGCTGTCATTTGGTTATTGCCCAAGGTTCCTTCTCCAACCTCTTTGAAACAATGGAGACCCATTTTTGTTATGGGTCTTTATACAAAATCTTCTCTAAAATTATTGCCAATGGATTGTAGAAAGTATTTCCGCATTTGGTTCATGCACATCAATATGGTTTTATCGAGGGACGGAATATAATGCACAACATTTTGAATGTTCAACTGGGGATGTTTACTATGCAAAAGCTTCAGGCTAGTAGGTTGTTATGCTTCAGCTTGATATTGAAAAGACATTTGATCATGTAAGCTGGTCTTTTTTGAGGCAACTAATGTTCACCATGGGTTTTGGGCCATGTATGGTTTTTGTTGTGGATACTATTAGTCAGGGGACAATGGCCTGTATTGCACTTAATGGAGGGATTACTAATGAAATTGCCTTATCTGGGCTAGATTGCTCTCTCAGCCCTTTGTTTAAGGTGAGATTGTTGGTTTGTCTCTTTCCAGTGGGCCCAACTTGTGGGTTAATCTTTAGCAGATAATTCCTTTATGTTCCTTAAGGGTGATCGCTCGAATGTTAATTGGGCAATGGTTGCATGGAATCTTTTTGCTATGGCATCGAGACTTCATATTAATGCTTAGAAATCTACACTGCTCTCTTGTACGGAAAATGATTTGTAGGCTTTGGACTGGCATGGTATTGTGATTTCTAAGGGAAATATAACTAGACACTTGGGGTTATCGTACTGGTGTGGAGGTAGCTCTTTGAGCCTTGTTGGATTGGATGTCATCCTGTATTCATGATCGGTTTATGTACTGGAAATATCAAGGTTGGCCTCTTCATGTGAGACTTAAAGTTGCTCAATGCATAATGATTGGCATGATTTCGTTTTCTTGCCATTGCTTCCTTGGACCAAGAAGTCTCTCTTGGAATTGGCTCAACCTATTCTATTCATGTTATGGAAAAAGAAAGGGAATCGCCTAGGCTAGGTGTGGATTTCGTGGCAACATGTGACTACTCCTAAAGGGATGGGGGGAGCAACTCTTTTGAATGTTAATTTTTATATGGGTGCTTTGAGGTTAGCTCTTTTGCAGGCACTGTGTAGAGAGTCATCCGTGGATAGATATTGTAAATTTTTTATAGAAAGGATTAGCATTTCTCATGGTAGCACAGTTATTCATGCTTCTTGGTGGCATGTGCTTAAGGCGATGTTACGTTTTGCAGTTTGGCGCTCTCCTAATTTTCATAAGGAGGAGAATTCCTTGCAAGATGAAGTACTGGCTACCTTCAGATTGTTGGATCGGCTTGATAAAGATCTGTAGTGAGACAAGTTCAATCGGATGGCTCGTTTGGGTTTGCAAACAGTCCTTGATGGTGTCATTCTTGGGTAAGCTCGTCTTTGTTCTTTTCGGCGTATTCGTCAGTACTTTCGGGTTCCTAGAGGATATCACGATATTTGGTTGGCCATACAAGACAGACTTTTGAGGTTCTTTCCTTTGCCTGCATTACAGCCATTGTCTCTCTAGCGTGATTGGATGTTTGTAATTCTTGATGATTTCAAGAAAATGTCAGCTAACCATATATACCATCAGATAAACAAAGACTATTTAGAGTATTCTACTCAATTATTTGGCAAGCTCGAACCCCGTCACGTTGCGCATGGTATCCCATCCACTTCTAATCGTCGCGTCCCGCCGAATTCATCGCCATCGCCAGCGCTAGGGCCCCATCTCCATCCCCCTCGTCATCGCCTGCGCTCCATCGCCAGGGTCATCGCCATCGCCATCCCCCTTGCCAGGGCCATCCTTATCGCGAGGGCCATCCCCATCACCATCCCCCTCGCCCCATCCCCATCCCCATCCCCCTCGCTATCGCCACGGCCCCATCGCCATCCCCCTGCACCACCGCCTGTGCCTTCCGCGCCATGCCTTGCCCCCCTTTGTACCTGTCCCGCTCGCCCCAGCCCCGTTTTTTTCTCCCTTGGCCGCCACCCCCGCCTGTCTTTTCCTCCCTCCCCCTATAGCAACTCCCCCCTTCAATAGCATAGCAGCGTGATAGGTAGGTTAACCCAGAAGGGAGGCGCAATGGAAACCTATGGTCAGATGTCGGCGCACACAGCGAGTGCTCCCCAGTCAAACACCTTGCGCATAGTCCTCTCTAAGGAGCAGCTCTTAGCCGTCCGAGCTAAGAAGCTGGAGCTAATGGAAACAACGATTTATGATTAGGTAGTAGGACATTTCCTTGCCAGGGCGCAGCTTCAGGATTGGCTTCACTCCACGCTGCGCATCGGCATAGCGCAAATCGTGGAGGCGGTCTTATTGGGCCAAGGGATCTTCATGGTTCGGTTGAGCTCGATAGATGCAGCTCGCGAGTTACTCGCCATTTCACCATATGCGTCCACGAAGGGGGTTATATGTATGGTCCCTTGGTACAATGGCTTTACTGTGGAGGCGTTTGCACTCCACAACAGGTTTCTTTGGCACCCAGTCACCCTTCTTTTTCCCGGCCTGGCAATTGAGTATCGCCAGTTAGTGGAAGACTTTGGACGGCTCTTCGGCACTGTCCTTCCCGCATCTTTCGCGGATGCAATGACAGCAACAGGAGTCCCAAAGGTACGGGTGGCAGTGAAAGAGGTGAAGAATATCCCATAGTTCTTAAAGACGACTTTGGGCATTAGGCAGCAGTTTGCACGCATTTCAGAGCCAAGGCGGCTCCGCCCATAGGTCCGCAAGTGGACGCTGACGGCTCCACACGAGTCCAGAGACGACAGAGAGGGAGACGACAAGGGGAGGCGCAGCCAGCTTCTCAAACCCAGCCTCGTCAGTAGGGTGTAGGTGGGCGAGCGACCCCCCCTCGTCGACAGAATACTCCATAGGCCCCCTCTATCCGTCCCACCCCACAGGACCGCGGCCCCCCACATTCTTCACCCGTGCCAGAGACTGCCTCGCCTGAGTTCCCAAAGTTCCCTCACCCCCTCCCCCACCAACACCCAACACCTTCTTGAGACAGGCACAACTGTTGCCACAGGAGTCTTCCGCAGTGGCCCATGGTCCTAACTGCGAGTTGCAAAGTGTGGAGAGTTTCCACTACCTCTAGAGATGGGGATCTTTGTGGGTCGTAAGTCAAGGAGGGGCAATGTCCATCTACTAGCACCACTGGATGGACCAAACTATGCCTTTTTTCTTTAGTCCTCTTACTCAGGGGAGTGGACGACTACACAAATTGAGGAGTTGAAGAGTCAGGTGGCGGATCACATCTCCCAGTGGATGGGAGATGAAGGATTAGCACTGTTTGCACAACAGTGGCCAGGTTGCATGATGGACATTAACTGGTGGGCTGGTGCTGAGGTTCCACACTTGAGCATTACCTTTCGAGCCCTTTCACAGTGGAGAGCTCCGAGGGACGTGATCGTGTGGCCTTGGGCATAGGCAGCCCGTTTCTGCCAGTGTACAGAGTCGTGATTCTCAGCATGGGTGATAGATGCATTGATAGTACCACCTGGAGCATCTATCACCCCTATGGTCCGACAAAGGGCCACCATGGGGGATTGGAGTTCACCATCCAGATCGGCGGCAAAGCGCAGTTGCATGCCTCACAATTTCTCCCCCTCATCAGCAGCATCCACACCGAATAGATGCCTCTTCGGTTAGTCACAGGTTTTCCCATGAGCTTACATCTTGCATCCTGGAATGTGAATAGTCTCCACTACAGTGGGGCACGTGGTTCCAAGAAGTTGATTGTTCAACAAGAGTTGCAGCCTGCCCTTGCCGGACAGATCGACATCTTGCTTTTGCAAGAGCATACCCCTACCCAGGCCCAGCGGATTGGGAAGGTATTTCCGAGCAGCTTGCACACTTACTGGGAGCACGCCATAGGTGCCTACGGCAGGAGTGGAGGCGTATGCACCTCTATTGGCTGGAGTCTCACCGCCTGTGTACGAGATCACGGGACAATAGTGGCAGGAAGGGTTCTATGGATCAGATTGGATATTGGGGACTCATGTATTGGAGTCCTCAATGTCTATGGCCCTACGGAGGTTAGGGCACGTAGCAGTTTTTGGGTGGAGATCGTAGATGGACTTCCAGAGAGATGGACTCCTGGATTGTTGGAGGAGATTTCAACAACCTGGAGGCCTTGGAGGACCAGTAGGGTAGAGGCAGAAACTACCAGGGCATGTCCGGGGAGGAGCAGGAGGAATGGGAGGCCTTTTTGCTTGCAATCGGAGCACGTGATGCCTAGAAAGACCCTGCCTTCCATAGGAGGGAGAGGTCGTTGAACTTCTCTTGGGGATACAGGCGGCTAGGTGGAGTCCTGCTGGAGTGGTTGCACAAGTTTTATGTGGGAGAGTGGGGAGGCTCTCATGGAGGCTAGATTGAGTAGTTGGCAAGCACCACGTTGTCCACCGATCATTGCCGTGTTCTCCTGACACTTGACCCCCCAGCATCTGCCGTAGACACACGATCTTGTCGGATCCCTGACTCGATCTATAGGAGGAGGAGGTGATGAGACAAATAGAGTAGATTTGGATTAGAGAGTGGGACAGGAGGGACCGGATAGCAAAGGAGGTTGTAGAGGTCCTAGTCGATTTGAGTAGAATTTGCCAAGAGGCAGCCATACAGGCCAGGCAGCAGTGTTGGGAGGAGGAGAGAGCACTCCGGCGGGACCTTGCAGCCACACAGAGATTATTGCAAGAGACACCAGGGGATCCCACCCTCCACGCACAAGAGGTGCGCGTGCGAGCAGCCACATTGCTGGCCTAGAGGACAGGCGCTTGGAGTTCTCTTTCCGCACCTCAGCAGCCTTTTGGGCGCGGAAGGGAGACACGATATGCAGGGAGTTCTTCTAGGTGCACTAGTCCCGCACGGTAGGAGAGCATATACACAGCCTTCGGGATTTGTATGGGAGGACCTATTCTAGCCCAGATGAGGTGATGGAGATTGCCACCGACTATTACACGCGCCTTTTCCAGCAGGAGACAGCTTCAGCTAGAGGACATAAATGTAGACAGCAGGTGTGGGATCACATCTCGTCCCTCGTCACAGAGGAGATGGGACGTTCCCTCCTAGCTTCCTTCACAGAGAAGGAACTAGAGGAGGCTTTTCATACACAGGATGGACAGAAATGCTCGAGGGAGGATGGCCTCTCTAAGGCCTTCTTGACTACCTACTGGGAAGTGGTAAAGGACCCCCTACTAATGGCTTTCTAGGAGATTTTCACTTCAGGATAGATGCCAGGGAGTCTCTTGGCAGGCCTTATCAGTCTTCTCCCCAAAGGGGGAGACCGGTTGGAGCTCTCCCAGTGGAGACCGATCACCTTATTGTCAGTGGCCTATAAGGCACTGGCAAAGATGATTGGTAGGCGACTACGCTCCGTGCTTCCAGATATCATCCATGACACACAGACAGGCTTTATCCAGGATAGGAGCATCCTAGACAATGTATTTACCTTCTTTGAGGCGACAGAGTGGGCTCAACACAGTGGGCAGAGACTGGCAGCAATACTCTTGGATTTCGAGAAAGCTTATGACAGGGTGGACTAGGATTTCCTAGAGTGCACCATGGTGAGGTTGGGATTCCCCCATGCTTGGATTTGTGGGGTATTTTGCCTGTACAGATTGGGCATCAACAAGGTTCTAATAGGTGGAAGGCGAGGGGAGGAGTTTCAGTTGGAGAGATCGGTTTGACAGGGCTGCCTCCTGGCCCCATACATGTTCCTACTCTTCGCAGAGGCGATGTCTCACTTCCTCAAGTAACGTATGAGCGGATTACGCGGCCTTCAACTTCCAGTGAGAGAGGAGATCGAGTTGTTAGACTCAGAGTACGTAGATGATACAACCCTCTACATAGAGGACGATGTGTTGATGCTGGAGAGAGTGAGGCTGGCCCTTGAGGTGTTCTGCTTTGCAGCGGGAGCGAAAATCAACTGGCGAAAGTCGGTTGGTTTTCTCACAGACCCGGACTCCAGCACGGAGTGGGGCGTCCACCTGGGATTTAGATGGGTGAGTAGAGGGCAAACCATCCGATACCTAGGGTTCCAGGTGGGACTCGACATCACTCTTGCCTAGCAGTTTTTTCTTATCCTTAATTCTATTCGGAGGAAACTGACCTACTAGAGTACGGTTTGCCTCTCACTAGCCGGACGAGCCCTGGTGGTTAACCAGGTCCTCCTAGCGACAACATGGTACATCGCCTCCTGTGGGTGCTTCTCCTTATCGTACGTAGTGCAGCTTTGCCGCCGCCTAGTGCGGAATTTACTTTGGTCAAGGTTTGATGGTTTCAGGGATTCTAGGGCCAAGGTGGCGTGGGCGACCATCATACGACATAGGTCAGAGGGAGGGCTTGGGATCATAGACCCACAGTATCAAAGTATGGCCCTCTTGGGCAACAAGCTAGTTGTCTGTGGTCTCATACTAGGCGGGTAGACCTAGAAGGTCCTATTGCAGGAGGGCCTTCAGGATTGTAGACCGAGGCTTGGCGGTGAGTGGAGGCCGTCCTTCAGATGGATCTTCATGTCAGCCCAGATCACCCCCCCAGATTAATCACCTTTCCTTTGTAACTTGCTCCGCGTGTGGTAGGGCCTCCGTAAGGCCCTAATCCAGAGCCCCCCAGGCTGCCAGGAGGAAATAGACCTTTAGTCGGTGATTTGGAACCCCCAGGTCAAAGATCAAGAAGGGGCACAGATAGGTGAGCGCCTCCACATCTAGTGGGCTGGGTGGGAGGCCGGCCCGGCTCGTACCATATCAGGACATGGTGGGAGGTGTACAGGATGGCGGACGAAGAGGTGTTGTAGCAAGTATCAAGTTGCCAGAGAGGAAAGTCTCTCTCCGCCGAAAGCCTGCTAAGGTCTACCTACGGAGTGGCTTGCTCCCCCGGTACGAGAGCTGATAGAGCCTTGGGAGGTATGGGCAGCTAGGTTTTCACTAGCAGGCATCCCCCTTCAGGTGGCAGGTAGAGTGGGTGGCGCCTTGTAGGGGACTTTCTTTGCCATTTAGGAGGGGGGACGTTTGACCCTTGACAGAGGGCAGCAAGATGAGGGGATTGCCACCCTTTCGTGGAGGAGAGACTTTGCCACTCTTTCCTACTGGAGCCCATAGCAAACCTCTTGGAGGTATGGGAGATCATAGGGAGTTTTACTGGATGGCATATATGGAAGGCGCGGTGTCAAGAGGCTTTCGACGGAGAGAGACTTTCAGCACATGCGACCTTAGCAGAGTTCTGGACCTCCATCATCCACTCCCTCCACAGCCGATGGGATCAGGTGCAGGGCGAGTCAGGAGTTTCGTGGTCACTTTATGCGTACTTAGGGCGGCCAGGGTCTGTTCTTTGTGATGCATGCAAGCAGCCCCAGTTGGCGATATATTCCCCCCTCCCCAACCCCAAAAAACATCATCCCTACTGGTGATATGCTATGTGCTTGCAAGATCTCTGCTAGTCGATGTGTATTCTGCACTACATGTGATGAGATAGTGCTTCATCTCTTTGTCTCCTGCCTTGTTGCAAGACAGATTTGGAGTTTTGTTTCCCGTGTGTGGCTCTCGGCAACTCAGCACCGAATATCAACTCGTTCGTGGATTATGGGAAATATGACTTCTATGACCTCTTTGCGCTTAGATTATTCTTGTCTTTTCCATTTCCTTAGAAGGACAGCCTTGTGGCATATTTGGCGTACTCAAAATGCCTTCATTTTTGATTTAGTATCGGGCATTCATGGTCATGTGGCCCGTATTCATGGTTTAGTGTTGTGGCAGATCTCCTCTATGGTGTTTGCTGATTTGGCTCTTCTTGACCATGCTGCTCCTTGGCTGGACATTGTTCGCTCCACACCAGCTGTTCTTTTTGTGTGACATTTTTGTGTTAGAGTCTTCGTAGACTTTCCTTTATGTTTGTTATTTTCTATGCTGACTTGATGGTCTGATGTAAATATTTACTACTTAATTCAATTATCTTCACACAGAGAGAGAGAGAGAGAGAGAGAGAGAGAGAGAGAGAGAGAGAGAGAGAGAGAGAATGAAATGATTTATTCATTTGCAAAAGGCTAAAATAGCTTATGAGACCATAAGTTACAACTATTTGTAAAATGATACAATTGTTTGGTAAGTAACCAGTAAAGAAAAGGAACTTTGAATGTAAATGTTGATGATAGAAAACCTAGTTGTTAGCATAATAAACGATGAAGTGGACTTAGGAGGGACATGGTTTACTTATCATTTGAGGAAATCCCTCACCAATCATTGGTGCATAGCCTCAATCTTATCCCATGTAGAGAAGATTTTGGGGGGCCTACTTGGGGAATGATATGTTGTATCCTCTTGTGCTAGTGTTGTCGACATATTTGTCAGGATCTAGGATGTCTAAATTGGCCAAGTTAAACCACTCGATTAATCAATGTTTCTCGAGTAGATATAAGTTGAGGTTGTGAAGGGGGCTCCTTGTTATTCCTGTCAGATGTAGACTAAGATTGGTCTAAGGTTGTTTGGGTACTCACAAAGAAATGTGTGAGCTATCTTTGGATGGGCCCTTGAGAAACGGTATATGCACACATTGTTCATTCTCTTTCCTAAATCCTTAGTTCTTCCCATCCCTCCTAGTGGTCTCTCAAGGCTGATAAAGTCTTTCAATAACTTAGAGGTGCCGCCTTACTCAGGTGACAGGCACCCATCTTAATGACCGTTGATTGGACAAAGATCACCCTTTTTCACACACATGCCAGCCTTATAGCAGCATGAGCCACCCTCACACAACTTGATTCCTCGACTAACATTGATTGCCCTATCTACTATGCTAGTCGTTTGCTTAATATGGCCAAAAACAATTACTCCATAACCAAGTGGGAAGCATTGGCTATTGTTTATGCTTGCATGAACTTTCGTCATTACCTTTTAGGAATCCATATTTTCATTATTTCAGATAATCTTAAATTATTTACTTAAACAAATCTCAGCTTTTTGGTCATGTTTGGAGACAGTTGCTTCTTTTGTAGGAATTTGATTTTCACATATGGATCCATTCGAGAAAACATGAAAACATGGTTGATCATCTTAGTCATGTCACAATTGTAGAGCCGCTTCATCATCGGAAGGTCGTAGACCTCCATTTCCTAGACAACAAGCTCTTCAAGATTACTTGCATGCTTTTCCAAGTGGATGTGGTATCAACTTGATATGAGGATATCACAAACTCATTGGCACATGGCTTGTCCTTGCCCTGAGCTTTTGCAAGAGACAAGCATCGTCTTCTACTCAAGAGCCGACCATATCAATCGTGTGGAGGACAGCTTTATTGCCGAGGCTCAAACACAGTTTCTTCGAAGATGTGTGACACCCCCATGAAGCTCAAGATCTTGTATCGTCTGCCCATTTTGATTTTGGACATAACCACTACTTAGCCCATGATACTGCCTTTAAAATCTTACAATCTAGTCTTTGATGGCCTAGTTTGTTCCAAGATTGCAAGCAATATGTCCAAAGCTGCAATGGTTGTCAAAGATGTGGATCCAAGCCTACGAGGAGTAACCACTTACCACCTCACATCTCCATTGGATGGTGGCTATTCGCCAAATGGGGCTAGGATTTCATGAGGCCGATCTCACCAACCACCAAAAGGGCAAGAAGTATATCTTGATGGCCATCAACTTCGCTACCAAGCCGGCTGAAGCAGTTCCCTCTAAGGATGCCATTGTTTCCATAGTTGCCATCTTCCTCTACTCCCACGTGTTCTCTCGCTATGGTTACCCTCTTAGCATTGTGAGAGATTATGGCACACATTTCAATAACGCTCTCATGATTCATCAATGACTTTGGTCATCACAAATTTTTTTATTGGCAATCTTATGCCTATTATCCTCGTGTCAATGGCCAAGTGGACAGTACCTACAAGATATTGTGTTACCTCCTGCTCTGCATGTCACTCATATTTCTAGTATTCGGATGAGGCTTTGCTTTGTTGTTTTTACGGGTGTACCACACAATCCACAATAAAGTGATGGGTCACACACCTTTTCAGTTTGCATTTGGCATGGAAATGGTCATGCCAATCGAATTTGCCACACTCACATCTTGCCTTCTTCAGCACCCTGACGCCGTGGTACTCCTTTTCAAGCCCTCACTGTGTTTGCATCTTCTGGAGGAGACTCGCATCCATGTCAACTAAGCCCTCAATGCCATCTAGCAAAGACGAAAGGCCTGGCATGATTGGCACCTACGAAAGCCACACTTCACATCAGAGATTTGGTCATCCTTTTCAGCTCGCATTTGGCATGGAAATGGTCATGCCAGTCAAATTTGCCACACTCACACCTTGCCTTCTTTGGCACAGCGGGTACTCCTTTTCAAGCCCTCGATGTTTCTGCATCTTTTGCAGGAGACTTGCATCCACGTTGAGTAAGTCCTCACTGCCATCTAGCAAAAATGAAAGGCCTGACATGATTGGCACCTTTGAAAGCCACGCTTTCACATTGGAGACTTGGTCCTTGTCTACAATGCCTCTCTTTTGCACTCGATTTTTCACATGAAATTGTTTTGGATTCATCAGCTTGGAAAAAGTGTTTATGGTGAAACAATATGTGCTAACAATGAAGAATCATTACCACATTTGTCTAATAGGGTATTTTCTGGCTTATGGATGGGTCATGATTACTTTTGAGTTGTAAATTTGTGGTAATTCTTTCCTCTATCAATTTTTTCTTTGCAGCGGCGGCTAATGTACGTTGCCTTAACTCGAGCAAAGCAGTATTTGATGGTAAGTGGAACCTCAATTTAAGTATCATTGGTCAATCATTTTGTGGATTGCTATCCATTGTCCTACAGCAGAATATCTGTTAATGCTTCTTTCTCTTGAGGGTGGTTATAAACTTCTATGCAAGTGAAGGTTCCTGTTCAAGCTGGAAATCTGCCTTGTTTTGGTGATAAAAGATATTGACACAGTGATCTTTGCAAGAACTTTTGATTGTCTTAGATGCAATTTTGGTTTGGTTGAGTCTGTTGTAACAGCCTTCAGGAGTATTTTGTGTTCAATACCCAAGCATGAAATACATAATTCACACAGCTCGCACAGCTCACAAGACATTTGCTTGCTTGACTTTCTCTGAGTAGGGTGGTTGCATTACAACAGCTTTGTGACTCTTGCTTTTAGTAGCATATCTGCAGCAGTTCCAGAAATTCTGGCAGCACTTGCATGACATACAAAAGCACCGTTTAATAAGTATATCAGTCATCTTTAACAGTTGTGCTTGCAGCAATAGATTGCAGTCTTAGATGATTAAATCCTAGTTAATATTATAGCAGCTCCATCTCCTTGGGACTAATTGCTTTATTTGTGCTGGACATACCTAAAGATCAAGGAGTGAGGAAGACCCCTATGCTCTGATATCAATTAGGCCATATCAAGCATGGTCCAATTGGCATGCTCCACCACAACATTCTTAGTTGGTGTGTTCGGATGGGAGTACTCCATCCGAATGCCATTATCCTTGCAAAGCTTAGAAAAGAGAATAGAATAAAAATGACTGCTATGGTCTGCTCGAATGCCTCAAACCTTGAAAGACATTTGCGTTTTTGCAAACACCTTCAATCGTAGAAGTCGGAGTAGGCCTCTCTTTTGTTCTCCAAAAAATAAGGCCATGCATAATGGCTGAAGTCCTCAATGATCAGCATCAAGTACTTGGACTTCTCAATGGAGGCTACGCCCATAGAGCCATAGAGATTATGCCAGTAGTGTAGAAGCCCTATGAGAGGGGTAATATTTCCGCACGAAATATTAATGATCCTAGACCCCGCACATCTCGCGCAAAAGCAGTGCAAAGTAATCTCCCGCAACGGAAAAATGTTGGTGGCTAAGTGCTCCCTCCACGTGCATCACAAATTCTAGCCACATTGCGCACAAGAGTCCGTGGCTAAAAACCCGCAAGCCCACGCGGGAACACCTTCACGGGAAAAAGGCAAATGGATAATGGATAAAATTTTGCAATTTCTTTTACTATTAACCCCTCCCCTTCAGCCGTTGCATAGTGGGGGAGAGGGAGTGTGAGAGGAGTGGTGTGGAGTAGGAGAGCACGGGGGGAGGAGGAAGCATGCAATTAGCCATGTGTATGGCTATCCCTCCCCCCTTCCACACTATATGAACCTCCCCTCTCTCTAGCTTGAGAAGAAGAGAGGAGGGACTGATTGCGTGCCATAGTGCTGCCCACCATATTTCCACCACAGGCTGCTGCCGCCAAGCCGCTGCTGCCACACCGCCTCCACCATCATCATATTCATCGTCCTCTTCCTCTCCTTCATTGTCATCCTCATCGACATCTCCACTTGCATCCTCATCTTCTCTCCCCACGTCACTTCTCTGCCAACAGAAGCTTAGAAGCTTCTCTTTGGAAGCTTCCACTAAAAGGCTTCCATAAGCCTTGTTCGTACCGTGCCTTCCCGGGGTGCTGTAAACCACGTCTTGTAAAGGCAATTACTGGCGAGGGGGGAGTAGGCAGTTTTTGGGGCTGATTTGCCAAAGCCTGGAGGAAGTTCGGAAATCGGAGAAAAGCAAGGACAAGTTTGCGGAGTCAAGGATCTACGTCATCGATGGATCCTAAGCTAAAGACGCGAGGCGCACACGCGGGAGCTTCCAATCCGAGCTCGCGTGTGGACAACACCCTGAACCTCAATGCCCAGGTTTTTAAAATTGATTCTCGCATGAAAAGAATGCATTTAAGCATGTCTTTAATTCACGTAGTCGAGTTAAATACATTTGGAAATTTAATTGCTCATCCGAGTTTACAAGATTTAGTTGCATGGTGTGCATTTGAAATTGCTTACACTTCCAAGTTGCAATCCTAAATGCGTATTGCATAAGTTAAAAGGTGGATTTGTCTAAATGCATTCTTGATTGCCTCGCGAAAAAGAACAGCGCATAATGCATTTAGGTAATAATTTCCTAGATGTGTTTCGCGTATAAAATCATCGTAGACGCCCATTGAATGTTGCCCAAAAATAGTTGCAATGTATGGAAAGGAATTTATGAATTTGCAAATTGCATGTGATGATAATTACATCCTAGGTTGGGCTAAGTGTTGAAGGACGAATTAAATCATTAATGGTCTTAGGGCATTCGCTCATGCATGGAGTGCTTTTATCGAAGCTCGTATTTAGGAAATGATGCATTTTTCTATTAAAGCTTGAATTCAATACATTAAACGAAGGGTTTATAGGCATAGTTCTTGATGTAAATCAACGTAGGGTTTATACGAGTTAGCCCTAAATTGTCAATCATTATAGTTTAGGCAAGGAAAAGAAATGATCATTGCAAACCTTATAGTTGCATAGAAGGAAAAAGTCTATGAATCGCATATTTGCATGGAATGTTATATTTTGCAATTATTTACATCTTTTAGGAAAAGTGTTTGCATCTTTAAGGAAAGATCATCTCTTGTCGCAAGACAATTAGATCAATTAGGTAAATTGCTTGTAATGGCGTAACTCAAATGATGATCACCTCAATGCGCTATGCGCTAGGAAAAGCTAAGCCGCGATAAAATTCTGCCTAGTATCACACTCGGGAAACCGACTTAATACTTTCAACCTCAAAGGTCCTACTCACATTCACAGAATGTTAGGGTTAAATGAACGCCTATGTAAGAACGATCTAGGGTTTTACCCTAAGGATCAATTAGCCAAATACTAGACCTTCGTATGGATTTAGAAACCCTAGGGCCAAACGTTGTCGGCCTAATAAGGTTAAGGTTGGGATCGGGTCAAGAGGACATCCCAAACCCTACATCTTGACCAAAGGTATTCTTGACCAAGGAATACCGTGTGATGGGAGAAATGATCCCACAAGTTAGGTGCGACACTTGTCTCGTGCAACAAGTTGCAGCGTCGCATGGTTTGTGTCTAAACCACAAAATAGTATTGCCACTCCTTAGAACAAGGTTGACGAGTTTTAAGTACAAGTCTAATTTTCTAGAGGATGAGTAGAGATCTTGCTACATCACCCTTCTGTGAGGCTGGGTTGCCAAGTTAGGGTAATTATGAATTGTCTAGCAAGCAATTGACCAATCAAGTTAGGGCGACGAGATTGCCCATGATTTATTGTCTTTAATTTAAAGAAACGTAAGGTGGAAACAATTTGAGTTAACTGGGTTTAAACCCTAACCCAAGGATAAAAGGGTAAACAAGCAACTTAGCTTACGAAACCCTTGGGATCTTGCCAAGTTGCAATTGATCTCGGATCGAATGATGGATGCATTCGGAGAGAAGGATTCACATCTTAGCAGTTGGCCGTACAAACGACCAGTGGAATGCTTGTGTTTGTACACTTAGGAGCATTGTTTGTACCTCTTTGCTCAATGAACTAATGCTAGAAAATAACTAATGCTCCAGGCTAAAAGCTTGGAGGGAGAGGCAGCATGAGTTACCCCCGACTGTCTGTCTGACCCTATCCAAGGGGGTTGTTAGCCGCGCTGGGTACTTGGACTGAACCCGCCGCGAGAGGTCTCTTCGTGGGTGCTACTTGGAGCAGGAGGACGCTTGGGTGCCAGGGGGGGCTTTGGCCGTAAATCCCTTGTCTCTAGGTTCTGCACAAGGGGCCGACGTGACTCGAGATTGGATCTCAAGGCCCGCATACTAGTTTGCGGGTGAAAACTTAGAATAGCGATCCCTGAGGATTGTTGGAATTGCCTACGGGTGGATTATGGAATTGCCTTCGGGCGGATTATGGAATAGCCTTCGGGCTGGATTATATGATGTATTCCAAAATAAGATCAATTGTTGAAAAGGAACTTGTTTACATTGTTTTTCTATGTCAGTGTTTAAGTTACGTGAAGAAACCAGTGATTAAATGGCTAATTAAGGAAGCTGTTTTTGCTTGTCAAACTAAATGTGGTAGGTAATTAGACAACTAAAGCAACCCGAGGAAAGTGCGGTGGATGTGACCATGGGTCCGTCCTACGGAAGGGTGGTTCCGGTTGGCCGAGAACTTTTCTCAAAGGAATTGACAATATGGTAACGATAACCTAGAATCTAGAAAGCTAGAGTCCCGATTTATACTGTTTTAGGGGAACATAGCGGGACTATGCCTTATGGGCAGAGAGGTCGAGCTTCGCATCCCTCTCGTTTTCCATTCTCCTTGAACCAAGTGTAGTATAAATGCGCTTCGACCCTGACATTTCTACGTAAAGTAGTTTGCCTGGGGCTCGACGCTAGCTACCGTTCTAGGAATTTGACCACTAGGAAAACCCTGATTCAGGTCGATCCCAAGTGGGAACGACCGAAATGATTCCGCTTCGTGGTAGACTCGGGAAGGCCTAGATCGCAAACCCTGTGACATTCCACGGGAGTGCCGGGCGGCACTTTCTAGACTCTCTTCGCGATGGGCTGCTAAGACGTGTCCTGCAAGTAGATAGGGGGACACGTTACAAGAGGCAACTTGTGGATGGGGCTACCTATGCTACTTGCCTCTCAAATAGCTAGGGCATAGAGTATGCATGGGAGAGAATCAGGAAGTCTCTTCACAATCTTCTTCCAGAAGCCCGCTTGATAGCATCAAAGTTGAGGTGCCCATATCGGGCATACTCCACCTTCTTGTGTACTTGTTCAATGAACTGGTCGTGTAGGAGCATCCTTCACAATCGTTGCATCTTGAGTGAAAACAATGCAAGGGGTACCTAGCTGTCTGAAGAACTGCTCCTGTAGGAGCATCCTCCACAATTGTTGCATCTTGGGTGAAAGCAATGCAAGGGGTACCTAGCTATACGAGACCATGAATAGACAGTAGGTTAAAACCCAAATTTGGTACATAAAGAACTTTGGCGAAAGAATGTTGTTGATCCGACAATAGGGGAATGGTCCCTACTCCACGAACAGATATGGAAGAAGTATCATCAATGGTGATGGAGCGCCCTCTAGAACACGTCTTGAAGTAACTCTTGATGATAGGTCATGTGGGAAGAAGTCCCACTATCCACGAGCCAAGGCTTCTCCGTGGTGGAAGAAGTAAGAGTGGTATCCTCCTCCTCGAACACATGTATGAAGACAAACTCAGTGATTTTGAGCTAAAAATGCATTAGCCCGACTTAAACAACCCCAAAACATGCTTAATTAATAATAAACCATCTTATTTTAAAAAGAAATGGGATCCTAGAGAGTTATTGTGTCCCACATGCAAAACCCTAATTTGGGTGTCCTAAACTTTCTATAAATAGGCATACATCCCATGGCTCTCTCATAATCTCGTTTTTGCAAGTTTCAAAAGCTGTATCTCTGTTGCCCACACCCCTTCGTAGATGACATTGTGGTCAAAGCTTCCCCTAGCCTTTAGCTACTATCTTATGCTTGATTCCAGCCTTTGCCTTCATTTTGCAGTTGTCGCCTGGTACACTAGAGTTGTCTCCTATAGACTGATTGCTGCGTTTGATGTTGACGTCATCATCTCGTGCTATCGCCAAGAGTCTAGAGCTTGTCAGAGTGCAGCGATGCGGAAGCGTAGGACAAAGATTGAGAGAGAGTGAACATGGAGAGAAGAGAGAGAGAGAAAAGGAGAGTGTAAACACAGAAAATCTGCAGTGTAGTATGCTGTATAAGAGTGTAGAAATATACACGGGGGCAGAGGAAATATTTGCGTCTGTCTCCGACTCGATGACCTCGATCTCCGTCAGCCCGAGCATAGACTGTCTCAGCCAACAGATCTCAAGACCAGAATCTGAAGTCAATAGAATGACTGAGTCTACCACAAATTGGCTATAAATAGCTAGAAAAATAGGCAATAACAGCACCAAGTCCGCTGCAAATGCAGGCGACTGCAGTAAAACTGACCGACTATGTAGTCCTTCTGGATAGAACTGCTGTCCGACTGCACCAGTGCCACGTGGCATCCTGCCGTACTGCTGACGTGTCCTCTGCGCTGACATGGAGCTTGCTGGACTCTGCTGTCCATTCATTGTCCAGGAAATGATTGTTTAACACCCCCCCTCAGATCTTGGATGGGTCTAAAGACTGAGGGATTTGGAATGCTACCAAAGAAGAGCCTGGGAAAGAGCCTTCGTAAACAAATCTGCAAGATTATCCTCCATCTTGCAGTACTCCACATCAATGGTCCCATCTAGAAGCTTGTCCCGAATGAAGTGATACTGGATCTCAATGTGCTTTGTCCGGGCTTGGAATACAGGATTCTGCACCAAGGCAATGCAACTCTTGTTGTCGCATCGCAGAAGAGTAGGACGAGTCTGGGGGCAACCAAGCTCCTCCAACAATCTCTGAAGCCACACAACCTCACATGTGGTTGAAGACACAACCCGATACTCCGCCTTAGTAGAAGAAAGGGCTACCGTGGGCTGCTTCTTGTTACTCCAAGAGATAACACATGTACCCAAGGTAAAACAGTAGCATGTAGGAGACCGTCGGTGGTCCACATCGCTTGCCCAATCCAAGTCACTCCAACGTGCAAGAACCAGATTTGAAGCATCTGTACTTGCGGGATCCACCGGCGGAAGCTCCTTGGGGGTGGCCGGTGGAAGTGAAGACTCGGAATCAGAAGAAGAATCTCCATCAAAAGACTCTGGCTCCAAAGGAATTGTCTTGGGAGCCCAACTCTTCCTTAGATCTCTAAGAACGGGGTGCTCCTCATCCTCCTCTGTGGCCAAAGCTTCCATGAACCGTATATCTCGGCTCGTGTAGACATCCCGCTTGACGGGATCAAACAGACGATAACCTTGGGGCTGGGAACTGTAGCTAACAAAAACCTGTCGTCGAGAAGCCACCTCGAACTTGTCACGTTGCGTCTTCGGGATGCACACATAAGCGTCACACCCAAAGATCTTGAAATAAGAGACATCAGGCTTAGTCCCAAAGTAAGCCTCAAAGGGTATCATCTTGTCAACGGGACAGAAGTGGGAGATCGATTGAGGATGTGAACTGCGGTAGCCACTGTCTTGGCCCATAGAAACTGAGGTGTCTGTCGGTGCTTCATCATGGTGCGTGCCGTCTCGATCACACTTCGGTTCTTCCACTCCAAAATGCCATTCTCTTGGGGAGTGTTGGTGTTAGCAAACTCCTGGTGAATGCCTCTATCTGCACAAAAACGAGAAAACTCATTAGACATAAATTCACCTCCCTTGTTTGAATGCAAGGTCTTCAGGTGCCGGCCAGAATGGTTCTCCTCAAAGAGAAGCCAATCCTTGAAGTGAGAGAAAGCCTCCAACTTCAAAGTCAAGAAATAGGTCCCAGTCATCTTGCTGTAGTCATCTACGATCAATATGAAGTACAAGCTGTTGTGCTAAGATTGCTCTTAGCCACTTAAACATCCCCAAAACATGCTTATTTTAGGCTTATTTTAGCCAAAACCCTAAAACAGGGAGCGGATCGAGAGAGTTAAGTGGGAGAGGATCTAGAACCCTAATTTTCTATAAATTGGCAGCAAGCCCTCCACTCTTCCGCTAATCTCATTTTTGTAGGTTTTAGGTGTTAACAACTTGCTGCCCACACCCCGTTCGCGGAGGACATCTCAACCCTTGCTGTCCATTACTGTTCCCTACAGTCTGGCACCTGTTTCCAGCCCTCCACACACTGATTGTTGTTGTTATTTCTTGGCGACTGAATGCTGATCATCTGCACTGCTGTCGTACAACCTGCCACGTCAGCGAACTGCGTTTGCAGGCCCCAGCTGCTGCCTTGACATTTTTCTCTCTCCTGCTGCAGTCAGTGCAGTTTTTCTCTCCTGCAGGCTGTCCAGCTTGCGTTTTTAGTCTTTCTCTCTCCTGCAGGCTGTCTTGCCTACGTTTTTAGTCTTTCTTTCACTTGTTGCCTGCGTTTTTAGTTTTTCTCTCTCCTACAGGCTATCTTGCTTGCGTTTTTAGTATTTCTCTCACTTGTTGCTTGCGTTTTAGTTTCTTTCTCTCCTGTAGGTTGTCCTGCCTTCGTTTTTAGTTTTTCTATTTTCTGCAGGCTGTCCTGCTTGCGTTTTTAGTCTTTCTCTCACCTGTTGCCTGCGTTTTTAGTCTTCTCTCTCCTCACTGTTGTCTGCATCAGATCTAGCTTCTCATTGCTGTGTTTGCTGGTGTTCGACATCCGAAGGTTGCCTTGCTGTGATTCGGAATCCGTTCGGTGTACAACACACTCTCCTGCTCATTATCCTTGCCCTGATCCTTGAGATACAGGAGTTCGAGGTTCAATATTCATTCATTGCATAGTGTGTTTGCTGCATGAGAATCGTATTATTAGTAGTCATATCATTTCATTTATTAACTGTGTTCATTGTCTTTGAGTTACTCTAACCCTAACCCTAACTGTGTTCTTTTATCAGTCTGTGCTTTGTCGTATGGTTTCTGTTTATGCTTCTGTGTTAGGGCATTTTCTTTACACAAGCTCCTCTTCAGGGACTCGGTCCTCATCGGGCCACAAAGATCCGTAGATATAAGCTCCATAGGTGAAGTAGACTACCTTAAAGCTTTGTTAGGAATTGCATCCCGATGCAATTTTCCACGAATGCAGGTGACATATGGACCATAGGAACCAACTCTTTCCATCAAAGAGTCGACTCCCGCCTTGAAGCAATAAGGGCGGAATAAAAAGTACCGAATTGTGGTGGCAACTGGGACAATAAAGTGATTGCCATGTCTTCGGAGGAAATAGGCTTCCTCGCATTTTGAACTTGCATCTGAAGCTGCCGAAGCTTGTTGATGTATTCTCGAAGCGAAGGATACTTATTCACGGACTAGGTCCGCATTTGCACGTCCAAAGAAACCCTCTTCATCAGGGTCATCCGGTTAACCGTACATCTGGTCGAAGAGCTCTAGCTATATCTCTTGAGCCACCGTTAAGTGCTCTATGTGAGCTATCACGGTTGTGGTGCAAGACAAAAATAGAAAAGATCGAATCCTGGCATTCTGTTTGTCCCAATGAGACTAGGCCTTGGTCAACTTCGCACAAGCATTGGAAGAGAGTTTGGACTCATCCCTCACCGAGGGCCTGTGAATTTCCCCCATCACCAGTTCCGCCAAATCATAAGACTCCAAAATGGCCAATATCATCATCCGCTAGATGTGATAATTGTCACCATCAAGCTTTTGATCCAATGGAAGAGCCGGTAGGACAGGCACCTTCCTGTCCATTATTGCCTGGAACTCCAAATTAGTATCTGTAGACATGTTAACTTGTAATACTTGCACAAACGCAAAATCAGCTCCCTCTGACTGTATAAACGCAGCCTTCTTGGGCTGGTTCCTCCGCTACCCAAACCTTCTTCAGCCGTTGGAGGTGATGAAAAAGTAAAATCTGCAATGGAAGGCCTCAAACGCAGCCTTCCTCTCCTTCGAACAGCAATAACCTGCAGCAAATTCACCGATTAGACTCCTTTCCGGCACACCCATGCTGGCTTCAGCCTTGATCCGATGTGTAGCCCTCCCGCTCGCCCTCAAATCCTGGAAACGCAGCCTTTTGTCGCGCTGAAATCTCCTCTTAAGATAGGTTCATCCCTCAGTCAGTCCATCTTCATTGCTCTGATACCATGTCAGAGTGGAGCGATGCGGAAGCGTAGGACAAAGATTGAGAGAGAGTGAACATGGAGAGAAGAGAGAGAGAGAAAAGGAGACAGTGTAAACACAGAAAATCTGCAGTGTAGTATGCTGTATAAGAGTGTAGAAATATACGCAGGGGCAGAGGAAATATTTGCGTGTGTCTTCGACTCGATGACCTCGATCTCCGTCAGACCGAGCATAGACTGTCTCAGCCAACAGATCTCAAGACTAGAATCTGAAGTCAATAGAATGATTGAGTCTGCCACAAATTGGCTATAAATAGCGAGAAAAATAGGCAATAACAGCACCAAGTAGGCTGCAAATGCAGCCGACTGCAGTAAAACTGACCGACTGTGTAGTCCTTCTGGACAGAACTGCTGTCCGACTGCACCAGTGCCACGTGGCATCCTGCCGTACTGCTGATATGTTCTTTGCGCTGACATGGAGCCTGCTGTACTCTACTGTCCACCGACTGTCCAAGAAATGACTGTCTAATAGAGCTGTCACCCTAACATTTTCTCTCCTCCATCAGCTATATTTACAATTTTTGGCGGCCGCCATGACTTTCTACCTCCTCTGTCTGTTGCATTTGCATCACCTAGTTTTTCTCTCTCCTCAGATATCTAGATTTTTAGTCTTGGTTGCGTTTGTTGGTGTTTGACACACGGAGGTTGCCTTTGCTGTGATTCGGGATCCATTTGGAGTATGACACACTCTACTGCTTATAACCTTTGCCTTGATCCTAGAGATACAAGAGTTCGAGGTTCAATATTCACTACATAGTGTGTTTGCTGCATGAGCATTGTATATTCATTCTTCATTCACTTCATTATTCATTGTGTTCATTGCCTTTGAGTTATCCTAATCCTAACCCTAATTGTGCTGTGTTTATCGGTCTGTGCTTTGTTGTATGATTGGTTTTGTGTTTTCTATGTTTAGAGCATTTCTTCACAAGTGGTAGCTAGGGTAGCCTTTGAATGCTTAGACCCTTTGGGCTTCAAAATGGGGTACCTTTGTTAATGCTTCTCCTTTGGATGAGTACCCTTCCCACGATGTGGGCACTTGGGTTGCTTCTTATCATCCTTCTTCTTCTCCTCGTCATCCTGTTTCTTTGCGTTAGGCTTCTCCTTCTTGTTCCCTTCTCCTGAACATTCTATGAAAGCCTTCTCAGAGCTGGATCCACAAGCTCTTACGTCTTTGAGCCGTTCATCATGCTCCAAGACTAGCTAGGTAAGCTTCTCCCAATGAAGACTCTCTCCGATCCTTGATGTAAGAAGGTTGATATAGAACACATCAAACTTTGGAGATGGCAATTGAGTTAGGAGAATCATTGCCATATCCCTTGAAGATACATATTCTCAAGGCATGCAAGCTCATCCCTCATGTCCTCCAGTTTGTTGATGTGATCCTTCTTAGAAGAAGAGTCATCAACAACGAGCATTCGAAGTTTCTTCTCAAGAGAGATCTTGTGGGCAAATGTCTTTTGATAGTACAAAGACACAATTTCTTCCACATTTCTGCTGGTGTCTTTAACTTGCGAACATGAACTAGGACAAAATCCTATAAGCTCATGAAAAGGAAGGATTGGGCTCAAGAGTAGAGCGGATCTCATAGGGATGTGTGACCCATTGATGTTCCCTCATGGGGATTCTCCACGGGGCGGAGTATAGGGACGGTAACAAGCTTCCAAAGATTGAAAGTGTCTAGGATGCATTCCACCTTATAGGACCAAAGTGAATAGTTAGAACCATCTAGCCGGTCCTCTATGGGTAAAGAAGGGAGAGCAGGCAGCTGAACAGGTGGTGCAATGTTAGGCACTTTAAAGCTAGTAGAACACACTTTGTGTGAAACATGGAGAAAAGGGGGAGGAGAAGGCTGCTTTGAATGATGAAACCTTACGAAAAGGCTCGGTCATCTCTGCTCTTCATGATAATCATGCTGCCATTCAAAGGAGTGATAGGAAACCTCCTTGTCCAAGTGATCAAAGCCTTGGAACCGGGGATTAGACATCTTCATATGACCTGCAAATACACAAAGGTTTCTGCATTTTGCTGTAGGAGAGCCCTAACAGAGGGAAAATCAGCAACATCTTCAAGAAGAGAGTTGTGGATGTTTTGTCTTTGTCGTATGGCATGTGAAAAACACAAAAAATGTGTGTTTACTACAGCAAACAACAAGCTGAAATTTGAGTTTTCAGCAACAGTGTGGTCTCCTCTTTGGTTGGAAGCTCTGTGTCCTCACGTAGGCAATGATACCATGTGAGAGTGCACAATGGAAGAGAATCTCAAACATGGAGAGAGAAGGATAGGAGAAGAGAAACTAGGAAGAGAAGAGAAATCTGCATTGAACAATGAAGGAAAGCTGAATACAATGAGGACTGATCAGTTCTTGCACACAGCCCAAGGCATCAGTGAGGGCACTGGATCGGGCTGAATAATGATTACAGCACTTGTGATAGTGACAGTGATGGAGATGAAGAAGACTGCAGCCAACTGTTGGCGCACTTGCAACAGACAGAGAAGAATGTTCCCAGCCTGCTTGACTGCTATAAATAGCCAAAAATCAGCAAAACTGACTGATTGCTGAGCTGGCCAACCTAGGAAAACTGGCTCACTACATTTAATGCAGCTTGACTGCAATAAATGCAGTGAAATGATGATGTGGCAGGCTAGTAAAAAATTGCAGCAGACTGGGGAGTGATCAGCAGATGGCACTGCAACACAAACATTGAACATGCACATTGACTGGAGGAGAAAATATAGTCAGAGCTCTAAATGTCTCTGTTAGACTCTGACTAGGGCTCACAACAAGGGAATGAGAGACTGACAAAATAAGGTAGGCTAACAGTTTTCTAACTAGGGCTTTCAAGAGTGCACACCATAGTTTGATAGAGAGTGGAGATCATCCTTGAGGTGGATCTTCACGATAGGTCAGATCATGCCACCTAGATCTTTCTTTCTTCGCAACCTGTTTTAGGTGTGGTACGGCCTGTACAAGGCCCTTATTTAGAGGTCTCCTGTATGTTAGAAGGAGATAAACTGCTAGTCGGTGGTTTGGAACCCCTAGGTTTGAGACCATGATGGGATCCAAATTGGTGAGCACCAAGGTTGGTTGGGAGGCTAGCCTTGCTCGCACTATTAGGGTATGGCAAGAGGTTTATAGGTTGGCAGATCGGGTGGTTTTATAGCAGGTGTTTGGCTATCAGTGTGAGGTTGAGGCGAGGAGGGAAATTGATGCAGGGATTTCGCAGGAGTGGTTGGATCCTTCTATTAGAGAGTTGGTGCAGCCTAGAGAGGTGTGGGCGCCTAGGTTCTCACATTGATGGGCATCCCCTTATAGGTATTAGGTGGAGTGGGCAATGCCCTCATGGTGTTTTCTTCATAGTGTAGGTTGGTGGGAGGCTAGCCCTTGATAGAGGTTCGTAGAATGAGGATCTACTAGTTATCCCATGGAGGAGGATTCAAGTTATCAAGCTCCAAGGGAAGATTTTGAGGATGGACCCCTACGCACCTTGGAGGGAGTTTTGGGAGCCACTAGTCCTCCCATGGAGGAGGATTCGAGTTATCAGGCTCCAAGGGAAGATTGGGAGGATGGACCTTGTAACCAGCCTTCCTCTTGGGATAGGGCGGTAAATAACTTGATTAAGCACTATTTGTAGCAATTAACAAAGTCACAAAACTGAAATGCACACTTTACCATATAATCTTGGACATTGGACACCTTGTTGGCTCCAAAATTGGTGCCCCTTTCAGTATTTATTTAACTTAATTGAAGAAGAAGTTCATGTACAATGGGATTCTCCCAATTCCTTTCGGTATTCCAACTCCTCTTGTTGTCCAAAATGACCAGTGTATCTTCAATTAGATTTGCCCTTTGATTTGGGCAGTCAATTGGCCTTCATCCGCTTTTATGGAGATGGAAAATGCCCCAAATTCAATGATTTACTGGTCCCTCCACTTGAATAGGCTAAAACAACTTCAGTCGTGTTGAATCCAAGTCTTGGAGCTTTCAATTTTTGGCACGCTTCTCAAGGCTATTGCTAAACCTCAATTTTTACTTGCAGATTAGGATTTATAGCAGAGAAATCTGAAATTTCTCAATCTCTAGTGATCTCAATGCTGTAATCTGCGGAGCAAGGCTGGGAGATGAGAGAAAATGCTGAGGAGAGAGAAAATTCAGACTTTATTCGCGAAGAATTGAAGAAAATCTATCATTTACTGTTGCTCCCCTGCCTCAACAGCTTGTAGATGCAAAGAACTGAAGAAAATTAGTCATTTACTGTTGTTGCCCTATCTCAATAGCTTGCAGATGCTGTCACTTGCTGTTGATTGGTCTTCTCCTGTCCCTGGCTGCCTTAGAAGGTCCTCCAATGGCTGAAAATCAGACCAGCACCATCTTATCTCTCTCTTTTGTAGATTGAATATACTAAAAATGCCTCTCTCCAACCTTTAAAGACGTTTTTCAGTCTTACATGAGCATTTTTGACAAGTGGCAGCTTCCCAAATGATTTTGTCAACATTATCCATAATTAAATATTAATTTTCAGTCTTTAAATACTGAAAATTAATCTAATAATTATTTTGATGCTTTGAAAAATAATGTGGCTGGCCAATAATTAAATTGGCTAGGTAACTTCCATTTCCGAGCCTCTTTGCACCATCTTTGACCATCAGATTGGCGTTAGGTACCATTAAATACCACTTCTCTAGTGTCACCACAACTGACACTTATGGCCAAATGAATGACCTGGGCTAACAAGTGGCACTAGATACCACCAATTATATGTGCGGCATAACTTATAGCAACTATTGCCTTTGACATCCCGTGATTTTCTCGGGTTCCGGGCTCGTAAATTTAATCTAACCCGAGTTACACCTTACATGTGCAACATTTACTTAACCATGTGATTAACGTACCTTGGAGGGAGTTTTGGGAGTGGTAGCTTTGGATATGGGAGAGCTAGCCTTTAGTGCCCTTGGTCGGCCACAACAGTCTCGCCCAGAAGCCACCTATACCGCTAGGATGGTAGACATGTATTGATGCATGAGGATATGGATTGGGTGCCCTTGTGTAGTAGGCATTGGGTGGAACACAACATCACGGATGCCTTTTGATGGATGTTTTGGGGATGCCTGTGAAATAACTAGGATCCTTGGAGGGTGTCATATTTTTTGTGGCTCTTGCCACATAAAGATTTGGCTAATGGGAGTTGGTTGGCCTAGATTCAATAGGATGGAGTTTGCAGATGCTGCCCACTGCAACGTTTGAAAACTGCAAAGTACTGCCTTTAGTTTTGGGAGGCAGCACAGTTCCTGTGGAGAGGAGCTTGTCGTTTTCGTTGCTGCATGTCACCTAGGTTGGGGTGCATATCCTAGGGGGCCTTTTGCTGGCAAGCAGTTAGTTAGGACTGCCACTTATTGTACGAGGCCAAGATGCGTGACACTATTTTCCTTAGAGGTAGGCTCTTGTGCTATGGTTGGCTTGGAGGCGCTATCCATTCGTTAGGTACTAGAGCCCACAATAGAGTGTTTAGAGGTGTGGGAGATTTTTGGGAGCCTCACAGGGTGGCACATTTGGAAGGCACGTTGTCATGCGACTTTGGTAGAGCTTTGGACTTCCATCATTCACTCTTCGCGACTGATGGGATCAGGTGCAAGGCAATTCTTGAGCTCATTAGGAGCTTTGTCATCATTTCTTACTCACTTCAGGTGGCCACGATTTGTTCTTAACGATGCAGGTTGGCAACCCTAGCTGATGGTATACTCCTCCATGGCTTCTCTCCCCCATACCACTCATACCGCCTTGAAAGGCTTGTATTTATGATTATTTTATGACTTTGTCACAGCTCTACCCAAACTGTTGAGCACATGTACTTTGTTGTAAAAGTTTGAGTAATATAATTAGCCACAAATTTTATTTGCGAAACAAAAAGACACGATGGCTCCCTCTTACTCAAAGATGCTCTCCTCACTAGACATTATGGCTCCCCCATACTTGTAATCTTCTTCTAGAAAGATGTAACTATCAACCTAATGTTCGCAAAATCGTAGCATCAATATACCTCCATACTTGAGCAAGCTTTGTCGATGCCTCGTGATAGGGAGTCAACTCCCTAACTTTCACCTATGCATGGAACTCCTCAAAGGTACGATCACCCGAGGAACAAACTTGGGGGAGAACTTGAAACTCTACACCTACAGTTCTACCCGGTCTTACGCCACAACGGAAGCTCCTCTACTTTTTCACACTTCTTGTCCTTATCTGCAACAAGGACATCTCCTCTTCACAACACTTGCACACGCCACCTCCATGTCTTCTTCATCTTCAGCTTCGTTTCCTTGGCTTGGCCTAGCTTCCTCAATGTCTCGGCATCATCCACCAATTAGTGCCCTCTCCTCAGCTTTCATCTTGGTCTGCTGCTTCTCTCATCTCCCCAAATCAGTGCATTTACTCCATTTAACCATTACAAGGTCTTGCTTTTCCATCCATAAAAGCACATTGATTATTGCCAGCACTCTAGAGCAAAAAGCGCTGCAACACAAGCATCATGTCCGACATAAACATCACAGCCATCATCTTTGACATCATGATAGTGTGTATTTCCAGCAGTTATCCCTCTTATCAGGGTGGTGACGAACACATAATTATCAAGAAAGCAATGCATGCTTTTATGCTTTTTAGCATACCAGTAGATTGTGTTCATATGCTATATCATACCCAGATTGCATTTTGTCTGAAAAAGTTGGTATCATCGTCATGACTACCCCTTGGTCTTGTTATGCAACCACCTCATTAGATTATACCTAGTTTTGATGTGATAGTTCTCATCTCATTGGTCCATAGAGACATCCATGATGATAGTCTTCAAATCTCGAGTCCTCGCTGTCTTCAAAACCCTATAGCTTGGAAAAACCATGTGATCCATGGAAAAATACCTTGGAGTTCTATCTTAGAAAATCAACCTTGTTGCAATAAAACCATCCAGATCTTCCCTACTATTAATGACTCCGGCACCTCATAATAGCTCAACTAGGAGCTCAAGATGATTACCTGGAAAACACAAACATTGATGTTTGAAAAGTTTGTCGTCAGTGAACAGAATGCACTGTTGCATGTCCAAAAGAAAGAACAATTTGAAAAGATGAGATCTCTATTGTGCTGTCTAGTGTTGTGTGTGACACCTTAGGCTAAACTCTGGTGTTGCTGAGACTTGAAAAGAAGCCCCTCTTGCCCACATGCCTCCTGCGCAACAAGAAACATCAACAACTGGCATCATGTAGTCGATGAAGAAGTGAGAGAAAATTACCAAAATTTCCCTTTAGTTGTGGGAATTCCAAAAGGACCTCAATTTGAATTACCAAAATACTCTTGTACATATCGAAATTTGACTTGTCCCTCTTTTTGTGTACTGGGCACCTAATCTTTGAATGTTTTAAAGAAGAATAATAATCGAATGAGCTCAAGAATAGTGACATTTGACTCCATAAATCACAAGCTTTTGTATCTCGTTTGTATATAATACCTATTACCATTCTACTGTCACATGTCTATGAAATACGATTATCCTCTTAAATACTTGTCAAATATAATGTATTAGACCATGTTTCTATAATCATGAGGGGTATATTGAGAATTTGGCAAAATTTGATGGGCAATTTGGGAATCTTGACTAAAGTGGAGGGGTATATGGGGAATCTTGACCAAATACAGGGGTATTTAGGTAGGGATGTTTTGATAATTTTCCCAAGAAACAATGGTAATTGGGAACAGGAGGCTGTCTAATGCATAGTGGGATGGGAGGTACTGGGGAGAGGGTGTAACCATTGGTTCAGGCACGAGACACCTTGTAATCTACAGTATACAAAAAAACTTGTGCGTGCTAAAAGATGTTGAGGAAGGTATTGGTAATAGGTCTATATTTGGGCGGTAGTGTATCGTTGTGACTTAACAAGGTATGCATCATTTACAGGCATGGTTTGCACACCCATACCCATATGATGCATGCTTTGGTCCTAGCCGGAAGTTTTAAAGCTGAACTTTTTGTATAAGCTGATAGAAATGAAACTAAATACAAGCATCATTTGAATCATCTACTCTAAATTTTTTCATAAATCGTAATTACTAGATAGTTTGGTCATGTTTAGAACTGATTGCACAATCAGACAGTTAAAAACTACTGTAGCTTGTATCTTCTAGGAGTTGTAATTGAAAAATAACACTCATTTGAGTTACAGGTTCAGATGTTGTTTCTTATGGTAGAATGGGAGTTGGTGCCTTTTGGAAAACACCTTTTACCTACCTTGTGATATGGATGTACCGTGCTGACAGTATATCATTAATCTTGCAAGCAGATTACACATGTGATGTTTCAAGGACAACAAATTCTGTCACCATCTCGGTTTCTTGCAGACATTCCCAAAGGTTCATTTCAAACCACAAGTTATTTTGCCTCTCATACAACGTGGTTTTTATCTGACATGTTAAGTGCTTGTTTTAAAATTAGGTTTAACACGCAGAACAGCTTGGTATGACAGTGTTGGTCGACCTGGATTGGAGGCAGAAGATCATAATTCTATCCTGCAGAATGTGGGGTCTAAATTGAACAGTCGCAGCCCAGAAAAGGCAGATGATGTGGTATGCGAGAGATTGCCTTCATCACATAAGAAATCAAGAAGGAACTTAATCAATCAGAAATCAAATAGGCACATCCAGGAAAAGGTAAGCGATGT
This sequence comes from Lygodium microphyllum, assembly GCF_053477565.2. Classification (NCBI taxonomy): domain Eukaryota; kingdom Viridiplantae; phylum Streptophyta; class Polypodiopsida; order Schizaeales; family Lygodiaceae; genus Lygodium; species Lygodium microphyllum. The sequence goes on along the minus strand of NC_141154.1, from coordinate 108,790,625 downwards.
AGTCAGCCAGATGTCACCATCGCATGAATCAAGAAGTTTGTTCAGTGACCACAGAGGATGCAAGAGGAAAAGCAAACAGAAGCCGTGTGTTGTAGGCTCAGATGCTGCAGATCTCAAGGAAAGTCTAAGGGACATAGACAATCTTTTGGAGAGTGTCACGTCTGCAGAAGAGTGTCTTGGGACTACTCATTCTAATGATGTGAAAGGCTTGGTGAGTTCAGCTAGCAAAAACAAAAACAGCGGCCTAGGTAAGAAACCTAAGGGTGTCCAAAACCGAGCTTTGCGACAGAAATGGAGTGATGACTCCAAGTTTGAAGATCTAAGCTAGCACGTGGACTTTTAACGTGTGCCCTTGCTCTCACTACTGGTGCAATGGAGTGTTCATGTCTGCCAATGCACAGAGCGAGGAACTCAATGGCTACCCTAGTTACACTTGCTGCCTGGAAGATTGAAAGCTCTTCTTCGTTGCATGTCCATTGCTATTACAGTGAAGGGAAGGTATCAAAGTCGACCCCCATTGACACAGAAGCAATGTTTTTTGACATAGGCTCACAATTGTATAATATTTTGCACCATTGTAAAGATTTGTGCTTTGGAGAGTCCCTTGGGTGACGGGAGTAATATAAACCAGCTGTATGTTTATGATAATCTTGTGAGATGTGACTCTCCAGCCATATGCATACATGGTGTCAATTTTGGACTTCAGCAATGTGTATTTATTATCAGAATTGCTGGGAACTGCGTGCTGTTGTAATGGTGGAAATGGTTCAATGACTATTGATGTGAATTCTATGGGGTGCTTTCTTGTTTAAGGAGGAATGTCCTACATTAGAACTTAGATGCATAGAGTTGAATAGTAAAGGCTATTTGCATACAAGTCAATATGGGATTGTGCTAGGGTTTTCCTCACGTGTGTATATATATCTACCTTTTCTTGCATGCAAAAGATTTCCACAGTTGTATGGCGGGATACCTCTCTTCCACGCAAACCCCTGTTTTTTTTGAGCATTAGAAGTTGATGTCATGATGGCTAGGGGTTCTCTTCTTTCTATCTTCTTGGGTGGAATTGTTGTCGTTTATGCATTGGCTCACCTTGAACTTCCTTATAGTTCAAGGGGTTGACTTCTCAACTGTATGGCTTGGTTTTTATGGTTGATTTGATAGCCATTTTAGGATACATGGCTTAGCCTGCTCGTAGGTGTCAAATGCCCAAGCTTGGTCTATGTAAGGCTATGGGCATGGTGCACAAGGACTATGTTGGGAGCTTGTGATTGATATTAGTCACACTTATTTCTTGTTGCCAACTTTTTGTGGGGTGTACTATGATAACTATGAATGGTATTCTTTGCTCCACTCTGTTGTACAATCGAGATTTATTTTATTGCTCAATGTAGCACGATCTATGAGTATAAAGTGCCTTTGTTGTTGTTGGCGGTGGCTTATAGGTACTACTTCCTAAGAAGCCAAGTCAGCCTTGATTGGAGCCACCATAAATCTATTGGTTGCTGTTATCCATGAAATAGTGTTGAGGGTATGCAAGTATTGAGCTTTACTGTGAGATTATGCTGGTAAAGCCAAATAATATTACGAGTATTTGTTGTAGTAATTAACTAAATGACTGTATCATTGGACAAATTCTTATGTGCAAGAAAGGGCGCTTCTTTATGATGTTCTTATATGACCAATTGAAATATCAATAGCATTTAGGAGTGGACTTTTTGTCTATGAACCTTTGAGGAATGATTAATTTGCAGTGCATGGGTATTTCCACTCGTATATTCTAACCCTAGGGCACACATCTATCAGTGCAGGCTTCAAGTCTTGATAAAGCTATTCTATATCTTTTCTATTTTTGTAACAATAATGTAAATTTTTATTGTTTGGATAGCGCATGCATTGACCCTCTTCTCTACAGCACTTTGACTGCTCTAAAGGCTCTAATCTCACCCTTTGCCTTAATAATGTAATGCTATTCATTCCAGTTTAGAATTGGCATCACACTTTATTCATTGCTTGAGCTTATGATTCTAGTCTTCGATCTAACTTAATGGCAATCCTATCTGTGCTTGGCTTGAGAGGTGCTACCAACCTCCCGTCCTCAGTGGGAACTGATCTGAGTCGCAGTGCTCATTGCATTCCCATTTCACAACATCGATTAAGATCTTGGAAGCCTGGAAAAAGGTTTACTATATCCTTTAAGCGCAAGGTAAATATTTGAAACCACCACCCCACTTATTGGCTCATATGGACCAGGCTCTGCTCACTCTGTATCTGTCTCTATATCTATATCATTCCCCTTTAATCTTGATAGGTGTAGCTATCTTGAACATAACTCTTATGTTATGCATTCATTTTTCCAGCCTTTTCTTACATCTCGGAGACAACTTGATGCTAGCCTTTCACTATGTGAAGTAACTAACCTCTTCCTATTTATAATAGCATACACTTTTGTGGCATATTGAGGATATAATAGTCAATACACCTTTGTAGCATATTGAGGATGTAATAGTCATTCACCTTCTTCATCAATTTGGTTCCTCTCTTAAGTGCTTTTCACCACAGCCTTACTTGAGGTTCCCTTGGCCAATGACTCTTACCACAGTTGAAACTTCCCTGTGCGACACATCCTTGAGTGTGCTCATACTACTTTCTTGCCATCCAATCATCTTTGTATTTCATGGAGCAAAGCAAGATAAAAGCTGCCTGGAAAAGTGGCGGGCATAAAAACTGTAGGCTGTTGTTGATGCCTACAATATACGATACTGATGGTCTACCTATTTGGTCTTGCAGGTACCAAACGGCCTCCCTCTCTTCCATGTTTTTGTTTTTTTTGCCAAGAATCTAGGAAATAATATAGCAAGCAGACGTTAGTATTGTATATCCTTCGATAATACATTCGGTTTCATGTTTTATTAGCTGCTTTTAATGGTAATAGTAATTGTTATGAGCTTTGTTATAACACATACTCCTGAGGTTGGTGCGAAATACAGCCAGCTTCTTTAAATTGTTTTTCTCAATGGTACAGGCTAATCCCTCAGAGTTGCTGTTGTTGTAGCATAACTCCTGGCATCATGAACTGGTAACTCTTGGTTATTCTGATTCCCTGCCTCCCCTCATCGAGTTTCTTACAAGGATTATTGACTTGTATTACCTCACAAAGAATTCCATGGAACTCTCATTGATATGGAGAAAGCTTGCTTTTCGAACAACCGTGACACAGAAAACTTATTATTGTTGTTACAATTTGACACTACAAGTTGGGTCAGGATCTATCATATTTCCCTTAGTGATGCTAAGCTTGCAATCATAGAGTTGAAATTACTTACGGAAACTTGGATAACCTAGTTAAGAAAGAGGAGTCCAATCTTTGTAGCTGATTAGGTTCTTCCAAGGGCATCATCAAGAATCTTCTCAGGCATGTGGGTCTTCCATTTTAGGAAGAAAACCCCACGGACTAAGAAATCCCTTATAGCCTGGTAAGCATGTATATGGGACACTAGATCACATAGGCAAGCACTTAAGAGCACTAAGGCTTAGTTGTGAGCATGTTTGTATCCAACACTCGTTCAACCACCATTGTGTTTCCACACACCAAATGCCACAAAAGTTCATTAGTTGGTCATTGCATGCATGCTTGTTACTCAATTAGTTGGAGCATGCATTCACACAAATTAGCCACACAACGTACCCACGTTAACCACTCACAAACACTCACACATATGCCATGGGCATAGATTGCTAGTTGTGTTTAGTTAGATGCACATGTGCAAATGCAAAACACAAAATTCAAATGCATAGTTTGCACTTCAGCTTCACTCATGGGCAAAGTGCACAAGGAGGTGTAGATTGGTCACCATCATTCACATAGTATATTGCATGGTTAGTGGCATGGTTGGGTAGTCACATCAAATACTCCTTCAGATATGCACAATCACATTCCGTGACACATCACGTGCATTTCTACATTGCACGGATCACATGTTAGATATGTGGGCTAATATGCACAACACTCAATTCATTCCTCACATCACACACAATTAGTCAATTCACATACATTTTGTACATCGCCTTGCTCTCTACACATCACATGAATTTCTACGTGGCACAGATCACATATTAGATATGTGGGCTAATGTGCACAACACTTATTTCATTACTCACATCACACACTATTAGTCAATTCACATACATTTTGTACGTCCCTTTGCTCTCTACAATAGGAACTATAACTAGAGATCTAGATATCCATGATGAGGCTCATAAAGGGTCCCTCTCAATGACCCATGAGGTATCCTAGACATCAATCCCTTGAGCTTAGCACTTCTTGACTTCAAGACTTTGAGACTTCGTAATCAATGATCACCTATGTATTTTGCCAAGGATGGGGGAAGCATGTCCGTAGTGTGAGCTTGAGCTTAATCATTTAATCTAAATTATGTTTTAAAAAAAGGAGAACCCCTAGAAGTATCAATCATTTAACCCAGCTCATTGATAGGAATTTCTTACCACCTGTAGCAGAATCTCACCATATTGAAGGTCATATATAAGAGGGACTCACCCTTCTTTTATATAAGTGATAGTGCTCTCGTGCATCTGTAGGGAGGATCCATAAGGGGACATTTTCTTGCCTCTACACCACACTTGTTAGGTGTTAGGCTAGAACCACATTGACCCCTATCATCACCTAATATAGGATCCTTTCTCCCTCCATTACACCCGACAAAGGCAACCAACACACACCCGAATACATGCAATCGTAGTCTCTTAGGGCATTTCACATTAGTAGCCATGAAGTGCACTAGGTAACCACACAAGAACCACATAGCATACAGTGAGCCACACATGCAACTAGGCTTTCACCATTCCTTCTGCACCTAAAACATCAAGTTGATCAGTAAGCATAATGAGCAGTTGCTCACAAACAACTATCTTGGCTGTCCTATAAGTGTAATGAAAGCAATCAACCATGGAATGAAATCTAACAGAAATTGAAAATTAACTAAGCTACAACAAAGAATTAACAAATCTATTGCACCAAGACATCCTCATCATGTATTAATGGTTGGGGATTCAAGAATACATGACGGCCATGGCTAAGTGCCTCATAGGCTAAGAAGAAGCTAACTCCAAGAAATGGTAAAGCCAAGATTATTGAATGATCAAAAGATGTCTTGCCTTTGGCCTCTAGTCCCTTTTATTCTAACCCTCTTCCAAACTTAAGGGCTGTTCACACATGTACACATAGGCTAAAGCTAAATTTACAAAGGCTGGAATTAATCCAAGGTGCAAATATTAATGTTGTATTTTTCCTTCATGACAAACCATCCCTTCCTGAAGATGGTTTTGTCCTCAAAACCAATAAGTAATGGCCTAAATCCAAGTCAAGAATGATAGTAATCATGCCCATTCATCTTCCAAATGATAAGAAAGCACTGTCCATGAAAAGAAGACCTTTTGCATGCCAAACTGTGAGAAAACTGCCTGCTGTCCAAACAGGGCTGATTCACTAAAACTGCCATAACTTTTGATATATTGGTCCAAATAAGGCGTATGAGGTGTGGAAACGAAGTATACACTCCCAAGCATCACCCCATAACATCAGAATCAAATTTTGATGAAGTCAGGACAGTTTTATTGTCTGCAGAAATTTCATACAGCAAGCTGTCTCTGCACAGTCACTGCATACTGCATCATATATCATCCTGTAATAACCAAGGAAAGTTATTGACATAAGTGGATGGTTGCCAAGAAGACTCTCCAATGGGCAAATTCTTCCACTTAATGAGATACTCAATGAGAGTACGATTTCTGAGAACTTTCTCTCTCTTTCCAATAATGCTTTCAGGTTCATATATGATCAGTCCTGCCTCATCCAATGGTGGTAATTCTTCCAATACTTGTACATCAGGCCCAACATACTTCTTCAGCTGTGAATTATGGAATACATCATGTATTCTAGTGGAGGATGGTAGCTGAAGTTTATAAGCAAGCTCTCCAATTTTGTCCAAAATCAAATATGGTCCATAAAACCTATGACCAAGCTTGTTATTCCCACCCTTTAATGAAGCATAATGCGTCTTGGGCACTTTGAGAAATACCCAATCTCCAACCTTGAAGTCTAAATGTCTTCTTTTCTCATCAGCATAGACCTTCATTACGTCTTGTGCTTTCCTTATGCTGTCCTTGCATTGCCTCATGAGCAACTCCATTCTTTTCAACTCTTCCTTTGCTTATGGGTTGATGTCTTCATGAAATAAAACTGATGGAAGTTGGACTTTATACCCATAAAGAGCTTCAAATGGAGACATCCCAATGCTCATGTGATGCGTGTTATTATAGCAAAATTCAACAAGGTGGATCCAACGATCCCATGAAGTTTGTGTGTCATGACAATAATGCCTAAGGTACACTTCCACCCAATGATTGACTCTCTCCGTTTGCCCATCAGTTTGAGGGTGATAGGCCGTGCTAGGAGTGAGGAAAGTACCCATAGAGGAGAATAGACTTTTCCAGAAGTTGCCCATAAACTTCGAATCACGGTCTGATACTATTCTCATAGGCATACCATGTAGTTTGAACACACCTTCCATAAATTGCTCGGCTACTTGCCTTGCTGAATATTGGACTTTAGTTGGGATAAAGTGGGCTGATTTGGTCAATCTATCAACTACCACATAGATACTGTTCCATCCATGACTGGTAGTAGGCAATCCCGTTATGAAATCCATGGAAATATCTGCCCATTTGCCCGTAGGTATGGGTAAAGGCTGAAGTAAGCCGGCTGGTAATAGAGTGGAATCCTTATTTTGCTGACACTCCAAGCACTGAGATACATACTCTTTAACATCTTTCCATAGACCTTTCCAATAAAAGCTTTGATGAACTCTATCAAACGTCTTGAAAAGGCCCAAGTGACCAGCCATTGGCGATGAATGCATCTCTTGAAGCACCTTCAGCTTGAATTTACTGCTGGGAATCAAGTACACTTTACCCTTAAACCATAAGAGGCCATTATGCACTTTAAAATTAGGAAATTCAGCATCACACCCTTGCTGTAATTTCTGTAAAATATGGGCAGCATGCTCATCAAGCACATATTCCTCTTGAATGTCTTCAATCCAATCCTTATAGATGGTAGACACAGTAGATAGACTGCATGCCCACATTCTTGATAACGCATCAGCCACCACATTATCCTTGCCAGCCATGTATGATATTTCAAAATCATATGATTGCAAAGTGGCCAACCATCTCTTTTGCTTGGGAGAAAGATTGGGCTGCGAGAGAAAATATCTCAAGACCCTATGATCGCTTTTGACTTTGAAGTGTGTCCCATAGAGGTAGTGGTGCCATTTCTTGATTGCATGTAAAATAGCAAGCATCTCTTGCTCATAAACATGCATCTCTCTCTCTTTGTCATCAAATTTTCTGCTCTCAAATGCAATGACACCATGCTCCTGTACCAAAACTGCTCCCAAACCTCTACCACTGGCATCTGCATAAATGGTAAAAGTCTTGGAAAAGTCAGGGCAAACTAGTATGGGTGCTGAAACAAGCAATTGCTTCAGCTCATTAAAGCTCTTGTCAGCGATCTCATCCCAAAAGAAGGCTTCTTTTTTCAGCCGATCGGTAAGAGGAGCTGCAACATGAGCATAGTTCTTCATAAACCGTCAGTAAAAAGATGACAAACCAAGGAAACCTCTTAATGAAGTGGCATTGGTTGGTGTAGGCCATTCTTTAACGCACTGAACCTTCTTAGGATCCACTTTGATTCCATCTTCTTCCACTATATGACCCAAGTATTCAACTTCTTTTGTCATAAAAGAGCATTTAGTGGCCTTGGCAAACAGTTTGTGTATCCTCAATATGTCAAAGACCTCTTTTACATGCTGCAAATGGTCTTCTTTATTCTTGCTATAGATTAAAATGTCATCAAAGAATACCAAAACTGTTTTAAAGAGCAATGGCTGAAGTATCTTATTCATGAGAGACTGGAATGAGGCTGGAGCATTTGATAACCCAAAAGGCATAACCATAAACTGATAAAGACCCCTCTCCGTCCTGAAGGCTGTTTTGAATTCATCCCCTTCCTTCATGCGTATTTGATGATATCCTGATCTCAAGTCAATTTTGGAGAATACCTTGGCATCCTTCAATTCATCTAAGAGATCATCTATTCTAGGTATTGGATACCTATTCTTGATAGTGACCTTGTTGAGATCGCGATAATCAATGCACATTCGAAAGGAGCCATCTTTCTTCTTCACAAGAAGGACTGGAGAAGCAAAAGGTGATTGGCTTGCCTTAATGAGACCCATTTCCAAAAGTTCTTTGACTTGGCGTTATACCTCTTCTCTTTCCACTTTGGAGAGGCGATATGGTGGTTTGTTGATGGGCTTTGTATTGGGCAGCAAGTCAATGGGATGATCCACTTCTCTTTTGGGAGGAAGAGAGGTAGGTGGCTGAAAAATATCATCATATTCTTTCAGCAATTTACAAAGACATGGGTCCATATTGTTGGTAGGAGAAGAGGGCTGATCCTCTTCAATCTTGGAAAGAAGAATGGTGAACATACATGCCTTTGCATTTATCTCTTTCTTAACCTTCTTGGGGCTGATCATCTCCATTCTTTTCTTTTCAGCTCCATGTAGTGTTACTTGTTGTCCACTCCATTTAAACTCCATTTCCATGTTGTTGAGATCCATGGTAAATCTGCCCAAAGATTTCAGCCAGTTGCAGCCAAGTATTATATCAATGGGATCCATTTCTAATGCAATTAGGCTCACTGATGTAGTGCACAATGGGGAAAGGGTGATAGGTACATTTGGACAGCATTGATTGCTCTTCTCAAAATTTCCATTTGCCACTTGGATTTTGAGTGATGTAGGCATTTCATGCGTATTCAATTTCAGTCCATTGAGTGACTTAGCATTAATGAAGCTATGTGTACTTCCCGTATCTATGAGTATATGAGCGGTCCTTCCCTTGATTTGACCTTTAAGGCATAGGGTATTATCCCCTCTTGAACCACTCCATGCATCACTTGATATGGCACATAGCGATGGATGTAAATCAGTCCATGAATCATCCAAATAATGACCACCCGGGTCAAAAGGAAACCCATCCATCGGATCATAAAACTCATCATGGCCATTCTCTTCATTTTCATGCGCCTCTTCTTGAGTTGTTGTGACATCAAGCTGAGCCAAGCTTCCTTCAATAGATTCAACATCGGAATCATCCTCGATGATCATGCTAATCTTCATATTTTTGGCCTTGCATTTGGACTTATGATCGGGTGACCATTTCTCTCCACATTTGTAGCATAGACCTTTAGCATACATATCTTTGAGCTTGTCATTCGATACATGTTTGCCTTGAGTAGGGGTTGAAGTTTTGGCATTTATATCAGTCCTCTTTCCATCAAATCTATTTTCAGCATTAGGTCTGAAATTACTGCTTTGTTTTGACCCAAAAACAGTAGGAAAAGTGGGTATCTTGCTGTAGGTATTGCTGAAAGTATTTGATGGCTTCCCAATATGCTGAAAATTAGTTTTAGCATGCCCATAATGGCCTGATGTCCTTGGGAACTGCGTAGGCTGAAAAGAATGCCCTGTTTTTGGCTGAAAACCATCGTATTTTTGTCCATAACGTTCTGCCAATTGAATGGCAGCTTATAGTGATGTAGGATTCATGGCTCCAACTTCAGAAGAAAGAATAGGTTCCAAACCAAATATGTATTTATTCAACTTGGCACTATCGGAGACCCCATGAACATACATCGAGAGGTTCAAAAACTGATTTGAGTACTCTCTAACTGAGAGACCACGTTGCTCAAGTGCATACCACTTTTTCTCTAACCGCTCTTTTTCAATAGGGGAAACAAAGACTTCAATCATAGCATTTTTCAATGCATCCCAAGACAAGAAGTCATGTCCCATCCTCGCCATATATCTCCACCAAGTGTGAGCATAGCCTTCTAGATGAAGGGCTGCAAATTTTACTTTGGCATTCTCGGGCCTTGGGTAAAGGGAAAAATACATCTCTAACTTGTCAAACCACTCCTCCAACTCCGTGGGTGAAGGGTTCTCTCCCTTGAAGTTTGAGATAATTATTTTCTCCTTGTACTTTTTCTCGTATTGATGAGGTTGTCCATTAGGGTGCTGTTGCCCACTATGGTGTTGTGGCCCAAAAGAATTGCCAAAAGGTCCTTGCCTAGGATATTCATTATTTCCATGCCCTTGCGCATAAGGAGTTTGCTGTCCATAATGCATACCATGACTTTGTGGCTGGAAGCAATGTCCTTGAGGCTGAAAGTATGTGTTGCTTACATTGGGAGGTTGTCCATGCATAGGTGAGTTGAAAGGTGGTTGCTGCCCATTATTTTGCTGATTCCAACCATGATTTAACATGGGACTTGGCCTATTGGGCTGCACTTGAGTAGAGAAATTATGTTGTGGCTGTCCAAAAGCATTTGGGGCTGAATTCACATGTCCATGTGGCTGCCCATAAGAGTTTGGGGCTGAATTAACATGCCCTTGCTCATAGCCACCAACATTTGCTTGAGGGTAAAATTGCTTGTAGAATGAGTTGCACCCATGGATGTCTTCATCATGCTTTGAGTTTGTTTGCACTCTTTCTTGAAGATCCTGCCCATGTGGCTGAAAGTGACCCTTTTGTTGATCGAATTGTGGCTGAAGTGAAGTAGGTTGAACAAAATCCTTAGCTTTAGATGACTCTCCAACTGCAAATTGACCTACCACCTTAGGAGTAAGTGGTTTAGGTGGTTCTTCAGCCCTATGAGGATGTGGGATATTAAGACCAGCTGTAGGCAACATTTTCTCACCAAGAAGTGCTACAAGCTTGTCAATACCCAACCTCATACCCTCGAAACCTGATTTCATATCCTTTATGTCATTTGACAATTGTTGAAAACTGTTTGAATTCATTGAGATATGAGACATCTCTATGGGTTGATTGGTAGGGGAGTGGGTGGAACTTGCATCGACCTCATCGTTCTCATAATGCATTCGGTAAATGGCATCTTGAGAAGTGTCATGTTCACCCCTTTCCTGTTGATGTTCATCCCTTTCCTGTTGATATTCCTTCAATTCTTCATTGATAGTATCCAAAACAGGGTCTCTCTTCTTATTCCTAGCCATGGTTGATTTCTGTCCTGAATTTCCTGCAATAGAAAAACTTGATTATCTTCACTTCTAGAGCTCCAAATTACGAGGTCTCTGGCTCTGTTCAAAGCTTGAAGAGCCCTCTATCCAACGATCTATCAAGTGCAGAAAATGGATGAGTACAGAAATTTCTATAAGGGATTTTCTATTGCTGTCTGAAAATTCCTGCAGGCAGTGAATACTCTGTTCTAGTCAATTAATGGCTTGTACCATCAATACCAAGCATGTACCAACTTCATAACCCTGTAGGAGAGTCTCATACGTCTGCCCATACTGAAAATGACCTCTGTAACCAGTAAAATGGCTGTCTAACTCCATGTAGGCTGCAATCTTTAATGAGGGTACGTATACATACTCTATTCCAAACTTTAATGCTGAACCATAGCGTCTTTAGCATAGGATGCATACATTTTAGTGTAGCCATATGTCTTCATACATTTGCCACACCATACATTTGCCAATATCACAAGAACTCACTGTGCATAACTCATGCTGTAGGCTGATTTCAAGTGCCTTTGAGATTTATACCTGCACCTAAACTTGAAAGTACGTGGGATCCGAGACCCGAGGGGTTTGCAAAGTTCCCTCTCGGGCCGGGTTGCGCTCCCCTTCAGGGTCCTCGTCGGTAGGGGAGGGTCACCTCTCTTTTGTCCTACCGACTCGCCCGGCATCCACTTTTCCTCGTGGGCAAGTACATGGCAAGTGAATTCTAGCTCTAAAAATGAGTATGATATGCATGGAATAGGAAGGAAATACAATTGCCTTTCATTTGCCCTTTTCATGATATGCAAGATTGGAATTGAAAAGGCTGAAATGTAAATGAGAAATGGAGAGGTATTTACCTCAGCAGTGACTCACTGCTTACAAAGCTTTTCTCACTTACCAATTGGGTAATGATTTTCTTATGATCAAGAGGCAAAATAGGTAATCAGTTTCATGTCAGGGTTAGGCAATAAAGATTGAGTAATGAAGCTCAAGAAATTACTGATTTCAGTGAATGAAAGTAGATGGGTAATGCTCATTCATTATGGAAGAGTTTGAGACATTTAGAGATGGCCATTTCAGTAAATTGAAGAGGTTTAGTAAAGACAATGACTGACATAACCTATAGGCTTCATGTAATGCATTAGGCTATGAATGAAAGCTTCATTAATCCTCTTATTTCTCTTCAGCAATTGGAAATGAGATCAGCAATTGGATGTAAAGAGAAATTAAGAGTGATTAGAGTACCTCATTTAATTGATTGGAGAAGAGCATTGTTGATGGAATGACCTTCAATCCATAATGCTTGACATAGGTGAGTTGAGCTTGATAATCCTTCTAAAATCAGTCCAAGAGATCTTCAATATTCAAGAATAATCCCTTCCTTGATAAGCTTCAGCTTCATTAATTCCATGAAAGCTCCATGACTCCATGAATGCTCCAAATGAGGGTTGATGAAGACCGATTACCTTCTCTACTTGAAGTAGGTTGCAATAGGTAATAGAGAGGGCTTCAATGTGTCCAAGAGATCCCGAAATTTGAGAGGGAATGCCAAAATTTAATGGCATAAAAGCTTCATGCTGTCCATTGAACACCTAGACCACCATTGGCTTCAATCACTTCAATGTCGGTCCAATGTTGATGGATTCTTGAGGGGAAATGGTTGAGGGAGCTTCAGAGATGCTTTGCCCACAAAAGCCCCATGAATTGCTAAAAAAATTTCAGGAATCTTTAATGCTGTCCCAAATTGTTATACATAGAGTTTGCAATCTCCATATCCAAGCTCCATCAAAGCTTCAAGCTTCAAGATCAATCAATGTTGGTACTAGGATGTATGTAGAAGCCTCAGGGAGTATAATAGAGCAAAAACCCTTTGATCTTGATGAAGAAATCTGAGAAATTTGAGTGCTGTCCAAAACTGTCATAAAACTCCATACCCAGGGTTTGAGAAAGCTCCCATCTTCCAAAAGGAGTGAAAGATGAAGTAGAAGATGATGTAGACTCATAGTTGCACTCCATTTGTTCCTCTCATGAAGAGTACAAGCTCAGATTACCTCACGTTTGCTGATCACGAAGGGGGGGGGGGCTGTAAAAATAGCGCAAACTGCTGCTGTACATCCTCTTGCATCACGTGATGAAAACGTGGTAGATATGAGGGATGTAGGTAATCCATAGGTAGCTTAAGACCCATACTACATCTTGCATAAGCCATTTGAGGATTAGAGGTCATGGGAAGAAGATCTGAGAAGAAATGTTCTTGGCAGTTTGTATGGCAGCTTGAAGGAATGAGGAAAAGGAAGAAGAAACCCTTCCTTCTCAAAAGTAACCACAGTTAAAGTGTCCTGTAACCATTAGTTTGTACACTTACCCCAAATTTTGGCTCAAATCTTGATCACGTCTTGCTATTTTGGCTGGAGCCCTCCATTTCTTCCATTATTAATGCCAAGAATCACCATCTTCATCCCTGTTTGTAGCAGTCTTTCACAAGTAACTCCGGTTTGAATCCTTCATGTCCTGTCAAGTCCTGTCACTCAAATTTCTAACTATGGTTTGCTCTCTCTAGCCTAGGAAACTGAATCTAGTACTAGAAAATGACTTCTGCAAGGATCTAAGCTATGGCTCTGATACCAATGTAATGAAAGCAATCAACCATGGAATGAAATCTAACAGAAATTGAAAATTAACTAAGCTACAACAAAGAATTAACAAATCTATTGCACCAAGACATCCTCATCATGTATTAATGGTTGGGGATTCAAGAATACATGACGGCCATGGCTGAGTGCTTCATAGGCTAAGAAGAAGCTAACTCCAAGAAATGGTAGAGCCAAGATTATTGAATGATCAAAAGATGTCTTGCCTTTGGCCTCTAGTCCCTTTTATTCTAACCCTCTTCCAAACTTAAGGGCTGTTCACACATGTACACATAGGCTAAAGCTAAATTTACAAAGGCTGGAATTAATCCAAGGTGCAAATATTAATGTTGTATTTTTCCTTCATGACAATAAGAGGATATATAAGTGGTTCTCCATGACTAATGATAGGGACCCAATTGAGATTACTCAAGGATGACTATCGAACCCTTGCCTCATTGGAATCACCTTATCAATTTTGGAAGGAACTCTAGTAGGTGTAGAAGCCTTTTTGCAATTGAAATTTTGAAGAAGAACTCACATGCATCGAGAGAACCTCATAATCTTGCTAGAGAGCCTCAATTGGAGCCATAGTGCTTTGGATAATCCTATTGGGACTTGCATTTGGTTGCATGCCAACATAGAACCAAAAAATCCTAGGCCACATTCGCATATTTGACTTTGCACTTAGTCATGTCCCATCACCTCAACTAGCTACACTAGTCATTAGAGAGATTGCATTGTACTTAGGATCCATCCACCTCTGAGACAAAAGGAGCTAAGGAGACCATACTAAAATTGAGGGAGCATTATGTCTAGAAATACAGGAAGAGACCACAATGCATTGTGCTAAAAAGCTAGTTATGCATGGCTCACTATTAATTGAATTGTGATTAAATACATTGGTTGTGAAAAGGAAAGCTCATTTGCCCACAGAATTATTACAAAATTTTGGGAAAAAGAAGTGGTCACACTTCTAGTCTTGTGAGAAAACCCATCTGACAAAGAGGTTGAAAATGAACATGAAAGAAGAAAACATCATGTGATTGTAAATAGCAACACAAACAACGAAACCACATTGAAGTGTGCATAGCCACATGAGGGTGTAGCACATCATAGAAAACAATCAAGAGAAAGGCTAGCCAAGATTATAGAAACCCCTAAGGAGCTAACTAGAAAGCAAGCAAATCAAGAATCATGCCTCATAGCCTTTAGCAAAACTTTGAGAAAACTTTAGCTAGTCAAACAAACACATAGGCCAGAAACATTTGGAAGCAAGGAAACCCCACACCTAAGACAAAGAAAGAGACCTTAGATTTTTAAAAGGCCTTACTAGCCACCATTAAGGGCAACTAGGCCACCTAGGAAGACCTACACATGGTGTTCAAATTGCAGTTATTTTGAACAAAATGCAACACCATTAGAAGGCAAATACAAGAATCAAGTCAATAACCCTCACCTTGAATGCACTAAGAATGGTATTGCACAAATGAGCCATGATTCTAATACACAAATCACATTTGATAATGTAGCTAGGAGTCCAAGGATTAGCATTCAAAATGTTAGGTTTGTAGAGCTAGATGTAAAAAATGATGAGATTATACCTCTTGCCCATCTTAGGGTTGAACTTATTGCAAAAAGATAACACGTTGTTGACAATTTTATCAATGAGGGAGCGGACTTCAAATATTATGACCTAGGAAGCATGGACTAGAATAGGCCAACTTGAACTTACATAAACCAACACGTCCTCAATCCCTATGGGAAAAAACCATATTTTCTCATAGGAGAGTGTAAAATCCTCACAATTATTGAAATTGAAAGCCTACCCACCTTATTCCCTGTACTCCTAAACCGACCTACGGGGAAAAAAACCATATTTTCTCATAGGAGAGTGTAAAATCCTCACAATTATTGAAATTGAAAGCCTACCCACCTTATTCCATGTACTTCTGAACCATGAGGATGTGGGAAAGGGAATAATTATGGGTAGAGCTCTCAAGTGATGACAAAAGTGAGGTTGATTATGTAATGCAATGGATACATCTGATGCTCCCAAATGTGAGGATAATTACACGTTTTAGCAAGGGTGATCTTGTTGGTCCTCAATAAGGAAGAGGCAAGGAGGAAATCCCTGACTCAAAAGAGATACTAGCTAGTGAGATAAGCAGGGAAACACTTGAGGAGTTGCTTTGAGTGCACAATGAAGAAAGAGAACTTGTCAGCAAGATCATTCTCTAAAACATAAAATTTGAGGAAAGATGCCAAGGATATAAGATGGACCTCTAAAACTCATACATGACTGCAAAAAAGATACAAACCTCATAAGCAAAGATATTGATGGAGAGCTAGTAAGTAGTGATGGTTTATTTGATCCCTCTTGCTTGCTTAGGGATAGCATGTAGAAAATCATTGGTTATGGTTGCCCAAACCACCTACAAGACCAGCTTTGTAGCCCCACACAAGTGCCTTCTCAATGAAAGAATAGCAAACCTTATGGTAAAATGAAGCTTGAAAAGGAATAATCAAGGGAGGCAACCTTGATTGACATTTCTAGAGCCAAGCCATCCACAATTGGATAGGATAATGCCTTGGAGCCAGCAACTAAGCAAGAACAATTACAAACATCCATAGTTATTATACCTAGTTGAATGACTCGACTCTTCAAAATACAAGGCAAGTGAATCATGATAGCCTAACAATATTTCTCAATATGACTTAGAAAGCCCCACAAGGAGACAAAAGGAAAAGAGGTCCTTGATGAGAGAACCTCAATGACACAATTGCCAAACCATTAGAAGGAGAAGTGTGAGAGGTCGATAGACTCCCAATCAATAGACATCTCCATTCCTACTTCTCCTAAACGCATCAAGCTAATGAATGATTCCAAAAGTTCAAAGGATTACAAGAAATAGGAGCTTCCAAGTGTTTGTGAATGAAATTTGGTCCATGGATAACAAAGTGCATGATATCCAATCAAGTGTAGAAATAGAACATTCACAACTATTAGTTGCGACTACACCTGCCACGTGTGACAAAGAACAAGACATGGTAGCCATGAAGCCATAGGATAAACAAAAGAATCCCAAAAACACAAGCAACCCTATACTCCCTCAATCTTGCATGTTTGGCCTTGAACCTTGTGCCATGTTAAAGGCCAAAGAAACTGTCAAAACCTTAAAAGAAATGGCAACAAAGCAAGGTCACTTAGAAAATGAAAATGCGATTGAGTGTCTCATAGGATTGGATGCTAGGTTGAAGTTGCTCACATGCATATATATCCATGTGGACATAGGCATGTTGCCTAAAAAACATGAGGAATGCATAGGATGTCCGCTAACTTGGGAGGAGCATGAACATCTTAGCAAGCACTATGATGGGCTTCTAGACAATCCTTTACAACACATCTTAAATAAGAAAGCCGAGCAACACTGTTTAAAAACTACATTCAATGAGATACTTGGTTAGTATGACATGTCTGAGATTGAAGAGTTCAAACAACAAGGTGAGGGATGAAACCGATTTGAGAAACATTGGTTTAATAATCGAGCTTCAATGGTTGAACTTGGAGGCCACTATCTTGGAGGAGTAACAAGCTATATGGTTACTGTCAAAGAGACCTGACCTATGTAGCCCCTATTTCCTTTTTCATACTTGCTATTGTTTGTGGTATGACCTTAGAGGGACGCATCCTAGACTATCCCTTGCTTGATATAATTCTAATGATAGAGGAGCTACATGTTGGTGGTAGACTAGGACAAGGAATGATACTATAAGATGTTACATCATAATTATCCTTAGTTAAGAAATGATCAAGATGATGCAAATGTCATTTGAAAGGGAAAGTCTAAGAGGATAGAGATATCCATTGAAGAGCTTATTTATGATATGTAATTGTTACCATGGTTCTCTCTTCACGATGTGAAGAACGAGAGGGTGCTTATATCCATCTTGTTTAGGGTAATAGTTCCTGCTAGATGAGATGGTTAATGAATTGAAGTCGTAAGATTTCTTTGCAATATATTTATTCTCATTTATAGTTTACTCTGATGAACACTAATAAAATATTTTGTTTGTAGACAAAGTTTATATGTAAGTACAAGCTATGGTGGCAAAGTGTCTCAATTGTTCTTCATAAGATTAAGTTAACACAAATATCGAGAGCCAAGCTCTATGAAAGTGCTAAAATATTTTTTCTTAGCATTCAAGGATTAGGTAAATATTGATTCTTCTTATCTTTACATTTCTTATTTTAGTGTATAAGTAGTAATAGACTGATTTTGTTTTCAAAAACCAATCAAAGGTTTAAAAAAAGGAAAAGGATGAGCCACATTGCAAGCTGATGATGATTGCCCTTAATAGTTCTTGATCCATTTGGAGAGTGCAAAGCAAGATAGAACTTGACGATTACTAAAGAGAAAAATCTAGCACAAGCTAATGATGTGGAGACTCAATATACCAAGAATCTTTGGCATTTTTATATCTTTCTTAGCATGCTCTTATTTTCTTTATAAAAGAATGAAGTACAATTCACCATTGCACCAAAGGTAATCTCACAAATCAATTTGGAGACCAAATTGTAATTCCTTATATATGGCCATTCGTATAATCACCATGCTTATATACATCAATGGCATGCCTCACAGTCTTTGTGACAAAGAAAGCAACATGCCCACATTGATTATCATATGCAATGTGTGATTGATCCTACAACAAGGGAATTGTATGATGCCATGGATCACCAATTCTAACTATGAAAATAATAGGTGTGATTGATCCTACAATAAATGAATTGTATCATCCCATAGATCATCAATGCTAATTATGAAAATAGAATGGTTGATCAAGCACCTGAAGTGAGACTTGAGCTTTATATGGAGACCAAATCACATTGCAGAAATGTGGTATAGGTGATATTTGGTAGGTTTGCATTGATATGGGCTTAGAGCACATGGAAAAAATAAAATCTCTTGCATGTTTGAAGAACTTCTATTTAAAGTTTACATGTGGAAAAAGATAAATTTACTTCATTTTTGAAGAACTTATGTTTCCATGGGAGATTTGAAGGCTCAACTATATTTGTAGAAAAATTTTGGCATCTTTGGTCTCTTTTGAGTATATCCCCATATAGTACACACTTGTTCTATTTTCCCATTCCATGTTTGTGTGAGAAAGGAAGATGACATATATTGGTATGGGCCTCGTACATGCTAACCATAGTGATGAAGAGTAGTGTTCACACAAAACCATTCTTCAATTATTTTATTTGGCTCAATTTTTAGAAAATTGGTTGAAACTTAAGTTTGTCTTGATGAAAACAAACTTTTTTCTTTGGATATTCTAGCTATAAAACTACCTATGTCTTTCCCAAAACTACTCACGTTTCAAACTCTTCCTTTATTCCATTGGGTGGGAAAAAGATTTTGTGAACATTAATTGATATCATTCGTAGTATGTACTTGTTTTAGTATAGGAAAGATCATAAAACTTGCTTGATCCTAGGTTCAAGAATTGGGGGCACACTTGGTTACCAAATAACTAGGCTATTTATTTATTTATCTAAGTGACATTATCCACGTCCACCAATGCATCCACTTGCTCTTTCAATGTGGTTAAGATTATATAAAATAAAATGAGATTAAAGAAACAAAACAATTTTAGAGATATAATTCATATCAATACCAATAACATAATGCCAATTAAATGAACATGTGATCACATGCACTAACTTACCTCACAATATCTTAGTAAGTCCAGCAAGTGAAGCCATTCAATATGTACTTTTTGTTCAACATGTCCATGGAGGAAGACAATCCTCTATGTTTTTTCATCATGCACATAACTATTATATTGTAATTTTTTTCTCTCCTTCATGAGTCTCTCTCATTGAATATATTTGCCATTGTTAATGGTAGATTTCCCCAAGGCAACATTGCTTTTGGCTTAAAGTGCAACCATCTTTTTGGCTACAAGAAATTAATGATTGAGATGATCTCTACTCCCAAAAGATATAGAGTGGCATGTCAATAGCTTTCATCTACTTATATGGGCCATCCAACACTCCAACTCATCCCTTTGGAAGTGTTCTTATTTAGCTAGAGAAAGCACTTAGCATTACATTGCTTCATATTACACATGACGACTCTGCTCATTATATAGGTGGGGCATTCAAGCTGAAGAATCTACAACAAGAAACTATAATAAATTCATTGTATACACTACTTTGTAGTGAAACTCCATTCAAAATACCTTAGTATACACAAGAGGATCATTGGCATCTTAACTCTCTTGAAAATAGGGATAGCCCTGTATGGTTCAAAGAATCTCATAAAATTGGGATACCTATTCATTAAATTAATCTTGGAGCAAGGAATGGGATGTTGTACCAACAATTATTGAATGCTTTAGTGAGAATTTTACTTTCATTATTGGAGTGTTTGATTAGTCTTAATCACTTTTAGTAAGGGACATTTCTGAAACAGTGAATAAGCAAGTCTTGGGTTGAAATTTTGAGCTTTAGCATTCATCTACAACAACTATAAGAGGTACTCTTTACTCCAATACTATTTCAATCTCTCTTGAATCCGATTGTTCACCCAATCCTATTGTCGAAGATAGATTAAGACCAGTTTATGAGACTGAGCATTATTGTGGACAATACCTAGAACCATCCTAGATTTCTTTTGGTCATGATTTAAATCTTCCCAAATTAGTCCATTGGAATGCTTGTGCTCTTTTGGAATTATCCATTACTTTTATGAATAATATTTGTTGCCTAAAATTGATCCTTGGTTTGATTGATCATTGATGTATCTCATGAGGAAATTATGCAATTGGTAAGTGGGAAATCATTGTAATGTAATGTGTCATTGCAAGAGGGTAAAATCCCTATCTCTTTGCTTTTATTTTTAGTCAATTTACCCATTTTCCAACTGCATCTCATTGAAAGAAACAAAGTTTTATTTTTTCCTTGCATTTCATGATTATTTGATTAGTCTAGCATGTGATTGCAATGTTCAAAATTCTCGTGAGGAAAAGCGGATGCTAGAGGAATTATGAGCCAAAAGAGAGGCGACCTTGCTTGCTAAACAATGATCATGAAGGGGTGCATTACTTGGCTTGGGGAGGAAATTTACACCCCCCCAAGTCTCGGCGCCCATGTAGGTGCCCATATCACCATCTTATCCCTCACATAGGTATCACATTGTGGAGGACTAAAGACAAGTTGTTGGCAATGAATTTGGGCCTCATTTTGGCATCCCTATAGTGATCCTACCTTACCTTAGCATCATTACATGATTTAGAGGTGCTATCAACTTGACATAGTTAAAACATGGCATTTGTTACAATTTACAAGGTTATGATAAGTTGCTACAATTGATTTAAGTGGTATTTACCCTTTCCATGTGGTTTCTAGTCAATTAAGGCTAAAATATGCAATTTCATATAGGAATTTAGACATGTATAGGTGCTTGCATGTGCCTTTTCTACTCTTGGAGTGGTACTATAGGTCATACAAGTACCTTTAGTTGAGTTTAGTACTCCTAGGGATTTGGTACAAGAAAGGTCTCTTACAGGTGCAAATAGGCTCTAGATAGGTGTCATAATAGTTTTAGACATGATCATTAAATTTGGTTCTAGCATAATTAAAAATGATTCTAATGAACACTGGCAATCATAGTTGGATAGGGGACATTGTTTCCAAGGTCTCAAGACAAAAATTACATCATTGGGATGCTCTAATCAAAATTTATCACCATTTTTGTGACTATTGTGGTCACTATATGTAGTAAAAGTGATGGTGAGAGAGATAATGAGACAATGAGATGGAAAATAAATCACACACTTGCTTACACACTTTCATTGCAATAGTTGAGAGTACACATATATATACAATAAAGGTGTGGATATGGTAGGTTCTCTTAGTGAAGTATCCTCCACATGTTCTAAATCCATCTTATGTAGTTCTTCTAAATATCTAGATATTGTCTTCCTAGATATTCTCCAAGTACATGTTCATATGAGTACATTCTAATATTCTAACACTATAGAAAAATCTACATTTAGATGGCCAAGAACAAAAGGAGAGACCATATCATGGATACTATTGATGAAAATTTCAAGACTTACCAATTCAAGCCTAATGGATCCAAATTTGGATTAAATCAACACCAAGATGATGATGAGGACACTAGTGCTATCAATGCCCAGCATACTCATCCTAAAAATGCAAAGTTTCATGTATCTCCAGGGTTCTAATGGACACTAGACAATTATCTAAGGAGTTGAATAAGCATGAATGATGAGGAGATTCTCGTGTAAGAATGTGAAGCAAGTGCTATTAGAAATTGGGCTACACAAGCATCAAGTGACGATTGAAAAAGACGAAAAGAGATCATGAAAATCTGGTAACTTGCCAAAAAACCATTGCTGTAGAGGAGCAAATGCTAGGAAGTTTCTCTTAGTACGCATCAATGATGAATGGAATGTCATGGTTCATAGGCTGCAAGACTATGATGGGTGGAAAAAGTTACATTCTGCAGTTCTTGATCGAAGTAATGGAGGAAAAACAAGGTTAGCCAAAGCTAAGGCCAAAGCTAACGTTTGGATAAGTCTTAACAAATTGGCTCCCTTACTTCGCAAGATGGTGTTTAACAATGAAGATAAGCAAGAATTTATCGATTCTATGCATAACTTCTGCAAAAATATGGTGGAAGCGTGGGGCAAAAGCTCTATCACACATTACATGGTGCGTACTAAGTTAATATTTTAAAATTGTATGAATTGTATAAACTATTGAGCATAGTTTTACTCATGTGTGATATGTGTCTTTGTAGCATATCTTTGAGAGGCACATGGGCCATACTTTGTAAAAAAGGAAAGCATCGGAGTTTGGTCCACACAAGGGATGGAAAATTCATATTGGATAGCGCATGGTGCATACCAAAGAAAAACCGATCATGGTGGATGGGTGAATGGTAGCAATCCAATGATCCAATTGCTATCTTGGTGGTATAGGATTATAGTAGTGGATGTAGCTAAACTCTCGCAAAAGAGAGCAAATGAAAGTGTTGATGAATCGGTTGCAGACATGATGGAATCATGTTGTGTCACTAAAAGAGTGCATTATGAAGCCTCAAGTGCAAAAAAAAACCATACTAAGTGACTAGAAATAAGGCTTTGACAAGGCAACAAATGGGTTTGAAGAGAGCTAAGATAGTAAGACGAACAATGTGTTTAGTGTGAATGCAATTCATAGTTTAAGAGAGAAAGAGAGAGTGTACATCTATGTGAAAGAGGCTTACGGTTTAGGGTTATATAAAAGAGTGTTTCACTTTCTATCTTATTCATTGAGTTCTCATATCTCTTGTGTAGGAAAGATGGCTAGGCCTAAGACAGTTGCAAATAAGCTTCCGCACAGAGCCCCATATCATGTTCAGCCCCTTGGAGCATCTACTAGCTCAGATGTACCCCCTTCTCAACCTAATCCAACTTCCTCAAGCCACCGCCCTCACAAGGGTTCTCCTCAACATCCCCACAAGAAACACAAGTGGAAGCCAGGTATAGTGGCCTTGAGAGAAATCAGGAGGTATCAACGCTCTTTTGATCTCATCATTCTGAAGGCAAGCTTCTCGAGTTTTGTTTGCGAGATTGTGCAAGACCTCTACCGCACAGAAAGAAAGAGGTGGTGTTTGGCACAAGGTCAGGATAGACCTCATTGCTTCACAAAAGAATGTCTTCATGCTCTACAGTGTGTTGTAGAGGCCTTTTTAGCCGACTTGATGTTGATGCTTAGCATTGTGCAACACATGAGAAGTGCATCATTGTAACTCCCAAGGACTTCCAACTTGTAAGAAATCTTCAAGCAGTGAAGGATGCATTCGTTCCAATGGAATGATCACAGTTTGCAATGTTATCTTTTTTGACATAGTGTTCTCCTCGTGCATTGGACATATGACTATGTCCCAGTGCAAAACTGTTGTACACGTCCTTAAAATATGAATTAAATTTTTATTATTGTCCATCGCTCTCAACTTTGATTGTGCATCTTTGTTGTATTTTTAACTTTTACTTACAATTTTTGCTAGCATTGTCAATTTCAATAGAAAAAACATGCAAAAATGTAAGATTCCTTGTTGTAGACTTTACTCCTGATGCCTTTGTATAGTCTATGTGGTGCGAAGTTTCTAAGGGCCAATAGTTGTGATGTTGATTCCTTGATTATCAATCCATCCATAATTTTGGTGTGGGATAATTTTTAAAATACTAAAGTGTATCGGAATGCAACGAAACTTGTGAAGCCCAAACGTCAAACTTCGGACTAGGGGTTTGCAGGTAATTTTTTTTCCAAGAAAAAATAATTTGGGCTCTTGGCCACCTAACGAGCACGTGTGGAAGCTTTGTCACATTCTGATAAAATGTTATGGATTTATGATCACACGATGGATAGTGCATAGAAAGCTGCATTAACCCGATTTTGGGGTTTAAATGGGTTAAAAGTTCATAGTTCTTCTCATTTTCACATATTGCTTTCTTTCCTTCCTCTATTCTCACACCCCCAACCTATGTCTCTTCTCCATTTTTCCCTCCTCGAGCTTGCATGGCACGCACCAAGCAAGCATGTCACCGTTTCGGCCATGGGAAGGCCTCACGCCAAGATCCGCCACCTGGGGTACAAGGTGGAGCCTCCTCTAGTGCAATAGCAGCAGGTGCTCCCCATAGAGCACAACGACCACCACAGAAGAAGAGGAGATGGAAACTAGGTACTATCGCCGTTTGGGAGATAAGGACAATCCAGTGCAGATATGAGCTTCTCATCCCGAAAAGATCTTTTCATAAGGTTGTTCAGAAAGTCTTGCAGGACTTGGAATTGAAAGGGATGGGAAGATTTTGGGTGTGAGTGCAAGATGGCCCACCAGCAGGAAGGTGGATTGTTGTAGCTGTGGAGGCCCTACAAATGGTTACATAGGGGTTTCTCATCAACTTGTTCAATGATACACAGCTAGCATCCATCCATGTAAAGCATGTCACAATCACAGCATACGTTCCAAGAACTACAAGTAGCCACTAGCTACCAACAGCTAAGACATCAAGAAGCTTAATTATGCTACCTTGCCTTGACAAGACCATAATGACGTCTCAAGAAATCTTCAAGTGTCCTCCCCCCGTCTTCATTGACAAATTTTTCCATCAACTTAGCCCCTTGCTTCATCGACCCATTGCTATACAAGGAACCAAGCTGACAGTCTTCTAACTAAGTAATATCTAAGTATGCACAAGCACTCACATAATACTTGCACCGAAGTATATACACAGTTTGGGTCCTCAAGTGTAGGACAATACTCTCAGCTTGCTTAGAGTTTGACCTGTCTCCCAAACTAATTGCACTATGTCTTGTGCACAATAGAGAAGACTACCACTATCCTTAGGGAGAGACCACATGAGAGGTTTTCAATTGCAGGTGTTGAAGACTCCAACGAAAGTGTCGTTCGCTCTTCATCCACACCCAACTCTGAATGCTTATCCCTTACCATCCGACAAGTCCGCAAAGAATCATCATGTGCAGAATCCCCAACAAACCAATACTCGTGCTGGCCATCAATGCAATCCCCAACACTGACTAGCCCTACCACCAACTCCAACAACCTTCCACCAGCCACCTTGGCCACCAACAGGTCCCCCAGAACCTTCTGCCACACTACCACCAACACTCCTCCACGGAAACCACAGGCGTCCTTGTCACCCACGTCTTCGGTGCATGCTAAACACTTGCTACCTACGATGATGAGTGCCATGGGACTGGCACTCGTCTAGGAGGGGGGTAATGTTAACCCTCAAACGAACGAAGGTGGAAAATCCAGAAAAGCTAAAGCAGAAGACAAAGAAAAAGGCCAAGGCAAAGAGAAACGGAAGACAAAGACGCACAAGGAGAAGAGTCCTAAATAAGGGAGAAAGACGCACAAGGAAAAGCGCAAGTCAAAACTTTTGTAAAAGAGTGCAAGCGCATCATGGTTTAATTCAAGGAGCGCCGGGCTCTTACCCGTGCAATTTGTAAATGTAGATGGGCGGTGGAAAAGAAGCTAGGAAGATAGAAGAAGAATGGGAAAAAGGGCCTAGGCTATGGCCGGCCATGTAAAAAGGGGAAAAGGAGATGACCGCCCAAAAGGGATTTAGGGTTTTGTATATAAAGTTGAAAAGTGAATGAGAAGCTCATTCTTGTGTGTGGCCAAAAGTAGCTCTCCTCCTCCTCTTCTTCTTCTTCTTCTTCTTCTTGCTTGCTTGAGCTTGTGCTTGAGAGAGGGAGTGTGAGAGTGTGAGGGAGTGAGGGAGTGAGTGTGTGAGGGTGAGGGACCGAGGAGGAGAAGCTCTCCATCTTCTCCTCTCTTCTTCTCTTCTCTTCTCTTCTCTTGTCTTGCTCGCGGACATGGAGCTTGGAGTGTGGAGCTTGAGGATAGAGCTTGCTTGAAGCTTGCACTTGGATCGTGGAGCTACCGGAGTGTGTGGGAGAGGAGGCAACTCGAATGGCATCAAGGTAAGCTCACTACACCCGTAAGGTAGGCATTGCGCGTCGACTATGTGAGAGGTAGCCATTAGTGCTCGGCTTGGAACGCTTGAAACAATAAGCGGTCCGAGGGTCTCGGCGGTTGAGTGAAAGCTCCGACACAAGATGATCTGGAGAAGGTGGGATTTCTGACTACCATATATTTTTATGTGGCGAAACTTGACAGTAGGGTGCATCAGGTCCCCAGAGTCCACCGGTGAGATCCTGGCAAAAAATGATGCATGTAGAGCTGCTTTAGGTTAGTTGCTAAATATATTATTTGATTTTACTTTGTCATTCACGACATACTATATATAGATGAGTTTGCATCAAGGCAAGGGAGGAGCTTGACATGCGGATTGACAGAAGGATTCAGCTTTAAATGGGTACATTGGCAACCTCGTTGCAAACTTGGTGGTCTTCCATAAGAAGTGCTCACCATGAGGGCAAGAAACAATCATGAAAATTCGTGCTTTGACCAAGTTTTGACCTTTTCGAGTGATACCTGTGACATCTAGCTTGGAGAAAGTGGTGCTAGTCAAGTGGTCAAAGCTTCTTTACTTGTTTGACTAGACGCATGGTGGAGCAATGTGTGTGCTTGCTACATTAGATGACCTTACTAAAGTGTCAAATCCACTTCTCTTGGAGAAAGAGCTAAAGGAGGAGCATGTCATTTTTGAAGCAAAGAAGGAGCTTCTATTTTCTTCGGAAGCTGGCCCCTCCTCTCCATTGATAAAAAAGCCAAGGAATGAATGAGAGTTCTTGTTGGCCATCGGCTTTTTGTATCTGCCATCACTATCAACCATCGCATGTATTTTTTTTATGAATATAAGATATTTTACTTTGTCCCTATAAATATGCATTTATTGAATAAATGTGTGGTTCGTGTAAGTGTGATAATAATGGATGAAATATAAAATGACACATTTACATATGTCAACACAATCTAATTTAATTATGTCAACGTGTAGTATTGCACTTGCAATTGTGTATAGGCAATTATGTAACTTGTATCTGTACGTATTACTACTTTCGATGCGTGCGTACGTTAAATATAAATTAAGAGTTGTACATTTCAAGAAACAAAACAAAAAAAACTTTACTCAATTATTTGAATTTAGTACACATCACATTAGATATTATGTATATATATATATAAATTCCAATGTGGCAGAGTATACAAAATGTTTTGGTCTTCCAAGGTTCAGGGTGACAGGTCTAACCATAGGCGAGGCGAGCTCCCTAGGTATGTCCTACCCTTAATGTGCCCTGAACAAGTGTGGGGGATATACGAAGGGCTAGGGGATTAGGGACGGAGCCAGCCGACCAAGGTCACTGGACGTATCTAATTTGAGGACCCCTAGGTGCGGTGCTTTGATCGTGTGTGCTTTGTTTCTTTTTTTCTTTTTCTTTCTTTCTTTTTGTTCTTTTTTTTTTTGGCCTTGCCTGAGTACAACCATTACAATATGTTGAGGCTATCAGCCTCCCAATGGGCTGGAAAATGTCAAGTTTCGAGGGCTCAGGAAATTGATATTATAGTGATGATTGTGACCTAGCGTCGTTGTTAGAGAAGCAGTTGCCGAGATGGGGAGCTACCCTTGAGATATTGCAAACCTCCCTTGCGACACACGCGATGTTGATATGATTGAGGTGACGACTACCGTGAGCCAACGATAGAGCTTGACCCAGAAAGGGAGCGTGGCCCAGGAATGTGCGTTGGACCGTGCGATGGGGGCGGTTGGAAAGGGTGCTTTCGGCAGCGTGGCTTTGCCACGGCTCCGTGTGGGGTTGATGGTCTTGCGGCGGTTAGGCATTGAGCACTTTCGCCCAGAGACCTGTTGGATCCTGTATCCACTTGTCGCTTTATGAGAGTACATGCATGGTATATGCCGCAACTATAATAAACCAGTGCAATGCAAGGAGACACCACTTATCTGAATTCTATGGTGTTGATTTGGACATTTATCACCTATGCTTAATTAGCTTTTTCTTTGCAAAAGATGTGAAATACATGAAAGTTTCGTACAATTCGGGGACATATCAACACTTAACCATTCAAAGACAAAAAGTTATGGCCAGGTAGCATTTGATGAGCCCTTTATACGACATGGGGCTACTCTATTTGTATGAAGCGGGGCGAGTCTGGGTGGCCGGTTGATTGGGGCTCTGTTGGCGTGGGGCTCCTGTGGGGTTGGGTAGGGAACATGTCGGGGCCGGGACATGAATGGTGTAGTCTCGGGCCGCTACCGTTTCCAGAATGTCTTTAAACAATTTATTGAATTCTTCCCTTTCTCGAGCTATCCTTTCTGCCCTTGAGCATCTGGGGCCCGGGCGTGAGCTGGGGTTCATGCCACTAGTGCTACCACCTGTTGCGCATTTTGAGTCTTGGCTTTCTTGACTCGAGGATTCTTCGGCCTTCGTCCTGGACAATGGCGCTTAGGGCCTCGCTTCTTGGCATACCTCTTGATAGTGGGCACATAGCGCTCTGCTGGAGGGGCGCGTGCCACGTGCTCCCGTCATCTGTGAAGAGTGTCTTTGCATGCCAGATGTCCATGGTTCTCCATGTGTTCCGTCTAGAAGCTTGCAAGATGCAATCCAAGGGTTAGACCTTGACACAGGATACAACTGTTCGCATGGAAGGGATTTTAGTGTGGTTTATCAAGCGCATATGACAAGAAGGGGAGGGGTGAGGCATGCAGTGTTTCATCATAAAGGGATGGCCCCCATGATGACGTTCGGTTTGCCTCCAGCCATTAGCTGATATTGGCTTATGCTAAGTTGTGTGGACTGGTTGTCATGGAGTGGGATAGGGCACATCCTCGGAAGGGTAGACCAAAACGGGAAGAAGGTGTATAGAAAGGGACTGCACCCTGTCTACAACATTAGTGTTGTTGGTCAAGGCTTCCTATGGCGGTAATGTGGGTTGCATGCCCTTCACTTGGAGGTGGGAATGGTCATACGGCTTTTAAATGTGTGATGAGAAGAGGACTTGAGGAGCTTAGCCTGTCAGACCCAACTCTTCTGCTTGCGCTTGACTATCATTACTTGTGTGTGTTGATATTGTTTATACAAGGTGACACAAGAATCAGTGTTTATTTATATACATAATGTCACTTCACGAGGATAAGAACCAATTGTAGAACTCGGGGTTGTACTGGAACGTGGCACACACATCCAGCACTCGTGGCAGCTTACTTAGTACCAATAGATATTTTGCCACATCGAGTAGCATGGAACCTTGTCCGAGTCTACTGGCAATATGTAACTCCTCCTCAGTGAGAACCTTATCAAACAGAGCGTTCTCTTGGCTAGTTCCAGCTAAGTCCGTACCCCGAATGGCAATCAGCACTCGAAGGGAAGTTGGTGCCACATAGGTTGGGTCTCTTTGAGACCGCCATTTGGCTAGTCGCTCCTCAGAGACTATCATGATCTGAGCCCCTAGTTCGGCCATTGCAATGCGGCATTCACACCAACGATGTTCAAATTGACTTCGGCCCTCTGTTAGTCGCTTTAGTTGCTCTATGTCTACGAGATTCGGTCGGCAGAGCACTTCATTGAACGTGACGGTTAAGCGCAGTTTGTTAGCCTCCTCGTCAGAGATGAGTTGCATGCGTTCATGTAAGAGCTTGTTATAGTGCTCGTCGAGATGTTCTTGCTCTTTCCAAGATAAGGGGAATGGCAAGTATTCTTAAAGCTGCTCCTTAGGGCATGCGCCCATGTCCGCAAGGACGTGGATACGTGCGAACACTTTGAGCTTAGCATCCAACTCAGTTAAGCATTCCGCAACACTTCTATGTTCAGCGAGGGCTTGCTCGGTTGCCATCTCATGCAAGGTTCTAGGAGCTTGCCTGGGCTTTAGCATAGCTGGGGGCCCAGGCCTCGATGAGCAAGATTGGTCAACGTTGGAATTGCTCATGCCCTTGGGGTTTGTGCGTTTTTCCTGAGGTTTTGCTGCTATTTTGTCGTGGTTCTCCTTGGATGTGGCTGGTATAGGTTTGTCACCCTATTGTGACAGCGTTGTATCCACTCTTGATTGGTCGATGCGAGTTCTATTGTCGGTGGATTGAGTTTTGAAAGCAACTGTTGATGGCAACGACTGCTTTGATTTTTCAGAGCACACGGATTTCTCTGAGGTTTCACCGCTATCAAGAGAGACGTCAATGGGTTCATTGGTGGATGGACTTGATGCTTTATTCCCCCTCTCTCCCTCGCTCTTGGTCTTAATGCTCTTGGGGTCCACAACCACCTGTAGCTGCCGTTGTTTTCGATGTTTTCTCCTCTTTTTCTTGGTCAATGCAGGTGCATCTAACGTCTCAGGACCCTGGGCTACATCGATCATTGATGCGCTTGGTCGGGCCTCAGTATTTTCCTTCTCTAGAGGGTCCTCATGTGACCTAGTCGTGGCCTGCGGAGTAGCCTTGCTAGGTTGAGTGGTCAGATGCGCCGTCTCCTTGGCCATATCTTTGGGAGGTCTCTCCTCAAGCCTAGGCTCTAGGTGCTTTGGAAGTGCTGGAGTTGTCAAGGACACTGGTTGTGGCATCTCCTTCACAGGTGTACTACTAAGGACACGCTCCGCCAGGGGCGTAGTCATGGCCAAGGGCTGTGACTGCTGTGATCCCTGATTGGAAGTAGTAGCGGCTAGTCCAGTGGGTTGGCTACCCTTGGTGGATTGTAGTGTCAAGTCCCTAGGGTGATCGGAAGTGGTCGTGTCTTTTGTTGGCCTTTGAGCACTCATCTGTGTAGATCGAACATGAGTTGATCTAGTCACATTAGGTGGCTTAGGCATATCCTTGGGTCGAGAGCTACAGATGGCGTCATGTCCCACGTATTGGACGGTGGGAAGCTTAGATGGAGATAGAGATTGGAATTGAGCAGTCGCCATCGACGACGGCTGTTGTGCTTCCTGTGTCAATTTGGAAAAAGAGGATGTAGGAGATCTAGGACTCTTAGGTGGGCTTGGCACTGGCCGAATGATTTGCTCGAGGCTATTAGACGATTGTGCCATTTGCTTTGTTGAGCATTTAACCTTGCCTTGAGCAATGTTGTGCCTATGATGCTTGCTATCCTCTTGGGGAATCAAATGCTCCTTGGGCACTAACGGCTTCTGCGAATCCTCAACGATTACATCTGGTATCTGCTTGTCAAGCATGCTAGGCCGGGGATCTACTCTCAATCACTCCCATATTTTTGGTTCAAGACTTGGGTTTTCGTTTAGGTTTCCTCCTACGCCTCCTTGCTTTTGACATAATTTGGGCGTCTGACAGAGGTGGTTTAGCAGGGAGTTTGGGTACCCAAATCCAATGATTGCCTGCATAATACCCTTGAGCACGAAGCAATGCCTTGGATATCCATCGCGGTGTTGTATTGGCCTTCCATCGATGCCTGCGTCTATAAGGCTTGGGCTTCTTTCGTGGTCTTCTACGATATTTGTGAGTCCAAACCCTATCCTTGGCCTTGTCTCCTAACCTTTTTGTTTCAAGCATGGCCTCACTCACCGGTTCTCGTTGCTCGACCTGTGCTTGTATCAACTCTTCCAACAAGTCCTTGCTCTTGTTAATGGGCTTGACTGCTACGTCAGCACCTTCCTTGCCTTTCCCTCGAGGTTTGCTGAGGTCACCCTTGCTAAAGGTCGTGACTATCCTCACACCCGGTAGTGTCAAGTGTATCCTCTAAGCTACATAGTCAGCCTCACACTTGGTAGCCTTTTTGAAGGGCCTTTCCAGGAGGGTTTCTTTCTCGCAGCTAGCACTATTTGGAGGAACATAAAATAGGATAGGCAAGCTTTCCGTTTCAATTGTCGCAAGGATTTTGCACTTCCCTATGAGTGCATGTGGGTGTCCCCCATAAGGGCTAAGAGTTGCACTAGTCGGTGTGAGCTCTGGTTGGCCTAGTAGGGTCCATGATTCATAGGTCAAGATGTTAAAATCTGCTCCTTCATCAATCACAGCATCGATAGTATGCTCTCTTTTCGCGGTGAGCTTGACCCTAAGATAAGCAGGTGGTACTATGTCTTCATCTTTCGGGTCCTGGCTTGTAAATTTAAGCCTTTTGACAGATGCCCTTGAGTCCCCACTTGCATGACCAGACGTGGATTCTCCACCAATGTCTTGGGTTGTCTGTGCAATGTTGCTCAAGGTACATCTCTCATCAAGAGTGTCATGTCTAGTCATCTTGGCATTTGTTGCTTGCTGATGTTGCATTTCGCTCTGACTAGACATGGTATGAACACAATGTCTTTGTGTTCTCGTGGTGTGGCCTCTTTGCCCTTGATGGCTGGATTGGCCCATTGATGTTCTAGGGTCTCTGTTTTTCTCTGTTTGGGTATGGGCTTTTGGCAGCTCTTTTGCAAGTGAGAATCCATGCTCGTGTAGAGCCATTACTTCACTAGGGTCCAATTTGGAGGACTTGTCACAACGCACGTTTTCTCTCCAACCTACTTAGGGGAGGTGCCCCCTCTGCAGGGGTCCGGGGGGGTAGTCCCCCCTAGCCCGTAGGGCTGTTACGGTAGACGCCATGCACAATTTGGAGGACCGTTTATAGCCAAATTTTGAACTACATGCTCTAAATTTTAGCTCGGTTATGGATCTGTGATGTGCCTTTAGCTCTACGTAGCCTTTGGGGTCAATCTCGGGGTTTAGATGTATTAAAACTTATGTTCTAGACACGTGTCCGATTTTGACAGTTTTTTGTCCGATTCTCAGATGTCCGATTTTCAGGAGTTCGATTATCAGAATCGGATGTTCGATTTTGGGTTGGTCCGATCGGACCAGTGGTCTGATTTTGGTCACGTTCGATTCTAGAAGTCGGATCAAAAAGTGGTTTGATTCTGGCTGGTCTGATTTCAGACTGGTCCAAGTGTCCGAGTTGGACGGGTTGGTCCGAATCTGAGTGGTCCGAGTGCCACATGGCATGTCCGATCGGGCTGGTTCGATCTTGGGAATCGGGCTAGACTGGTTTGACTCACTCTTAGTTGGATGATCCGATTTTGACGGACGGTTCGATTTTGTCGGACGGTCCGACCCCAAGACTTGGGTGGTCCGATTCTGGGAATCAGACCATTGCAAGTTGGTCCGACTGCATCGGTGGCGGGCGCGATTCTCGCGCGTTTGAGTTGCGATTCCGGCACATTTGACCCCTCCTTACTGTCTGCTGCACACAATCACCACAGACTTCCTAGATCTGATTAGAGCACTATTGGAAAACACCAGACTCACCTGGAGCAGCACGAATCGCTGGCGCCTAGAAATCGGGGTAGCGCTTCCTCGTTCTGTGAACCAGAATCTCTCTCTCTCTCTCTCTCACACACACACACACAAGGCCAACCGAGGAAATGTGGTCTGTCCTGGCCTCCCAGGCCTCGTAAGGTCCTTTTCCAGCGCTGCAAAACCTTACAGCTAGTTCCCTGTCCCTGTCTCACCCAGAAACTTGAATCTGGTCCCCTGTTTCCTTGTTTTAGCCTGTTATACAGCAACAGAAAGCCCTACTATTTGCTTGTTTTTTCTTTGTTTTTTCCTATCCTAAATGCATCCAAATCACAAAATAAATACCTACACTACTCCATTCCACAACATAAATCTCAAGAAAGCAAAAAACCTACTTGCCAAGGAGATCGAATACCCTCTTCAACCCCCTCCCTTCCTACCTATCTACCTCAAGCACCGGTTTGGGGAAAACCCTACTCTAATGCTCAATTCAAAGTGCGCAAGCGCTCAAGGCTTGAATCTGTTGGTCCCGGCCAACAGAAACCAAAATGTGGGAGCTTTCACTCAACCGTCGAGACCCTCAGACCGCTTATTGTTTCAAGTGCTCCAAGCCGAGCACTAATGGCTACCTCTTAGATAGCCGACGCGCAATGCCTACCTTACGGGTGTAGTGAGCTTACCTTGATGCCGTTCGAGTTACCTCCTCTCCCGTACACTCCGGTAGCTCCACGATCCAAGTGCAAGCTTCAAGTAAGCTCCATTCTCAAGCTCCACACTCCAAGCTCCATGTCCGCGAGCAAGATAAGAGAAGAGAAGAGAAGAGAAGAGAAGAGAAGAAGAGAGGAGAAGATGGAGAGCTTCTCGTCCTCGGTCCCTCACCCTCACACACACACTCCCTCACACTCTCACACTCCCTCTCTCAAGCACAAGCTCAAGCAAGCAAGAAGAAGAAGAAGAATAAGAAGAAGAAGAAGAAGAGGAGAGCTACTTTTGGCCACACACAAGAATGGGCTTCTCATTCACTTTTCAACTTTATATACAAAACCCTAACTCTCTTTTGGGCGGTCATCTCCTTTTCCCCTTTTTACATGGCCGGCCGTAGCCTACGCCCTTTTTCCCATTGTCCTTCTATCTTCCTAGCTTCTTTTCCACCGCCCATCTACATTTACAAATTGCACGGGTGAGAGCCCGGCACTCCTTGAATTAAACCATGATGCGCTTGCGCTCTTTTACAAAAGTTTTGACTTGCGCTTTTCCTTGTGCGTCTTTCTCCCTTATTTAGGACTCTTCTCCTTGTGCGTCTTTGTCTTTCGTTTCTCTTTGCCTTGGCCTTTTTCTTTGTCTTCTGCTTTAGCTTTTCCGGATTTTCCACCTTCGTTCGTTTGAGGGTTAACATATTGTATTTTCAATTCTCGTGTATCAACGAGGTACCTCTTTGGGCAGAGGGATCTACAAACTCCTTGGTAGGAAGTTGGGGACTTGGTTTGAACAGATCATGCTATAGTGCTTCAAATTCAGCATCCAGCACAAGGTAATCTTCTTCAACCAAGGTAATATGCTATTGTGCTACTATGATGGCACTCACTATATCTAAGCTTGTGCCATCATATCTTCCAATCTCTACCATCGTCGGATGCACATCCATGTAATCATAATTGATCAGGTCTTCCATTGAATCCTTGACTAGGATGAAAAACAACTCTTCTTCCTTCATTTCCAAGTATTGTAGTACATTTGACAAAAGTAAGTATTGTACACCATCTACTTCAATGGGCGTCAAGGAGGGAAGGTTGGATTTGTCAACTTGTGGCTCTTCTAAAGAAGATGGCACCATGAGAGCCAACCCTTGCTCTACTACCACCCAATGTTCCTCTTCAACATTTATAAGCTCTTCAATTGGCTCTTCTCCCGTGTATATGATAGCAACAACATGTGGAGTTGTATCTTTATCACTCTCCTCCTCTAAGGGTGTATCTAATGCAAGGAGGTAAATTGCCAATGTGCAATCACGCTCCATGAGATCCAAAGGTGTTGTACATGGTGCACTACCCATGGGAACAATACATACTCTATGCAAGGGATCCACGTGGGCTAGACACATGTTCACCACTTTTGGGTGATTATTCCCTGCCCGAAATACCATGAGCTATTCCAAAGGCACCCAAGTCATGCCAGATCCCTCGATGGAGTATGTGTAGGTAGCAATGGTGCTCACAAAGTCTTCCAAAACGTGAAGGGGGGGATCCAATGATGAGAGCATGCTTTCAAGGTTGAAGTTCTTAGAGAAAACCTGAAATATCTCGTCACCCTAGCTGGCAAAGACAGTCTCATGGATCCACTCGTCAAAGTGTGCATGAGCATCCATCGTAGCAGGTAGGAGGGATGTGGTGGATATAAAGAGATGACGAGACAAAGTGTGAAATGAAACAATGAAACAAGAACTAAACTAGTTCTACCTTAAAAACCTTAAGTTTTAAACCATTAAGAGCTATTGGCATATGATATTTAGTTATGGCTTTACTTACGTCTTTGTAAAGTTTACATGTATATGTAAATGTGTTGATGTGGAAAGTTTATAGCAAGTGTATGATTTTGTATACATACCATAATTTTTAAATGTTACAAGTTTGCAAGCAACAATATTCTATTGGCAAACAAAATCCAAAAATTTACAAGTGTTGGATATTACAACTTGTGGTGTTGGGATTTTCAGGGAGACTCTACAATTTCTAAAATATGTGGAGCTACACACATTCCACTGGTAACAGTATCCTCAGCTCCGGCTTTGAATTTTCCTACGATCTAGTTTAAAATAGAAGCTAGCAGGTGGATTTTGCATTAACATTGTAATTTCCTGGTGCATTATACTTAAGGGCCAATCATCCTCCATTTGCAACACTTGGGGCTCGTGGCCCTCATAAGTGATAGTAACATCCACAGTTGCACTTTCACGCGTGTCTTGATTAAGGCACAACCATTTACCCTTGAGCATCCTCCATCTACGATACTTGAACACTAGGCATAAAGTCTGTCATGTGACAAAGTACCTATAATTGGAAAGGAAAGTTAGCCGTTCCATCCCAAAGTAAGATTATAGTCAACTAAGAGAGGAAAATTTTACATGAAATCCATGTCTATTTTTGTGACTCAACACTCCATTGTGTTAGGACTGTGAGTCATTTTTTATGTCCAAGTTTGCATAGAATCCTTGTTACATAATCCTCCGATACACTTTTTATGACATATGTGCTTTTGATATGTCTCAAAACCTTATATTCCTTGAACATATGTGAAAAAATTGCAATTGGTATGAACCAGTTTAGATGTATATTCTTTGAGCCAGTGCTTGGCTTCATAGAGTTCAATATGTTTGTTGAAATTTTTGTGCTACACATGTGCAAAATGTCGCTACTACACAATGGCCATTCTATGCTATGGAGATTGGGTATGTGTATAGACTCAAGGGTTCCATATTCTCGACCCCCCTTGGGCAATATGTTTGGAGTCAGAGAAAAAAACAAGGTCCTTTGCGAACTGCTTAGCTTTACGCCCCTCAAAGAGGAGTCTACCAATTTCGAGGTGGTAACACTTAAAAGAACCTGTGAAACTCTCAACATTTTGCCACTCGTAGCAATCTGAAGGGTATAAATCTGTAAATACGAGACAAGCAATTACATAGATATCATGAAATTTCTAGTTCTCAATGAGTTGCAAATACTTACTGTTTGCAATGTTTCGTTGAACGGGCACAATGGATGCAATATATATTTGTTTTTGCATGAATACATGTTGTACAAATGCCTCTGTTACAAGGTGAGAATAAACTTTTCTTTGACTAAGAGCTAAAATTTTACCCTTCCAGTGCTTTGATACATTTGCAATTACAGATGCTTTCACCTTGAAAGCTCCCTTCATACTTGAACGCATATGTACCCAAGACGAGCAATGATACGTATCAGTGATCCAATTCCCTTCTGCATCTTTTCACTTACGTACTTCTATCGAGAGAATGCTTGTTCTTCTCTCAGGCATTATAACCTAGGCATTAGAGGTAAAGAAGTATATATTAACCCCTAAATAATAAGCATTTTAAGTTTGTATAGTAATCACCAATATGCCATACAAATCAACATGGCATTAAGAGATGTTTACACTTTTGTAAATAGACACAAACATTGATATCAAAATACATGTGTATATGTACATCAACACAAACTGTAGATTCAATTTTAAGGCATCACTTTAATCATATCATTTACATGAAATATAATGGAAAGAATAGCACAAGAATACTCAAAGAATTTTGCCAAAATAAATTTCATTAGAATGAATAGGAGTCTGATTTGACTCAATACATTGTATGAAACGTGGGTATTATACAACAGTTGTTACAAGGATGGCAGCCATATGGCATGTAAATCTTAATAGGCACATTGGATTGACACCTGAGATATTCTATGACTCAACACATTGTGTGTTATATGGATGATATGATACAAGAGTTTCATGGATCATTGCCAATTGGCATGGAGATCCAAATGGACACACATGACTAATAAAGCAGAGGATTTTTGAACCATCAACTTCTAGTAGATCCATGTCATCGAGCACAAAGGAATCACTCACCACATCAAACTAGTCGATCAAGAATTATGTGCTTCACCTAAACCTTGTACAATACCTACATGTACAAAAAAACACATGCACGAATCCCTTTCAAGAAAAATACCTGCATGAATAGAAGCAACACAAAATAGGGCAAATTTACCTAAAAGCTGATCTGCTAAAGATAATATTGAATCCTTGCTGATCAAAACCTATTGCAAATGATGGACAAAAGAAAACCCATCAAACATAAAAGTCACTAATTAAATGAATAAATTTTGGCACCACAAAATATGAAAGATTTACTTGTAAATTGAGCTACAGAATCTTTGCTCTACCTTGTGTTAAGTGTTGCAACAACAATTGATCCTTAAGTTAGAACTAACATCAACCGCTATTGTAAAGATAGTAGAAAAGGGAAAATGCAAAGAGGAAGAAAGAGAGAGTGTATGAGTATGCAGGAAAGAGAAAGAAATGAGCACCTATCCAATCTTTCCCAAATTGATCTCTACAAAAGA
The DNA here is from genome assembly GCF_053477565.2 of Lygodium microphyllum. Lineage (NCBI taxonomy): Eukaryota > Viridiplantae > Streptophyta > Polypodiopsida > Schizaeales > Lygodiaceae > Lygodium > Lygodium microphyllum. Next base: position 108,751,958 of record NC_141154.1, on the reverse strand, counting down.
CAATAGCAAGAGTTAGTATTTACATGAAGGTATATTGAAAAAATAGTAGAAACGAGGAAACATAAAGAGAGAAAGAGAGAGGGAGAGAGAGATGAGCACTTATGCAATGTTACCCAAAATGATGTCATCAATAAAAAAAAACAAGGGTTAGAACTAACATCATGCTGTATTGAAAAGATAGCAGCAAAAAAACAAACAAAGAGAGATATTAACACCTTTTCCTCTTGCTCCAAATAAAATCTGCAAGAAAACAACAATTAGAACCAACATCAAATTCTATTGAAAACATAACATAAAAGAGAAACAACACAAAGAGAGAGAGAGAGAGAGAGAGAGAGAGAGAGAGAGAGAGAGAGAGAGAGAGAGAGAGAGAGAGAGAGAGAGAGAGAGAGAGAGAGAGAGAGAGAGAGAGAGAGAGAGAGAGAGAGAGAGAGAGAGAGAGAGAGAGAGAGAGAGAGAGAGAGAGAGAGAGAGAACCTGTGCTTCCTGCCCAAAACAACCTCTGCAATAAATCAACAATAACAGTAAGAAACGACATCAAACCCTATTGAAAAAATAGCAAACAAGAGAAAATGCAAAGAGAGATGTGTACCTTTGTTTTGCCTAAAATCTGGAGCTGTATGGAGAAGAAAGTGTAGAGGTAAGTACAATGCTCAAAATCCTAATTACTCTCACCAAGGAGCTTCAATGGAGATGAAAATTCACGAGTATAGAGAAGAGAGGGAAAGTCGTCTGTTGCTCAACTTTTGGGTCAAACTGATTTCGTGAGAGGGAAAAAAACTAAAATTGAAAATTCTCTGAAAAAAGGGGAGAAATATATCCAAAAGACCCACATCTTAAACTATATTATTTTTAAGGGCCCATTTGTGAGTTCATTTTTTTCCTAATGCATGCTTAACAAGTTAATGAATAGTAAATTTTCCATTACTCCAATATGTTCTTGAATTTGTCAGTGTATGTAGAAGGTATCATGGATATAGCCAAGTTGATTAAATACATCTATGGACTTGAATTACATATCTCTTTGGAGGTGGGTGAGATGTAGCCCAAGAATATCCATGAAGCAATTTAGCTTGCTGAATGGTACAGCCAAAATTATTGTAGAGATATGTCATCATTTTAGCCCAAACTTGTGGAAAATTCAATTTCAAATTAGTCTTCTAAGTTAGGAAAACAATTCAATTAGCATTGGGAGCCATTTAGACAAGAGGATAGGTTCCAAAGTTCTTACAACAAGGTTCCAACTTTTCTTATGGTTTATGGCATAAATCAAGGGAAACCTACAAATTGAAGGAGATGTATACTAAAGGTTTATGCTTTAAATACAGAGAGAAATGGATCCCTGAGCATAAGTCAAAGTGCAAGTCTAGGGGAGCAAAAATCAGCATGATCATAGAAGAAGCATCGGATGAGGAAGTGAATGAGACCGAACTCTTTCAAGTCTTAGCTTTACCTATAATGAAGGAGCCGCATAAATATGACAAAGTTGGAAATGAAGAGTTCCATGATCTGATGGACGGGTTTCCTTTTGGACTTGGTAATCCTTATATGATTTTTTCAATATCTCATGATGCTTAGATAGGTAGTAGAGGTGAAAATACTCTTTGTCTCAAAGGGCTTATCAATGGCAAGGTTGCCTATATTCTTGTGGATATGGGCAACACACATAGTTTTGTGAAGATTAAATCTTTGGAAGGGTTGAAGCTACTACTTAAGGGTATGGAGGCATCATTGAGGATACAAGTTGCTAATGGGACTTTTGAAGCCAACCATGAAGTGTGCTCATGTACTCCTATTGAGCTTTCACCATCATTCATAATGATACAAGCTAATTTGGTAACCTTGGAAATGGGAGCCATTGACATAGTACTTGGATGTGATTGGGTGAAAACACTAGGTAGACTTACTATGGATTTGAATGCCATTCAATTGGAATTTTCTTGGAATGGAAAGCCAATTACCTTCTTGCATGGATGATCACAAGTATATGGAGCTAATTTCCATGAATAAATTAAAGAGAGAAATCAATACTGATTTTTATGCATTTTTTGTTCTTCTTTCTAAAGACAATGAAGATCGGCCTCTTATGCCTGCTCAAAAGAAGAATTCAAGATTAAATAAATTATTGGAGGAATACAAAGACATATTATAGCCTCCATCTTCATTGCCACCCAAGAGAGAGATTGATCACCTGATTGACTTGGTTCCTAATACTAAACCCATAAATAAACCTCCTTTTATATTGTCAAAGTTTGAGTATGAAGAGGTTAAAAGAAAGGTTAAAGAGTTGCTGCAAATGGGTTTGATATAGCCTAGTCAGTTACCTTTTGCCTTTCCAATCATTTTAGTGAAGAAAAAATATGGGACATTTTACATCTGCATTGATTACAAAGAATTGAATAAGTCTATTATTACAAACGAGCATCCTATTCCTCGCATTGATGATCTTTTGGATGAACTCAAGGATGCCAAGGTCTTTATGAAGTTTGATTTATGTTTAGGATACCATGAGATTCGCATGAAAGAAGGGGTTGAGTATAAGACCACATTTAGAAGTGAGAGGAGATTGTATCAGTTTCTTGTGATGCATTTCGGTCTATGAAATGCTCGAACTACTTTTCAGGCTCTCATGAGTGAGATATTGTAGCCATTCTTGTTCAAGACAATTCTTGTCTTTTTTGATGATATCATTATATATAGTAAATCCTGGGATGAGTATTTACAACATGTAAGGGAGGTGTTTGACACATTGAGGAAGTACAAAATCTTTGTAAAATAATCCAAGAGTTCTTTTATATAGGATAAGGTAGAATATTTGGGCCATATTGTTGGTGAGAGTGGGGATTAGAGTGCGTCCAGATTTTTCAAAGAATTCACTATATGTGCGGAAGTGAGTGTGGAAGAGGAATTGGGGTTGTTCTATATCAAGATCATGGAGTAATTTCTTTTGAGAGTAGAAAATTAGATTAAAAAGAAGTCAACTCCATGTTTATGAGCATAGTATGTTATCCATTCTACATGCAATAAAAAAGTGACATCATTATATATATGGAAGTCATTTTAAAGTCAAGAGTGATCATAGAGTATTGAAATATTTTCAATCTTAGGCCACTTTATCTCCTAAACAATGATGATGGTTGTCTACACTTCAAGGCTATGGCATTGATATCTCCTACATGGTAGGTAAAGACAATGTTGTGGCCAATGCTTTTTCAAGAATATGGGCATGCTCACTTTATTCTATTTCTACTTTGTACAAAGTGTGGATTCATGATATACACGAAGAATAATTGCTTGATGAAAATGTAATCACCATGATGAGAGCATTTCAATAAGGAAGAGGTGAAGAGTATTTGACTTTTACATGGCATAATGGATTATTGTGGTACAAAGGTCAGGTTTACTTGACACCTCATACATATTTCAAACATCACATTTTACAAGAGATGCATTCTTCACCTTTGGTAGGTCACCATGGGCTATTTAAGACATTTAACAATATCTATAAGAGTTTCTATGGAAGGGCATTTCGTGGGATGCCAAGGATTATGTCACACAACTCAGAGGTTACTTCATCCATTACCTATTCTTCAAGGCAAGTGGATTGATACTATCATTGATTTCATCATGGGATTTCCAACAATGAAGTATAGTTGGGATATCATTTATGTGGTTATTAATTGGTTAAGAAAATCTACCCATTTCATCCCTTACTAAAGTCCAATTCTTCTCATTAAAACACTTAATATTACTTTTCTTTTTTACTTATGTTTATCTTTCCATTAAAATGTCCATAACACATTTCATATTATATCACTTTGTCCATTTAAAGGCTAACTACATATACATCCAACATATGATTCTCCACCCAAATTATAGGACACCACTAAAGTTATTATTGATCATGTATAAAAAATAACTCACCATGGAAAATTTTATATTAATATTTGGTTAAATATAAGAGTTATTCTACTAAAAGTGCTCAATGTTTTCCTAAATCTAGTTTTCAATTCAATTTGATACTGGCTCCTCTTATTGTCATCACAATTGTGACTAAGGAAAAGCAACTTTCCCTCGATATAATGTTATAAAAATCAATTATTCAATGATACTTTACTTTTGGAAGGTCTTAATCGTGGGATGTTCCTAGAATTCCTAATTGCATTTGCTAGTTCCCCATTACAAGACCTTCTTGAAGTAAATTGCAAAAGCATCGTGGCAGTTAACATTGCTCAAGTATTACAAATATAGTATTTATTCTTCTCTATTTTCATTAGTAACCAAGTTATGGAGTATGTGTTCAAGCTTCATAGAATGTCACTAAAGATAATATCAAACTGTGATAGTAAATTTATGGGCAAATTTTGGTAAAGTCTCTTTTTCCTATGTGCACTAAGTTGACTTCTAGTATGGCCTATCACCCCCCAAACAGATGGACAAATGAAGAATGTCAATAAATAGTTGGAAGTCTATTTTCACTCATTTTTGCCATGATACTCAAATTTCTTGGAACCAATGGTTACACTTGGCTTAATTTTGTTACAAAACACCCTCATCATATGAGTATTATTATGTCACCTTTTGAAGTGTACAAATTGCAAATACCTTTTGCTCTTTTCCATGATGATGTAAACCCGTAAGCTAAGGTTGAACTTGAGAAGATGGAAACTTAAGGCTCAAGACGTCATGAAGGTTTCTATTGATGAGAAACAAAGGCCATTGGAATTTGATGAGGGTGATTGGGTTTTTCTTAAAGTACCCAAGTCTAAATATGCTTCTTTGAAGGGAGGCAATAATAAGATTGCTCATCGGTTTTATGGTCCTTACAAAATTCTCAAGTGAGTGGGAGAGCTTGCTTATAATCTTGAATTTCCTTCTTTTACATGCATTTATGACATCTCTTTCATGTCCCTCAATTAATGAAGTTTGTGGGTCCAGCCATTACAGTTTTTGAAGAGTTACGTCCAATGGACAAAGATAGTCTTATCATTATGAGCCAGAAAAAGTTATTGGTAAGAGAGAGAAAGTTTTGAGGAATAGAAAATTGCCAAAATATCTTATTAAATGGCGAGGTTTGCCTCTTGAAGAGTCTACTTGATAGCCATTCTCTTATCTTGATTCTTTTCCATGGCTTTTACACGAAGAATAGTGAATTCTTGAATAGGATAGCTTGCTTTATAAGAGTTTTGTAGTGAAATTAGTTGGTCTAACTTAGTTAAAATGACACTTTAATGGATGGATCAACTTCTATTTGGTGTCTATCTTCTAGTGACATTTCATTTGATGGATTTGGACATGTCTACACCAAGTTATGACAATTCTCCTACCAGTTACCCTATTTAGATAGTTTTAATAGTTGTTCACTTTCTTCGACATTATGTTTCATATGGGATCTTCATCGGCTTATGAATTTCTCTATTTGCATGGACCTACTTCCTTACAAGCTCTATGTATATTCCCTGTAAATTTTATCTCCATATCAAGCTTTGAGGACAAAGCTTCTTTAGACCGGGTATGCTTGTAATAGAGCATGAGACTTAGTGTTAGAGAAGGGAGGGGGAGCATATAAAGTTGTGGGAAATCACATGGCCATTATCTTTTGCCATTAATTAAATCATCTTGTTAAGGGCTCCTTTTCTTGGACCTCCCACTTTCGTAAGGGATGAGTACCTTGCATCACCATCCCAAGGGGTTACAACTATGGTTACATTTGATCATGGCCTATTCATATTTCTTTATTTCTTTGTTTATTCTACGTATTTTCTTGAACATGACTAACTGGATCTTTAGAAGTTCTCCTTATTCTATTATCACAGAATGCGCTTCATGACATAATACTTCATATATTTTCACAATTCTTTCTAGTGAAAACTCTTGTTGGAGATCTTAGATACATCTTGAAAGAATCCAAGTGTCCAATTGTGGGTAAAGAATGCATATCCTCTATAATTTTTAGCTTGAATTGAGAAGAAGAGGGAATAACAATCCTGCCATTAAACCAAATGAGGCCATTCTTAAGTGAAAATGGGAGTTTTTTTCCGTTAATCCTTCCTATAAATTTTGAAATGTATGGTTGATCTCTTCATCCAAAAGATAAGATTCTTACAACTTTTCAATCTAATCATTGTGAAACTTAGTTATGGTGGCTGAAACTTTACATGCCCACATCCTAGAAAGAGAATTAGTCACAATGCTATCCTTGCCCCGTGTATGTATGATGCCAAAATCATAGTTTTGTAAGGTATCTCATGTAAGTTACTGATGAATATATGTGTGCATCACGTGGGTTCAAAATAAGATATTTAAAAAATACTAGTTTAATACATTTTATACATATAGAAGGGTATAATATAAAGGGGTTATTTACAGATATAATAGAAAAGGGTTATGTTTTATTCAAGAAAAATTCATAGATAAGGATATTTATAAATAGGCCTTGAATGCACGTGATGTAGAGAGATATACATATAGTAACTTCCCCGAGTAAGATAACCACCCACCTACATTGCTTAAGAGTGAGATATGACTGAGTAAAGAAGTACTTAATGACCCTATGATCATCACTCTTGAACCTAAATGGACTACCATAAAAGTAATGGTGCCACTTTCTAATTGCATGGAATACAACCAACATCTCTTGGTCATACACATTCATAGCCATCTCTTTATCTGTGAGCTTGCGACTCTCAAAGGCAATGACAGCATGCTCCCATAACGATACAACCCCTATATCTTTGCCACTGGTATCATACTATATAGTTAACTCCTTAGAGAAGTCTAGGCATACTAAAATAGGGCATCTCAAAAGAAAGCTTTCTTCTTTAAGCTGTCAGCTAAAGGAGATGCTATAGTCGCATAATGCTTTATGAACTTATAGTGGAATGATGATAGACCAAGAAATCCTCTAAGAGAAGTAGTGTTTGTAGGTGTTGGTTAGTTTTTGGTACATTGCACCTTTGTAGGGTCAACCAAGTTACCTTTCTCACTAACAATATGGCCTAAGTACTCCACCTTTGGTTACATAAAAGAGCACTTTGTCTCCTTAGCAAAGAGTCTGTGTTGTGTCTTAATACATCAAATATCTTCCTTGTGAAAGATGATTCTTCAATCTCTTGCTATAAATGAGTATGTCATGGAATTACACTAAAATAAATTTGAAGAGAAAAGGCTGCAATATTTTGTTCATCAGACTCTAGAAAGTGGATGGGGCATTGGTTAGCTCAAATGGCATCACCAAGAAATGATATAGTCCATGATTAGTCCTAAAGCCTATTTTAACCTCATCACCCTCTCACATATGGATGTGATGGTAATCTGACCTCAAGTGAATCATTGTAGAGAACTTAACCCCCTTGAGCTCATCTAATAGATCATTCATTATTATAGAAAGACTCATTATGGTGGCCTTATTATCTTAGTACTTTTATGTCATTGGTATGTTGATTACAAGGAGAGCTCATGAAGAGCTAGATGCTTTGAAGAATCAACTCAAGAAGAGCTTTCAGATGAAGGACATGGGGTAGGTCTCACATATTCTTAGTATATGCATCATATGCGATCACTCTAAGGGGCTTCTTTACCTATCATGATAGGCATACATATAGAAGGTTCTTAATTGATTCCATATGCATGATGTTAAACCTGTTGGTTGTCCTCTATCTTTTGATGTGAGGGTCAGTCACATCGATTGTCCCTAGTTAGATGAATGGAAGACCAAGATGACCAATATCCCTTATGCATTCTCAATGGGTAGTTTGATGTATGCCATGATAGCCACTTGCCCTGACATAGCATTTGCAATGGGAGTTGTGGCATGCTATATGGCTACACTTGGTCGGCAACATTGGGACACTATGAAGGGTATTATCATGAGGTACTTGAAAGGCACTACAGATGTATGCATCTATTACGATAGCCAGGATACTACAATCATGGGTTACATTGACACTGAGTATGTAGGACATGTGGATAGTAGGAAGTCCCCACCTCTAGGTATGTTATTTCTTGGATATTTAGGGTGCAAAAATGCATGGCCTTATCTACTACTAAGGTAGAGTATATTGCAACCCCACTGAGGTTTACAAGGAGACCCTATGGTTAGGCACCTTGATAATATTGCTACTCATACATGACATTTGTATTTTACGAGTGCTATTGAGTTGTTTAAGAATACAGTCTTCCATACAAAGACAAAGCATATTGAGGTGCACTATCACTTCATTAGCAAGGTAATAGAGGACAAGTCTATTGAGCTTGTCAATATCTTGATTGACAAGAATCCTGCATATCTGGTCACTCAAAGTATCTTAGTGAAATATTTTGAAATATTTTACCTTTCTTAGGAAGATGGTAGGATAGGATGAGATAACATCTATTTCTCATCCTATTGTACTTTGTCACTTTTTTCTTATTGTCTCCTCACTAGAGGCACATTTACCTTTAAGTGGGAGGTTATTGGGGGTAAAGAGACCTGTGCTTACATTACCATGTATTTATTTCACACATTGTGATCACACACCTCTACACTGGATGTAGCCACCAACACCCATCATTATCACTTTATTATTTATTCTTTTAGTGACTATCGAATAAGGAAAGACCGATCATACATTGTGACTATTGGACTTCCCACATACAGTGTCTCTCCCTCTCTCTCTCTTCTCTCTCTCTCTCTCTCTCTCTCTCTCTCTCTCTCTCTCTCTCTCTCTCTCTCTCTCTCTCTCTCTCTCTCTCTCTCTCTCTCTCTCTCTCTCTCTCTCTCTCTTTCTCTTGTGTTCCATCTGCTATAGCTCTTGCTTCTGCTTGCGTGCTTTCACTTAAACCCCAAGACTCTACCTTTCAAAAGAAAATTTGAGGAGTTGGATATTGTGTGGAAAATTATATTGGAAGCAAGGATTGAAGTGTGCACAAGAGGGAGAGAAGAGCTCACAAGTACAAGAACAAGTCTTGCTTATTCAGTTGCTCATGAAAGTACAACTTGGGTCACTCTCACTCAAAAGTTGATGTAGACCCCTGGGTTGTTTATATAGCCCCAAAACTGGCTAGGGTTAAGGTTTCCCCTTCCCCTCAGACCATTCATACATGCTTGCCCTTATCCACTCCTGCATAAGGAGGGTTCATATGCCTATAGTCTCAATATCCCCCCTCAATGCCAAGTGGCATTGGAATACAAAGCATAAGAGAATGTCCCCCCTTAACCCAAATTGGATGCCTTTATAGAACATGCTTACAAGGATGGTTATAGACAGAAAGGATACAAGACTCAGAAGAGTCGATCATATGTGGATTGGGAGGCAAAGTTGGCCTCCAATTCCTTAGGTACTTCTGGAACATTGGGACACTTATTGGTGATATGCCCAGTCTTTTTGCATTTATTGCACTTCATTTTTTCGAGATACTTCTTCCAGTAATTACTTACAATATGCCCTTTTTTATGACAGAAAGAGCACTTTCTAGAAATTGTATGGACTAACACTTACTTGCAGGAAGTAAATGCCGAAGAGCCTTCATTATGGTTCCTCTTCTCTTCATCTAGGCATGATTGAATAGTACTTGCCAAAGTTGGGTTCAGGATATTAGTAAGGGTAGTAACAAAAGGGTTGGAAAGGCCTTCTTTGCAGACTTCAAAAGGATGGCAATGGCATCTTCATCATGAATTGGTGCTTGAATGGAGGCCAATTGTGCCATGAGCCCCTTCATATGTGAAATAAACTTACTTAGATCTTCTCCCTATTTATACTCCAAGCTAAAAAACTCAATCTTTAGAAAAATTTTAGGGATCTTCCCTATAGCGCCATAGAGCCTTTCAAGCTCATCCCATTTCTCCTTAACAGTGGAGAGTTGGTCAATATGATGAATTAAGGATTCATCTAGATGAAGCATGATGATGGCATGAGCTCTTTCATCATCTTCTACATCAAGGGGATTTGATGGGCCAATAAATTTGGCCCCTTTTATGAAGGGCAAGTAGCCATGTTCAATCCCTTGTAGCGCCATAGAGCCTTTCAAGCTCATCCCACTTCTCCTTGGCAGTGGAGAGTTGGTCAATATGATGAATTAAGGATTCATCTAGATGAAGCATGATGATGGCCTGAGCTCTTTCATCATCTTCTACATCAAGGGGATTTGATGGGCCAATAACTTTGGCTCCTTTTATGAAGGGCAAGTAGCCATGCTCAATCATTTTATATTTTACCAGGACCTGCTAGGGATGGAAATCTTTTCCATTAAAATTGTGGATTTGAGGCCTTACATCTGCATAGGCTTTGCCATTATAGGAAGGTCCAAGAGCAATGAGGATTTGTATTGCAAGGAAATAGATCAAGATCTTCGAGCGAGAGGTTGATGAATATGAGATAGAGGGAGTTGGAGATAAGTACTACTCGTGCTAGTGATAAAGAGGATGATGAGGATGAGATGGAGATGGATGATGAGGGCTTTGAACTTGCAAAAGGCTAAGTACCTGGCATAGGCCAAAGGACATGTAGGTTTGGAGGTGTGGATGTAAAGAGAATTTTGGTCTAAGCTCTAAACATGGATGATTATATAGACCTTGTAGAGTTCAATGCACTATCTATAGGACACGAGAAGATGACTTATGAGAGATTTATTTAGGATATGCAAATAGGTTTTTCTAGATTCAGAATCGATTTTAAAAATAGTATGAATACGCATTATTAAGTTCTAATAACTTAATGGGAATTTGGGTGGATTACAAGATATGCAATGAGTTATCTTGAGTGCTAAAGGTATCTAGGTTCAAAAATACAAAATGCCATTATGTTTCACAAAAAGTAGTTTTTTTGTCTATTCAGAGATAATTTTCACAATTTTGCTTATGTATCCTTATATGTCTATTTTGATCGATTTGAGTACTTGAATGACCATATTTTGGGTTTGTATGTAAAAATAAGAGCGAAATCAAGTTGTAGCCAAACTTAGGACATGATTTCCATTCTCAAGGTTTGATCATATGCCATTGCTTATAGGGTTTGAGATTTGATGTTTTTGCCTATTTTAGAGGTTTTTGTACAACATGATTTTGATCTTTTCTTATTCAGGGTCAGAGTTTATATTGGGCATTGATTTTTGAGTTGATTAGTTGTCTTAAGAAGGGTTGAATTGATTGGATACTATTGTAAAGCTAGAACCATAGGGTTTCAAAAATATTAGTATAGGGCATAGAGGTTGAAGAGAAGAAGATGAGAAAAAGAAGAAATAGATCACATACCAAATGATTCGAAAGCTGAAAGTAGTCCTCCTACACAAACAAAAATGAACACAAAACCAAGGACAGAGCACACAAAATCTATGTGTATGGCTCTGCCATTAATCTCAAAACCACAAAGAACTTAAAAACTCTCTCATGAATAAACAAGATCTTCATCTTCATCATCTTCCATAGCATCCATTCCACAAAAGAAAGAGGAAAGAGAGGCAAACTTTTGCACAGAGGAGAGAGGAGAGAGAAATTTTGGCACCATACAAAAGGGGAACGTGTGTGTCTTGGAAGAAAGGGAAGAAACATGCACATAATTAGCCGTGCACTCCACCCAACCTTTTCCCCATAAGACATACAACCCTCCATATTTTTTATTATTTCTTTGAATTTTGGTACATTTGCATTTGTAAGGATTTAGCCTTCACATTTCAATTCTTTCTAACCTTTTGCAAATGCATGCACGTACACTTTTGCGGATATCATTTATTTATGATGGATGTGGATGTGGTCCCCCTATGTAAGGTCTATTTTAGAGCTTTTGCAACAAAATGAAATGTGAATCATGCTCACACGAACCTGTCAAGAATCGGGTGGTGGGGGGACTTGCGTGAGCTGCTACGCCAAACACACACTGTATACACAAGAGGAAGCTCACTCAAGAACACAAGAAGAGAGATGGAGGCTAAAACATTTTCTTGCTGGTTTCTTATTCTTCTTCCACTCACTACACAATGTACACAAAGTATAGATAAGATGCAACGTAAAGGAAAGTGGCCTTCTAAGTCAAACAGTGCATAACCGACTACACTAATCGACTGGCATTATATGTTTGCCAGTTGTAGGTAGGTGTAACAAACTAAATATAATAAGTGATAAGTCAGTGGCCATGTGAATATCATAATGACCACCAACGTGCTAAGTGTAGATGTGCGGACTCATCTAGCTAGGTGGTCCATCATCAATGTCTGCACGTGTTGAGCTTGCCATCTCAACACTCCCCCTCAAGCTCAATTATATCTCTGCAACTCCAAGTAAACTTTGAAACTTTCGAAGCTTCTCTACACCCAATGCCTTAGTGCACCTCAATGTGTTTTGTCCTAGCATGGAACACTAGATTCCTAGCTAGCTGTATGCTGCTCATGTTGTCACAATGAATGACAACTGAACCATCTCACTGGATGACCAAATCACCTAATAACTTTTGCAGCCATACCACCTCACATGCTGCCATAACAGCACCTCTATACTCAGCCTCTGTGCTCGATAAAGCAACTGTAGATTGCTTTTTGCTGCTCCATATAACTGCTGTACTACCAAGGGAGAACATGAATCCACTTGTAGATCTTCTGTCTAACATGCTACCAGCTCAATCTGCATCTGTGTATCAAAAGACTTGTATGTCCTTACCTGCCTCATAAAAAAGTCCATAATGTAAAGTGGACTTCACATACCTCAATATACGTCTAACTGCATCCAAATGAGGCTTTCTAGGCATCTGCATAAACTGACTGACAAGGCCAATAGCATAGCTCAAGTCTAGCCTTGTGATAGTCATGTAAATCAAACTCCTTACTATCCTCTTGAACATAGTAGGGTCTCCTATCTCATCCCCAATGTCAGCACTCAACTTCACATTTTGCTCCAATGGTAATGAAAGAGGCTTGCATGCTGTCATACCATACTTGGATAACATATCCAAGCCATACTGCCTTTGGGATAGCCATATACCATCATCACATCTGATCACCTCAATACCAAGAAAGTATCTCAACTCACCCAAATATTTCATCTCAAACTTCTTCTTTAAGAAGTCCTTAACTTCAGCAATCCCATTGTCACCGTCACCTGTAATAATCAAGTCATCCACATAGATGACTATGATGACCAAACCTGCATCTCCCTTTCTCACATAAAGTGAGTGATCAACATCAGAAATACAAAATCCAATATTGACAAGATACTCTCCAATCTTGTCAGACCATGCTCTAGGTGCTTGCTTGAGCCCATATAGCACCTTCTTTAACGTGCACACATATGTGGGATGCTCTAAATCCTCATAACCTGTTGGCTGCTCCATTTATACTTCTTCTTGCAATGCACCATGCAAGAAGGCATTCTTAACATCCATTTACTGCAAACTCCAACCTTTGGCTACTGCCAAGGCAATCACATACCTAACAATTGCCATCCTAGCAATTGCACTGAATGTCTCTTCATAATCTATGCCATATGTTTGAGCATAGTCTTTTGCAACTAGCCTATCCTTATACCTGCTAATTGAACCATCTTCATTATGCTTGACTTTGTAAACCCACTTATAGCCAATAGCTTTCTTACCTTTAGGTAAGGGTACCAAATCCCAAGTCTTATTGGCTTCTAATGCAGCCATCTCCTCATCCATTACTGCATCCCAATGAGCATGACCAATAGCATCCTCAAAACAATTGGACTCAACATCCTCAACTAGTTTCACCATATAAGCATAATGGTGAGCTGCATAACCTTCAAAACCAAATCTTGTAACAGGGTATCTGACCCTGCTAGATTTGCGTACCACACCGGATCACTCAATGGAGCCTTTACATTACTATGAGATCTCTGTACACTTGGTGTCCTGACTGAAGGAATACCAAGCTCATCATCAAAACTCCCCGAACCACTAGAATCTTTGTCCAATCCCAAATGACTGGTAGATGCACAATTACCATCCAACACTTTCTTCTTTCCTTTGTCCTTTCCTGCAACACTTATAGATCCACCTGAAGATGTGGGGCTACTCCATAGTCTCCCAAACCAAGGGCTCACTGTAGGTGTAGTACTAGATGATGTTTATGGTCCACTAAGACTTCATGATTCTTGTTTATCTTTCTGCACATAGCTGTCCTAATCATTATCATCATCCAAAACATCACTAACAGGTGTATACCAACTTCCCATCTCATCAAAGATAACATCCTTGCTCACTTTGAACTCACCTGTTGACAGGGTTATAACAGCGATACCTTTCTGCTCTAAAGAGTATCCAATAAAAACAAAATTTTCTGCCTTTAGATCAAGCTTCTTTCGTAGCTCATCTGGCACGTGAACGTATGCAACACAGCCAAATACCTTCAAGTGCGATACATCGGGCTTCTTGCCAGTAAAGCATTCTTCAGGAGTCATCCCATGAACTACTGCTGTGGGGGTTCTTTCATAATGTAGACATCAGTATGGAATGTTTGGGCATATTCTTTTCAGTCATTAATGTCCTTGCAACTTCTGTAATATACCTATTTTTTCTTTCTACAACACCATTTTGATGTGGGATATACCTGCAAGTAAATTGCCTCTTTATTCTATGAGTCCTCAAGAAGCTAGTAAACTCATTAGAGAGGTACTCTCCCCCTCCATCTGATCTCAAGCACTTCACTTTTAAGCCTATTTTTGTTTCAACAACTGCCTTAAAAGATTTGAAGTGCTCAAATACATCACTCTTTTCCTTCATGAAGTATATCCATAGCTTCCTTGAATAGTCATCAATAAATGTGACAAAGTATTTGCTGCCACCAAGAGATACATTCTGTGTAGGCCCCCAAACATTTGTATGCACTACATTAAGTATTTTTCTACTCACCTCTCTGTCATGCGAGAAGGGTTGTCTTGCCTACTTACCAAATTGGCATGCTTCACCGACTTTATGCAATTCTGCAACTCTAAAAGAAGGTAACCCTGTAACCAATCCTCTGGACTGCATTAGTTTCAGTCTTTGCACATTTGCATGTCCAATACTTTATGCTATATTTCAATATCTACAACTACTCCTTTTCCTTTAGCATACATAGCAGCATCCATTACAGGAATTCCAACATCTAAAGTGAACATTCGGCCAACTCTACTTCCTTTTGTGACCAACTTGCACTCATAATTAAAGTCTTCTACAAAACAACCTTTTGTATTGAATCGGACCTGCAACCCCTGATCTACCATTTGGCCAACATACACTAAATTTTTTGTAATTGATGGCACATGTAATACATCTGTTAGACTCTTTGTCTAGCCATCATACAAGGACAAGGGAACCTTTTCAATGTGTGAAATTTGATGGCATGAATCATCACCATTTGCACATAACCTGGGTTTTGTAAGTCCTGCATCTCTCCAAACCATTCAACATGACTAGTCATATGATTAGATGCACCTAAATTGACATACCATATATCATCATGTGTCCCCTTTCCTGTAAGTGTATTCATCATATGTTGCATAACAAACAAATGCTCATTTTTGTCTTCATTCTATCTGAAGACGATGCATAGTTTCCTTGCTGTAATTTACCATTGTGAATATCATGCTTCTTAGCATAACAATTGGCTGCAATATGTCCTGTTTTGCCACAATAATGGCAAACAATAGTAGAATTTTCAGAGCCTCTGTTCTGCCATCCACCTCTTCCTCTAGAGCTTCCCTTGCCTCTAAAGTTTCCTCTACCTCCAGAAACCCACATTTCACCAAACTGTTGATTGAACCTGTTTTGCTGGTTATCGCCAGCATGTCCCATACCATGGCCTCTCAAAGAGGATCTACCACGTCCCCTTCTTGAACTCAAGTAAAATGCTTGGACTTGTTCACAATTTCTTTCAGACGAATCACCCTACATATTGATCTCTTCAGTAATCATGAGAGAGATCAGCTCATCAAAATCTGAAAATGGCTTTTGTACATATACTAAAGTAACAAATGATTTCCATGCCTTCTCATTGTTAAGGCCACTCAGAGTGGATGAAACCAAATCATCATCATCCGGCATTGCATCAATTGCTGCTAAAGCATTTTCAATGCTCCTCACCTTCAACACATACTCATTGACATACATTTTCCCTTTCTTCAAGGCATTCAACTTTTGCTTGAGTTAAATCTTTTGTGCCTTTATATTGACTGAAAATATGCTCTCAAAAATTGTCCAAGTTGCATGTGAAGTTTTTGCATTCCTGATATGTCCCAGCATAGTATTATTAATGTCTGCAGATAGCCAGTATATCACCTTTTTGTCTTTCGCATTCCACTATTTCCATGCTTTTAACTCATTTGTAGTCAGAGGGATACCCAACTCTGGCTCCTTTTCTTCACCTGAAACAAACTCATAAAGATCATTTCCAATGAGAAAGTTCATCACACGAAACTTCCATGAAGGGTAGTTGTTCTTGTTGAGCTTCTTGATAATGGGATTTCCATTGTTCTCTACCATTATCACAAACAAGGATACAACACAGAGCAAGCTAGTCTTCTGCAATCTTTCACAACACGTGCACAACAATACACCAAGCAACCTTTTTCACTGATTGCTCAATAGTACATGTAATCTGCAACTTGTTTGCAGATAAACCTTATGTTTGCTTCCTACAAAAACCTAAAAAATGACAGATTCACAATTTGTAACATACGCACCCACTTTCGGTCAATATAGCTGAAATCACAGTGTACCCTGAAATTGCTGTCCGCAACCTTACAGCTCTAAAACGGGCCTGAAACGACTTGAAACACCCAAAATAACTGTGGATAAACCTAAAGGGCTTTCCTATAGAATATATAGTGATCTGCTTGCACACCAAATCTCATAGCAATCTGAGATTTTTGCTAGACCCTGCTTCCGGTGCCTCCACATGAACTATCCAAGAGAGAGAGTGGAGGAATAAGAGAGCTTCTTACCCGTTGCTTGCTTACTCGAACCTTGCTTCTTCTCCTTCACTTCAGCCTTTCTCAGTGGCCCAACTCTAATATCATGTCAAGAATCACGTGGTGGGGGGACTTGCTTGAGCTGCTATGCCAAACACACACTGTATACACAAGAGGAAGCTCACTCAAGAACACAAGAAGAGAGATGGAGGCCAAAACGTTTTCTTGCTGGTTTCTTCTTCTTTTTCCACTCACTATACAATGTACACAAAGTATAGATAAGATACAATATAAAGGAAAGTAGCCTTTTAAGTCAAACAGTGCATAACCGACTACACTAATCGACTGGCGTTATATGTTTGCCAGCTGGGTAGGTGTAACAAACTAAATATAATAAGTGATAAGTCAGTGGGCATGTGAGTATCATAATGACCACCAACGTGTTAAGTGTAGACGTGCAGACTCATTTAGCCAGGCAGTCCATCATCAATGTCTGCACGTGTTGAGCTTGCCATCTCAATAGAACCTCATTGAAGAAGAATCACTGTCTAATACAACACCTCCAAAATTGTTAGTAAAACAATATTAATGATGAGGATGAAGCCTTAGCCATGGTAGGGTATGGGACTCCAAATCCATGATCACCAGAGTAAGGGAACTCTTGCCTCAAATACTACCACACGGAAAAACTTGCATACTTGTTGAAGGATAGGGTTTAGTCTTCAATAAGGGATCCTAAGTACAACTTCTCCATCCCATGGGCGAAGAAATATGTTTCCATCATGTGGCTCCAAACACACTTGATGTTTTGTCAGCATTTTTAGCTATGAGGATAAAATTATTTTAACTAGTTATCTTTTTGGAAAAGGGTTTGCATTGTGCTTGCCAATGATAGGTATCACAAGGGTGTGTTTTAGAATTTTAGAAGATGTGCTTAGTTTGATGTTTTTAGCTTTTTGTTTATTTGATAGTGTTATGTCTCACTCTAAATTTGTGTCATTATTTGTTCTTTTAAAATGGCATTGAGGGTTGGCTATGTGGACATAAAGATCAAGAAGGGAAAGAGGGGTGAAGTTGTGTTGGCAAAATGGTGATGGTAAATATTTGAGGCCCATGGGAGGTTTTGTTAAGAAGGAGGCAAGGCTAATGTTAGCCACATAAAGCTTTGATTATGTGAGACAAGTAAAAATAGAGCATATGAATGATCACTTAAGTGAATTTTTTTAAAAAAGTTAAAGGTTAAAATAAAAAGAGGATTGGTGTTTTTGTGTAATAAAAAGAGGACTATAGTAGGTGTGGGAATGAGTGTCACGTGAAGTTTTTATTTAATTTTTCTAGTTGAGTTTGTCTTAAAATTATGATAACCTTAAGTTCAAACCTATCAGTCTTTGTGATAATCGATGTAGAACAAGGAAATGGAGTGATTTGGCTCCTACCATTGCGTTGCACTATTCCCCTGCCCCTGCCATTGAACTAGTGCTCCCCGGCCTACTATCCCATGGCATGCTGCTCTCCCGCCTAGCTCCTCCCTCATGGTGCGCCTACCCCCCCTGTTGAGTGTTGCTCCTAGGTACCGCCCCCTCCCCTTGCGCTGCCATGCCTCATCCACCCCCGCTTGCTGTTTCCCTAGCTAGATAGTCTCCCTTGCCTGATCCCCCGCCACTGCCTGGTGCCAGCTCCTCCCCTAGCATGATCCCGTGCCTCCTTCATCTGACCCCCCTGCCTTCTCCACCTAATATCCCCCCTCTTCTATCGTGTTGCCTTGGCTCTGTCCAGCAGACCCACCACTTGTGTTGTGCCTGGCCTTCAGTGGGGTCCAACACCTCCCCCATTGTCAGAAAATAGAATTTCCCCCTCCTCGCCATCCCCCCCTTGCTCCTCCCCTCCAGTTTCTCCCTCCCTTTGCAGCAACTTCCCCCCAGTAGCATAGCAGCATGATTGGTAGGTTTTGTGCATAGAGGGACGCGCAATGGAAACATCTGGTCAGAGACGTCGGTGCATTCTGTGAGTGCCCCCAGCCAAACACTTTGCACATCATCCTCTCTGAGGAACATTTCTTAGCCGTCTGTGCCACATAACTGGAGCTGAAAGAAACAACGATCTTTGGTTAGGTTGTAGGAAATTCCCCATCTAGGGCCCAACTGAAAGAAACAACGATCTTTGGTTAGGTTGTAGGAAATTCCCCATCTAGGGCCCAGCTTTGGGATTGGCTTCACTCCATGTTGTGCATTGGCACAATGTAGATCATGGAGGCGGTTTTCATGGGTCCAAGGATCTTCATGGAATGACTCACCTCGGCAGATGCAGCCCGTGAGCTAGTGGATAACTCACCCTATTCTACCACAAAGGGGGTCATCTACATGGTTTCGTGGTACAGTGGCTTCACAGTAGAGGCATTTGCGCTCCATAACAGGTTTTTGAGACATTCAGTCACCTTACTCTTCCCCAGACTGGCAATAGAGTATTGCCAATTAGTGGAGGAATTTGGACAGCTCTTCAGCACAGTCCTTTCCGCCTCCTTCGCAGACGCAGTGATAGCCCGTAGGAGTCCCAAAGTACGGGTGGAAGTGAAAGATACAAAAAATATACCAAAGTTTTTGGAGATTGAGGTAGGTGGATACTCTTTTAGGCAACATGTTATTGTGACTGGGCAACCAGGGCAGTGCCTGTGTTGCCATGACTTTGGGCATCATGCAACAAATTGTATGTGCTTCGGAGCCAAGGCAGCTCCGTTGACAAACCCAGAGGTGGACGCTAATGGTTTTACATGGGCCTAGAGATGACAGAGAGGGGGATGGTAGGGGGGTCGTAGTCAGCCCCTTAGACATAGCCACAGCAGAGTAGGGAGCAGGAGGGCAAGAGTCGGCCCCTCGGCAAGAGCACCTCACAGCCCCCCTACTTGTCCCACCGGCAGGACCACATGCCTCCACATCGACCACCCATGGAGGCATCATAGGTTGCCTCACTCAAGTGCTCACAACCCCCATACCCACCCCCTCCTCCGCACGGTCCCCCCCTCGACCCTAGCCCGCAGTCCCCCCTTGAGAGCCACTGCCGCCCCCCCCACACTTGCCTTGTGCCTCCGACCACCCCTCCATCCCTCGATCTTCCCCCTCCCCACCATCTCCCCTTCCGATCAGTCCCCCTAATCCCCACCCAATACAGGTGAGCCCCCCACCCATCCCCCCCTTCCCATAAGAGGTGAGGAGCCCCATAAGCCAAAATCCTCTATTCACCAGCAGCCTAGCACCCCCCTCCCCACACAACCCACTAGCTCATCTATCCCTGCCACACCCGTCACACTTTCCCAAGATAGGCGCAGTTGCTACCACATGAGTTCTTTTGCAGTGGTCCATGGTCCTACCTGAGAGCTACGGAGCACAAAGAGTTCCCACTACCTCTGGAGGTGGGGATCTTCGTGTACACAAGTCAAGGAGTGGTAAGGTCCATATACTAGCACCACCGGATGGACCAAACTATGCTTTCTTCCTTCTTCAAACCTCTCATATAGGAGACTGGACAATGACACAGATAGAGGAGGAGGTGAAGAGTTAGGTGGCATACCACATTTCCTAGTGGATGGGAGGAGGATTGGCACCAGCAGTGGCTAGGTTGCATGATGGACAATAACTGGTGGGCTAGTGCCGAGGTTCAAAATTTGAGCATTATCTTTTGAGATCCTCCATAGTGGAGAGCAATGATGGATGCGATCGAGTGGCCCCTGGCATAGGCGGCCCGTTTCTACCAGTGCACAGAGTCATGCCTCTCATCCTAGCTAATAGATGCCTAGGTGGTACCACTAAGAGCATCTATCACCCCCATGGTCTGCTGCCCGAGGGCCACCATGGGGAAATGGAGTTCACCATCCAGGCCTACATTAAAGCATATTAGCATGCCCCATAGCTCTTCTTCTTCGTCATCAGCAGCTTCCACACCAAATAAATGTCTGTTCAGTCAGTCACAAGTTTCCCTATGAGTTTACATCTTGCATCTTGAAATGTAAATAGCCTCCACTACAATGGGGCACATGGTTTGTGATAAACCCCCCCTTATGGTTCCATAGGAACCCCCCCAATATAAATGTTCTCTAAATTTATTTCAAATTTATTTACTTCCCCCCTTGTCAACACCGCCAACTGGTAGGAGGGAGAAGTAGAAGATGATGATGAAGACGATGAGGGAGGAGGGGCACACATGTGCCACCTCCCTCAACTCCTCCACCTGGGTGGCCCAAAACCGGCTGCCGCCATGCAACCATTAGGTAAAGGGCAAGGAAAGGGGAACCATCACCCCCCATACCACTCCTCCTCCTCCCTATAAAGACCCCCCTGCCCCCGCAGAAAAAGGCGATAGCCTTCTCCCCCATGTCGAACTAGGTTGAGAGAGAGAAAGAGAGAGAGAGAAGAAACTTTTAGAAGTTTCCCAACCGCCCTTGGGAGGGGTTCCCACGCACTAATTTTGTGAGGCATATAATGATCTTACATCCTTGCATTGAAATGATCTTGGATCCTCCATAGCTACTGCCTTTGTCATGCTCTAGATCCCCATCATTAACAACCTGCTCATGAAGACAATCATTTGCAAGTACATCAGTGGTAGAAGCATGCTACAAAGGCTCGTGAAACCTCAACGGATGAGAGGACATAAAGGCATCAACCAAGGATGCAAAAGATCCCACATGAAGAAGGGTCGTAGCCAACTGCATGACATAACCAACCACAATACGGTAAAGCATAAGACATCTATCATAAGAGCATATGGTATTTAGCCATGAAATCATCCCATAACCATACGCATACGCATAGCTCTATAGTACACCATACCACCTAGGAACATCCAAGTCAAGTAAAGATCGAGAAGTGGCAAAGCATCCTACAAGAATCAAGCTCCAGGAGAAGCCCAAACATCTGTACAACAACATCCAAATAAGTGGCTCTGTAAGGTATACAACAGTAGACCATGTGCATAGACGGGTAAGCATACATAGCATCTGCTCTCTAATATGGACGGGCAACAATAGCCCAACTAGCATAGAAGCTAGACAACGTAGGAGCAAGAAAGCCATAACTACAGCCCAAGCACTATAAAGTCCACTAATCGACCAAAATAACCTGCAATAAATCCAAGCACTAATGAGCATACAAAGCTCGATAAAACTCTACCAAGACAATGAAGTAACTGTGCTCAATACATGTTTGCATCAACCAAACATCCAAGGACTCATAACACTTGAGCATAAGGCCAAGTAGCATCCAAGATCGTAATGGAAAAAAGCCAAATAAATGTCCAACTGCTCCACAAAATTCCTCAAATGCAAGTCTTGTCAAGCCCAAACATCTACCATACTGCAGCTGAACCCAAAAGCATCCACCAAGACATAAACCCACATGGGTAGCCTAGGCATAAGCAATCATAAGTGAAATGCCAGCTACAAATAAAAATTGATGGTGAACCATATAATTGAGCTCTACTTCTTACTCAAAAGAATTTCAGGAGCAAAAAGAACCATGTGGCATCATCCAAATACATCAGTACATAACCTCAAATAGCCAGGAGCACCCCATGACCAATAGGCATAACCCAACTGTAGCATAAATAGCTTCAGCCCTGAATATTCCAATAGCAAATAACATTTGTAAAGTGAGCATAGGCATACCATATGCATATATTCCCATATGTGTAGGCACCAACCGGGCATAATCGAGCATCAAATGACCATGTACAATAAGCATAAAATGTAATGACAAGGGGTTGCCCTATTTTGGGTTGCCTGTGGACTGTGTAAAATAGTCAATGACTGAGAAAATTCAGCCCCAAAAGCATCTCAAAACATTGGGCAAACATCCCCAAAGCATCTGGGCATCAAATACTAAGCCTCGAGAGCATCACATAAGCTAAGAACACGGCATTTTCTTACTATAAATCAACTTAGATCTATTGCATAACATTTTGTGATCAAAATTTGGTAGATCTAACATCGTCATAGTGTTCGAAGAGTGCCCAAACCCCAAGTTAGACTCTTACCTTGCCTAAATTGGGTTTCGGATGCTCGAGATATGTGAAAAAATGGGATTTTTGAGCCAAATTTTGAAATAAGCGTAAAAAAATGTGAGCTGCTACTGTGGGGCCTGCTAGTTATGCTGAAGATAAGGGGGAAAATGGGGGCATACAAGGTGCCCAATGAAGCCAAGGAACACCTACAAAGATCCTATGAGGGTCGGGGAGAGGTGGGAGAGATGAAATCTTACCTCGGGGGGGGGGGGGGGGGGGGGGAGAAGCCATGGTGGCTAGCCTTGAAGCTCCAAGCTCTAGGTCTTCAATCCAGGCTGAAGAACGGGCCAAGCTCCATGATCAAACTCTGATCCAAAGCTCTGACACCAATTGAAGGGGATGCAATGGTAGTGGAGAAGGAGAAAATGAAGATACGGGAGAGAACAACACACACAATGTAGGTGCTATCAAGAATGATATGGCATCCTTATTGCACTATCTCATATATATGAATAAATAATATGGGCGGTCAGTGTACATGGGCAGGCCCAAGGGCCTTTTACCCCAACACACTCTCTCTCCCTCTCTCTTACTCTTCTTCTCCCTCTCTCTCTCCCTCTCTCTCCCTCTTCTTCTCCCTCTCTCTCTCCCTCTCTCTCCCTCTTCTTCTCCCTCTCTCTCTCCCTCTCTCTTACTCTTCTTCTCCCTCTCTCTCCCACTCTTCTTCTTCTTCTTCTTCTCTTCTTTTTCTCCTCCTTCTCTCCTCTCTCTCTCTCCCTCCTCTTCTTCTTCTTTTTCTTCTTCTCTTCTTCTCCTCCTTCTTCCCTTCTTCTCTCCTCTCTCTCTCCCTCTCTCTCTCAATGGCAATAGGGGCAAAGAGGTAGTCTATAGATCCTTTGCTTAAGGGTGAGGGGCTCTCGGTAGTAAGGGCTAGCAAATTGACGCCCTCTGCTCTTCGAGTCCCCTTATCTCCTTGACGATGGGGGGCTTATATAGGTATTTGGGGGGGAGAAAGTAGCACACGTGTGCTCCTCCCCCTTGTGGTTATCATCCACATCATCATTGCTTTTATCGTCGTCTCCATCTCCCACCACCATGTCGTCAACTTCCTTAGCCTTGTCAGCATCATCTACTTCCTCTTCACTGTCGTCATCTCTCTCTCCCCTCAACCGACCTCCATGATGCATAGGAATGCTCCATAGCCTTGCAGCATGGGCAGGATGATTGCTACTCCATCACCCCTCTTCCTTAGATGCTTAAGGAGGGGGTCGTATGCGGAAGTGGTGGGACATTACACTTAGAAATGGTATCAAGTAACACAATGGCATAGAGATAAAACAAGTGGAATGAATCAGCAAAAAGAGGATGAAGAGAGAAATCAATGCAATGTCTTGTAGTTTCACACTTTCTCTCTCAAAGGTGGATGAAAATTAAAAATCTTTTGCACCTAAAGAGCGTGATCCATTAAACTTTTAGAAGAGTTTAAAGACATTTTCAACCTTCTACATCATTATCACCTAAGAGAGAAGTGGACCATCCTATTTATTTGACACCTAACACTAAAACTATCGACAAATCCCTTACAAGTTGTCAAAATATAAAAGATAAGAAGTGAAGAAATAGGTTAAAGACTTGTTGGAAATGGGGTTTATTTAGCCTAGTCAGTCACCTTTTGCTTTTCTCCTACCACTTCTTAAGAAGAAAGATGGATCCTATAGGATGTGCATGATTATAAGAACCTCAACAATAGCACTACAAAGAATAGGTACCCAATCCCCCGCATTGATGATTTGTCAGATAAACTCAAGGATGCTACATTTTTTACCAAGATTGACTTGGTCAAGCTACAACCAAATCTCATGATGAAAGAAGGTGATGAGTACAAGATGGCTATTAGAATAGAAAGAGTCTCTACCACTTCTTGGTTATGTCATTTGGGCTTTCCAATGCACCTGCTACTTTCCAAGCTTTTATGAACAAGGTTTTACAACCATTCTTGTATAGATTTTTCTTGGTATTCTTTGATGATATTCTCACATACAACAAGAATAGAGAGGATCATTTATAGCATATTTGTGCACTCCTTTCATTGGGACAACATAAGCTTTTTGAAAAGGAAAGAAAATGTATTTTTATGGTCAGTGACATAGAATATTTGGGTCATATTGTGGATGAGAACTGGATTAGGGTAGATTCAAAGAAGGTACAATGCATTAAAGATTTTGGCCTATATCAGAAAATTCTACTTCATTGAGAGGATATCTAGGACTATCCTCTTTCTATCAGGAGATTCATCAAGAACTATGTCCATGTAGTAGCTCCTCTCAACACTAATAGATTGAAGAAAGACTATTTCTTTTAGGATGCTATAGCCATGAAGAGCTTTGATGAGCTGAAAAGTCTCCTTATTTCAACACCTATTTTAGTGTGCCTAGACTTTATTAAAGAATTCACTATCTATGTTGATGCTAGTGGTTGTGGTATTGGGGTTGAACATGGTGTTATTACCTATTATGAAAGTAAAAATCCGAACGACAAAGAAAGGGAACTCCACGTCTATGAGCAAGTAATATTAGCCATACTTCATGACATTAAGAAGTGATATCACTACATTTATGGTTGGCATTGAATATGAATTTTCCAATTTCAAGTGGAAAAATGAACTTCTTTGGTTCAAAGATAGAGTATATTTGACTCCTCAAACATCTTTTAGGCAAATGATCTTAGAAGAGATGCATTCTTTTCCTTTGACAATGCATACTAGTTTGTTTAAAACCTTTGATAAGATCCATAAAATTTTTTATTGGAAAGGAATTTGGAAAAATGTCAAAGAATATGTGATGCAGTGTTTACCATGCCAATAGAGTAAAGATTCTAATTTGTTGCCTAGTGGTCTACTTTAGCCATTACCCATTCCACATGGTAAATGGACTAATATCAGCATGGACTTTATTACACTATTACCTACTACTAAGAATGGTTGGAATAGTATTTTTATTGTAGTTAATCATGTTACCAAATCAGCCCATTTTATATCCACGAAAGTCTAGTATTCAGCCAAACAATTGGTATATCAATTCATGGAAGGAGTACTCAAACTCTATGGTTTACCTATGAAGATTGTTTCTAATAGAGATACAAAATTCATGGAAAATTTTTGGAAAATCCTTTTCATTTCCATGGGAACAAAATCAACTCCAAATATAGCTTACTACCAACAAACGTATGGTCAAATTGAAAGAGTCAACAAGTGGTTGGAAGTCTACTTGTGACACTTTTTCCATGATACACAAAATGCATGGGATCATTGGATTCATATTGGGAAGTTTTGTTACAACATCACATACCACATGAGTATAGACATGTCACCCTTTGATGCTTTATATGGATACAAGATTCAAGTACCTTTAGCATTATTTCATGAAGAAGTAAATCCCCTTACTAAGGAAGAACTAGAAAAGATGAAGGCCTTAATGAAGCAATGCAAGGAAAATATTAAAAAGGCACAAGAGACTATGAAAACTTATGCTGATGATAAGCAAAGGCAAGTGGACTTCAAAGAGGGAGAATTGATATTTTTGAAGATACCTAAGTCCTGTCATGCTTCTCTTAAAGGTGGACATAATAAGCTTACTCATCGCTATTATGATCCATATTAAATTTCAAGAAAAGTTGGAGATCTTACCTACCAACTTAATTTTACTTCAATCATCTGTATTCACAATGTTTTCCATGTCCATTAGCTCAAAAAGTATATTGGCCCTGATATTCAAGTCCTTGAAGAACTATCTCCCCTTGATGAGGATAGATCTATGAAAATGATAGAATTGTTGTCAAGTAGAAGAAGGTTCTAAGGAATTTTATTATCATGGAATATCTTATTAAATGGAAGGGATTATCTATAGAAGAATCTTCTTGGTAGCATGCTTCGTATTTGGAACAATTTCCATGGCTTCTCCAAGAGATACTAGCTCACTGAATAGTGGTCAACTTATTGTATAAAATTTTTGCATTCAAAATAATTTTCCTATTGATGTCAAAATTATAGTTTGAAGGCATGGATGGATACCTAATGAAGTCTACTTCATTTTTATACCTCATACACACCAATTCAATACATTTATCCAAAGTTATGGGCCATTTTCTACAACTACCCTGTTTAGGATAGAATTTCAAAAATTTATTGTTTGGTCTTAATGAGGCTTCTACAAGGCTACTCTAGAATTGGGCCTTCTCTATTAATTTCTATCGTTCATTTAACTTTTCCATATTTAAGTTTTGAGGACAAAATTTTTGTGTAGGGATAGATTATAATAATAAAAATTGTACCCTTTAGCTTAGTAAAATTTAGCTTAATTGGGGCTGGAGTATAAAAGGCAAGAGGGTGCCACTGTAAACATCTTTTAGCACATTTGTTAACTTTTTCATTTTCTTGGAGCTTGAGGGTTCTTGCCTTCCCCACCAACATTGAGGGTGAATACTCAATGCCCACCATAACAAGAGGTGGATTTCTTGCGGTAGTCTCTCATCCATGATTCTCATTGTACTTTTGATTTCATCTAGCTATGGCTTCATTGTGTTGTAGATTTAATACATTTTCATCTATGGCATGGCTATGGCCAATTGATTCAATTGTTGTTTCTTAATTTTATTGTCATTTTAATTCAGTCTATACTAAGTTCATTTCAGAGATTTGTTATCGTTTCTATATTAAACTGCAACTTGTAGCTTGGCTGCTTACCCTTTTGCTTTCCTACTTATTTTCCATCTTGCTTTCTCTCTTGTGCTACATCCTCCATTATATGTTCAAGAGTAGGATGCATTGTATCCTTTGGCTAATCAGAACTTCTTCCTGTCACCCTCTTTGATGTCCCTACAATGTCTTCATCTCTCTTTCTCTTATTTTCTACAATCACATTTGTATTATGAACCTTAGCCAAGTATGCATACACTGGATAAGAGTCCACAAGTAAGTCCCAACTTGTCATTCTAGGGATGCTTCACCCTACATCAACTAATTGATGCTCTAAAACTTTGCTCTTTTTAACCACATACATTACATGATATCATATTTCAGCTTCTAAGACAACAAGAACCTTTTCAGGTACATTTTCTATTTGCAAAACAAATGTAGCATCATGCACTATTGCATAAGCATTCCACGCATCTATTAGAAGAAATTTGGACTTAAAAACGGGCTCTTAAAAATAATGTAGTTTAATATCTGGGCCTATTGGATTGTCCAATAGGAAGGCTATATGTTGACATCCATAGAGGGTGAATCTTCTATCTCCAAATCTTAGGTTTTTTATTTAAAAAGGGATAGTGTAGTACGCAAAATCTAAGTTTCTCTCACCTCATATTTCCTCCCCTTTACAAAAAAGGATGCTGAGAGATTTAAAAAGGGGGTGAATGAATAGTACAAAAAATTTGAGCTTCTTTTACCTCATATTTCCTTTCCTTTTTTGGTAAAATTTCAAATTTTTCATCTCGCCAAATTTCCATCTCCATTGAAGCTCTCCAGTGATAATAATTAAGGCTTTGAGCATTTTGCTTACCTCTCCACTTTTTTTCCTTGCAGCTCTAAAATTTGGGCAAAATGCAAGTGCCTATCTCTCTTTGTGTTTTCTCTTGTTTGTTGTTTCTTAATAGGATTTAATGTCATTTCTTACTATTATTATTTTTTTGTTGTAGAGTTTGTTTTGGACAGGAAGCATAGGTACTCATCTCATCTCATCTCTCTCTCTCTCTCTCTCTCTCTCTGGTTTTGCTTTACTGTGCTATCTTTTCAATATAGCATAATGTTGATTCTAACCCTTGTTGTTGTTTTATTACACAAAGATAATTTTGGGCGAGTTTACATAAGTGCTCATCTCTCTCTTACTCTTTTTTTTTTCTCTTTGTGTGTTTTTCTCTTTTCTTTTTAAAAAAAAGTATACCTTCATGTTAACACTAGCTCTTGCTAATACCTTTTTGCAAAGATTAATTTGGGCAAGATCGGATAGGTGCTCATTGCCTTCTCTCTCCCATTCACTCACACACACACACACTCTCTCTCTCTCTCTCTTACTCACACTGTGTTTTTTCTCTTCTAATATCTTTACAAGAGGGTTTGATGCTAGTTCTAACTTTCAAAGCAACTATCATTGCAACACTTATTAACACAAGCTAGAGCTAACATTTTGTAGCTTTAGGTTTTGATCAACAAATATTTAATACTATATTCAGTCAATAAGCTTATAAATTCACCCAATTTTGTGTTACTTCTATTCATAAAACTATCTAAATATTTTTTGTTAAAATGGATTTATCAATTAAACAATGTAGCCATAATTTTCTCATATCTATGATTTTAATAGGTTTTGATGATCATAAGTTTCAAATCTATTGTTATTACTGCAATCAACATAGTAGTGCATATATTCTACCTTATAGGTAAATTCTCTCTTTTGTATTGTAATAACTCATAAATAATTGGTTATTTTGGTCATTATTGAAGTGCTATGTTTCTATGATATGCAATTATTATGCAAGGTTTAGGTGAAGCACAAAAGTTTTGATCAACTATTTTGTTGTGGTGAGTGATTCCTTTGTGCTAGACAATATGGATCTACTGGAGGTTGAGTTTAAAAACCCTTTGACTTGTTGATCCTACATATCCATTTGGATCTCATATTATCCTTATAACACACAATGTACTAAGTCATAGAATATCTCAAGTGTCAATTCAGTGCGTGCATATCCAGATTTGCATGCCATGTGGCTACCATCATTGTATCGACTACTCTTTAATACTTATTTTTTTATGCAATGTATTGAGTCAAATTAGACTTCTATTCACTATAATGCAATTTCTTTTTGTGAAATTTCTTTGAGTATAATTGTACTTCTCTTTCCATTCTATTTCATGTAAATGGTATTATTAAAGTTATGCTTTGAAATTAAATCCTTACTTTGTGTCAATGCACATAACTATATGCATTTTGATATCAATGTTTGTGCCTATTTACTTAAGTGTAAACATCTCTTAATGCCATGTTGATCTCTGTATGGTATATTGGCAATTACCGGTTGGACCTAAGATGCTTATTAATTAGGGCTTAACACATACTTCTTTACATCTATTGCCTAGGTTATAATGATTGAGATAAGAACAAGCATTCTCTCAATAAAAGTACATAACAAGAAAGATGAAGAAGGGAATTGGATCATGAATATGTATCATTGCTTATCTTGGGTACATATGCATCCAAGCATGAAAGGAGCTTTTAGGGTAAAAGCATCTACAATTGTAGATATATCAAAGTACTAGAAGCATAAACTTTTAGCTCTCAGACAAAGGAAGGTTGATTCTCACCTTGTAACAGAGACGTTGGTGCAACAAGTATTCATGAAAAAGCAAGTACACATTGCACCCATTGTTATTGTTCAACAAAATATTGTAAACAGTAAGTCTTTGCAGTACATTGAGAATGATAAATTTTATGATATCTATGTAACTATGTCTTGTATCTACAGAGGTATACCCTTTAGATTATTGTGAGGGGAAAAATGTTGAGAGATTCATAGGTTCTTTTAAGTATTGCTACCTTGAAATTGATAGAGTGCTCTTTGAGGGGCATATAGCCAAGTGACTCATAGAAAACCTTGTATTTTTCTATGACTCCAAGTACATATTACCAAAGGGGGGTCAAGAATATGGAACCCTTGACCCTATACACATATTGATTCTCAATAACATAGAATGGCCATTCTGTAATAGTGACATTTTGCACATGTGTAGCACAAAAAAATTGGCAGATATATTGAACTTTATGAAGCCAAGCATTGGCTCAAAGAATGTACACCTAGGTTTATTCATACCAATTGTAATTTTTGCACATATTTTTAAGAAAAATGAGGGTTTGAGATGTATCAAAAGCACATGCATCATAAAAAGTGCATTTGAGGATTATATAACAAGGATTCTAGGAAAAAATTGGACATTGAAAATTACTCATAGTCCTAACATGGTAGAGTGTTGAGTCACAACAAGAGACATAGCTTTTAGGTAAAATTTAACTCTCTTGGTTGACTATTTTCTTACTTTGGGATGGATCAGCCAACTTTTCTTCCCAATTGTAGGTACTTTGTTGCATGACAAACTTTATGCCTAATGTTCAAGTATTGTAGATGGAGGATGCTCAAGGGTGAATGGTTGTGCCTTGATCAAGACACACATGAAAGTATAGATGTGTGGATGTTATTGTCATTTGTGAGGATCCCAAGGGTGCAACTATTATAGATGGAGGATGATTGGCCCTTAAAGTATAAGGCACCAAGAAATCACAATGTTCATGGAGAATCCACCTACTAGCTTCTATTTTAAATCACATAGTAGGAATATTTGAATCCAAGTTGAGTGCGCCATTCCTAGTGGAAAGTGGGTGGCTCCACATATTTTAAAAATTGTAGAGTCTCCTTTAAATTTCAACTCCACAAGTTTTAATATCCAACATTTGTAAACTTTCAGTTTTTTTGGCTAATGGAATATTATTTCTTTGCAAAATCAT
Organism: Lygodium microphyllum; assembly: GCF_053477565.2. Lineage (NCBI taxonomy): Eukaryota > Viridiplantae > Streptophyta > Polypodiopsida > Schizaeales > Lygodiaceae > Lygodium > Lygodium microphyllum. Next base: position 108,720,542 of record NC_141154.1, on the reverse strand, counting down.
AAACTTGTAATATTTTAAATTTTTGTTATTTGTATAACTTGTTATGTGTTTATGTAATTATATTCAAAACTATTTGAATATGTGTATTATACATGTACTTTAAATTTTGGGATAAAATGCATGCGATCAACTACACATCGAGGGAGAGAAACACCTACCCTAACCTTGATTTTTTAAACACATTTTTATCGAGATAAGATGCATACATCCAAGCATCCACTCGAAAATGGAGAGAAGGTGCCTCTCTTTCCACGTTGATTGATACAGAGAGAGTGTGTGTGGTATTCTTGCAATTTACAATGGAAATTTTGAACGCATATAATATCCATTTATTGACATTTGACATACAAGTGCATACCTACAAGTCAAGGGAGAGAGGGGGGACCTCCTTCTAGATCATAAATTGATACAACATGCAATTGGTACATTAATACATTTACATATACATGTGAACTTTACAAATACATTAATTAAAGTTATAACTAAACATTGTATGCGAATAGTCCTTTAATGGTTTAAAACTTAGGGTTTTTAAGGTAGAACTACTTTAGTTCTTGTTCCTTTGTTTCGTTTCACACATTCTCTCTACATTCACCACATTCCTTCTTGCTACTGCTGCAATGGATGCTCGCGTACACTTTGATACGTGGTTCCATGAGACTATTTGCCAGCTAGGGTGATAAGATCTTTGAGGTCTTCTCAAAGAACTTCAACCTTCAATGTGTTCTCTCATTATTGGATCCCCACTTCAAGTTTTAAAATACTGTGACTACTAGTGCTACATGCACATACTCCATTAAGGGTTCTGGCATGACTTGGGTGTCTTTGGAACAATTCATGGTATTTCAAGCAAGGAAGAACCACCAAAAAGTGGTGAATAGGTGTTTGACCCACGTGGATCCTTTGCACAAAGTATGCTTTATTTCCATGGTCAATACACTAGCTACATCACCTTTGAAGCTTGTGGAGCATGATTGTACATTGGTGGTTTACCTCCTTGCATTGGATACACCCATAAAGGAAGAGAGCAATGAAGATAGAACTCCACATGTTGTTGCTACTATCACATATAGGAGAGAAGAGATGATTGAAAATCCAATAAATAAATGTTCAAGAGGAATGCATCAGATCTCTCAAAGTCCATCGGTAAAATCTTGGCAAAAAATGATGCATGTAGTTGTCTTGCCTTGCCCTATTTAAAGTTAGGCCTCTGGGGCTACTTTTACCAATGGACTCCAAGGGACCGATGGACCCTATGGTCAAGTTTCATCGCATTCCAATAACTCTAGCTCAGTTACTAATCATGTTGTTTGATTTGACCATGTGATTTAGGATATACTATATATAGATGAGTTTATATCAAGGCAAGGAGGATCTCAACATATGGATTGACAAAAGCATTCAGTTCTAAAGGAGTATATTGATAACCTTGTTGCTGACTTATTGATATTCCATAAGAAATGCTTACCATGCGGAGAGGAAAAAAGCATGAAAATTTGGGCCCTGACCAAGTTTGGAACTTTTTAGAATAATACCTTCGACATCTAGCTTGGAAAAGCTGGTGCTAATGAAGCAATTGAAGCTTATCTACTTGTTTAACCAAGCATGTGGTGGAGTAATGTATGTGCTTGCTACATTAGGTGGGCTCACAAATGTGTCATATCTACTTCTCCTAGAGGAAGAGCTAAAGGAAAAGCATATAATTTTTAAAGCAAATAAGGAACTTCACTTTTTATCAAGAGTTGGGCCCCTCGTCTCAGCCAATGAACAAATGAGAGTTCTTGTTGGCTATTGGCTCTTTGTATTTGTCATCATTATTAGACATTGCATGTATTTTACTTTATGAATATAAGACATTTTTCTTTGTCTCTATAAATAAATATTTGTTGAATAAATGTGTGGTTTGTATAAGTGTGACAATAATGTATGGTACGTTAATGACACATTTACATACATTAACATAACCGATTTAATTATATCGACACATTGTCATGATAATTTTTGTTTAGTGTCAGTACCTCACAAAGCTCTTTGATCTCCATGAACGGAAAGATGATGAGGAGATTTGCATGTGTAAAAAGCCACTATTATAGGGTAAGGAGCACTGATACATGAGAGGTAGATAATCTACATTCAACAATGCAAAGGCATCATTATTTGATGGAGAAGCATCGAGAATGATATTGATGCTTTAAGAGTGGGAGTTGACAAGCTCATTGCTAAATGGAGCTTTCTTATTAGAGCTTGTTCATCCATCTTAAACTTTTAAGACCTCTTCTTCTTACAACTCTTACCTATGAATGATCTTGTTTATGCATATGCTCCAAGAGTGCTACTTCCCCCAATGAGTTACCTTTTGGATTCTATGTATTGGCCATGATTAAGGAGATTGAGCCTATGTGACTTATGATTGCACATCATTTTGAATTTAGCATGTCCATCCTTATGCCATTGGAGTACAAATTTTTGGTTCTTGGTTTAGGAACTAGTATTCATTTTCACTTTGTTTAGGCAGATGAGAAACATTGCTTGAAGAGAGAAAAGCTATGCAAATAATTGGAACTTATTGCTATGTCAATATCTTTGCTAGCTGATTTGATATGTGTTTGACCAAGATTCCAAGTCATAGTTCTCATAGAAGCAATTGTTGAGAGAGGAGTCGAGTTCTAGGCCAGTTGCCTAGATGAATTTTTTTGATTATTGAGTTATTGGTTTGTAGGATTTGATAGGGCAAGATTGCTCCAGTGTTTTCCTTGTATTTCCATCTTATCTTTCACAAGTATCAACTCCCTACTTGATGTGCCTACTTCACAAGAACCCACATCTTTGGGCCATCGAGGGCACAACTCCTCGACAATGTAGTATGTATACTCACATAATGCATAGATGATAGCATAACTCGTATCCATACCTATTACTACTTTTGATCCATGCATACGTTAAATAAAAATTAAATGTAATGTGTTTTAAGAAACAAAATAAAACAAACTTACTTAAACTAATTGAATTGAATACACATTGCGTAAGGAAAAAATATATATACATTCCAATATTACATAGTATACAAAATATTTTGGCTTTCCAAGTATGATGGTTCTATAGCACTCATGGCAAAACCTATGGAGGAGTCCCCTTGCCATGTCAAAGCTGAACAATAAATTTCATATCTTTATCTACGATTGTGGTATGCTTTGCATGGATGGATGCTAGCCGTGTTTCATCAAACAAGTCAATGAGAAACCCTCGTGCAGTTGTTTATAAAGCCTCCATGGCTGTGGCACTCCACTTTCATGGCAATGGGCCATCAGCCACTCATGTTCGAAATCTTCCTAGCCCTTTCAGCTACATGTCTTATAATATTTCTTGAACATCCTTTTGGAATGAATTTTTTGGGATGAGATGTTCATACCCACTCTAGATTCTCCTTATCTCTTGAAGGGCAATAGGCCCTATAGGGTCTTCATCTTCTCTTCTTCTATGGTGGTCTTTGTGGTTGGGGGGAAGCACATACTGTTTCACTAGAGGAGGATCCACCTCATGCTCTAGTCATCCATGGTGTCGTGGTCTTCGCTGGGGCAAAACAACGAGTGACTTGCTTGGTGCATGCCATGCAAGCTCAAGGAGGTTGGAATGGAGGAGAGAGTAGAGATTAGGGGTGTGAGAGTGGAGGAAGTAATGAAAGCAAGATGAGAAAATGAGAAGAAGAATGATCATTTAACCCATTTAAACCTAAAAACTACTTTAATGCAGCTTCAAATGCATGGTCCATCATGTGATCACATGAATCCATAACCTTTTATCATAATGTGACAACTTTACAAAGGGGTCTCTTGGCTTTTTTTAAAACCAAAAAAATATTGGGCTCTTGGCCCACCTAACGTGTATCCACATGAAGTTTCATTACATTCCAATATAGTTTGATATTTTTAAAATTATATTGTTTCAAAATTACAGATGGATCAATAATCAAGAAATGAACATTGCAATTGCGAGCCTTAGAAACTTTGCACCACATAAACTATACAAAGATATCAAGAGTAAAGTCTGCAATGAGAAATGGAAAAATTTCACATGTTTTTTCTATTGAAATCGACAATGCTAGCAAAAACTACAATGAAAATGCACATTAAAGTTGAGGGTGAAGGACGAGAGCAAAAACTTAATTCATATTTTAGGTGAATATAACAATTTTACACTAGGACATATCATGTATCCAATGTATAAGGAGAATATTATTCCAAAAAGATAGCATTACAAACTATATTCATTCCATTAGAAAAAATGCATCCTTTACTGCTTGAAGACTTTTTACAAGTTGGAAGTCCTTGGGAGTTACAATGATACAGTTTGCATGTATTGCAAAATGTTGAGCATCAGTTATCAAATGTACCAAAAAGGCCTTTTTAGCATACTACAAAGCATGAAGACATTCTTTTATGAAGTGATTGTGTCTACCATGGCCATGTGCCTAAAAGCACCTCCTATTTTCTGTGCGTTAAAGGCCTTGCACAATCTCACAAACAAATCTTGAGAAACTTACCTTCAAATGACAAGATCAAAAGAGTGTTGATACTTCTTGATTTCTCTCAAGGCTACTATACATGGCTTCCACTTGCGTTTCTTGTGGGGATGCTAAGGAGAACCTCTCTCAAGGTGACTCAAGGAATCTAGGTTAGTTTGAGAAGGGAATGGTCCATTCATAGTGTGTGAAGTGCTATTGCCCAAGATTGTATCCAAACTAGTAAATACTCCATGAAGCTAAATACAATATGGGGCTTTGAGTGGATGCTTATTCACAGCTACCTTAGACTTAGTCATCTTTCCTACACAACAAGAGATTTGAAATCTCAATGAATAAGATAGAAAGTGCTTAAACTTTAAGACTCATTTATATAGATGCACTCTCTCTTTCTCTCTTAAATAATGAATTGCGTTCACACTGAACACATTCTTCATCTTACTATATTAGATACATTTATTGCCTTATAGAAGCCTTGTTTTGAGCCACTTGGCATGGTTTTCCTTGGCATTTAAGGCATCATAACACGCTCTTTTAGTGACATAAAGTCATTCAATCATGTTTGTATCCTATTCATCAACACTCTTATTTTCTCTCTTCTATGAGAGTTAAGCTTCATCCACTACTTTCCTATATCACCAAGATAGCAATTAGATCATCGGATTGTTTTTTTCATTACACCACATGCTATCTAATGTGAAATTTCCATCCCTTACATGGACCAAACTTTGATGTTTCCCTTTTCTGCAAACTATGGCCCATGTGCCTCTAGGATATGCTACAAAGTCACACATCACACATGAATACTCAATAATTTATATAATTTATACACTTTTAAAATATTGACTTAATGAATGAGAAGCTCATTCTTTGGTATGTGGCTAAAGTGGTCTCTTCTCCTTCTTCTCTTCTTTTCTCCTTCTTGCTTGCTTGTGTGTGCTTGAGAGAGGGAGTGAGGGAGTGAGGAACCATGGTGGAGAAGCTCTCCATCATCTCCTCTCTTCCTCTTCTCTTTTCTTGTCTCGCACATAGCTATGGAGGATGGAGCTCAAAGGAGGAGGCTTGAGGTTGCTTGAGCTCACATATCAAAATGTGGAGCTACCAGTTTGCTTGAGGGAGGAGTACTCATTCGAGCATCAAGATGAGCTCACTACACCCCTATAGGATTGAAGGTGCATTGGCTAGGTGAGAGATAGCCATTTGTGCTCGCTTGAAATGCTTGAATCAATAAGTGGTCCATGGGTCTTGGTAGATGAGTGTGAGGTCTCACTTCATTTTGGTTCCATTACTGCTGGGACCAACGAATTCAATCTTGAGCACTTGCGCGCTTCAAATCGAGCATCGAAGTAGGGTTTCATCCCCAAACAGATGCTTGATATAAGTAGGAGATTTGGGGTTTTAGTCTTCAAAATAGGCAAGTATTTTGGATTTTTTATGAGTAGACAAGTAGGATAAATCATTTCAATATTTAGATTTCAATTTTTGTTGCATTTAGAGTAGGATAGGATCAAGAAATCGAAGCGACTCACTTTAGGGTTGTTGTAAAACAAGCCCAAATAGGGCACAAATAGGGAAAAATGGAGAAAATGAGTGCCTAAATGTATTGATGTCGCAAGGGAAGGGATTAGAGAGGTCAAGGCTAAGAGGGGCAAGGGTTTAACATCCCTAAGAGCAAGGGTGAAGCTCATTTTCACCTACAACAGTGAGAGAGAGAGCTTGAGAGAGAGAGAGAGACCAAGAGCCTGTCATGAAGGAAAATACCTTGATATTTTTGTACTTTGGAATCATGCTAATTTCATACCTTGTAATTTCCAGCCCTTGTAAATTCAGCCTTTGCCTATGTAAATGTGCCCTTAACTTTGGAGATGAGGGGTTAAGATAAAGAAGGCAAGAGGCTAAGAGAAGACATATTTTTGCTCATTCACTAAGTTTGGCTATTCACTTTCTTGTTGTTAGCTTTCTTCTTGCTAGATGAAGCATCATCCATGGCTGTCATGTATTTTGGGGAACTCTCATCATTAATACATGGCAAGATGTCTTGGTGCAATAGTTCTCTTTTTATTTCATGTCAATTCCAATTTTAGTTAGATTTCTTTTCTTGGTTGAATACTTCATTACATTGGTATCAGAGCTTTAGTTTAGATCCTGTCAGAAGTCATTTTCATGCAATAGATTTAGTTGCAGTGACTAGGGAGTGAAAACCGTAGTTAAAATTCAGTCTTCACAGGAGTTAGTTCTTCCATTACCGTGGCATGACATGGAGAACTCTTACAAACTGTGACTAAGATGGAGGTTCTTGGCATGAACCAGTGGACAATGGCAGGCTCCAACCAATTTGGCAACTCATGACCAAGTTTTGGACCAAAAACTGGGGTAAGTTGGACAAACTGAGGGTTACATGACTTAGTGAAGGTAAAAGTTAGAGTTACTTTTCAAGAAACAAGGGTTTCTTCTCTTTCCCTTCAAGCTGCCTTCAAGAATCCATGGCAATGGATTGACCTAATCTCTTCTTCTGGATCTCTATCCTGTCAATGGATCACATAGCCTTGTGTTCCTCTCCTCATTAGCTTCACTTGGAATACTCATATGGCTATCGTAGCTCTTTTTTTTTGAAGAAGGACAAGAGTATGCTGTTGTGGCGACTGCGCCAACGATATACGCTTGCATTAGTGTGAAAAAAGTGGAGCAAGAGAGCTCCTAGAGAGCTTAACTAGCACTCTTCTACCTTTGGCCAAGCTCTCCTTCAAGCCTTGACAACCTTTTCTCCATCTTTGAGCCTTCCCTTCTCTCATGAAATCCCGGACATGGCTGTTTGGGACAACACCAAAGAATTTATGAATTCTTGAAGCAAATGAAGGGGGTTTTAGTGGTAAATTATCCCTGGAGCATCCTCAAGCATTTGTCCTCAAGTCTTCATCAATATTGGTCCAAAATTGGTGAGTTTTGATCCAACATTGATCAAGGGAAGGTAATGGACAGCATGTACCTTCAATGTCACTAAAATTTTGGCTTCTCTGTTCAAATTTTGGAGTCTACACACTACATTGGAGCTTCTTTCATTGGTCCTTCAAGCTCTACAACAAGTAGAAGAAGAATTTTACCTACATGAACCATTCTTGAAGCTATTGGAGAAACCATGGAACTCAATGAAGTTGAGGCCTATTTCTTTATGGAGCATTCTTGAGATTTTTGGAATTCTTGGATGGATTTGAAGCTGAAGTCAAGCTCTATTTGTGGGATATTCCTTAATCAACAACAACACTCTTCTCCTACAAGCTTAAGAGGTACTCTAATCATATTTTAATCTCTTTTTAAATCCTCTTGTTGAGCTAAGTCCAATTGATGAAAGAGGGATTAAAATGATAAAGAATCCCATCCATTCTATCAAATGCATTTTAGGGAAAATCCATAGAGCTATCTTAGTGATTGATCATTGCATAATCACTCTCATTCACTAAAATAATCACTTCCAAGTGCCTCAAATTCTCATTCATTTATCTAGCCCTGATATTGAATTGTTTGCATTTTTTTTTCATTGACATGAGTGAAATTTTACCCAATGGTAAGTGGAATAAGAATTGTTAAGCAGTGAGTCACTGCTGAGGTTATCCCTTACCTATCCCCATTTAAATTTCAGTCTATTCCATTCAAGTTCTTGCATATCATAAAAGGGCAATCAAATTCTTTTCATTCCATGCATTTCATGCTGATTTTTTAGAGCCTAGCATTGAACTGCCATGTATATACCCACGAGGAAAAGTGGATGTCGGGTGAGTTGGTAGGACAAAAGAGAGGTGACCCTCAAGGACCCTGAAGGGGAGCACAAACCGGCTTAAGAGGGAAATTTGCACACCCCTCAAGTCTTGAATCCCACGCATTTAAGTTCAGGTGCAGGTACCACTCAAGGAACAAGAATTCAGCCTTCAGCATGGTATATTTGGCATGGGATTACATGATGCAAAACCAAATGTATGGCAACATAATGCAATGCAAGTGGCGAATGTGGACAGAGTTATGCTGAGCATTATGAATGCTATTGTTGGGATTTTTTAATTAGGTCAGTAATAAAAGAGTTGGAATAGGGTTTTCCAGCAAAGCTCCATTGATTGGACCTTTCTTTTGCAGCATACAGTGGGATTTTTTAATTAGGTCAGTAATAAAAGAGTTGGAATAGGGTTTTCCAGCAAAGTTCCATTGATTGGACCTTTCTTTTGCAGCATACAGTGGGATTGTTAAATCCTTGGTTTATTGCAGATGTTATTTTCAGTATTGGCAGATGTTGCAAGAATTTTCAGACAGCTACAGTAAATTGTTTACAAAATTTTTCTATACTCAACTACTTTCAACACTTGATAGCTCGTTAGAAAGGGGACTTCTCAAGCTTCAAGCAGAGCCAAAGAGTTTGTTATTCAGAACACTAGAACTCAATATATTTGAGTTTTTCTTTTGCTGTATATACAGGACAGGAAGTTACTCATGGCAAGAAATAAGAAAAGGGATCATATTTTGGAGACCATTAATGAAGAGCTGAGAGAATACCAACATGAACATGAACATGAAACCCCTCAAGAAGCTATATACCGCATGCATTATGAGAATGAAGAGGTTGATGTAAGCTCCACTCATTCTCCTATCAATCAACCAACGAATGGAGTTGAAATGTCCCATGCTTCCATGAACTCTAATAGTCTACAACAACTCTCAAATGATATTAAAGGCATGAAATCAGGCCTTGATGGTATGAGGATGGGTATTGACAAGTTAGTGGCTACCTTTAGTGAAAAGATGTTACCTACAACTGGTCCTAATGTTCCAAACCTTCCTTTGGTTGAAGAGCAACCCAAACCCTCTACTCCAAAGGTGGTAGGACAATTTGAGATTAGGGAATCGTCAAAGGCTAAAGATTTTATTAAGCCCACTTCATTTCAGCCTTAGCCCCATCAATCAAAGGCCTATTCTCAGCCACATGGGCAAAATCCACATGATAGGGTTCAAGCAAGCTCACGACATGAAGAGGACATCCATGGTTGCAATCCATTTTATAAACAATTCTATCCTCAACCAAATATTAGTGGGCATGAACAAGGACATGTGAATTCAGCCCCAAACTCCTATGGACAGCAATAGCAAAATTCTCATACTCAAGTTCAACCACATAGGCGAATCCCTTTATCCACAATCATGGTTGGCCTCAACAAAACAGTGGGCATCAACCACCATTTAATACTCCTATGCATGGACAACATCAAGGATACCATGGACAACCTTCCAGTATGGGCAACACTTATTTTTAGCCTCAAGGACATTATTTCCAACCTCAAGGTTATGGTATGTAGTATCGATAGCAAACCCCATTTGCACAAGGAACTTGGAAGAATGAATTCCCTAGGCAAGGCTCATTTGGTAACTCTTTTGGACAGCAACACCATAATGGATAGCAGCACCACAATGGGCAGCCACCTCAATATGAGAGAGAGTATAAAGAAAAACCTATCATCTCAAATTTCAAAGGAGAGAATCCTTCACGCACAGAGTTGGAGGAGTGGTTTGACAAATTGGAGATGTACTTTTCCCTTTATCCAAGGCCCGAAAATGCCAAAGTGAAGTTTGTAGCCCTTCATTTAGAAGGCTATGCACATATTGGTGGAGATATATGACAAGAATTGGGCATGACTTCTTATCTTGGGAAGCACTAAAGAATGATATGATTGAAGTCTTCATCTCTCCCATTGAAAAAGATCGCTTGGAAAAGAAATGGTACCCCCTCAACGTGGTCTCTCGATTAGAGAGTATTCAAATCAGTTTTTAAACCTCTCAATGTATGTTCATTGAGTCTCCAATAGTGCCAAATTGAACAAGTATATATTTGGTTTGGATTCTACCTTATCGTCCGAAGTTGGAGCCATGAAGCCTACATATTTGCAAGCTGCCATTCAATGGGCTGAGCGTTATGGGCAAAAATACAAGATTTTTAAGCCAAAAACGGGGCATTTATTTCAACCTACACAGTCCCCAAGGACATTAGGCCATTATGGGCATGTAAGGACTGATTTTCAGCATGGTGGGAAGCCAATAAATGTTCACAACAATACCTATAGCAAAATACCAACTTTCCCCACTGTTTATGGACCAAAACAGGGCAGCAATTTTAAATCTAATGCTAAAAATAAGTTTGATAGAAAAAGGACTGATATTAGTGCCAAAATTTTAGCCCCTAATCTAAGGCAAGCATGTGTCTAATGACAAGCTCAAAGAAATGTATGCCAAAGGACTATGCTTCAAGTGCGGGGAGAAATGGTCACCCAACCATAAGTCCAAGTGTAAGGCTAAGAATTTGAAGGTTAGCATGATTTATGAAGATGATTTTGATGCTGAACCTATTGAAGGGAGTCTAGCACAGCTTGAAGGCTCTACTACTCAAGAAGAGATGCATGAAAATGAAGAGAGTATCCATGATGAGTATTATGACCCAACAGATGGCTTTCTTTTTGATCCGGATGGTCATTACATGGATGATTCTTGGACGGATTTACATCCCTCGTTATGTTCCATATCAAATGATGCATAGAGTGGTTCAAGAGGGGACAATACCCGACGCCTCAAAGACCAAATTAATGGAAGGACCGCTCACATACTCATTGATATAGGCAACACACATAGCTTCATTAATTCCAAATCACTCAATGGGCTCAAATTGAGTACACAAGATATGCCTTCTTCCCTCAAAATCCAAGTGGCAAATGGAGACTTTGAAAATAGCAATCAATGCTGCCCAAATGTTCTTATTACTCTATCTCCATTGTGCACTACATTAGTGAGTTTGATCGCATTAGAAATGGGTCCCATTGACATTATACTTGGCTGCAATTGGCTGAAATCTTTCACTAGATTTACTATGGATCTTAACAAGCTGAAAATGGAATTTCAATGGTGTGGATAGCAAGTAACTCTACATGGTCTCGAGAAGAAGAAAATGGAGGTGAATTAAAAAGGAGATAAATGCAAAGGCATGCATGGTCACTATTCTTTTTTCGAAGATTGATGAGGATCATCCCTCTCCTCCTACTAATAACATAGATCCATGTCTTTACAAGTTGCTGAAGGATTATGATGATATTTTTCAACCACCTACTTCTCTTCCTCCCAAAAGAGAAGTGGATCATCCTATAGACTTGCTGCCCAACACCAAGCCTATTAACAAACCACCATATCGCCTCTCCAAAGTGGAAAGGGAAGAGGTAGAGCACCAAGTGAAAGAGCTATTAGAAATGGGTCTCATCAAGGCAAGCCAATCGCCTTTTGCCTCTCTTGTACTTCTTGTAAAGAAGAAAGATGGCTCTTTTCGCATATGTATCGACTATCGCGATCTTAATAAGGTCACTATCAATAATAAGTATCCAATACCTAGAGTAGATGACATCCTAGATGAATTGAAGGATGCTAAGGTGTTCTCCAAGATTGACTTGAGATCGGGGTATCATCAAATACGCATGAAGGAAGGGGATGAGTTTAAAACAGCCTTTAGGACAGAAAGAGGCCTTTATCAATTCATGGTTATGCCTTTTGGTTTATCCAATGCTCTAGCCACATTCCAATCTCTTATGAATAAGATACTTTAGCCCTTGCTATTTCGGACAGTTTTGGTGTTCTTTGATGAGATTTTGATCTATAGCAAGAACAAAGAGGACCATTTACAGCATGTAAAAGAGGTCTTTGATATATTGAGGAAGCACAAACTATTTGCCAAGGCAACTAAGTGTTCATTCATGACAATGGTTTAGTATGAGTTATGTGGTTCTGATGCTTTCTATTGACTCTTTGTAACTCTCTATTGAGCTTCTGTAGAGCCTTTGTTCCTGTTTCTATTTTTTTCAGTATGTCTCTGTAAGTGTTGTATAGAATGTATGTGTGACTTTGGGAAAGGTTTTTAGCTTTGAAAAGAGGTGAATGTAAGTTCAAAAGAGCTCAAGTGGAAGAATTAGCTGTTGAAGACTCAAGAGAAGACTGGAGTGAAGTGACAGTGATTAGCTATGAAGAGTCACTATAGTGGTTCTTGGTGACCTTTCATATCAGACACACCTTTTGGAAGGGGCATCCACGACCAAAGAAGGGTTATTATGAGTGATTATTGAGTATTTTAGTAAGGAGATGATGTACTATTGAGAGAGAGAGAGAGATTCATCATATTCTCTCTCTCTCTCTCTAAAGTTAAAGCTATGGGAGAATTGTTTCTATGAAGCTATGGGAGAATTCTATGAAGAATATGATGGATTTTGTTAAAGTTAAAGCTATGGGAGAATTGTTTCTATGAAGCTGCGTGAAGATTTTTTTTTTCCTAGTATTCTTTTCCTAGTTGAGATCATATAAAAGATGAAAATGATGGTTTTTGATATTACAATATAGATTTTCTTGCAATAGAAACCCTATTTCCTTGGTGTTACTTTTGGGGCTCCATGTTTTTTGTGCGCAGCTAAGGAAAACTGCCATCAACAAGCATCAGAAGAGGCTGAAAATAAAGGAAATGGCATTGCTTGGATGCTTGCAAAATTCCTTCTACCACTGAAGAATTGGAGATTTTTATTGCCAAAGCCACTTTCCACAAGAAGTTCATCCCCCAATGGTAGAAATATATTACCATCATGATGCATGCTCTATGTGGTGGACTATTTTCTCTTCTTGTTGAAGCAACAGAGACGTGCATCTTGGTGGAAATTTGTTTGGGAATAAATTGAAGTGCAGAAATAGAGAGAATGACCACCCATGGAAGATCTAGCATTAATTGAGAAGTTTCTAAATATCATCAAGTGGGAGATCATTAAAAAGCTTCAGGAGTCATGGTCAGTGGAGGTTCAGGAAAACAAAAAAGAAAAGAGTTGGGATTTGTTCGTGGATGCTCAACATCAGGATATGTGGGACGCATGGTACACATACAATCCCCTGTTTGTCCAATTAGCAATCCACTGAAAGTTGGTAAATAGAGTATTCTTCACAACATACACTATTGAAACCATAAGAAAGTTGGCATTACTATGATGATGGCACAACAACAATCCTCAGAAGAATGAGTTTTGATACCTTCAGAGAACGGAATACCTTCCTCTTTGTAGCGGTTTGAAGGCTAAATTTAGAGATATAGAAAAGCAAGAAGTAGAAGAGATGTTGGCCAGAGAGTCCTCTAGAGACTAAAGCCCCCTCTGATTCTAGGTTTTTGAGTACAGGTCAATTGATTGGATCCAATCCCTTGATGAATGACGCAATCAATAGTAGCAGAAGCCTCCTTTGATGCCTTAAAAGCACTCTTTACAAAAGTCTCCATGGAAACTCAAGGTCCCCTTCCTAGTCAAATCCATCCTGGAAATATTGATGACAGGGTCGACGAATGTAGTGTTGAGATATCGAGCTCCACTCGTGATATGCCAAGGTGACCATTGTGTATTTATGTCACCGACTTGTCAGTTGTAGATGCGGTTGGTACACTGCCCATGAATAATAGCTACATGACAGCTATCCTTATCTACTCTAGTTTGTGGCTCAGTTAGTATGCCACCTTAGTTAGTTGAGTTTGGTTTGAGACCCATATATAGGGTTCTTCTATTTCTTTGTATGAGAGTTCTTTTTGGCTTACACAAACTAAGAAGAGGAAAACTGTTTTCAACCTCCACCCTTGTGTGTATTCCCCCATTGTGCAAGCAAGAAAGCCTCAAGTGAGACTCCTTCCTTCTCTCCCACAATCTTGACATGGTATCAGAGCCTTGTTCGTGGTAAGAAGCTCAAGAAAGCAAGCCAAGCTCGCGGTGTTCTGGTAAGAGGAGCAATGTTGCTTTCATTTTCTGTTTTGGGAGCAAATCTCTGCAGGTAGCACAGCTGGAAATTGCAAGAGTGCATTGTCTTAGGTTGAGACGCCCTTCGCAATGAAGCAAGAGGGCAGTATATGCTGCGGATGAGGCCTTTAGCCCTCGGCGACCCTGTTTTTTTTATTTGAGGCCATTTCGGGGCCTGTTTTGGAGGCGGAAGTTTTCTGCACGCACTCAGGAAAAAGCCCTATTTTATGCTGTGCGACCACTGTTCTACAGGTCAGTGAAAAGTTACTGTAGAAATTGCATCGTATGCTTGTGCGCAGAGACATTGGGAGTTTTAGAATCATCCTTGGTTCCTGTTTATGCAAAATCATCACTAGGAACTAACTGTGTGGTCAAATACCACTTTCGCCAGTTTTGCAGATTTGCCCTTGTGAGGGTGAAGCTGAGTTTTTTACAGTGAAAGAATTTTTTGCAGTGTTTTGTAATGGCATCTGATTCTCTTTCACATATTGTAACTGAAAAGCTTGACAAGAACAACTTCCAGGCATGGAAGTTTAGAATGACGAATTTCCTTATGGGAAAAGGATATTGGGAATTTGTTGCAGGAAATGAAGAAGAACTAGTTCTTCCTGATGTTCCCAATCAACAGCAAATGCAGACATTTAAAGCATGGCGAGAGAGCCAGGAACATTATGTACTGGCTGTCTATCAGTATTTCGGACTCTATGATTGTGCATATTCAGGATGCAAGTACGCCAAAGGAGGCATGGGATACTTTGTCAAAAATGTATAGCACAAATACGCAAGCTAGGAAAATGCAGCTCAAGCAAAAGTTGCATAATGTGCAAAGAGAAAGTATGAGCATCAATGACTACCACATGAAAGTGAATAAGATTGCAGATGCACTTGCTTCCATTGGGTCGCCAGTGGAAGATGATGATTTAGTTTCTATGACCTTGAATGGTCTAGGAAAGGATTATGCACAGTTTTGGACATCCATTTCAGTTTGTGAAAGATTTCCTGATTTTGAGGAGTTAATTGCTCTTCTAATTTCTGAGGAGCAGAGAAATGGTGATGCATCTTCTTTAGGAGGAACTTCAAGAGAAGCTGTCTTCTACTCAAATGCTAGAAGAGGTAGAGGCAGAGGTAGAGGAGGCCGATCTGGAGGCCGTGGTAGAAATCAGAATATGCAGCAAACTCAAGAAAACCAGTCCTATGGAGGAGGACGTGGTAACTCTAGAGGCAGGGGGAGCCAAAGAGGTCTTGGTGGATGGCAAAGAGGCCAAAATGCAAACAGTAATGTTGAATGCTACTACTGTGGTAAAATGGGTCATATGGCTAAAGACTGCTATAAAAAGCAAAATGACATCATGAATGGAAAATTACAAGGGAATTATGCATCTTTTAGTAGATAGGGTGATGACAGAAATGACCATTTGTTCATGGTGCAGCACATGAACAATTCTATGACAAGTGCATAAGAAAGCAACGATGTGTGGTATGTTGACTCAGGTGCATCAAACCACATGACAGGTCATGCAGAATGGATGGAGGATGCAAGGAAAATGGAAAAACCAAGATTTGTGGAGACTGGCGATGATACTGCACATCCTATTGTGCAAATTGGAAAAATTCCTTTGTCTATGCAGGATGGGAAAAAGAAATACCTGTCCGATGTATTTCATGTCCCGAATATCACCAAGAATCTGGTTTCTATTGGTCAAATGGTTTTGCAAGGCTTGCAGGTCAGATTTAAACCTCATGGATGCTTTGTTGCGGATATGAAAAATAAAGTTCGCTTGATAGCAAAAGGAAAGAAGAAGGGCAAAATGTTTACATTGGATGCAGACATGCCTGAATTGAGTGCAGCAATGTTTGCGCATGGGACCGGTGTAGTTGCAGATATTGATATCTGGCATAAACGCATTGGTCATGTTAATGTATAGCAACTTAAATCAATGCAGGCCCAAAATATTGTTGCAGGATTGCCAAAATTCAAGGTTACAGAAATGTATAAGGTATGTGAAGCCTGTCAATTTGGAAAACAGGCAAGGAAACCATTTCCTAGACATGTTCAAGAGAGTAAGAAGCCATTGGAATTAATCCACTCTGATGTGTGGACTACTAAAGCTGCATCTCTTGGAGGCTGTCATTATTTTGTCACTTTTATTGATGACTATAGCAAAAAAGTTTAGGTGTATTTTATGAAAAAGAAAAGTGAAGTTTTTGGGGATTTCAAACTCTTAAAGCTATGGCTGAAAAAGAAACAGGTCTGCAAATAAAATGCCTAAGGTCAGATGGAGGGGGAGAGTACCTCTCAAATGAGTTTGCAAGGTTCCTGCAGGAGCATGGCATAAAGCAACAATATTCATGCAGTCATACCCCACAACAAAATGGAATTGCAGAAAGGAAAAACAGGCATATTGGAGAGGTATCTCGTGCCATGCTCAATGAAAAAGACCTACCAGATTTTTATTGGCCTGAAGCAGTTGCTACAGCAGTCTATATAATGAACAGGACTCCCACTGTAGCAATACATGGGATGACTCCAGAGGAGAGGTATACTGGTAGGAAACCAGATATTTTTCATTTGAAAATTTTTGGTTGCATTGCCTATGTACATGTGCCAGATGAGTTGAGATCCAAGTTGGATCCAAAAGCTGAGAAGTGCATATTTATTGGTTACTCTCTGCAGCAAAAAGGGTATAGATCCTATAACCCTTCTACTCGTAAGTTTACAGTGAGCAGAGATGTTATTTTTGATGAGATGAGTAGCTGATATAAACCAGTAAATGTGATTGATGATGTAGATGCACAAAATGGTAATGCTGCACAGAATTCACAGCAGCAGTCACAAAATATTAGTGGACCTGGAGCATCCTCTAGCAGTGGTTCACATTCTTCGCCATGGACAGGTAGATTGAGATCAGGAGAATCTTCTCAAAGCAATGCAGATAGTGGTATGCAGGTATCACGAAAAGGAAAAGAGAAGGTTGATCAGCCCATGTTTGATGTGAATGCAGGTCACTCTTATGTGGATGGTGAATCCAGTGGCTCAGAGCAAAGCATTGATGATGAGTTGGGTATTCCTTCTATTGTTACACCTAGAGTAAGGAAGACCAAGTATGTTTTGAGAGCACCTGGGAGTGAACCTATTTTGCACAGGTCTACGAGAGCTAGGTATCCTATGGATAGGCTGAAATATGATGGATTTACAGCCATTCACTATGCATATATGGTCAAAGTGATACAGGAACCAGAACCCACTTCTTTTGAGCAAGCCATGGGAAAAGAAAAATGGGAGAAAGCCATGGATGAAGAAATGGATGCCTTGGAAGCAAATGCTACATGGGAATTGGTACCTTTGCCTAAAGGTAAGAATGCAATTGGCTGTAAGTGGGTTTATAAGGTGAAGCACAATGCAGATGGTTCTGTGAACAGATACAAGGCAAGATTAGTAGTCAAGGGGTATGCACAAACATATGGCATTGACTATCAAGAAACATTCAGTCTGGTTGCAAGGATGGCAACCGTAAGAGCAGTCATTGCTATGGTTGCATCAAAGGGATGGTCTTTACATCAAATGGATGTAAAGAATGCCTTCTTGCATGGTGATTTGCAAGAAGAGGTCTATATGGAGCAGCCACCAGGTTATGTGCATGCTGTTCATCCTGAGTTTGTTTGCAGGTTGAAGAAAGCCTTGTATGGCTTGAAGCAAGCACCTAGAGCATGGTTTGACAAGATAGGACAGTATCTTGTCACTATTGGCTTTCAGATTTCCAAGGCAGATTTCTCACTTTATGTGAGAAAAACAGAGAAAGGTATTATGCTACTTGTCATTTATGTTGATGATTTGATTATGACAGATGACAGTGATGAAGATATCCTTCATGTGAAAATGCTATTGAAGCAGAAGTTTGAGATGAAGGATTTGGGAGAGCTGTGTAATTTCTTGGGCATTGAGGTGATTAGATCACCAAGTGGGATATAGCTCTTGCAGAGGCAGTATGGATTGGACATGCTGTCCAAATATGGGATGATAGGCTATAAGCCTATTTCAGTTCCTTTGGAGTAGAATGTGAAGCTGAGCACAGATGCAGGTGAGGTTCTAGAAGACCCTACTATGTACAGACGCATAGTAGGAAACTTGATTTATATGACTATTACCAGGCCAGATTTGAGCTATGCTGTTGGATTGGTAAGTCAGTTTATGCAGGCTCCAAGGAAACCGCATTTGGATGCGGCTAGACGCATACTCAGGTATGTGAAGTCCACATTGCAGTATGGACTATTTTATGAGACTGGGGTTCAGATACAGTTGCATGGATACACTGATGCTGATTGGGCTGGTAGCATTTCTGATAGACGATCTACCAGTGGATATGTGTTCTGTTTTGGGAGTGTTGCAGTCACTTAGAGCAGCAAGAAACAGCCTACAGTTGCCTTGTCGAGCATAGAGGCTAAGTACAGGGGTGCAGCAATGGCTGCATGTGAGGTAGCTTGGTTGCATAAGCTACTTTATGATATGCATCAGTCTACAGATGGACCAGTTGTCATTTATTGTGACAACATGAGTAGTATACACTTGGCAAATAACCCAGTCTATCATGCTAGAACAAAGCACATTGAGGTGCATTATCACTATGTGCGGGAGAGGGTTTTACTAGGTCTTATTGATCTAGTTTATGTCAGTACAGAGGATCAGGTAGCTGACATATTCACAAAGGCATTGGGCGTAGAGAAGCTGCGCAAGTTCAGAGACTTGCTTGGTGTGCAAGAATTGGGATTGAGCTCGAGGGGGAGTGTTGAGATATCGAGCTCCACTCGTGATACGCCAGGGTGACCGTTGTGTATTTATGTCACCGACTTGTCAGTTGTAGATGCGGTTGGTACACCGCCCATGAATAATAGCTACATGACAGCTATCCTTATCTACTCTAGTTCGTGGCTCAGTTAGTATACCACCTTAGTTAGTTGAGTTTGGTTTGAGACTCATATATAGGGTTCTTCTATTTCTTTGTATGAGAGTTCTTTTTGGCTTACACAAACTAAGAAGAGGAAAACTGTTTTCAGCCTCCACCCTTGTGTGTATTCCCCCATTGTGCAAGCAAGAAAGCCTCAAGTGAGACTCCTTCCTTCTCTCCCACAATCTTGACATGTAGTCCCATTGCCCATTTTTAAGGGAGAGTACAATGAAGATCCTGATCTTCATGTAGGAGAGTTTATGATAGCATGTGTGGCTAATAATGCCAAAACCCCTGAGCATTGGTTAGTAATATTTCCCACCATTTTCAAAGGCACGATATTCCAGTGGTATGAGAGACAAGCAGTATGAACTTTTGATACATGGGAGGAGTTCATAAACGTAAGCAATTCCTCTAGAGAAATAGTAGAAGCTTATGTTTTGCGAATGGAATCCATACTAAAGAGATGGACCAACCATAATTTGGATGAAGGCATCCAGAAGGGAGTTTTCTTCACAGGCATACAACCAGAAGTTTGCAAGTTCGTGGAATTGAGAAGACCAGTCAATCTGCAAGCTGCAGTGGAAGGTGCAAGACTGTATGACGAAGTTGAAGCAAGGTTGTCAATGACCTCAAGTAGAGGAGTCTTACCTCCTCCCATGCTAGGAATAGTATACCCATCAAATACAGTGGGACAATTCCCTACCCGTATCCCCAGATGCAAACAATGCCGCAATATAGTGTACCTACTCCATAGGAGGCCGCAGACAACCATACCTCAAATGATGGTTCAACCATAGCAACAATGGCCTCAAATAGTTCCTCCAATGGTGACTCAACTACAGTGGAACCCTACCCATAGGAATCAACAACCCTAAGTCCCAATAGGAGCTCTAAATTAGAACCAAAACAGAGGACCCTTTGGATCAACCCAACTAGTGTATGCAATAATAACAAAAGCTTCCCAAAATCCTACTACAAGTACTCCAGGAGGTGAAAATCTGAAGGACTATCTATCCAATTCAGTCTCACAAGTATCAAGAAAGAGCTTATGGATGTGATTACATAACAGCCTACAGATGTTGAAGGTGAATACTGCTAATATATCCACTCTTGCAAGGGGTGGAAATGGAAAGTGCCATCACACAGGACATTTAGCCACTAAATGTATCTGAAAACCAGCCATTCTTGGAGCCTTTTGTTCATATTGTTTGAGGAAGAACCATACATGGGATATATGCTCTCTAAAAGAGATGCACGAAAGAAGAAAGAAAGATGAAGATGCAAGATTCAACTTACTAGAATACAAAATGGCAACGCATGACAATTGACCAAAGCCTAGGGAATTCGGTCCTAATTTTGGTCCAAGGAGGTTTCCCTCTCAGAGTTATAGAGGACGACAGTTTGGCAGTGGCCAGAGATCAGAGGTGGAGTGTTACAGATGTGGAGAAAAGGTTCATATCTCACCGAATTGTCCAAACCCTAGAAGGTCTATAGACTACAAGCCTCTATGCAATTGATGCAAGGGAGAAAGAAGGCCACACTACAAAAGATTGTCCAAGTCTAGCTCTTGTGAAAGCTACTTCTGATACCCCACAAAAGACCCAAGAACCTGCTTCCAATTTGGTGGAATTGGAAGCAAGTTAATAACACGTGCAAAGAAAGGAGAAATCATAGTTCCAAAGAGAATGTTCTCTTTGCGAAGACTGCAAAGTTCAACTTTCCTAGGGAGAAACAAAACAGTGTAGTACAAAACAATGTAGTACATATCACTACAACGCCATAGAGACAGTTGCAAAGGCATGACTAGAGGTCTAGGAGATAGAGGATACTGAATTACCTCCTCATGGAGAATAAGTGTAGATGTTGCCACTCCTAGAAGAAAAAGGGAAGATAAAAGTGTGTGTGGCCCCATTCCGCAGCCGATTAGAAAAGCTTGTGGATCCTATCAAAGTATATGATTTGGTCAAAGACCTAGACACTTTTAAACCAAACTTAACATTTTGACAGTTTTGCTAATGTTGTCTCCTAGCTATAGAAAGAAATTCAAAAGGATATTGACAAGGAGAAGAGGCCTAAGAAATGCTCCCTCTGTGGCAACCAAGTCGTCCAACAAAACCCGTGAAGGAAGTAGATGTGGCTAACGCCTTCCTAGATCCAGGGACCCTAGAGATTGGCGTTAGCCACATCTACTTCCTTCATGGAAGCTCATCATCAGTAAATATAATATAATGACGGAATGCTTTATAGTAGACGCACTAGTTGATGGAAGCTCATCATCAGTATATATAATGAAGGATCTAGGCTTGCAAGGAATGCAACCTACATAGTGGCTTATTAGATTGGCAGACCAAAGTAGAATCAAACCATTGGGCATTCTCCCATATGTGAAGGCAACCCTTGCAGGATGGGATTATTGGCTGATGTATTTGGTAGTCAAAACCAAATTTCCTACGGGACCTCATATCCTCTATTATTGGGAAGGCCTTAGCTTTTTGAAGCAAGAGCAAGGATGGATTGGTTCAAAGGAACCCTAACCCTAGGCAGAGGGCCCAACAAAGTGGTGTTGAAGTTGTATGGATCGCAAAAAGGCAATGGATCCACATCCAGCGAAGTCGTAACAACTGACTCCTCCAATGAAGTAATAGATGATACATTAGGAGATGAAGAGGTCGTCAAACAGATCTTTCCCAAGAAAATAGAGGACATTCCCTAACAGTGGGCACTGTAAGCCAACTGTCGAAGGAAGCAAAGTCTTTATCCATGGGAGATACCTCCTGCTTGAACCCGAATTGACTTTTGAAATCATCTCTGATAGCAAGATAGAAGCATGGATGTATTGTTCTCCCTATTACATGGTAGTTGCAAAGATAGGGCTAGAGACAAAGATAGGAGCAGAGACAAAGATAGAGACAGAAGCAGAAGTAGAAGCAAAAGACATAAGAGAGAGCTTGTTCTCCTCTTACAGAGCCCCCACAGAGGCAAAAACAGAATCTGAAGAGGACGAAGGTGATAAAGTTGAAGATGAGTATGAAAGCGAGCTAGAAGAGTCTATCCTACTTGCAGAAGGCAGAGATGAGGAAGAAGTTCCTGAAGCCTCAGAAGTAGAAGATTCCTTTCTGTTCGATAGAATGACCATGGTACCCTTTGGACTGATTAATGAATCACATCATGAGCAAAGCCTTTATAAGAAATAGATTAAGAAGAATAGGCTTTCCTTCAGTAGTGGCTCTTGTCACCCAAAGTTACCCTTCTTCAGAGAAGATGATGATGATGCACCTTGCCAACAACCCCCAGTTTGGCAGTTTAAATGGAACGCAAAAGGTTCCTGTTATGTGACATTCTTGGATGTATCCTCATCATAAGACAAATCCTTGAGCCAAGAAGTAACTCATCCCCAACCCAAACCCAAAACCTCAATGATACCCTTTCATTCTCCATTAAAAGAGGACATTAGTTCTAGTGAATCATTAGAAGAAGATACCACTCCCTTGAAAGAGTTGCGGATCTCTATCCGAAGTAGTCCGTGGGACATTCATCCACAAAGTGGAAGGTGAAAAGCATTGACATTCATGGATGCTGATAGTACTGAATGTCACCTGAAGGTGGGTCTAAGTCTTCCATAAGAAAACTACTGGTCCTGTGAGACCTACTGAAGGAGAACTTGGACGTATTCACATGGTCATGCAAAGATATGAAGGGGATTGATCCCACAATATGCCAACACCACATTGACCTGGAGCCTAACGCTAAGCTTGTGAGGTAGAGACATAGGCGTATGAATCCAAATTACTTTGCCCTAGTGAAAGTCGAATTATTGAAGCTCCTTGAAGCTAAGTTTATCTATCCAATGGTCAATAGTGAATGGGTTTCACCCATAGTGGTAGTACCCAAGAAGAATGAAAAGCTGCAAATATGTGTGGACTTTTGAAAGCTAAATCCCAAGACGAAGAAGGATCATTTTCTTATTCCTTTCACAGACCAATTGTTGGACATAGTGGCATGCCATGAGCTCTATTCCCTCTTGGATGGATTTAGAGGATACAATCAAGTCCAAATCGCAGAGGAGGGCCAATCCAAAACAACCTTCACAACAGAATGGGGAACCTATGCTTACAGGGTTATGCCATTTGGGCTCTGTAACACTCCTACACCAACTAGTGATGATGGGTGCCTTCTAGAACCATCTACATGATTTCATTGAGGTGTACCTCGATGACTTCTGCGTCTATAGCCTAATCCGTGAGCATTGGGGACACTTAGAGCAATGCTTTGATAGATGTCGAGAATATGGGATTTCTCTCAACCCCGATGAATGTGTGTTTGGCATTTCATCAAGAGTTATTCTAGGTCACATTGTCTTTGCACAAGGGATAGCAATACATCTTACTAAGATTGAGAAGATTGCCGCCTTGACAGCCCCAACCAACCTTAAATAGTTAATGGGATTCCTTGGCCATGTGGGCTATTATAGAAGATTCATTGCGCACTTTGTGACAAAGGTAGCCTCTTTGCATAAACTCCTAAGAAAAGATGTAGAGTTCACATGGACCACTGATTGTGACGAGGCATTCAATACCCTTAAGCAATGTTTGATTGCAGCACCCATCCTGCAGCCTCTTGATTGGACAAAGGAGTTCCATGTGCATACTGATGCATTAATTGAAGGCCTAGATGTAGTCTTATGCCAAAAGGGCCCCTCTTAGTCAACCTATCTATTATGCAAGCCGAAAAGTAACCAACAGGGAGCGAAACTACATAGTGATGGAGCTTGAGTGTCTAGCAATGGTGCTTGCCTCGGAAAAAATCCAACACTATCTACTATTGACTCACTTCAAATTCTATGTGGACCATGAAGCCCTATCCTTCCTGATAAACAAGGCCGATGTGAAGGGAAGAATGATGAGATGACTCCTTTTGTTTCAAGAGTTCGATTTTGAAGTAGTTACCAAACTCAGTCACTCTCATATCTTGGCTAATCATCTCTTGCAAATCCCTCAAAGCGATAATGAAAAAGAGAAAGACGACTGGACCTTCCTGATGCTTCCTTGTTTCTAGTCGAAACAATTACCCCATGGTACGTAGACATAGCCAACCTCCTGGAAACCCAACAATATCCCCATGGCATCTGGAGCAGTGAGAAGAAGAAGCTTCTATTGGAATCAGCCCACCAGACCCTGTTAGGTGGTCTGTATAAGAAAGGCAAGGATGAGTTCTTGTGAAGGTATGTTTCAGGAGACGAGATTGGAATCGTGCTGAAAGCATGTCATGACGAGCCCTGTGGCAGACACTTCGCAGGAGAAGCGATAGCTAGAAAGGCCTTGCTTGTAGGATATTGGTAGCTGACCCTCCACAAGGATGCCTATGACTATTGCAAATGATGTGATGCTTGTTAGAGAATGGGAAAGCCTACCAAATCTAGTGCCATGCCCCTGCAACCAATCCTTCCCCTCAAGCTGTTTGAGAAGTGGAAATTTGATTTCATGGGCCCCATTGATCCACCAACTAGAAGGAAGCAGAATAGATACATCTTGGTTTGTAACGTAGCCAAGTGGTGGAAGCTAAAGCTTTGAAACGGAATGATGGTAATAGCGTATCCTTGTTCCTATACGAGAACATCATCACTCGTTTTGGCAGTCCCCTAGAGCTCGTCAGTGACCGAGGTACTCATTTCCTTAACAAGATCATGGAAGAGTCGACGGAACTGTAGAAGATACGTCATGGTAAGTCCACACCCTATTACCCTAGAGCCAACGGCCAAATTGAAGTTACCAATTGCATCCTTCTTAAAGGCAGGGTAAAGGTATAACGTAGGGGTCTATTAAGTAATCTCAAGTGTAGTTTTGAGCCTTTGTAATGGTTTAGATGTGAAAAGTCATGAGTAGACTATGAGTCTCTTTGGGGAAGTTAGAAGGAGGAATCGTGAGATTTCTGTATGTCTATTCAGGTCAAGAAAACAAATGAGCCTATAAATGATGTTGTGATTATGAAGGAACAAAACACATTTTTCTGCTTGTGTTTCTCTATGTATTCAAAATTGTTTCTTGTTTTGAATAATCGACTATCTGAATAATGAAATGGAGTCTGTGTGGTCGAAAATGAGCCTGTTGATTGAAGGAATGATTCAGAATCAATGTTCAAAATAGAACATATTAACCTTGTTGTGTCTCAATCTGTCTTATACAATGTTTCCTGTCTTGGTTTAATGTATATCTAAATTGCAAAATGAATTCTGTTTTGGTGGAAAGCTGGTCTGTAGGTTGAAGTGATGTTCAATGGTGTGTACTAACAAAGACAAAAAAGGCAATAATAGTCGCAATCTGAATCTGTTTTATATCAGAGAGATGTCTGTTTTGGGTTAATTTAGGGGAAGCTTTTTGACCCCTAACACTTGACGATCTTGCAAATTAGTCTTTGGGCATCAAGTGGGATGGTTCAAAATGGAACAGGTGCAAAAGATTCATGAGTTAAAGGATATAGTCAGAAATGGATTCTTGGCTTGAGGAATTTCAGTATTGGAGTACTAAAGAGGAGGAACGGGAATCCTTTGCACAAGCTCTATTACAGGAGTTTCAGAATTGGACAATAGAAGAGGAGAAGTTTGAGGTATATAGTCAGGTATTTCTAAACACACAATTTCCTGATTTACCTTTGGACATTATTGGAAAGGTCAGGGAGGTAGTGTGGAAAGAACAGGCAAAACATGTTGCTCCTTTTGGCTTGAAGTATACAGGCAGTGTGTTCAGGCAAATTTGGCATAATCAATATCTTTGGCAATTTCATCAACCATATGGGCTGAGTTATACACCTAAATTGGTTAGGGGAACACTGAGAAATCAGTGTGGTTGTGCAAGTTATCACTGTAAACATTGTGCACCTAGGTCTCATCAGTAGAATAATTTGATGACAAAACAGGTGTATGGTGTATGTCTACTGAAAAATACAGGGGTGAAGGTTTTGGAACCTATTATACTAGGCTACATGAAAAATTAGAAGAGGAAGAGAAACAAAGGAAGAAGGAACATCAGAGGTCCAGTAGTGGCAGTCAGGTGGATATCTTGGATTTAGAGTATCTGAATGATCAAGAAGTACAGACTGAAGAAGTAGGTCCTAGTCATGCAACATGAGATGTTGTTATTGATTAGCAATTATAGGTTACACAAGGTGAGGAGGAGAGAAATAGAAATAGATTTGTGGGACTATTAGCATGGTCACAAATACAAAGACATGCAAGGAGAAAACTCAGGTTTCAACCATTGCCTAAAACACCAGCAAGAAGAAAGGTGCAACAACACAACAACCAGGATCAATGGCACGACCCCCTAATCCAACAAATCTCAAAGTCAAATTTGCAAACTTCAAGGGTGAGTCCAAAAAGGAAGACCCTGATGCCCATGTAGCTCAATTCAGTACAAAGTGGGAAGCAAGTGGACTAGGAGTATTGTATGGAGATGATGTGAAAAAGTAGCAATTTGTTGCCACATTGGAGGGTAAGGCTATGAACTAGTTTACACACTATGGTGCATCCCATTTTGCAAATACACAAGCATTACAAACATCATTTCTGGTAATATTTAGAAGGTGGAAAACACCCACTGATATTTTGAAGAAGCTTAAAATAATGAAACAGAATAGGCTCCTTATGGAGGATTATGCACAACAGTTTTTAGACTTGAATGGAAGACTTGCACCCAATGAAAGGCCAACCAATGAGATGCTGGGGGAATATTTCTATAATGAGTTGAGGGAATCCCTGAGAACTATAGTAGCCAATATAGATATTCCTAGAGGTGCACGAGGATTTAATCAGTTGGTAGCAGTTGCCAAAAGAGCAAAGAAAAGGTTGGGAACCATCAAACAGAAGAAGGAGAAAAAGTATAATAGTGATTCTGATTCAGATACAAATTTAGATCCGGACTTAGATTCAGAGTCAGATTCGGAAGATGATAGTTCAGATTCTGATTCTGATGATTCAGAAGATGAGGAAAGGAAATCCAAAAGCAGGAAGAAGAAAAGGAAAGAGAAGCATAGAAGTAAAACTAGGGGAAAGAAGGAAAAAAATGGAAAGGGAAAGACCAAGAGCAAGTCTCAGAACCTGAATAAACAAATTATTGCAACTCTGAAGAGTATGGGAATTTCAACATCTCAGAAGAAGGACAAACCATATTGTAACACATGCCAGAAGCACGGGCACACAGATGCTACTTGTTGGTATAATCCTAACAATAGGGAAAACCCAAGACAGCAAGTGCCAAGGGCAAATGCAATAGAACTAGACAGAAATAGAGCAATGGAAGGTCCACCTAGAAGATTTAAGGGGAGAAATAATTGGGGACCACCTAATCCTCAAGGAAATGGTAACCTGAATGATAACCCATGCACATACTGTGGAGAAATGAATCACAAGCAGGGTCCTAATTGCTCATTGTGGTGTAAACACAGAGAGGAGAGAGGTATTCCTATTATCAGGTATAACAATTAGAGACCACTTGCACAGGCACAACAGAACATGCCACCACATGCTAATGTAGTTATTGTGGAAGAAGCCAAATAGGTTCATGAAGCTGTGGTGTAGAGACAATAGAATGATTATCTTGATGTGCTGAATGCCCAATGTGATTGTTCAAATTGCATACAGGTGGAGGAGATTCTTGAAAAATCAGCATCATTTCTGGTTATTACAAGATTAGGTGGAAAGTATGTGGCTGATCCTGTTATATCCCATAAGGAGATGAAACACCCTCAATATTAGGAGAATCAAAGACAAGTCAGACAAGGGTGTTTGAAGGAAATTCAGAAGAGTCAGAAAACTAACTATGGTAAATAGAAATTTCTTAAGTATTTAGGAGGAGATTCAGCAACAGGAAACAAGGGAGGCTCAGTTGACAGCTGAAGTCTTGAGGAATACCACTGTTACAATGGATCAGATTTTAAGTTTGGTCCTTGAGTTTAAAAGACAAGTACTTAGAAATTTGAGTGAGGAGAAAGAACAGGTGGATGAACTTAAAGCATGTCAGATTGAAGCTGAAGATGCAGATTACAAAGTACCCAAAATCACTGTTAATTTTCAAGAACAGGAAATACAGGGAGCATTGCTAGATGGAGGTTTAGGCGTAAATATTCTACCTGAATTTTTGTATGCCAGATTGAAGCCACCTGAGCTAGAAGAAGCTCATTTTCAACTAAAGATTGCAAATCAGAGGAGAATTCAGCCTCTAGGCATTCTTTGAAATCATCAGATTACTATTTTAGGACTTACCTTTCCAGTGAATTTTGTGGTTCTAAAAATGGATGAAGGAGACAGCCCATGTCCACTTCTATTGGAAAGGCCTTGGTTTAAGCAGGCTAAGGTCAAACAGGATTGGGGAGCCAAGTGGTGTGTAGCTAAAGCTCTAAAACAAAATGATGGTAATAGTGTGACCTTGTTCTTGTACGAGAGCATCATCACCTGTTTTGGGAGTCCCCTAGATCTTGTCAGTGATTGAGATACTCACTTCCTTAACAAGATCATGGAAGAGTTGACAGAACTGTACAAGATATACCATCGTATGTCCACAACCTATTACCTTAGAGCCAACGGCCAAGTTGAAGTTACCAATCGCATCCTTTGCTCGATTTTGATAAGAACTATTGCTGCACATCATCGTGATTGGGATGATCAACTTACAGAGGCCCTATGGGGGTGTATAGAACCTCCCATAAGACTATTATAAGACACACCCCTTTCCAACTGGTATATGGAACAGAAGCCATCTTTCCTATTGAACTTGAGCTACCCTCTCTACAAGTGGCCATCAAAGAATGCTTGGGAGATGGTGAGTCACTGCAACGCTGTCTCTTGTACTTGGAAGGTCTCGATGTTGATGGCCCTACAGTGCATGGAAGCCACACAAGCTCGCAGAAAGTCCTATGATGACAACTTCATCAAATAGAGGAGTTCAAGGAAAGTGACTTAGTCATAGCCTATGATTCACAATTTGGCAAGTTTCCAGGCAAGCTTCAACAACGCTGGATGGGTCCTTATAAGGTACTTGCCGTCAATCCTAATGGCTCAGTCCAAGTCCAAATAGTCGATGCTTCTGATGATTCTTTCCTTTATTAATGGCTATCACCTCAAGAAGTATTACCCTCCCTGGGGATCCTGACACAATCACCATCGATAACTTCATCATTCCTTGCACAATGGTTGAGACAGGTTTACCTAATGCTCCTGATAACCCTCTTGCTGATCTTGATGATGTGGTTCTGTTTAGATAGCCCCTCACAACCACCTTCCCCTCTCCCTTATTGATTTCTAAACCGGGTATGAGACTGGGTTTCTATAAATTTTCAATTGAGTGATGTCCGTTGTGGGGCGAGTGATTGTTCTTTCATTCCAATTTAAGTGACTGTGAGCTGAGTGTAACATCCTTCACCATGGATGATTTCCCATGATTCCATTGGCACAACTACCTCCTTGGGTGTTGTTGCATGGTCCCTGCTATGCTAGAGGTAAACTATGAAGATACTTTCATACCTCCTGCAGACGGTTGTGACACCGCACATGCTATCGACAATCAACTTCAATCCTCAACAATATAGGCCAAGTTTTTCTAACCCTACACATTCTACTTCTCAGTGACGGTCACGTTTTAAGTGCGGGGACGCTTATGGTTGGTCTCATGTATGGTCTTAGGTCAGTGTTACTTAGTTCACCCTTCCTAGTAAGGTCATAAGTGTGGGGATGCATCCCTGCGCATCTATGTTGCATATCTTCATGCATATACTACGATCTGCTCATGCATGTCTGCCATGTCCTGATTGTACTCTACAAGGGTCCCTTCCCCACCCACCCGTCCCTCTTGACCCCCCTTCCTACAGCCATTACTTTTATGTTTCCCTTTATCCCTCGTTTTGATGTTTTTCCATGTGCACATATCCTCCATTCACCGGAACTCCCATCCATCATAATAGCCTTGTTTGTCCCTTCAACCTAGCTACTTTTCCTTTTTACAACCCTTTATTCCGAGCCATGGATCTTGAGTTATTAAATTTTGATGAATTTTCTACCCATTTCATGTGTTTCCATGCAAACGTGCCTTTTTCACATCAAAACTGCAATCTCATGAGCCAACCCTTCCCTCCACCTTCACATGGACATTTTTCCTTTTTATTGCCTATCATTCCAATGTATGGTTTGTTCATTATTAAATTTTCTATAAATTCATATATTTTTGTAAGTGTTTTTGACTATTTTTCCATGAGAACTTGCCTTAATTACCTCCGAATTGAATTTTGATTACATAACCATGTCTGGCTTGGCCCCTGCATGATTTTTCCTTTTTCCCATCCTGTTCTCGTCTACCAATTTTATTTTATTAAATTTTTCATCCATTTTTATGATTTTTTTCTTCTTTTTTCCATGTGAACACCTCTTAACACCCTCAGTTCATTTTGACTAGATGAACCTGTTCCTCTCCCTTCCCTTAAGATTTTTCCTTTTCATTGCCCTCTGTTTCAATGCACGCATTTCTCTATATAAATTTTTGACTTCGTTTTTTTTTATGTTTTTGCCATTTTCTCCATGCGAACGTGCCTTCCCATCCTCAGAACTGTGTTTCACCTTTACCATCATGTTTGTCTTATTCCTACATACATTTTTTGTGTTCACTTCGTCACATTTTAGCTGCCAGTTCTTTTCACATTAATTTTTATTCCTTGTTTCGAATATGTTTTTCTAGTTTTTTCACGTGAATGGGTCCTATCTCTATCAAGAATGGCATTATGATGTGATCGGCCTTCCGGCACGTCGTTCTGGATATTTTTCCTTTTTTTGCACTTCTGCGACATATGAATTTTCACATTTAATTTTTGTCTATTTTTGCGTCCCGAAGTTGTGCGGGTTTGTGTGCGAACACCCTTGTTTTCATCTTTTAACGCGCATTTCATGTTTGTTCTGTCATCTACCATGCATTCACTCCCCACTTCGGCACCGTAGGGGGATTGTTTCTCTTCTCTTCTTATTATGATTTTTAATTGTATTTATTATTATTTTTTAAAAAGCATCATCCCCCCCTCTAACCACCCTCCCGCGTCCCCTCTCCTTCCCTCTTCTCTCTCCTCTCTCACTTTCTTTCTTTCTCTCTTTCTTTCTCACTCCCCCCCAACCCCCTCTCTCTCCCCCCCCCTCCTTCCCCACCTCTTGCTCCCCTTGTTCTTATTCCTCCTACTCATTTTTCCTCCCCATTCTCCCTCCTCCTTCTCCTCCTCCTCCTCCTCCTCCTCCTCCTCCTCCTCCTCCTCCTTTCCCCCCTCCTCACCCACTACTGTCATTGGCTCCCCCACCATTGTGGCTCATTGCCCCCTCGTGCTATGCTTGGAACCGCCGCCCCCGCTTGATGTCGGCACCCGTGTCATATTTCACGCTCCCGACGCCCAGCTGATTCCCCCCTCTCCACCCCTACCATGCCCCCCACCACCCATTGATTGTCCCTCCTCCACCCCTACCAGACCCCCCGCCATCTGCCATCCGCCACCCTCGCCCCCCCCCCCCCCCACTTTCCCCGTTAACCCCACCACCCCCATTCACCCCCCCATTAACCCCCCTTCCCCCACCCCGACAGAAACCCCCCTTCCCCCCACCCCGATAGAAACCCACCCTACCCCCCCAAAAGGCCCCCTCTCCCACCCCGCTTCCCACACCCACCTACCACACCCTTCTCCCCTCCTAAGCCCCCCTTCCTACACCCCTTTTACCCCCTCCTAAGCCCCCTTCCCACACCCCCCCTTAATCCTCCTTTTTCCCCCGTAGGCCCCCTTTTCCCTTGCATTCCTACCCCTGCCCCAGACCTCCTTGTTGGCCATTGATCACGCCCTCGATGTCTCCATTTTTGGTGTTGTTCGCATGTTGGATTGCGTATTGGCATGCTGGACTTTTCTATGTGTTGGTTGTTGTTGTCCACATGTTGTGCGTACGTGGTCGATACGTGTGACATTTAAGCGCTTGTTCATGCGCGAGGATGCGCGTCTCGTTTTTTTCGTACCACGGAGCTATTGTTAGTGCGCAGCATCTGTCGGGTGCCTTGCTATCCCGATTTTGATTATTTTATTCCCATAAATTAGAAAAACCTACAAAATTCATTAGAAAATTGGTAAAATGTGTAAAAATCAATTAAAAAATCATTAAAAGATTGAATATGACACTAAAAATAAAAAATTTCCAACCAATTTTTGAAAATTAAATATTCAATTTAAAAACCCAATGAGAAAAAAACCAAAGTTGAAAAAGATTTAGAACATAATAAACCTTATAAAACCCTAAAAATTCATAAAAATACTATAATAATGCCAAACATATTATGAAAAATTTCTTAAAATTTGATGAAAATTTTTATCAACCTTTTGAATTTTTCTTTGATGATAATGATAATAGAAAATTAGAAAATAATTAAAAATCCTTAATTCCATAAAAATTTACTTCAAAATGGTTGAAAAATGGTGGAAACAATAAGAAAAAATTCAAAAAAATAAAAATTAAAAAATCATTTTCATATTTTTAGATTACTTATATAAACTGACATGATCGAAAAAATTCTTTTCCACTCCAAAAATAGCAAACAAAATTCCGAAAAAAAAAATGAAATTTTATTAGACTTTTGTGCTTTACTTTTAATCCATATTGTTGATTAACCACACAAGAAAAAAACATTAGTTCACCATTTATATCGGAATTTATTAATATTGGCAAACTTTTTTAGCCGGTTGGATTTTGTTCATTGGATTACATTGTGGTTGCATCATCTATATTACTGATAGCACATTCAGACTGTGCTTGCATACACACCCTTGCCAAGTATTTTTTTTTCTATGTCTTTTATTTTTAGTTCTTCCAAAATCATGATTAATCACTAAAAGGAACTTTAATCCACACACATTTTCATGCACATCTGCACATGAAGCTAAACACATATTTCTAAATTAAAAATGAACATGCCATTCATTTATTAGCACACACACTTCGTGCGCTATAAACACATCTAAGCTTATTTAAAAATGAGCCTTTCGTCACAAGTGTATGCACTAAACAAAAAGTGCTAAACACACACTTAACTTTTAATTAATGGCTTTGCATTTAGAGACCCCACTTGAAGTTCGAAGTCGGGGTTACGAAAATAAGCACCGTTTCACAATAAATAATTTTTAACTAAAGCATAAGAATGAACCGCTATTTTCTTTTAAAGGTTTATAACCTAATAAAATTTCACCAATTATTAATAACTTTATTAAAATGAAACCTTCATTATATTTAATTCCCCTACATTGCACATTCCCTTTTTAATAAACACGATTCATGGGAATGGGTCACGATAGAGTCTTGTCTAGAGTCTATTGTCATTAATGGTGGTTAATATTTCCATGTCATGTCAACATGATTAATTCCTTTTAGATTTTCTCTTTTTGTTTTGGTCAAATGGACGAGTTAGGAATATGGTATGTCTTGTTATTTTTCTTTTCTACCTGCTATGGGGATCCAGGGTGTCTGATTGTATTGCATCGCATGAAGCTTTCAATCGCACATGTGTAAAGGTCATGTTGAATTTTTTCTCGGATGTGGATTGCTTGGGATGGTCAGTTAGTTGGTCATTGGATTGATGTATTATTCCTATCTTGTTGTTTTGTAGGCATTCATTGTGATTATCTGTGTGTGTGGTGTATATGTGTAATCCATCTAAATGGTGTCACGTACTCCTCCTCTAGTTCAGTACGTTTCTTTGGTGTCTCATGACTATTCTTTATTACTGGATTTAGATATTATCAGCAAAGCGGGCTTAGCCAAGTTCATAGCACTTTCACTACCACTTATTTCAGAGGATACTATTACTTGTGATTAGGTTTTAGCCTCTTATAGAAAGAGGTCTGGCTCTGTAAGAGAAACAGTTATCCAATTGATGCCTAAAAGCTTGGGCAAAGCTCTATCTTTACCCTATCGAGGAGACTCTTTCCCTACCACTAGATTATTATTCTTGAACGAGGATATTCTTCATTTGTTGAAGAAGTAGACACAAGATGATGCCAGGAGGCATATTTCACGGTGGATTCCATGAGATTTTCTGGTGGATTCCGCAAAATATTTATTTGCTGGGGCTCCTAGGACTTGCACAAGAAGTTGGCGAAAAAGCCTATCCTTTTCGAGCGTTAGATTAATTTAATGTGTATGTGGGTGATTCCACTGTGAGTGATTCCGTAAAATACATATTAAATTAATGGACGTTTAGAAGTTTAGAGTGCGCACTCGAATTAAATTAAGGTTAGGACAAAGTTTCAGCCTATTTAATTATTTTGTAGCTGACGAATGCTAGGTATTCACTTTTGTTGTGTTTTATTTAAATAATTTCTAACAATTGTGAATGCTTCAATTGATGTATAGAGCAGTGACGGTGGCGTTGGATAGCATTGGGCAATGGCGTGAATCCAAATGCCTAGAAGAATTACTATTTTTTATGGATGCGTGCCTTATCACTAAAGACGTGGCGCCAATATTTATTTAAGCATGCTTATTTATTAAAGTGCTTGACAAAATATTTATTATCTTATATGTGCATAGACACTTAGTTAAATATTTCATTATTTGATATTTGTATTTGGGCACAGCCCGACTTTTGGACGCCCAAAAGCTTTACTTTATATTTGGACAAACGCAAATGCAAAAGCAAAAATATACATTTGTAAAGTGAGCTATTTTTAAACTTGAAGATAAATACATGCCTTGTGAAGCGCTCACGGAAGGCATGGGGGGAGATTGTACCCAATTGGTTTCTTTTGTCTGATGTTGTGCAAATTTCCTTTGCTTTGTACTTGAAATTATGAAGGTTTGTAGAGTTCTTTGTTCTTGGGGACCTTCGGGCATTCACTACGCACACGTCCAGTATTCGATCTACGCACTAGTGGTATCAGAGCGGAGCTGAGATCAAGAACTTCCAATTGCCTGCCATCTCATGTGAAGGCAAAGCTCCTAGAATGAACATGCCCTATAGGTCGTCTCGTGACAAATTGACAACATAGCCGTGTTCCTGGTAGTGAAAAACCACCATCCGTGCGCTTAGATCACAAAGGACCTCTCGCAGTAGGTGTAGGACCACTCAGAAGTCTCTTTTACAAGTTATTTTTCACAGAGGAGACATAGAACTTTAAAAAAAAGTAATTTATGTTAATGGTAATGCTAAGCTTTATTTTAAAGCTTAGAGAGCTTAAGCTCTAACCCATTGCACCAATACTTCGGCACGCACTCACTGATGTCGACTCCATCAGACGCATATCATCGTCTTGCACGGATTCAACCAGTTAATTAATCTTTTTAAAGCTTAAGCTATTAGTTATTTAAGCCTACCTTAAAAGATTAAAGCTTAATTACCAACACTTTACATAGAAGGTGTTCATATTGCAGTACTCTCGAACCGGTTCTGAATTTTCAGTGACCCCTATTCCCACCTACAACTTGGCTAAACGAATTTACAACAAGTAGGCTGTCACATGTAGTCTACACAGAAGACTATTTTTCCTAGAAGAAGACCATTTTCAATTGCCGTACCACCCGAGAGGAAAGCAAGATCGTAAAAGCAAAAGGATACTGTGAGCTCACCAAAGAACTTCTTGGAGCAATATCTTCAATGATCTCTTCACACCTGGATAACAAGAATAACTAGTTTGTTTGTAAGAGATTGTTCGTACTGCAGAATAAACAAAGCAAGTTCGTGGTGGTCTTATTCACATGTGACTAGAGGATGAGTGACGGATCCTCAATCAAATCTAGGATGTTGGATCATAACATGGATGATTTTATGGGTGAAGGCGATTTTCCAGAACTGACTATGGAACAGAAATTGGATCTACTTATGATGCAGCTTCAAGAAGAGTGAAGGGAATGTCAAAACTTGCAAGCATAATTGGCTACACTTCAACAATCCATTGTCGAGCAAGACGGAGTACAACCTAAAGATGTCATTCGACATACTATTGATGCGACACTTGATGCACATGCTCTTAGAAAAGAGACCAAGATAAGTAAAAGAAATTTTAAATTCCGCACTTGTAATGGGCAATGTGATGGAAAAATTGTTCTTGCTTTCATTAGTCAGTTTGACAACTATTTTCATGAAGAGCAATATGCTGAAAAAGACAAACTTAAATGCATCACTAACCATTTAGCAGACAGAGCATCGTCATGGAGGACTATTTTCTGCAAGAGTATTGATTGTCCCTCTACTTGGGATGCCTTTCAAAAGAAATTCTTGCAGAATCTCCTTCCGCCTCAATTCCATGAAAAAGCCATTAAACAGTGGGATCTCCTATAACAAAGAGATCATAAATCCATCCCGCCAATACACTGAGTGTTTTTGGAGTGTCTAACTTCAACTTCGAATGCTTGAAGATGTTCCTGAGGCGACCCACAAGTGCAAGCACATGTCCGGTTTGTTTGGTCACTTCTATGCGGAAGTGAATATATTCAAGCCAAAGACTTTAGAGGATGTGATTTCTTTAGCGCATGATGCGGAGGATAAAATTTGTGGACAAGAAAAGCAATCGCAACAATTTTTGGTTAATGGTAACTTTGGTACAAAGCAATTCAATTCTAATTTTCGAAAATTCAATCAAAATCACTTTGTTTCTTCTTCTTCCCGTAAACCCTGGACTCGACCTCCTGCTTTACCATCAACTGCTAATTCAAACCCTAAGCCTTTCCTCTAGCCAAATCCCAATATACTCAAACATTTAGTCCTTACCAACAATGTCTCCAAAGCAAAGCTTATGGTTTACTACAAGTGTCATCAGCCTAAACACTTAGCAGCAAACTGTCAGTCCAAGAAGCAAGCTGTTCAAATCAATTACTTGGGAGCAATTGATAACGAGGACCATAGAGATATGCCAGACTTCACTAAAGATGATGATGATATCGGCGATGCTTTAGACACTTTACCAGGTATGCCAAATCCTCATTCGTTATTAACAATGAAATGTTTTGTGCATGGTCAAGAAAATATTGTTTTGTATGATGATGGAAGCACGCATGATTTTATTTCTACAAAGTTGGTAAAATAATTGAATTTACCTATTGTTCCAACTCATTATTGCATAAAGGCCGCATTCTTAGGCACTAGATACAATGTACACAATAAGTACATGATTTAGAGATTAAAATTGGTGATTATGTTGAGCATAGTATGTTGAGTGTAGAAATTTATTGGTTGTGTCTTTGCAAGCTAATGATATTATTTTAGGAATCCCTTGGCATCACAAATATAACCCTAACCTATATAGATTATTCCACACATTCTATGAAAATTTATTTTAACAGAAACCAAATCACATTGCATAGATTACACACCCTTGATAACTTTCCACTGCTTAGCCACACATAGGCTAAACGTGCATTGAGAAAAAGTAGTAAATCCTATTTACTATGGATGAATGAAATTGAAGCTAAGGAAAATAAGATGCATACTAGGCATGCACAATTTCTTTCACAGTTTAAAGATTGTTTTGATGTTGCTGATTTAGCACCTAGTTTACCACCTACACATCTTGAAGACCATAAAATAGATTTAATCCCAGGTTCTCAGCTACCATGAAAAGCACCTTATAGATACAATCAAATTGAACAAAAAGAAATCCAAACACAAGTTGAGGACTTGTTGAACCAAGGACTCATTAGGCCCAATAGTTC
Source organism: Lygodium microphyllum (assembly GCF_053477565.2). Taxonomy (NCBI): domain Eukaryota; kingdom Viridiplantae; phylum Streptophyta; class Polypodiopsida; order Schizaeales; family Lygodiaceae; genus Lygodium; species Lygodium microphyllum. Next base: position 108,682,559 of record NC_141154.1, on the reverse strand, counting down.
TCCTTTTGGTGCACATATCCTATTAGTTAAGAAGAAAAATAATACCTATAGGATGTGCATTGACTATTGTGCTCTAAACAAAATCACTGTTAAGTATAAATATCCGATCCCTAGGGTAGACAACCTCATGGATAAACGACAGGGGGCCAGTGTTTTTAGCAAGATAAATCTCAAGTCTGAATATCATCAAGTATGCATGGATATGCCTGACATTTTTAAGACTACATTTAGAACTCAGTTTGGTCATTATAAATTTCTTATTATGCCTTTCGGTTTGACCAATGCACCAGCTACATTTAGTCCTATGATAAATCACATATTTTTGAAGTATCAGAATTGTATGAACTGTGTGATTATTTTCTTTAATGATACTTTGGTTTTCAGTAAGGATGAGAATGAGCATTGTGAACATCTATCTTTAGTTTTCAAATTATTGAAAGAGAATCAATTGTATGCTAACCTTGACAAGAGTGAATTTTTCCAAACCCAGAATGAATACTTAGGTCGCATTGTTTCTTTTGATGGTATTCGCGTTGATCTGAAAAGATAGAAGTAATTTTGAATTGGCCAATCCCTAAAAATGTGCATGAGTTTCATTCTTTCTTAGGCCTTGCTAGCATTTATAGAAAGTTTGTGAGAAATTTTTCATTGCTTGTATTGCCTTTGACGAAATTGTTAAAGAAAGGTGTTGTGTATCGTTGGTCTAACAACTAGCAAAAGTCATTTGATTTTTTGAAACATGCTTTAACACATGCACCTGTCTCACAATTACCTGATTTTAGTCGACCATTTTTCTTAGTAGTCACTGATGCTAATGGATCAAGAGTAGGAGCTATCCTCATGCAATATTCACATCCCATAGCCTATTCTAGTCACAAACTTAAACCTTCCAAGTAGAAGTATTCCACCTATGATTTAAAAAATATTAGATGTAGTTCAAGCCATACATCAATGGAAATACTATCTGATGGGATCCGAATTTATGATTAAAACAGACCAGAAACATCTCCTTATTCAACCACAAATTTTTTACCACTATATTCAATGGGCTACTTTCATTCAAAGTTTTCATCCACTTAAACAATATCAGTCACTAGGAAGAGAAAATGTTGTTGCCCATGCATTGAGTAGGAGAGCAAGTATCCATAATATTTTCATTCTATCCTTTGATTCCCTTATTCCTATGAAGGATACCTATGACCATGACTCCAGTTTTCATGCTGGAACAAATTAGTTTCTAGTAACTAGATTCTAATTGATTCTTTGTCTTATTCTGATGGATTTATGTTTTATGAGAAAAGATTGTATGTCACTGTTCAATTTAGATCATTTGTGTTGTACGAAATTCATTGTCCTCCATATCAAGGTCATAGAGGTATTATTTCCACTTTAAGAAGATTGGTTGAAAATTTTTACTAGCCAAAAATAGAATCTGATATTTCTAACTTTGTTTCTGAGTGTTTAATTTGCCAAAGAGCCAAGCAACATCATGGTAAGAAATATGGTTTGTCAATGTCTTTACCAATTTTTGACCATTCGTGGAAACATATTTTAATGGATTTTAAAATTGGTTTGCCTAATACATAAACTAATCATGATATGATTTGGACTATAGTAGATTGATTTAGTTTCTACCATGCAAGAAAACATTAACTGCATCTCAAGCTGCAAAATTGTTTTTGAAGACTGTTTTCACTAATCATGGTTTGCCAAAAGTTATTATTTATGATTGTGATTCTAGATTTTGTACTAATTTTTAGACTACTTTGTTTGCTAATTTGGGTACTAAGATTGATTTCTCATCTACATTCCATCCTGAAACCAATGGGCAAACAGAAGCTACTAATAGTAAACTTCTAGATCTTTTGTGTGCATACACAATTTCAAAACCACAAACATGGGACGCACACTTGCATCTACTTCAATTTGCATACAATAATACACCACACACAGCTACTCATAAAGCACCTTTTGAAATCATTTATGGACATAGATTGCCTACACCTGTCACATCATTGTCAAATAAAGTTAAAGCTACTAATGACATTGCCAATACACATGCTACTATTTTTGCTCAAGTTAAAGATATGATTGTGAAAGCCTAGCAATCATACACTAAACAAGCTAATAAGAAAACAAATGCCATGAGTTTTAATGTTGGTGTTTATGTTTGGTTACGCATTGAAAAGAGAAGATTGAAAAGTGTTGAGAAACACCTTGTTGTTAAATTAGCACCTAGGTTTTATGGACCTTTCAAAATAATTCACAAGATAAATGACAATGTCTTTAAATTAGAACTACCCAAACATTGGAAGATCCATAATACTTTTCATATCAGTTTGTTACGACCTTTTAGAGGCCAATTACATGTCCACCATGTCTTTGAAAATCCTCCTTTGTTAGACAAAGAAACTGAAATCCTTGAACCTAAAACTATTTTAGACACTGATTTATGACCACTAGAACTGGTCATAGATATTCTAGGTATTTGGTTAAGTTTAAAATCATCTTGTTGAAGAGGCCCAATGGATGCACACGCAGGACCTAAGAGCTTATCTCTCATTGTTGGCTCCACATTGAGCTAATACTAATTGAGGACAATTGGTATCCCACCCCGAGGGTATGATGCAGGAGGCATATTTCACAGTGGATTTCATGAGGTTTTTCGATGGGTTCCGTAAAACTATTTATAGAGTTCCAACCTATAAATAGTTGATGTGTAGAGTAGGCGACAGTGGCGTTGGGTAGCACTGAGCAATGACGTGAATCAAAATGCCTAGAAGAATTACTATTTTTGATGGGTGCATGCCTTATCACTAAAGATGTGGCACTAATATTTATTTAAGTGTACTTATTTATTAAAGCACTTGACAAAATATTTATTATCTTGTATCCACATAGATGCTCGGTTTAATATTTTATTATTTAATATTTGTATTTGGGCATAGCCCCGACTTTTGGATGCCCAAAAGCTTTACTTTATATTTGGGCAAACGCAAACACAAAAGCAAAAGCATTCTATTTGTAAAGTGGGCTATCTTTGAGCTTGAAGATAAATAAATCTATAAATACATGCCTTGTGAAGCGCTCATGGAAGGCATGGGGGGAGATTGTACCCAATTGGTCTCTTTTGTCTAATGTCATGCAAATTTCCTTTTGCTTTGTACTTGAAATTATGAAGGTTTGTAGAGTTCTTTGTTCTTGGGGACCTTTCGGCATTCACTATGCACATGTCCAACATTCGATCTATGCACCAACAAGATGTGTTGGACCCCAAGAAGGTTCACACCTACTTCAAGCATCAGTGTCTCCATGATCTCTAATTTGTGTGGAAGCAGCTATGTCAATTTCTTCAAAGCAAGTTTCTGCGTGCTAAGACACCCTCTAATTACTTTTCAAAGGAGTTGTTTACAACTTCCAAAATGGTGTTGAAAGGCATAACTATTGATTGGAGTTCCTACCTTTTGTCAAAGATGGATCAACACTTTATCAAAGCCACAAGAGGTAATGTAACTAATGTTACATTTGGTTCCTACCTTTTTATCTTCTTGGCATATGCTACCCCTTCAAAGGAAGTTCCTACCTTGATAGTTGATCCACCAGAAGCTCCTCCTCCTATTCCTCCAGTCTCCATTCTTGTTCAATCTAGCAATGAACTACTAGCTTTCCTCGCAAGGCCGAATCTTTTCAGAGCATATTGTAATGGTACTATGGAGATTTCCATTTCTTATGTACAATGCTTGGTAGCTGGAGATGCAATTTTTCATTCCTATGTCAAGACATCCAGAGTTCTACTGAGCTCTCAATGATGACTGCTTGTATCCAGCAACTCTATTCCTCTTGCTATGATGAAGTTCAATAAACCAAAGAAGAGCTGACAAAAGCAAATGAAGAACTAGCTTCTGCTCAACAATGATTTTGTGATCTTTGTACCCAAATGGAGCAGAAAACTACGAGTATTGATGCTCAGAAAATGGAACTTTAAGTGGTTAGTGTGACTGAGGAGAGGGATAGATTGTTGAAGGAATCTCAAGAGCTTCAAGCTTTGATAGCTTCCTAGACAGAGGAGCTTAAATTAGCACATACCACCCTAGAACAGAGCAACATCCAAATTTAGCAACTTAATGATTAATTGGTTCAATCACGTTCTTCTTCACAGAGTCCTATTGTGCATCCAATTACTTCTTTGTCCCCTACGGGCTTGGCAGTTTTCCAACGACAAGCCATGTTATGCCCTTTGTTCCAAGCTAAAGTGGAAAGGTTCTTCATTTGAGTAGTTCTAGGAGTATGTTCCTCTAGATTACTCATTTTTTGTGCACTATCAACTACAGAAGTTGGTCTTCTATATTAAGCTCTCAATGATGAATCTGCCTCTTCCAGAGGATGGATGGAGTGGAGCTTGGTCTTCTGATTTATTAAGTAGTCCGAATGGTCTTTGAAGACTCTGTGACTTCAAATACAATGCTGATGTCTTACATGTATTTGAGACATGGGTTGCTGATCCCAGATGATGAAGATCTAGCTTGGTATGTTGGGGATGTGATCTTACAATCTGCTTTGTACGCCAAACATTTGGAGTTGCTGATAGATGAAATATTCCAATGTTATTATTCTAAAGTGACAACTTGCCCTGACACTTCATGGCATACAATGATTGATTCTGTGATCCTGAATGAAAGATAGAACAAAGCCTCTAATCATGTGCAGAACATTAACCAACTGAGGGTGGATCTTTTAGCCTATCTTTCCAAACAAAATCCATTTGATTCATCTTTCTTTGATGTAAGCCATCGACGATTTGCTTTAGGTCCATCCATTCCTAGCTTATCTTATTATCAACAAATGGCTCATCGATATGATGCTTATTTTTCCCTTTATAAATCCAACTCAATAGTCATTTTACCTCTCCTTTTTCAACCTCAGGGTGCCCCTCAATTTCGATTTTTGCTTATTGGTCTTTCATTGAAGATCGAGTATTTTTCCCTTCTCCGTCTTGTCCTTCCCCACCGTACATATTCCTTCCACTTTTCTTGCTTATTAGTTAATACCTTTCTTAACCGATCCGACCAAATTCTCATCTAATCCTTCTTTATCTCATTCCTCATTTTATGATTCTGCCTAACCATCTCTTCATCCTCTTGTACCAATTTCTCTTCCATCTCCTACCACTTCTATTTCTCAGCCCCCTCAGTTGGTTAATGGATATGCACGGTTTGAGTAGAAGATTCCAAGAAGAAGAGGATGGAGCTTAGGTGATTCTCTTACTAGATTGCATATTAATTAGCCATTAATTCCAGGGGAGTGGATGACTACCAATCAAGCATATCAAAATTATCTCCGTTTTTCTCAACAATGTTCACAATCTCCAGATCCTTTAGTGAGATTGATAGCTCAATTTGCTTGGTATCTAGCATATATGTATAGGCATTCACATAATAATCCAAAGGCCATTCCAAAGTTATGTATGAATGTCAATGTGAACATTGATTCCCAACAAATAGATGTACCGTATTTTCATGCCCTTTGTTTGCCTAGCCTAGTAGATACCTTGTCTTGCTAGAAAGGATATGCTACCTTCAATTTTTCCATTTGTTGACCTTCTGTAACTCTCTATTGAGCTTTTGTAGAGCCTCTGTTCTTGTTCTACTGTGTTATGTATGCCTCTGTAAGTGTTCTATGGAATGTATGTGTGACTTTGAAAAAGTTTTCTAGCTTGGAAAATAGGTGAATGTAAGTTCAAAAGAGCTCAAGGAAGTGGAAGAAGTAGTTGTTGAATACTCAAGAGAAGACTGGAGTGAAGTGACAGTGATGAACTGTGAAGAGTCACTGTAGTGGCTCCTGGTAACCTTGCATATCATATACACCTTTTGGAAGGGGAATCCACGACCAAAGAAGGGTTATTATGAGTGATTATTGAGTATTGTAGTGAGGAGATGCTGCACTATTGTTAGAGAGAGAGAGAGAGAGAGTCAGAGATAGTCAATTCTATGCAAACAATGTATCTTTCTATGAGAGATTGTGAGAGAAAGCTGTGGAATCTTTGAAAATGAATCATATGTGATATTTTTCCATTCAAAATGGAGTATCATTTTGTGTTTTGAATGTCTATCAATGAATTCTATGAAGAATATGATGGATTTTGTTAAAGTTAAAGCCATGGGAGAATTGTTTCTATGAAGTTGCGTTTAGATTTTTTGTTCGTGGTGTTCTTTTCTTGGTTGAGATCATATAAAAGATGAAAAAGATGGTTGTTGATGTTACAAGATTTTATTGTAGTAGAAACCATATTTCCTTGGTGTTCCTTTTGGGTCTCCACTTATTCATGAGGGCTCATGGCAGCCAGCTTCTCCTCTCTAGAGGGCTGCTCCATTGATAAGCGGATGGTCGGGGCTATGTCTTCTTCTTCTCTCCTCCTAAGCTCCTGAGCTTCTTCATTTGCTTTCCTCTTTCTCTCCTCTTTAGCCCTCTTGGATTCCTCTTTTATCCTTTTTGGCTCATCCTTTTCTTTTATCTTTCTTTTTTCTTCAATGTTCTTGGACTCTCTTCGGACTCTTTGTAGGTCTACTCTCTCTTTCTTCCTGCTCTCTTCTTCAGCCTTCTCCTGTGGAGTCTTTTTCTTTGACTTCTTGGCCAATTGTGCTTCCTGCTCTTCTTCTTCATCACTCACCATCCTCTCATTGGATTGTTCATGTTCTTGGTGAAGAGGGGACCTATTTGGTGTTTCGCCAACTCCCTTATCTTCTTGTGCTTCCCCCAATGCCTCTCTAATGATGGCCGTCAAGGCCCCTCCAAACCCAATGGTTGAGGTCTTCGACGAAAACTTCTTCCTTTTACCTTGGAAGCTAGGGATTCTCCACCCACAAGTCTTCCACCTGTAGATAGTGCCTTAGCTAAAGTTTTGGTGGTCTTTTGCACGAAGCCATTCAAGTTCACCTCATCAAACAATTTGGTTGCAATGATTTCTAGCATTGGCACATTGATTATTCTCATCAATGCATTATACCTTTGACTAGAAAATAAGGTGTGCACCATTTTGGCATGTAGTGCATCAATTAAGTTGATGCCATTATTGGTGTGGACCACTACTTTGTCCATTCCCAGCATGCTATACACGTCCCTTTTTGGTTGCCTTTCAACTTTGTTGGCCAAGCCCAATGCTCTCTCAACTAGCTCTTCGAGGCCAACTTTTGGCGAGTGGCCTCTCCTGTCGCATAGTCACTGTGTCGCGGTTCTTGTTGAAGGTACGGAGGAATTCCACACACTTTTCGTAGTCCATGACCTAGCCAACCTTCTCCACATACTTATGTAGCTTGTGTTGCTTTTCAATTTGCCTTATGGAATGCTCCTCCATGACTACGTCTTCCAAATTCAGAATGTGCATGAACTTGAATTGGTTGTAGACCCTCCTCTCCACTGAGAGGCCATACCTTGCTTGCTCTTCCTCTGAGAGAATGGCAACTTGCTGATTTTATCCTGTCGTGCCATTGTAGGTGCCTACCATGAAGCCATAGCTCACCATCATTCTTCAGATACTTTTTGTGGAAAGAGACAAAGGAAATGGAAAAAATACTTATGGAAACTGAAACGCTTAAATATAGAAAGAAATTTTTCCATTAAACAATCCATGCATTCCACGAGAAATTTATGACACTTTTTCTCACTCATAACTTGATTTTTATCCATTCTTTTATGCTTTTGAACATTGATTGAGGTTTAGGGTTTGTTTTTATGTTCCACACCTTAACCCCACCCCCTGGGAAATGAGAAGAATCATTTCTATGATTTGAAGGGTTAAGGGCATTCAGCGCATGCACATGGTGCTTCACTTTTGCATGAGCCAAGCGTAGATTTTGGGTTGTACTCCATATTAACATAGTGGTCTATGTCAAAATGTCGGATGCCTACATGAGTGATGTAGGTGAGGACATCCATTAGGAAATCACTGGAGTCTATTCTGTTGGTAATGTATAAGTCCTCTGTCAAAATGTGATTTAAGTAGGGGTGATTTATGATGTGCTCTTCTAGGAGCCGATTGTAAATGGTGGTCAACACCCTATAGTAGGTTGGAGCTACATAAGTTGGGTCATATTCCGAGGTCTTGATTGCACATCTCTGCTCAGTGTTGGTCATGATTTGATAGCCCTCTTGCTCCCATTGAAGTCGGAGAGCATATCATTTTTGCAAGAAAGAGGAGTCACTATCAACAAGCTATTTTAATGTCTCAATTTCTTGGGAAGCCAAGATAAGAATCGATTGTCATTCATATGAGGTTTAAGGCCTTTCGGAAGGCTAGGTTTGTGATTGGACTCGACAGCTCAGTAACAATTGGTGTATGTGAGTTGCGGTTGCTCGTGAGTGTGCGGTTTACCTCTTATGCGCTAAGCATGGTTTGTGATTCTGATGTTGTGCTGCCAGATGTTTGTGAGGCTTTAGGGGCACTAGCAGTGCTAGATTGAGTTGGTTTGGAGTCAACAAGTTGTGGTTTCAGTTGATAGACTTGTTGAGGCTATGCAGGCTAAATGGTATTGGGATTTATGGGCTTCACAGCTTGAGTCTTTTGCAGCTTTAGTGTCGAATTTGTCATGGGGCTTTGTGTGGTCAAGTGTTCGAGGGTGGTGTTCGAGAGTGCCGCATTGGCCATCTTGGCTTTAGGCAGCCATATCTAGGCATTGCCCTTGTAATAGCCTTGTGCTTGCAATAAGGTGTTGCGGACCCATCGTGGCTTGACCATTCATCATGGTGCCTATAGTTTCTTCTTTGCCTCCTATGTTTCAAGTATGTGTTCCTAAGCTTGCGAGGTTGTGTTTATATGCTTCTAGGTGGCAATCCTCAATGTTTAGGCACCCAATTGAACTGTGATTCAAGGGCCTTATTTTTTATCTTGGTGGTGTGTTGGTGGTGTGGCTTGGTAGGTTGTGACAAGCTACGACCCCCCTCCTTAGGCTTCATGGTGGGTTTCTCTACCGGTGGCTTTGCAGCCTTTGATGGAGCTACGCTACCCTTGCTGAAAGCTGTGACTATTTGTACATTGCCGATAGCAAGGTGAATACACAGAGAGTCATAGTTGACATTACGATGTGCATGCTTTTTAAATGAGCATCCTAACATTGATTCCTTACCAACATCTTTTGTATTCGGCAACACATAGGAAATTACAAGTATGCTTCGATAGAGGCTGCGACATTGTACTTTCCTAAAAGTTCATATATGATCATGCCCAAAATGGGCTAAGTTTAGTGTTGGTGGGTTGTAGTTGTGGGCAGCCAATTTGAGTCCAATGATCATGAGTTAAGATATGAAAAACAAATCCCTCATCAATCAATGCATCAAAGGTATGTGTTTGTTGGGCAGTGACCGTTATGTAAAGGTAAGCAGGTGCTATTGCCTCTTCATTCTCCTCACCAATTTTCATTATTATGGCAACTCGGACCTTCACAAGGGAGGCTTGTGCATTGGATGTGTGGGGGGGTAGTACTTCTTTATGCGACTATTGTTGAAGAAGCATATGCCCTCTCCATTTAGGGTCTCGAGCTCTACATTGCCGATTTGGCTAATAGTGCAGACTCAGAAAGGCCCTAATCCCTGAAACTTCATTTTCTATTTATGGCATTTTATTGAGTACAACAACAATAAGTCGCCCTGCTTGAATTCTCACTACTTGATGTGCTTGTCAAACAAGCTCTTGCGTCATGCCTTTTTGTAAATCAGTTCATGAGTGCCTAGAAGTCGAGTCTGTGATAAGCGTTCTAGCTCGATTAGGCACTCCATCCATGCCTCCTTTCCATCCCATCTCTCTTGGATGGTTACTCTCAAGCTTAGGACAAAGAACTCTATAGGTAAAATAACTTCAATTCCATAGGTTAACTTGAAGGGAGTCTGTTCTACCGCTGTTTTATAGGTTGTTTGATAGGCCCACAAGGTTTCCATCAATTTGTTGTCCTAGTCGCACGAGGCAGAGACTAATTTGGTCAAGACGTTCACTAAGATCTTATTATAAACTCATCTTGGCCATTTTCTTAAGGTTGTAGGGGTGAGGATTTTCGATGGATGATTAGAAAGGTCAACATGAGGTGAGCAATCACTTCATTAATGAAGTGTGTGACCTTGATCACTAACTAGTTCAATGGAGCAGCCAAATCGTGAGATCACTTGCTCCCAAAGGAACTTAGTAGTGGTTCTAGAGTCATTTTTTCTAGTGGCTTGTGCTTCTCCCCACTTTGTGAGATAATACGTGGAAATTATAATGTACTTAGCCTATGAGTATTGTGATGCAAGATTGATCGGCCCAATGAAGTCAACTCCCCATTTTTCAAAAGGTTGTCTTCTTGCAATGATTGGGGTTAGCTCCATTTGGTCCTTGCACATAGGTACCTTAGGCCATTGGCACTCATCATAGTGCTTTACAAATCGTGTGGCATCTCAAAAAAGAGTAGGCTACCATAGTTGAGACTGTAGCACCTTACGGGTTGTGGTGTCTTCGCATTGAAGTGTCCCTCTAGCAAATCTACTGTGTGCTGTTGCAAGTGTGTCATGCATCTCATGTTCGCACATGCATCTACGCAGCAATTTGTCTTGCCTTGGTCTATAGAGTTGGCCTGCTATCAACTAATAGGGTTGTATCTTGAGGATTAGTGGCCTAAGTTGAGCCTTCTCAATAGGTCATTCCAGGAGCCCATGCTCCAAGACTTGGACTATGTCATTTGCCCAATATGGTGTCAAATCGGCTCTAAATAAATCCATGTCCAACAGCTTCTCTTGTGGGTATGCAAGATATATGGTCAACCATGTAGTGTTGCTTCCCTTTGTGCACAACCATAGAGAAGTTAAATTCTAATAGCGGAAGTAACCATCGAGTAATGCATCCGATAGCACACGGTTTGTTAATGAGATAAAGCAAGGCTTGGTCATTAACAAAAAAGGTAAAAGATGTAGCCAAAAGATAGTGCTAAAATTTCTTTACAACAAACACCATGGCTAACCCCTCTCTCTCCATCATAGAGTAGTTCATCTATGTATCTATGAGTTGTTTGCTAGTAAAGCTCACCAGATAATCCAGATTATGTTCATCAAGCTGGCATAACACAACTTTTATGGCAAACTTTGAGGCGTCAATGGTGAATGTGGAAATTTATGGTCCAATCTGAGACTCTTAATATTGGTGCAGTTTAGATCCTTCTTCAATTCTTCATATGCACATTGGCATTTCTTAGGCCATTTGAAAATTATCAGCAGTTTGTATAGAGGTCTAGCAATTAATGCATAATTCAACACGAATCACTGATAGTATCCCGTATGGCCTAGGAAGCACTGAACTTCCTTGTAATCGGTTGATGGTGGTAGGTTGACCCTAACTTTTGATCATTCAGTGGCAATGCATGTTCTTAGACACCACATGCCCTAGGATACATCCATGCTTCACCTAGAATTGGCACTTCAAGGGATTCAATGAGAGACAATATGATTTGCACCATTCAAAGACCGCTCTAGGTGTTCCTTCCAACTTGAGTGGACACATAGGTCATCAACAAACACTTCTAACTCTTACCTAAGCATGTCCTTGAATATAGCACACATGAGCTATTGAAGCATGGCCGGTGCATTTGTCAGTCGCCTAAAGAGCATGACTATGTAGGTGAAGACATCCCACTTTGTAGCGAATGCGGTCTTATGCCTATCATCAGGATATACCTACACCTGATTGTACCCTAAGAAGCCATCGAGAAAATTGTAGGCATCTTTACCAAATACTCTCTCGAGCATATGCTTAGTGTATGGTAGCGGATAATTGTCTCTCTTTGTAATAGCATTAATCTTCTTATAATTGATGCACACTCTAATCTTTCCATTCTTCTTTAGTACAATCATAATGGGCGAAACCTAGTCTGTGAACTCAATTTCATAAATGAATCCTGCTCTCAATAGCTTATCGATTTCCTCTTTGATAGTGTGAGCATTCTTGGGATTCATAGGATATGGTTGTTGCTTGAGCTGAATTGCATCAGGTGTCATGGGGATGTTATGAGTCACCACGCTTGGATCTACCCCTTTCAGCTCATCGAGAAACCAAGTGAATACGTCTACATACTCTTGTAAGAGAGCAAGGAGACTCGCTTCTTCTTGCTTGCTCAAGTCATCGGCTATGAATGCGGGTTGGGGCATTTCCCCTTTCTTAGCCAAATTGACCTCCTTTACTTTAGCAGGTCCTTCTATTGGCTCACTTGCTTGCCCTTGTTACTTGGCTCCTAGCAAGATCACTACCCTATGGCCTTTCTTAAATTCAGTGAATCGTTTTGGTAGGTCTTGCGACTTTCTTTGCTCCTTAGCTTGTGGTTCCCTAGGTTTTCTCCTTCTTTCCTCCTTCAAGCTTCGGCATCTTAGGTGGACTGGTAGGTCTCCCTTGGCACATTTGGTCTTAGGTGGTCGAGGTATCTCAGGATCATTGCCCAAGCTTACTTCTTACTCAGAATCAAACTCTCCGTATTCACTAGAAGAGGGATTCTCTCTTGATGGTCATAGCTCGGATGGTGATTCTGTTCTAAACAATGGCAATCACTTGGTTGAGGGAGGCCTACTTATTTGTAATCAATCACTCCTATATGCTCCAACCATGTGCGATCGCAATCCATACGCTTGACTCCTTTCTTGATTCTGAAGATGTACTTCTTTTGTGGTTTGGAGTTTACCTGTATTTGTTCGATGATGTGTCCCTCAGTGTTGTACTCTATTGTGTCAATCTCTCCTTTGCTCTCATCACTAAAGCAACATCATTTCTTGCACTCATCGTCTAAATTGTCCTCATCCGACTACTTGCCATCCCCTAGGTCTTGATACTACATTTCCTTGTCCTTAGTGACTAAGGCCCAATTGTACATCAAGTTCAGATCATGCACCTTCATCCATTGCCACTTGGGTCCGTCCAAGAGATCCTTGAGTGGTTTAAGATTTGTGGCTGGGTTACTAGCTAATTTGTCTTTCGTCAGGTTCTCTAAGATCTCGTGGAGCTCTCATTTTTTATTCAAGACATGGAGCATGACAGAGGTGGGTTGTCTATGAGAGCTTCTAGCCATCATATAGACTGGTACTAAGGGTTTGTTCTTAGGTTCATCAATTGCCTTGGGAAATTGTTCATACTTCTCATTGTTTGAGAATGGAAAATTGATTGTAACTAACACATGCATCCAATCTCACTCATCCTCAAGGCAAGGGATATACTTGATCATTGGCCTGTAAGATTTTCTAATTTGAGTGTTGCCCTTCAGCATAGCTGAGATGGTGTCTAGGTCAACTAGCTAGTGTAGTCTTCCAAGTATCCATCTCCACTCTCACTACTTCCATTCGATTACCTAGAAAGATCAAACCATTGCCCCAACCTTCTATGACTCGTGTGTTACACATCTAGGGTTAGCCTAACAGGATATCGTAGTCCACTCCTTTCATGACTATGAAGTCTATAGAGAACTGGACTCCTATGATCTTCAATGGCCAAATTTTTAGCACTTCGAATGGCTTTACTTTCGTTCTGTTAGTAGCTAGTGTGATGTTTAACCTAGCATTCTCAATAGGTAGGTTACCCCAATCCTGGAGTACTATGTGGTTAAGCACACTGACTCTTGCCCCTTGTCTACAATCCCTTTCCTCGTGGTATCACCTAGAGCTAGGATCGACAAGACTATGTGCATCTCTGTGCCTTCCCATAAAGCATTAATGTGCAAGGACTTGAGCATTGAGTGTGGCATATGCTCGATATTTGTGTTACTACATCGTGGTCTTGCAAGTCAACTCTCGTTTGCTCTAGCGATCCTTCTACCCTCTACTTTAACTCTTACTATAGCGTTAGATGTTGCCAAAGAAAGTCTCCTAAGCTCAGAGTTACAGGGGGATGGCCATTAGCGTTGCCAGAAGATTGTTGGATGCTTGCTTCTCTCCTAATTCTATGCTTCTTGGCCAATGGCCATGACTAGTTTGCTGGCCCATGGCATTCAAGCTCTATCTAGGTGGCACTACTTGAGGTGCAAACTCATCTCTAGGTCAGGTGGGAGAGACTGACATGCTTATGCTAGAGAGATCATTAATCTCATCCTCCAAGATGGGCTTTGCATCCTTTAGGTGTTCTTGGGCTTCTCTCACCCACTCCTTGACCTTTTCTATGGCTTCGAGTTGGTGCCTTGGATTGGGGTAGTCCCCTACCTTAGCACTCCCTTTCTCAGCAGTCTTTGGAGCTGATGTCTTTGCTTCTGCGTCCATGACTTTCTTTCCAATAGGTAGTAGTATCATTGTGCTCTGAGTTTTAAGTGTGACCTTTGCGTCAGTTTTCTTCTTCCTTCACCTTAGCTCGACTCCTCTTCCCTATCGAGGCTACGTCTAGGTTATTGGACCACTGGCTTGCTTTGTCGTGTGCTCAGGTCATAACATGCAATGGGATGGGTGTGGCCTCGCTATCGAGTGTCTTGACTCCAAACAACCCCAATGGTACTAAAGGTATGATTGCCAAGCTACTAGAGAGAGGGTGGTGTTTCCTAGGGCAATCAACAGAGAGGTGAGTGATTCCACACTTTGCAACGTGAAGAGATGTGTCCCAAATGACCACAAGTCCAATGATATTGGCTCTTGGGTCTTCCCTCCTAAGACTTTGCATCTTTCTCTTCCTAATGCCATCACCGACACTCAACCATGAGAATTGGATTTCCCTCTTCGTTGTATGAGACATAAGTGTTCACGCAAGGCTCCTCATTATTCGGCTCCTCCATGTAGTGGATTGGAGCGTTGCTCGGTGGATGGGTTACGAAAGATCTAGGCGGCCTAAGTTTTGCCTATGGGATTGATCTCGATCCTAGTAATGGCCCTGTTCATGTCATTTGGTGTTGGAAGAACTAATGGGGCTCCTCTCCTCCCCAAGAAATTTAGAGGCCTATTCCCTAGGTATAGTTGGTTATAAAGCTGAGTATGGAAGTCTCTTTCGTAGCATGCAACGCATGGCATCATGACCGAACCTGCCTCAATTGACACAAGGTTGAGACTTAGGGTCCTGACACTCAACCGAAAGGTCATTTCTGCCATAATACATACATTGGACATGTGGATACGTAGGTCTTCTCATTATCTCTTGTAGTCTAGCTAGCTCCATTTTCATCTCTACTAGCTCTTAACTTTGGTCAATGCTTTTTCCATTATCTCGATACTTGGATCTTATCATTCTCTAGGTGTTGTCCCCTTTCTGAAGTTCTAGAGTTGGCCTCATCTTGATTTGAGCTCTTGGAGCTTCTCTCCTCGAGCTAGTTGTCCAGTCATATGGCCTCTCTAAAGACTCTAGTTAGCGCATCTGTCTACAGGCTTGAGCTATTTGCCAAGGCCTTGTAGAGTTTCTTGCTATACGAATTCCATTGATGAAGATTGGGGACATCCCTCTCACAGTGGGTTGTTCGCTAAGAGTCAAGATTCTCTTAAAGAGACTACATGTGGGTATCGTAATCCCTCATGTCTTTTTTTTCCTTCTGCTTAACATTCATCAGCCACACCATGAGATTATCGAAGTACCTAGTCTCAAAGAATCTCTTAATGAAGAGAATCTTAAGGATGTTGAAGTTGTTGCACTTTGTAGCATCTAGGCTTATGTACCACGTCCTACCCTTATAGTCTAAGCATAGGCCGAAATCTTGCGAGGGGTAAGCGAGATCTGTGAGGCCATTGGCCTCACAGACCTACTCAAATTGCTCCACAAAGCTATAAGGGTCATTATCTAGCTAGTATTTATCTAACTGCTTTGCAGCTACATGGATTTTTTATAAGCTCTCGGATCCATGGGTAACTCCTAATCCTGCAAACAATGAGGTTGCTAGTGCCATTGCAATTTGTTCTTCCGATATATTGTCTATGAGCCGCTTCTCGTGAGGAGCTCGCTCAGTGTTAGGTCTGCCTCTAGCGTGCGCTCTCTCTCTCTCTCTCTCTATGCATTCGGTCATGTTCGGTTCTTATTCACTAGGGCTAACACTCTCACTGGACTTCCCGCATCTCTATGTCCTGGGGCAATTTCCTGGCTTGCTACTCTTGGTTGTATGCCATTATGCTTTGTAAGGCTTTCTATGCTACTTTTCTCTCCTCTTGGAGGTCCGCTATGATATCCTCTAATGGCCAACTGTGGTGGTCCATCCTGATGTGTGCATCATAATTATTCACCATCTGTTGGATTTCGACTGGAAAATCTCCCAAGTCGAGCTCTTCATTTTTGCTATTCATACTAGTTTCTACCATATCTGCAGTCTCTTGCTTCACCACGTTGTCAATGAAGTTGATTAAGTCGGGCAGTAGTGTTGCACCTCCAATGGTGTTGATCCTTCTATATGCGTTTGGATTTTCGTGTCGAGTCTCTATCTTGGTCCTATAGATTGGGGTTCTCAATCATCCATCTAGGTCTGAGGGTCGTCTTCTATTGGTGGGTTCATTCTATTTGTTAAGTCTAAGTGGGTTCCTTCTTGTTTATAGACAGCTCTCAATTTACATTTATTCTGTGTGTGTGTGTGGTGCTCTTTCCGTGTACGGTGTTGTTGGGGGTAAAGGTGCCTCTGCCTAGCCACCCTTATATTCCTACAATGTCAGTACCCACCACTACGCACTCTAGGTGACGGGTGCCTGTCACCATCACTTTATTCTTTATTCTTTTAGTGACAGTTTGAATAAACGAAGGCCCGGTCACACATTGTGACTGTTGGAGTTCCCATTTGGTCTCTCTCTCTCTCACTTGCTCTTGCTCTCCCGCCATAGCTCTCCCGTGCAAGCTTCGATCCTTATCACCTTTCAATTGGTATCACAGCATTGTTTCTTGAGCATTTCAACTTGGTTCATGACTCGAGCTTCCTATCGATTATCTACACTCATTAGGTCTCCTTCCCTGTAGCCATAGCCAACTCTCCCAAGCTCCCGTCACTCCCTAGCTTCCCGAGCACCTACCTAGCCCATTCGGGCACCCTTAGGGCATTCCTTCAGAGGTATTGGAGCTCTCTTTTGTTATTTTACTTCAGTCCACAGGTTTTGTGAAGTAGGGCAGCCATGTCCTCTTGCTTTTTGTGATGCCTACTCTCTGCCAGTGACTTTGCCCTTCAAGAGGGAGCTCCTGGGGGTCCTTGACTACTCCCCCATTGACCTTTCCTATCCCTTCCATAGGCCCTAGATCAATTTGGGCAAGCTTGAAGACCTGCAAAAAATTCATTTTTTTACTTCAGCCCTCCCTTGGCACTCACATTTCTAAGTGGGTTCCTTCTTGTTTATAGACAGCTCTCAATTTACATTTATTCTGTGTGTGTGTGTGGTGCTCTTTCCGTGTACGGTGTTGTTGGGGGTAAAGGTGCCTCTGCCTAGCCACCCTTATATTCCTACAATGTCAGTACCCACCACTACGCACTCTAGGTGACGGGTGCCCGTCACCATCACTTTATTCTTTATTCTTTTAGTGACAGTTTGAATAAACGAAGGCCCGGTCACACATTGTGACAGTTGGAGTTCCCATTTGGTCTCTCTCTCTCTCACTTGCTCTTGCTCTCCCGCCATAGCTCTCCTGTGCAAGCTTCGATCCTTATCACCTTTCAATTGGTATCACAGCATGGTTTCTTGAGCATTTCAACTTGGTTCATGACTCGAGCTTCCTATCGATTATCTACACTCATTAGGTCTCCTTCCCTGTAGCCATAGCCAACTCTCCCAAGCTCCCGTCACTCCCTAGCTTCCCGAGCACCTACCTAGCCCATTCGGGCACCCTTAGGGCATTCCTTCAGAGGTATTGGAGCTCTCTTTTGTTATTTTACTTCAGTCCACAGGTTTTGTGAAGTAGGGCAGCCATGTCCTCTTGCTTTTTGTGATGCCTACTCTCTGCCAGTGACTTTGCCCTTCAAGAGGGAGCTCCTGGGGGTCCTTGACTACTCCCCCATTGACCTTTTCTATCCCTTCCATAGGCCCTAGATCAATTTGGGCAAGCTTGAAGACCTGCAAAAAATTCGTTTTTTTACTTCAGCCCTCCCTTGGCACTCACATTGGCAGCTCGAAAACACTTCATTTGGCACTTGGGAATACCCCCTTGATGCTCGACATTGGTGGTTATCATTGGCATTGATTTGTGGAATGATTTACCTTAGTCCAAGAGTATTTTTCACAGTCCATAGGTAGCCACAAACAGTGTTACATCAACACTTTATGTTTATGGTTGGTTGGCATTGACATTGGTTGCTCGATTGTGGCACCCTGAATGGTAGGGGAATGTATGCCTATGATGTTAGAAGCTTTTGGGGCTGAATTTTCTCAGTCATTGACTATTTTGCACAGTCCATAGGCAGCCAAAACAGGGTAACCCCCTGTCATTACACTTTATGCTCATGCTACATAGTCATTTGATGTCCGATTATGCCTAGTTGGTGCCTATACATATGGGAAAGTATGCCTATGGTTTTGAGCTTGGATTGAACCACTGTTTGCTCAATTTTGGACATTTATTTGCTGCTGGAATATTTAGGGATGAAGCCTATTTGCTTATGTTTGGATATGCATGTTGGATTCGGGCTATGTCTTGGATGTATACATTGATGTAGTGACTCTCGGGGATTGACATAGAGCTTGGATTTTCTCTCGGATCATTGGTTGAGCTTGAGCTCACTTCACATAACATTTGGATCTTCATCTCTGATGTACTTATGGCATGTACTTTGCTTATGTCCTGTGACTGGTCTTGATATGCTTGGCATATGCCACTACTACATGCCGGTCACATTGTTTGGAGTTGGATGCTACTGATCCTTGCTTTGGCTTGGCATTTGATTTTTCAAAGCTTACTTTGGCTATTTATTGGCTTTCCAGAGTTATAGTTTGGATGTACTTGATATCTATGGATGCTATGTACGGATGCTACATGGCCTATATGCTCATGAGGTCTTATTGATGCTTAATCTTGGATCTTCTAGCACTAGTGCTATCATATGCCCTTGTTGAGATTCTTTGCCTAATATTTACGGCTTTTGTGCCTATGGGAGTGTCTTGATATGCTTGACAGACATTGAGCAAGCGATTTATGCTACTTGAGCATTCAAATACTTGAGACTGGGATCTTCACTTGGACGTTGCATGGTTGATATGCCGTGGTCCTCACAGATGTACTTGGGCTGATTTGGGATTTGCACTCCCTGAGCATACACCTTTTTGTGTCAGGACTTGCACACTTTGCCCTATTACACAAGGGGTGTGCCGGCTTACTGACGGATTCATTTGACATGCTTGGGTATTTGCTCAATGTCCGTATGACTGTCAATTGCTGATTTATGCCCACTTGATGTTGGTTATGCTTTGAAAGTCCATGGTGGGAGGTGTTCTGCTTTGCTCGGGATGTGCTAAATTTGTCAATTTTTCTATTGTCTGATTTTTTGTCTGATTCGATAGTGTCAATTTTGCAATGTCTAATTCTCAGAATTGGACGTCCGAGCATAGGTGGTCTGATTTTCATTTGTCTGATTCAGATCCGTCGTCCGATTCCCAAGTGAATTGATTTTGGGGCAATCGATTTGCATAAGTTTGATTGTTCAAGTGTCCGATTCAAATGGGCCACGTGTCCGATCAGACAGGTTGAGTAGTGCCTGAGCAGTCTGATTTCCAAAATCACACCACTTTGATTATCCAAAATCAGACAGTCCAAGTTTGATTTTGGGAATCGGACTCCGTCAGTCACATCCGATTCCGACGACTATGGTTCCAATTGAGGCAAAAATCAAATCGATGGTAATGATTTACGACATGCAAGCCCACAAGAGTCTCTAGAATGTAAGCATGGGTCAATATCAATGTTTGTATATACTTGGTATGTGCGAAAAATGCTTGTGAAAGACAATCGATCCACCGGGGCTCTATAATGAAGCATTCAACCAAGAAAAGAAATCTAACTAAAACTAGAATTGACATGAAATAACAAGAGAAATATTGCACCAAGACATCTTGCCATGTATTAATGATGAGAGTTTCCCAAAATACATGACAGCCATGGCTGATGCTTCATCTAGCAAGAAGAAAGCTAACAACAAGAAAGTGAACAACCAAACTTAGTGAATGAGCAAAAATATGTCTTCTCTTAGCCTCTTTCCTTCTTTATCCTAACCCCTCATCTCCAAATTTAAGGGCACATTTACATAGGCAAGGGCTGAATTTACAAGGGCTGAAAATTACAAGGTATGAAATTAGCATGATTCCAAAGTACAAAAATATCAAGGTATTTTTCCTTCATGACGAACCATCCCGTCCTAAGATGGTTTTGTCCTCAAAACCAAATATAAATGGACCAAATCCATGCCAAGGATGATAGTAATCATGACCATGTAGCTCCGATATGATAGGAAAGCACTTTCCATGTAAAAGAGACCTTTATGTATACCAAACTGTGAGTAAACTGGCTGCTATCCAAACAAGGCTGATTCACAAAAACTGTCATAACTTTTGATAGAGTGGTCCAAATGACACATATGAGGTATAGAAATGAAGTATACAATCCCTAGTATCACACCATAACATCAAAATAAATTTTTGATAAAGTCAAGACAATTTTATTGCCGACAGTAATATCTCATAGCAAGCTGTCCCTACATAGTCCCTGCACAATCTGTCATGTGTCATCTTGCAATAACCAAGGAAAATCATTCACATAAGTGGATGGTTGCCAAGAACTTTCCTCTATAGGTAGGATCTTCCATTTAATGAGGTACTCAGTAAGAGTACGATTTCTGAGCACTTTTTCTCTCTTTCCAATAATGCTTTCAGGTTCATATATGACAAGTCCTGCTTCATCCATTGGTGGCAACTCTTCCAATACCTGCACATCAGGTCCAACATACTTCTTAAGCTATGAAACATGAAATACATCATGTATTCTAGTGGAAGAAGGTAGCTGGAGCTTATAAACAAGCTCTCCAACTTTGTCCACTACCAAATATGGTCCATAAAATCTGTGAGCAAGCTTAGTGTTCCCACCCTCCAATGAAGCGTAATGTGTCTTGGGCACTTTAAGAAACGCCCAATCTCCAATTTTGAAGTCCAAATGTCTTCTCTTCTCATTGGCATAGAATTTCATTACTTCTTGTGCTTTCCTTATGCTATCCTTGCATTGTCTCATGAGCATCTCCATCATTTCCAACTCTTCCTTTGTTTGGGGGTTGATATCTTCATGAAACAAAACTAATGGGATTTGGACTTTGTACCCATAAAGTGCTTCAAATGGGGACATACCTATGATCATGTGATACATGTTGTTATAGCAAAATTCAGCAAGGTGGATCCAACGATACCATAAAGCTTGTGTGTCATGACAATAATGCCTAAGGTACACTTCCACGAAGTGATTGACTCTCTCCGTTTGCCCATCGGTTTGGGGGTGATAGGCTGTACTAGGAGCGAGAAAAGTACCCATACAAGAGAATAGACTTCTCCAAAAGTTTCCCATGATTATTATATCTCTATCCGATACTATTCTCATTGGCATACCATGCAGCGCTTGAACACACCTTCCATAAATTGCTCAACCACTTGCCTTGCTGAATATTGTGTTTTGGTTGGAATAAAGTGGGCTGATTTAGTCAATCTATCAACAACCACATAAATATCATTCCATCCATGACTAGTAGTAGGTAATCCCGTTATAATGTCCATGGAAATATTGGTTCATTTTCCCGTAGGAATAGGTAAAGGCTAAAGGAGTTCTACTAGTAATGAGGTGGAGTCCTTATTTTGTTGGCACTCTAATCACTTGGATACATGCTCCTTGACATCCTTCCATAAACCCTTCTAATAAAAACTTTTATGGACCTTGTCAAATGTCTTGAAAAGACCCAAATGACCAACCATTGGTGATGAGTGCATCTCATGAAGCACTTTCAGCTTGAATTTACTATTAGAAACCAAGTACACTTTATCCTTAAACCATAAGAGTCCATTATGCACTTTGAAATTTGAAAATTCTTCATCATGTCCTTGATGTAATTTCTGTAAAATCTGGACAGCATGCTCATCCAACACATATTCTTCTTGGATACCATTTATCCAATCCTTATAGATTGTAGACACTGTAGATAAACTACATGCCCACATTCTAGATAACGCATCAGCCACAACGTTATCCTTTCCAACCATGTATGCTATTTCAAAATCATATGACTGCAAGGTAGCCAGCCATCTCTTTTGCTTGGGAGAAAGGTTGGGCTGTGAGAGAAAATACCTCAACACCCTATGATCACTTTTGACTTTCCATAGAGATAATGATGCCATTTCTTGATCGCATGTAGAATAGCAAGCATCTCTTGCTCGTACACATGCATCTCCCTCTATCATCGAATTTCTACTCTCAAATGCAATGACACCATGCTCCTAAACCAAAATAGCCCCTAAACCTCTACCACTAGCATCCACGTAGATGGTAAAAGTCTTGGAAAAATCAGAGCAAACTAGTATTGGTCCTGAAACAAGCAATTGCTTCAGCTCATTAAAGCTCTTGTCGATGATTTCATCCCAAAAGAATTTAGCCGATCAGTAAGAGGAGTTGCAACATGAGCATAATTCTTCATAAACCTACGGTAAAAGGATGATAACCCAAGAAAGCCTCTTAAAGAAGTGGCATTAGTTGGAGTAGGCCATACTTTGACGCATTGCACCTTCTTAGGATTCACTTTGATTCCATCTTCTCCCACTATATGACCCAAGTATTCAACCACTCAATGAGCTTTCAAAAAACCTCAACCTTTATCAATCATTACTCCATCCTTCCATACAGAAGAAAAACAGAATAAAACAGAAGCTATCAAAACCTCAACAGAACCTATCAGAACATCGCATGGAGCCTCATATCTCTATTGAAAAACATCATGAGCTTCCAAAACATAATCAACCTCATCCAAAACACTCTCAAAAACTTCCAAAACAACTAAACATCATTCAAAATCCGTCAAAATTCAACCATTCGGACCTCAAAAACAACAAAAATCAACCAAAAAAATCAAGTCATTTCAACATTCAACAAGAAGAACGCCCAAGGACAAGCTCCCAAGAACCAAAAGCATGACACCCCTAGAGCAGAGGGCAAGGGCAAGGATCTAATTAACCCCATCCCACCTATCCTCCTAGTGCCCACCACCCCAATCTCTCTGCACCCACCCAAGGCACTTCTACCATAGTAGATGCCAGTAACCTTGTGGCTTGGGTGCAGTTTTTGTTCAATAAAGAGATAATTCAAGGTGGAAGTGGAGGGATCCTAGTAACTAGAGCAAAAATACCGGCAGCTTGCAAATGCGGAATCTAGACAAGATCCCAAAAGACAAAAGATAGAAGCATCCACAACGACTATTCCAACAGCACTTTCATCATCTACAAACTATGATGACTACGTCAAGGAACTCCTTTCACAACTAGAAAGAGCGAAAGAGAAAAAGAAGGTAGCAATTGCTAAGCCACAAGCCGAAAAGGATACTTTAGCGGCTTTCTAGCTCAAGAAAACCCACCAAGTAGCTGAGTATCAATGCAAAATAAGTGAGCTAAAGGTGGACCTCAAGGCTAATGAGGAGTAGGAGGATAGCTATGGCAAAGAAAACTTGAAGATAAAAATCAAGAGCTGATGGGGCTTCAAAGGGAGTACAAGCTCTTGATCCTGCAAAACAAGAAGATCTGCAAGGATAGATGAAGAGAGTCCAAGATGCCATGGAGGAGATCGCAGACCGAAGAAGAAGAGAGAGCCCAAACGTGCAAGGAAAACATGGACAAGTGGGAGAAGAGGGTGGATATGGAGCTAGAAGAGCAAAAAAGACTAGAAAGAGAAATTTAGGAACGAGAGAGGAGAATAAGGGCCTTAGCCCAAAGGCATAATGAAAGGTTGGAGGAGATGAAAAAAAGAGCGGATAAATGGGTGGACAAGAGAAAAAAAAGGGTAAGAGACTTAGCAAGCGGGCTAGCCCTTGCAGAAGGTGACAAGGTGTTAGGAGAAAGTAGGGTGGCAAAGGCTACACAAAGAAGTTTGGAAGCCCAACAACACACCTTCCTCAACACTCTCTTAGATACCACACAATCTGAAGAGGAGGAGGCCATTGAATCATTAAGGGGAAAACTGGAAATCACCCGCAAAGCTCTGAGATACAGACTGCCCATCCAAGCACAAGCAGCAAGGCCACAAGAGCACAAGGGAGAGGAGATGCAAAGGCCAATTGAAGAAGTAGGGCCAAGCCTGGAAATGGGGCAGCACTGAAGAGTTAGTCCCACAACCCCCCTCTCCATGTCTTGAAGTACAACAAGAGGTAGATACCACTATTGAAAGAAAAGCAGAGATTAGAAGGAAGAGAACCAACATGCTGGACCAGGTACGGAGGAGGCTGAAAGCTCGAGCAGCAATGATCCCAAAAGCGTCCATCCCTCCAAGAGAAGACTGCTTTCCAATGGATTGAAATGCAAAACTTATAGTATGGGAGCAAAAGGAGACCAATCATGATCCCTTTGACTTTAATTTCTAATTCCCCACCGCATTGAGCAGAGTCCTATTAACAAAGGTGGTGGAAGAGGTGATTAATGTAGGAAGAAGGCTAGGAGACAAGTGGGTTATTGAAAGAGAGAAGAACCCTACCTTATGTTGAGAAATAGACAAATGATGTATGCTCCAAGAGGAGCTGTCCTGAATCCCATATGCACAGTGAGGAGAGTGGAACAACTCAAAGCCTATAAAGCATTGTACTTGACTATGAAATGAATACAATATCATGATGCTTTGTACTTTCAGTTAAGTGTCTGTCATTGTCAATTCTACACAAGATTGTGTTTATGAGTCCAAGCTAATCTATCTTGGAACCTAATTCACTTGTGTAATAGTTTATCTCTACTTGTCCATGTCATTATGAACTTGGTCTTCATCTTTGATCCACCATAGCTTGTGTCATGTCCTAGATCCGCATCATTTAACATGGTATCAGAGCCCAGTTGGGCATGTCACAGCTCATACTCTGAATCTCTAGTCTCCCTTCACCTCTGGTAATCTCTAACCAGCCCACATTCAGCTCATACCTCCAGTTTCAACTTCAAATCTCAGTTGGACCTTGTGGCAGCCATAGCCAGACTGCACCTACCCACCTTGGAGCACTTGGATCTCTCTCTACGGGCCATATCTTCAAGTGAATCCTTCTGGAAGTATCTTCCCTTGCTCCAGGCGCTTCAGCCTATCACATCGGACAGCAACATTAGCATCCACAGCAGGCAGCATTGCGCGATTTCCAGAAACGGCGCAGTCTGAAACTGCGTGACGGTTCGTACAGCTGCACGCACAATACGCAGCGCAATCGACACAGCAACCATAGGGCTTTTGTAGCCCATGACATAAGCTTCATGGCCATGTAAAAATTTCTGAGAATGATCAAGTGTGTAATGCACACAGACCAAAAAACCAGGCTGCTACAGAAACCCTAATCCAGGAAGCCATATCCAGAAATTTGGAAGCTTGGAAACCTTATTCCTCTTTCTCATTACCATCATCAACAATGATTTTTGATCACTGAGGAATACTCTCTGAAGCTCATTACTAGTCTGGAAGTGTCCAAGGAAGCTCAGAAGCCACCCACGAAGTTCCTAAGAGGAAGCAGATCAAGTACCGACTAGTATCCATTAACACTCAACTAGTGTCAATTTGACACTGATTCTCTTGTGTCTCTTGACACATTAAAATACAATTTTTTGCTGGTTAACTGAAGATTAGCAACATGGCCGAGCTTGAGCAAATAGCAAAGTTTAATGGAGAAGGCTTCCATGCCTGGAAGGAAAAGACCATGTATCACCTAATGCGGAAAGACTTGTGGGACCTGTTTGAAGATGATGCAGATAACAAGAAGGAAGATGATGAAGACGGGTTCGTTGAAGAAGAACAGTTCAAATCCAAAGAATGGAAGAAGATGAATAATAAGGCACTAGGCATAATTGCCTGGGGACTTAGTGATGACGTGTTACATCATATATCTGGCATTAGAAATGCTAGAACCGCCTGGGAGGAACTTGATAAAATGTTTGGTACTCAAGCAAAGAATTCAAAGGTAAAACTTCTCATGCAGTTTTATAAACTGGATATCAAAGATAGTGCTTCTATGACCATACACATTAATAAGTTTAAGAGTTTAAAAACTCAACTTGCATCTCTTAAAAAGAATATTGAGGAAGATGAAGCAATAGCCGTACTGCTTGCAAGTGTAAACAAGGATCCATATGAAAATCTTGTGTCCACTTTGAGTAATGTTCCAAGCCTCACACTTAAAGATATTGAGCACTCACTACTCGACGAAGAAGGCAAAGTAAAAACCAAGAATGCAAAAGACAATGTCTCATCATCTAGGGAAAATCTTTTGTACACCAAAGGAGCTGCTGGACCTAAAGGAAGAGGTCGAGGATTCATCAACAACAATAACAAGGATCGGATTACATGTCACTATTGTGGTAAGACTGGCCATGTAGCCAGTGAATGTTTCCACAAGAAGAGAGCCCAACAATTGCAAAGTGATCATCACCAGAACCAATACATGGAGGAAAAAGAAGAAGAAGAATATGCTTCCACTACCATCAATAACTCTGACAGATTGTTTTGAAGAACTTTCATTGTATCTCTCATATGTTAGTGAATTTGATTTATATAACCCTTGCCAAGATGTAAAGTCTCATGCCAAGATGTAAAGTCTCAAGCTTTAACTTGACTAGGTTGCCTATGAGCTAGTCTTCCGGGCCATGTCATCATGAAGGGGGGGCAAAAGCCAGCAAGTGTAGGGACTCATCATTTGAGGGGGGGTGTTGAGAAATAGACAAATGATGTATGCTCCAAGAGGAGCTGTCCTGAATCCCATATGCACAGTGAGGAGAGTGGAACAACTCAAAGCCTATAAAGCATTGTACTTGACTATGAAATGAATACAATATCATGATGCTTTGTACTTTCAGTTAAGTGTCTGTCATTGTCAATTCTACACAAGATTGTGTTTATGAGTCCAAGCTAATCTATCTTGGAACCTAATTCACTTGTGTAATAGTTTATCTCTACTTGTCCATGTCATTATGAACTTGGTCTTCATCTTTGATCCACCATAGCTTGTGTCATGTCCTAGATCCGCATCATTTAACACCTTATGGGTAACAGATGCTCCTAACTACTACTGGGAGAATAAGGTCATGCAAGTTCCTAAGATAGTGAAGGGCTACAAGTGCAGCCAAGATGAAGGAGGCGCATATGGGACAACAACATGGACGCATGAATGTCGTTCTGCAACACCCTACACTTCGAGAGGTATAATCCCACTTACATGTCATATCCTAGAAGGGTAGGGGTGGACTTCAATCCAAGCATCCATGGCCGATATGACTTCCCAAAGATTTACAATGTTAATACCACCAAGCCTAAAGAAGCGCTCACCTTCTTTGAGTAGGACTTGTATGCCTCCATTGATCACTTCCTCACTGAGTTCCCGACCCTGCCTTCCTGACAACTTGCAATTACCTTAGGCTCCTTAGAATATTATTAAGTCAAGACCCTACTCTGCAAGAATACCGCCTCCGAACCACTCTTTTTTTATCTCAATACCAGCATAGATAGCTATGCAATGGCTAGGCTAATGACGCGTGCTACCCCCTACCATCTTTTTGCGTAGGCCTCTTAGAGGATATTAGTGATAGTCATTTCACTAGCTGCAACTATCCCTTTTTGTCCACAACCCCTCTCAATGTTTGAATGAGCCTAAAAGGATACATGTAAGGAAAAAGCTTTCTTAGTAGGTCCCTTAAACCCCCCACTTCTCCCTCTCATGACAACAACAACAAAGACTAGCTTCTTGTCACCGTTTATTTATATATTTTTGTTTTAAGACAATAAAAGAAAGAGAATAGATAAAAGAAAAGGACAAGAACAAGAAAACAAATAAGAAAAAGCAAGAAATTCATGAGTGTCACAGTCACAACACCTAGGGTCCTCAAATTAGGCACGTCCAATAGCCTCGATAAGTCGGCTCCACCCCTAACCCCCTAGCCCTTTTTTTATTCTCCACTTCACGTTTAGGGCACATCAAGGGCAGGACACACCTAGGGAGGTCACCCTCACCTATGGTTAGACCTATCTCCCTAAGCTGCACCCACCGCACCTTCCTTGTGCACGAATTGGGTCCTCGAGTGTGTGACAACACCCAAGCTTTTGACCCAGCTCCCAGTTCCACTAGCACAAGCACAATGCACCACACAGTAAGGAAGCCACATCCCCCAGGTAGTGTACCTTCTTCTCTTTTTAGATAAATACAAATGCTGCAAACCACCAACTTCAGAGGCCCCGGTGTCCACTTAATTCACTCTCGGCCTCCACTACCTCAACAACTTTCCCTCAGACCAATCCCCATGAGGCCCCATCACCATCGACTCACAAGACCACCTTCCAAATCATCGAACCCTCATCAACACAAACCCACGAGTGCCATGGGACTGGCACTCGCGTCTAGAAGGGGGTAATGTTAACCCCAATGCAAGACGGAAAGAAGAAAATTCAAAAATATGGAATACTCTGAAAAAGACAACCAAGCAAAGGAATAAAAGAGGAAATGACAAAAGCGCAAGGGCGACTACAAAGGTCAAGTCAAAGACAAAGGCGCCACTAAAATTTTATAAAAGAGCGCCAAGCTCCCTCTATGTAAATTGTAAAACAAAGATGGGCATCGGTGAAGGGATAAGGTAACTAGAGGGAAATAAGAAAAGAGGATCTTAGCAAGGTAACTAGAGGGAAATAAGAAAAGAGGATCTTAGCAAGATGCCCGATCATGTAAAAAAGAGGATGGGTTCCTAAGGGATTTAGGGCTTATATATAAACTCAAAAAGTGAATGAGAAGCTCATTCTTTGGTGTGTGGCTAAAGTGGTCTCTTCTTATTCTCCTATTTTTCTCTCCTTCTTGCTTACTTGTGTGTGCTTAAGAGAGAGAGTATGAGAGTGTGAGGAAGTGAGTGTGTGAGGGTGAGGGACTTGATGGAGAAGCTCTCCATCATCTCCTCTCCTCTCCTCTCCTCTCCTCTCTTCTCTTCTCTTCTCTTCTCTCGCACGCGGCTATGGAGGATGGAGCTCAAAGGAGGAGACTTGAGGTTACTTGAGCTTGCATCTCAAATCATGGAGCTACCAGTTTTCTTAAAGGAGGAGGCTACTCATTTAGGCATCAAGGTGAGCTCACTACACCCCCGTAGGATCAAAGGTGTGTCGGCTAGGTGAGAGATAGCCATTTGTGCTCCCTTGAAATGCTTGAAGCAATAAGCGGTCCGTGGGTCTTAGCGGATGAGTGTGAGCTCTCACTTCACTTTCAAAGAAAGAGAGTCAATTTATTTAACACCAACCTTGTTTTACCTCTGTCAAATTGTAAAGTTCTCTTCATTAAAATTACACTAACTCTTTTGAGCTTTACTCTTTTGATGACCTTACTTTTATCTAATTTCATGGCAAACTATAGTTTACCGTTACATTCCTCAATAGACATATTGTGCTATATTACCATTGACGTCTACACCTTATATAGATCTAGATAATAATTGTTGAGTTCAATGAAATTCACCTCATATGCATTTTTGGTACTAACCTTTAGTGTTTTCACACATTGAACATGCATGGGATCTCCTATTAACTCCAAAACCTTTGCATTAAGTTGCTGTCAAGCCTCTATTAACTTTTTTCCAATAGTCGTTATTCATAATTAACTCATTAATTGGCTTATTCTTTTGTTTGCACTCGTGTGTTAGCTTGTTGTTAATCTTTCTAAGATCGTCCAATTTTGCCTTTGCCTTCTCATATGAGATACCAATCTCATGGATAGTGTCCTGTATTATGACAATTTTATTATTTTGTTGAATTATGGTCTCATGCAACTGCGGTACTTATCGTATGAGCTATTGTATATGAAGTTGATGTGTAGTAATCACATCAGGACAATTTTATATGGTTGCTTGGTAGGTTGTAAATACTTTGAATTCCTAATCATTGAACATCTTAGTTAACTGAGCAACCCATTATTACTCTCACATACATACTTCATAAAATTTATAATTCTTGAGAAAGTTGGAGGTTTATTGGTTAGGGGATCAATTGGATAGATTCCCCCATCAACCCACAATTCCACATGCTTCAATTCCATCTGCTTGTAACTCTGTAGAACTTGAGTTTTGACACTGGTACGTTGGGTCCTTTTAAACAATGAAGCACATTTGACCTCTATCACAATAGGTAACTACTTCTTTCGTATATGTATTTACTTCTTACTTATGCCCCGATTGCAAGTATATAAATTGATTACGCAAAGATACTTGTAATTGAGTATGAGGTTTAGTATTTAGAGAGTTAAATTAAAGAGAAGCCAAATGACACGCTTGTATGTTGATAGGAATAGGGCTATTGATTTTACAGTGATAAACTAGAGAGGCATGGGTAGAGACACTAAGATAGACGTATAAAGACGTTAATGAAAATAGTTAGTTTGGTGTCTATATGGAGATAGGTTAAAGGGGATGCATAGAGATATTAATAGAAATGGAAAGTAGGCTTGGTTGTCTCATGAGATAGAGTAGAGAGGTATACAAAGATATCAAGGGAAAAGAAGTAGCTTAGTATAGTGAGGAAGAATAGATAGATAGACATAGATAGATTGCATACAGTGGTTATGGATGACTGATTGTGAGTGAGAGAGATGTAAGTAGTAAAGCCATGAGAGAGTGAAGAAATGGGAGAAAATGGCTCAAAGAGTAGGGGCATCCAAGAGTTCTAGTATTTTAGAAAATTCAAATTTACCTTCAAAAACATCTCCAAAAAGTAAAAAATAATTTGACTAACATGTTTGTTTTTTTACTAAAAGCTATGATATAAAAATCCCCAAAATATCTTTTAAAAACTTTTAAATTTTATTTTTTTTTTATTTTTATATAAAATATCAATTATTTTGTATCTACTAATCATTTTGCATTGAAAATCAAACACCATCTTTCCCTAACTAACTTTTTTTAAAATATAAAATTTCATTGAAAAAGGGTTCTTGAATAAGAAGAGAGAATTAATATTAAAAAAACATTTGTAGATAATATTTAAAAAAAGCAAAATGAGATTGCAAAAGTTAAGAGAGAAGAGGTTTATTTTACTATTCTTCCCTCCACTTTTCCTTGTTTTAAGGAGGATTGGAGGAGGCTGAAAAGGCCCATTTGTAAGTTTATAATGCACTTCCTCCAATAATTTTTGCATATCCCATTTTCCAAAGCTCTTGCAATCTCTTGTGCATGGATTTTCCCATTCTTCTAAAAGATTACCTACTTTTCTAATGCATCACGGTATGATCACAATCTTGTATCTCATGCTAAGGGCTGTCACACCATATGCGTCACCTTGCCCAAATGGAAAATGCAATTTTCAATTTTCAGTAGGCTGCCTCCCAATGTAGTTGCTTGCGGGCTATGGAGTTGAACAGAGGAGAGAAGAGAGAGAGAAGAAAGAAAAAGAAGTACCATTAGAAATCGGTGGCAAGAGAGAAGCCAACAGCTTGAATGCCAAGAGCCACACTGGTCATAAGGGTAGTGTCCCATTTTGATGTACTTAACTTTTTTACTAAATACAAATTACACGCAATTTCTGTAATTTTTTTAAAAAAAACATGGGAAAACTAGACACTTTTACACACTTCAATGCCAAGCAATGTGCACAAAAAAACATTTGTAGTAAATGGTATGGGGTAAAATTTAGGGACGAATTTTCACCCAATGGCTATTTTTTCAAGGCTTTTTTGGTAGCTTGGCTATATTTTTTGGGCTTAAAACCTTAGAAACTAGCCCTTATAAAGAGACAAATTGGAAAGTTTGAATGCTTTGATTAGCACAAAAACATAACTTAAATGGACTTAATTTTGCACTTTTGTGGAAATTGGTTCTGAGACCTTATGTATTGATGAGCAAAATGATACATACATCTGAGTGCACCCTAGCTGCCCAAGCTCATTCATAATCAATCTTCTGCCACCTCCTAAAGATTTCTGGGTGGAGAAAGAACCAGAAGATTGGAGCAACCTATCAATTACTAGATCATTCCAACTGCCCAATTTCATACCATAACAATCCTCTGCCACCTCCTATTAAAACTCTGGGTGGAGAATCAGAAGATTGGAGCAGCCCATAGAATACCTAGAGCCACATATCCAGAATTTATAATTGCTTTGGCTCTCCTCTCAGAAAATATTAGCCAATGTACATAGATATCATCACATAGCATCTTTTACCCACCAATAAGGTCACCCATGTAGGAAAGTCCCCCATCACTTGCACTTAGCAGAGATCCTCCTGATATAGGACAAGTACTGGGAAGCACATTCATAGGACGGGCATTACAACTAGTAGTATTGGCACTAGAACCAGCAGTATGAATGGTAGTGCTACTCATGATATTGGTTGGTGTGTTGTTCTGAGTAGTAGAATTCGTAGCAGGTGACATCTGTGGCCAGTAATCATTTCCATAAGGAGCACTCATTGACCTAATTAGAGGACTTGGATTGGATGTAGGAGCTTGTACTGGATTGGAGCTGATGTGGGAAGAATGGCTGTTGCTGAGAGATTCAAGTGAATGTGGGTGGCTAGTGTTAAGGCTATGGGAGTTAGTAACAGAAGGGGTAGCTACAACAGAAGGCAGTTTGGATAGCAAAGCTTCTAAACTGCTCATAGAAGGAATGACTGATGATGGTGATACATGCTCAAGCATCTCTTGATGATTGTTCCTTGAGGTACCATTCCATGAAAATCCCCTCTCTAGGGACCTTTTTACAGCTGGTTCATACCCTGCCTCCAATGACTGTCCTTGTTGCTGTGCCGGTTTTACATCTGCAGGTGATAATAATGAGGCCTGCAACAACCAGAGCTTTAATCAAACAAGCATTGAGTTGTGTTGACAGATCATTCCATTACTATCTTTGTTTTCCAGTGCCTTTGTAAGATCATTACTAAAGTATTTTAAAACCCACTTCTCAAAAGTCAAAGCAAAACTCAAATTTTCTCAGTTTTGTAAGAGCATTACTGATCTATTTTGGAACCAAGTTCTCAAGAGTCAAAACAGCACTGTTTTTGCTAGTTTTGTAAGCACATATTGGTCTGCTTTGGAACCCACTTCTCATAAGTCAAAGCAGCACTACTTTTGCTAGTTTTGTGAGAGCATATTGGTCTGCTTTGGAACCCACTTCTCAAAAAGTCAAAACAGCACTTGCTAGTTTCAAGCCTATTAGGCATGAAAGAGTGCTTTTGAGGGAAGTCTAGCCAGAACATCATGTTTCCATGGCTGTAACTGAGAGCAAGACATGTCAATGTGCTAACATGAAAGCTCAATCCTCAGAAAGTGTAAGAAGCATGCAGCAGTATGATGATGATCATACACCATAGGCAACATGCTAGTTAATGTAGCATATGACTTAGAAAAGGGGTGATCATAAGGTTTGAGACTTCTCACTCCTTATTTCAGAGAAGAAAACTACATTCAGAAATGTCCTGATTACCACTGGAGATGTTGGGGATGACAATAAAGCACCATTAAGATAGCCACTGAGCTGCAAGTTGTTGAATCTGCTTCGAAGCTGTAAAATAAACTCGAAATCCTCTTGCACCTACTGAAGGCAGCATACAATCAGAATGCAAAGTACTGATTAAAGAATCTCAAGGACAATGGGAAAAGTCAAGAAGACACTCTACTTCATGCATCGATCCAAGTTGCACCAGCCCTTCATGCACAGCAATGACAGATATAGTCTGCACAAAGGAAGAGAAAAGCCTTCAATAGGTGAGAAGATGTTCTACTTCAGATGCAATTCTTGTATGTAGTGCATGGACGCGATGAACAAAGACCTAGTATTATTACACAATCATAGAAGCGGTTGCATTGCTGTATGTGAAGCATATAAGCATGTTGCGTGTGAAACTGCCTGTCACTTCGCAGTGATATTTCAGTAATCTCACTATAGGTAAGTTATGTGGTAAGGTTCTAGTATGTTTCAGCATTACTCACCATGCTAGAATAAACATTAATACTGCAAATCACTTAATGACTACAAACAGCTTCATTTTGTAAGGAATGGCTTGCAATTACCTGAATGCCAGACTTGAATTGTGCCTCCCAAGTCCTTGGTTGCTGTGTGGCCACAAGCAGTAAGATGTCACCCTTGTCAGTAAGGCCACATCAGAGGTCAAAACGTATTATTGACATAAGGAAAAGAAAAGCTATGGTTGCATCCAGTCTTACACTGAAATGTGATTGAGGTCTGTACTAAGTCAAATATAAGAAAGAAAGAGGAGGCAGCATACCGAGTCAATTGAATTTTGCCAAGAGCAGGCTAGATTGACTTTGTCATGCTGTGACTTTATGGGGTCCTTGTATACCCATTTGTGCCCATTGTCTGCTGATACCTTGCCCATCAATCTGATTGGTAACAGGCAAAACTTGTAAGTGTCTGTAACTGAGGATTGTCATTTCTAAGGTTTGTAAGTAAACCAATGCCCCATCCCATAACATCCCGGTGATATGAAGTACAAAGGGTAAGCTCTGACTTAAGTCTTTTAAGAAAACCTTCGGATAGAAACAGATCTGTTAGCAATATGTGATTCTTTTTTTGATACCCTTCACCATAGTTGTAGATTTCGTGTGACATCTTGAAAAACAAGTCAGGCTGCAGGCCAGGCAATCCTCTTGAAAAATCACAGAATCCATCTTCCCACACCAATATCCTGCAGCAAACAATAAAATAGGAATCCTTCTTTACAGCAGAAACTTGACTGCTTACATTCATGAGCTTCAATTTTGAGCATTCTTACCAGTTTCTTTTGTTGGCTTTAGACCGATCAAGGTACCCGCCTATCTCCCACCTGTATTAAAAGACACCTTTATGGTTGGAATCCATGGAGGTCAGAAGAGGCCACCCCACAAAATAACATAGTGACCTTGATAAGCAAGTCACAACAGTAGTCACAAGAAGTTTTAATAAATTCCTGCTACAGTTCCCACATTGTGGATTATGACAACATCATGAGCTTCTACGAGGGAGGCACCGCATACCTAGCTAGGTGTGGTTGGGGGCAGGGGGTTGCTGGCCCTGCTGGCAAATGCGGTGCCTCCCTCGTAGAAGCTCATGATGTTGAACACTATAGTGAAAAACAAGTTAAAAGAGCCCCCTTTTTCCACATGCGAAAATGTCAAAAACTTCTTGTGAGTAGAAAGCTTCTCTGCCAGGGCTATGCCATGTAACTGGTCATGCATAACTATATGACCAATATTTTTATCGTAAAACCAAATGTATGTGCAGGCAATCAAACCAAATGGTATTAACTAGTCCAGAATCAGTTGAGCATCTCCTAAATGCATTCGAGTTAATTTCATTGAGCTCAAGCTGGATGTCAACTTGGATGTTTAAGTAGAAGGGATTAACTAGGAAGAAGATGAACGGGCTTACTTGGGTGGGGGGAAGTTTCTAGGCAGGATTCTCCAGAAGACAGCATAGACCCACTGTTGAGGGTCCTTGCACAAGATTCTAAGGAACTGCTGCAGGAGATGACTGCACAAGGGCAGCCTACTGCAGAGCGGGCCATTCAAGCTGTCCATGAGGAAGGAGCAGGACACCTCGACCCAGCACGAGCTCTCTCTTAAGGCTTTCAAACCTGATGATGTTCAACT
The DNA here is from genome assembly GCF_053477565.2 of Lygodium microphyllum. Classification (NCBI taxonomy): domain Eukaryota; kingdom Viridiplantae; phylum Streptophyta; class Polypodiopsida; order Schizaeales; family Lygodiaceae; genus Lygodium; species Lygodium microphyllum. The sequence continues at coordinate 108,646,855 of NC_141154.1, read as the reverse complement.
GCAGGGCTCGCGACTGCAGCCTCGATGGTGACCCTCACCTTGCACCTTCACGTCCACCTCCTCAACCTGTCCTGTGGAGGAGGAGAAGAAGAAACACAATCTTTCGCACCACCACCCAGCAGCTCCATTTGTCATTCCTGTTGGGTCTTGCCACTCCCCAGACTGCATTCCCTTTCTTTATATCGGGGTGTGGCACCCTACTCTGCTTGATTTGTCCACTTGTAATAACCCTGCCAAAACCTGCGCCCCTAGTCATGCCAAGGACTTGAATTTGTTTATGCGAATTTCAAAATTTGGGCTCGGATTCACTTCTGTCCAAGGCGACCCTCATGCCCCCCCCCCCTCCTCCTTCCAGAGAACCCAATTCGTCCTTTTGGAAATTCTCAGAAAGGTACACTGCCTTCTTTTCATCCTTGCCCCTCTACCTGCCCAAGATAAAACTAGTCTGGTGATCTTTGTGGCAAACTCCCCCACACAATTGATATCTCTAATATATTTTCTGTCCAATATCCGGAAATGGAATGCTTATGGTGAGAAATTAGAATGCAAAGGAGGAAAAGTTTTTATTCAGATAAGCAGACAGTTCGTTAGTTGACAGGAGAAGTAGTTTTCTGTGTTTCAAACTCCATCATGTTATGTAATCACACTGTTCTTTAATATCTGTAGTACATATTTGACCTCTTTTGCCCAGAACAAAAAGGAGAGGGGAACTTTACCAGCCTCCTTTATGTCACCAAAAGAAAGCTGTTTCCAAAATTTGTTCAGTAGGTAGGCACTGGGCAGCATTGTTCATTTTAGGTGAATGAGTTTTCTTCTTCTGAAACAAAAAGAGTTCACACCAGCGTAGATAATCTCATGGAGACATTCTGGATCATCACACCAATTTCACCTTTGGAGTTTCCTTATTTCTGAAACAAAAGATTCTTACCAGCGTAGATAATCACACTGTTCTTTTACATTTAAATGATTATACATATATTATACCTATTTTTGCCCCAACCAAAAGAAGAAGAAGAAGAGGAGGACCTTAGCAGCCTCCTGTTCTGTTAATGCTGGGCATTCGCATGCAGCGCGAGCCAGTTGCGTAGTCCCAGACTCCAGTCACCACAAAACCCCCAAGCAGCACCCGAATTGCCGCGTGGCCCATTCATGATGGAAAAGTAGAATATTGTTTTTTTGTCTCCCTTGCAAGTTGCAGTGCCTCTATCATTTGTTGATGAACCTTTTATCCCTTTTGGGGTCACATTATTATACCTCCTTTTCTACTCTGCCCTTTAGTACCACCACTGGCACATACTGATTCACATCAGTGATAAAGTGTGCTCTAGCTTTTCCAGGAGAATGCATCCAAGCTGTTGCTCATCCTTAATGAAAAGGGCTGCCCAGTAAAAACCCTGCAGGTTTTGTCTATAAGGTATAATGCAGTACTGATTCATGAGATGGGTAAAGGTTGAATTCTAACAGTTGTGAGGCAATTTTGATTTTATCAGGATGTATGGTATGACGGTATGACCTCGAGGCTCATGGTGATGGTCTTCCTCCATGACTGTTGGAATAATTTGTGGATAATGAGAGCCATCGTGTTGAATCTGCTCTTTCTTCTGTTCCTTAGAACAATTCCAAGCCATACCTGCAAAAGCAGGTGGCCACTTGTAAACAGCTCAGTGATTCTTCTGTTTTCTTTCTCTTATTTTAAAAGATTAAAATGCTGCAGCTTGTTTTTTAGCCTCAGGGTTGAAGCCTAGCTATATGAAACACATGCACATACTCTCTCTTCTGCATCGAACCCAGCAGTTTGCCTGCCATCATCCTGATATTAATTCATTTATATAAGAGAACACATCTAAAACTCATTTCACAACAACAGCTTATCCAACAAGGATTTGAAGGTTCAACCCACATTTTCCTTTGTCACATGGATAAACAGACGTCTACAGCTAGAATTTTGAAATCATATGATGGGACCCCCACCTATTCAGGAAGTCAAATGGGTGGTTTTTAAAACTGGAAATATCCTTTTTTCCCTCCCCCCCCATTACTCCACCGACCCTTCCAACTTCCAAGCTCAAAAACAAACCCAAATCACCATTTTCTGTTCTCTTCACGCATATATTCTAGTGCATTTTCTCCAGCAGAAAAGGAGCCAAGGGCTACATATTGATATGAATACTATTCTATGCATGTTTTACTGCATTTTCTCCCCCTAGAAAAAGGAATAAATGGCGAAGTGTTCTTATCTCTACTGTGCTTTTGATGCAATACTTTACTGGATTTTCTGCACTCAAGAAGGCAAAAAACGATAAAAATGAAGAGTGATAAGGAGATCGTGAATCAGAAGTCAAAGGAAGCATTGAAACACACATTTGATGCACTGCAAATTCGGATAAAAAGATAGGTGAATGATTGGGAATTGATCATATATTTATGTAGATATGTATAACTCCTTTTGCAAATGTACGTTGTCCGGGAGAGTCATGACTCATGAGTCATGGCCCTCTAAGCTCTTACCTATTAATCAGTGGCAAGTGCCTCTCCTCTTCTGGAATCCGCTCTAGAGAAGAAGATATTTTCCTCTTTACGCTGGATTTATTATCATATTTCTCTCCAGAGGACAAAACCCAGCCTTTGACTCCTCGCACCCACAAGCACCAATCGTCCTGCAGCAGTGGCTCTGGGTTTGTATGGTGGCTGCTGGCAGCACATCACGTGCCTCTACGTCATGTGTTCTGTTTTGTCCCTATAAACTTATTTTATATCATCCATCCACCACCCTAGGTCCCAAGGACTCCTATTATCTATGGGATATTAGACTCCTGCCACGCGCTTAGTCTCTATTTGCACTTGTTATTATAATTTTAGTAAGTAGGACAGAAAAAGAGCATGTCACAAGGTGTAAAATTGACCTATTTGACATCTGCAATGTCTGAAACGTCTATGCATGGCTGCATTCTTACATAGAGAGAGGGAGAGAGAGAGACCAATGAATGTAGCTGAAATGGTTTAGTTCAATGCATGATGATCAGATGGTCTTCAGTTCAATTCCTACATTCACAACATTATTTAGTATAGGAATGGGGGAGGAATACTAGGGAGACTTGAACCCAAGTTAACGGGTTGATAAAACAAGTGACTTACCTCTAGGGCAACTCCTTGATTATGAGAGAGAGAGAGAGAGAGAGAGAGAGAGAGAGAGAGAGAGTGTGTGTGTGTGTGTGTGTGTGTGTGTGTTCACGTTGGTAGGAACCATCTATGCATACCTCACAACATCAAAGTTTGAAACCCTTGGTTCCTTGGTAGAAACAACCTAAGCAACCTAAGACATTTGTGCATCTAGAATGAAAAGCCAAGTATGATTCCCAAGGATAGCTATGAGGTTACCACAAACAAATTGCCAAAAATGGAATTACATTAGAAAAGAAAAGGAACTATTTAAGCATGTTTCAAAATTGTTTACCACCACAATAAAGACAAATGAAATGGTAGTGCAAGTGGGAAACACACACACACAAAGGAAATATACATGTTTCCTATTAGACCACTGATCAATGTGATCTATATTAAACATTCTACCACCACAATAAAGACAGAGAGAGAGAGAGAGAGAGAGAGAGAGAGAGAGAGAGAGAGAGAGAGAGAGAGAGAGAGAGAGAGAGAGAGAGAGAGAGAGAGAGAGAGAGAGAATATACATGTTTCCTATTAGACTCTTATTGAACAATATGGATGGAGAAAGAGTCGTGTCCATGTATCATATAGAGTGATAAGGATTTTTTAAGAGTCAATACATGTAGTGCTTTGTATTACTTATCATATTGATACATAAAAATGTGGAGACAAAGGTTTTAATGCATGTTGACTTGGTACTGGCCTTTGATTTCTACAATGCACATCGTCGAGATTTATCAATGAGTATATGTTGCTGACATGTTAGTATCACAAACATGTGAATTTGGAGATGTTTCACCATCGATTAGGAAGGGCAATGTGGATTGGCTCCAAGTAGTAATAAAGGCTATCTTAAAATGCATATCCCACATTCTAGGTTTGGAGCTAGTTGGATTCAAACTCATGTAATTAAAAACACTTGCACTAACCATGAGAGGGAGGGAGGAAATGAGAACATGCACCTTTTCATTTTTCAAGAGAAAATAGGAATGTGTCTCCTTTAATCTCAATGGTAGAAATATACAACAAAACAGGCATGCACTTTCTCATTTTTCAAGAGAAAATGGCAAAGTCATCTTTAATCTCAATGGTAGAAATATACAACATAATAAAACCATGATTAAAATGAACAATATTCCTTAGCTAATGTTATATAAAGTCTCTTTGGTTAATTTTGCATGAGGTTTCATGGACTTAATGAGAAGCCACCTCTTTCTTTTTTTGCACTAATATATAAAGGATATGTTCTTACTTGGAAAGAAAATTCTCTTGGTGAATCCTAGTCGCACTTAGACTTGGTAAGTTCTTTATATTGATGTAATGAGCATATGGCTTGATATGAATGTTGTGCCATCCATGAATTGAATAGATTCAAGTGGTTAACAAGACACATAAGTCTATCAAAAGGGTGCTCTAGATGCATGGCAACTACAGGAATGCAAAAGATGAGCTCTAGATGTTTCCCTCTTCTCATTTAAGATGTAGAATAATTATATATTTAGGGATTATTGGATGTTTAAACACATCTATTTGGTTTTAGCTCATAAAGAAGTTTTGGATATATCAAAGAGAATGGTAGCTTGAATTGACATGGGGAAGGGTTGGGTGCCCTTGGGCATTTTTAATGTGGAAATTTCAAGTGTTATTTTAGCCAATATATATGTAATGAAGCCCTTTAAGACCTAGTCGGCACTTGGCAGATATATGCTTTGCAAAAAAAATTGGAAAACATGTAGTAGGGATCTTCAACTAGTCCTTGGTTAATCAAGAGCCCTCCTAGGTAGGGATTATCTTAATGTGAAAAAGTTAATAGCAACATGCTATTAAGGTATAAGATATAGCTGTATAGATACATTAATAATTCAAAATTAGTTAGTATTAACCAAACCAATCAAAGTTAACTTAGTGACCTATAATTATCATGGCCTATTGTTAAGAGAATTTTGGTCTAAGTTTTGAAAGTGGATGATTATCTGTACATTGTAGAGTTCAATGCACTGCCTACAACGGACATGAAGAGACAGTTTATGGGAGATTTATTCAAGATACAAATAGGTTTTCTAGGTTCAAAACTAATCTCCAAAATAGTCTAAATACCCAATATTAAGTTCTAATAACTTAATGGGAATTTTGGGTGGATTAAAAGACATTCAAGGAATTACCTTGAGTGCTACAAGGAGTCTAGGCTAAAAAATACCCCCAAAAAAACATATGTTATGGAAAGTTGTTTTTTTTACTATTCTAAGATAACTTTCACAATTTTTGTCTATGCTAGCTTGTAGACAAGCCTGTCATGACCGATTTGAGCACCTAGATGACTATGTTTGTATTGATTATATTCCATTGCTTATAGGATTTGAGATTTGATGCTTTTGCATATTGTAGAAGTTTGTGTACAATAGGATTCTGATCTTTTCTTATTTAGGATCAGGTTTTATGTTGGCAATTGATTTTGAGTTGATCAATTATCTCAACAAGGGTTGGATTGATCGAATACTGTTGTTATTGACAATAATACAAAGGCTCGGCTTCAAACTCATTCGGTGCGAGATCTATTTTTTCTCTCTCATCTTCTTCTCTTCAACCTCTACTCTTTGCACCCATATTTTTGAAATCCCTATGTTTCGAGCTTTCTTCTCTTTATCCTTCAACAGTTGTGGTGAACTTGATATGAAAGCCATTGACATGGTGCAAGATGGGAGATTCATCATGATTAGATTCAAGTGATATTATTTAGTAGTTGGTGCAAAATATGAATATGATTTTGCAAGAACCACAGCAGCAACAACAAGATCAACAAAGGATGCATTCTTATGCAAATTTAGAGTCTGCAATGATAAAGGCTTTGCAATTGTAGAGCAAGATATGAAATTGTTTAATGACCGGAATTTATTTGCATATTTGCATTTGTATGCACTAAAAATGGAATTGTATGGGGTAGCTCAAATTGCATGGAGTCGATATTTTGTATGGCTCACTATGCACGAATTAAAAGCATGGATTATGGAATTGTATTCGCAAGATACTGATTAACCTATGTTTAAGAAGGCACTCAAAGAGAAATTTTACATAGAATATGCCAATCTAGTTGCAAGTAGAACCTTTTAAGAGTGGGTCATGAAGCTGACTAAAGGACTCTAGCTACGGAATTGCTTCAAGAGTTTGAAAGTGGATTTGAGTAGTTGGACATTGTAATAGGATCTTGAACCCCTGAAAATTGAGATGTTTTTGTAGGCCATAGATCCTGTTTGATAATAGAAGCTAGATCATCTGTTCGAAGATCAATCTATGGAAATAGGTTGAAAACTAAATGGCAGCATGTTAAAGATGTTGTAAATGCACTTGTCAAACAAGAAGCACAAAAAAAGGGAAAGATTGCTTATTGGGACCTTGTCTATTGCTCTTCTTCTAGCAAGACCATGGAAACCACATTTAAGCCACATATATCTATAGTTGTTCATAAGGCTAAACCTATCATTTTGACAATAAAAGAGCATGTTATGGATAATAACTGTATGCAACCAGCTCATTGTGTTCCCATTCTGGGGGAAGGCTATGAAAAGATGTGACAAAGTTTCATATCCTTTGCCACACAAAGGGCAAATTTGTGTCCCCACTCCGATGCTTCCAGCCTTCTCTTGAGTCCATATGCTTTTGTGAAGGATGAGCCACATAAGGCTTGAAATGTTTGGCTATATTGTTGTTAACCAAATTTGTTTAAATTTGAACTCCCATTGGTCTTTTAACCAGGAAATATGCCTTCTTTAATTGAGTTTTTGTATTACTTGTGTGTGGAAAGGGGGGAGGTGGGGCATGGGGGAGAGCTTCTCGTGCATCTTTCAACAGAAGGAGCTAGTACAAAAATTTCCATTAGCTTGAATGAACATTGGAACATTGTTATGCTAGATCGCTCTCCTTTCTAAAATTATTTCTATATCTTTCTAGTTAAGACTAAACTTTCACTTGCAAGGATCTGTTGTCAAGCAAGTTTTCAAAAGAGTCCCACATATCCTACTAGATTTTGAGGCCTTTCCTATTGAGCCAAGATGCTTGCTTTAGATGTTCAAGTGGGTATGGTGGTATAGTGATGTTGAGCCACCAGATGGAGTCCTTCACTTACTTGCACATGGTTTTTGTTGATTTTGTGAGTTGAAGGAAGGGTTTGAATCGAGTCTATGCTCCCCATAATTGTTTGACTAGTGGGAGGGCACCTATTGTAATAAATTGGAAGTCAACAAACATCACTACATGGGAGGGAAGGTTGCTATGAACTGCAGGGAAGTAGAGGCTTTGAATTTAGTCAAGGAGTGAACAAATAGGATGGCCCAATCTTCCTCAAGGTGGGACATGCTTCTAAGCACCCACTTGTAGGTGAGCTTGTTGGCAAGAGAGTGCATGTTTAGAATTTCGAGGCCACCTAGTATTTTCAGTGAGATATAAGTTTTCCATGCTACTTTAGGGATTTTGAACTTAGTGGAATCCCCACCCCAAAGGTAGTTTCTATAGAGGGACTTAAACTAGGACATGCTAGAGCTCGGGGACCACCAATATGATAGAAAGTATACACAAGAGGGGAGGATGATGTAATTGAGAATACTATTCTCGAGGCAAATCCCATCTTGAGATCATTCCACTTGTTGGTTTTGGTTAAGAGGATCTCCATTACCCATTGCCATCTTTGTTTCATACTTGTACCAAAACCCAATGGGATCCGTAGGAGCCGAAATACAATCCCTTCTTGGATGGATTTGCATCCAACTTCAAGCAGCCACCACCAGAGGGGGAGCTCTTTGATGAGCATTTTGACTCCTATTTTATAATGTTTTATTTTAAAGCCTGAAGTAAGGCAAAACATCTCTAAGCATGCCCAGCAAGAAGAGATAGATGCAGGGTCATTGTTCAAAGTTGAATTGATGTCATTTGTGAACAAATTTAAAATCATATCTTTGGCTCCCCCTAGTAGTCTAATTCCTCTTAAGCATCCTTTCTGATATTGCTCCTCTATCAACCACCCTAATCCATCTACAACTATAGCAAAGAGAAGAGGGGCAAGTGGGCACCCCTGTCTAATGGAATGTTTAAGAAGGAAGGGGGTGTGAGGTCTCCATTCATAGCAATTCTTATTGTTGCATTTTCGAAAACAATAGAAAAAAATTTGATAAATTCACCACCTAAACCCATGACAAGGAGGGAGTGGAGAATAAAGTCCCACTCCAACCTATCATAGTCTTGATTATTCTATTGAGTAAAATTCAATCCTACCCAAAGGTTAATTATTGCATCCAGAATATATTTGCCTTTGATAAAGCCTTTCTACTCCTTCCTTATCCATTTGTCAAGGTGGGCACAGAGCCTTCTGGTTAGTGTCTTGGCAAAGATTTTGTAGGTTGCATTTAGACAGATGATCAGTCTCTACTTGCCTAGCATCTCTTTCTCCTCCTTTTTATGGATTAGCTTGACTACTTATTCACTAATGAAGGCTAAAAGGGACCCAAACTAGACTAACTCTTTCCACACCTCCAGTAGATGGGATGAGTATATCCTTAAATGTTTTAAATATTTCATTCAATATTGAATAAATCATCAAGGCCAAGAGATTTTCCCCTTGCCAAAGTCTTTATAGTGGCTTTGCCAGTTTGAAGCTAACTATATCCACCTCTAGAAAGGTGGCTATTTCAAGGGATGCTACCTTTTTCATACATCTAGAGACATTGGCCTTAGCTTCAATTTGGGAGGGCATAGGAGGTTGAACTACACTGAATATGTTAAAAAGTGTGTGTGCACAACTCGGGTAATTTACTCATGAATATATGTGTGCATCACGTGGGTTCAAAATAAGGTATTTTTAAAGTACCAATTTTATACATTATTTACATACAGAAGGGTGTAATATAAAGGGCTTATTTATAGATTGAATAGAAAAGGGTTATGTTTTATTCAGGAAAAATTCACAGATAAGGATATTTATAAATAGGCCTTGAACGCACATGATGAGGATGTACGTATAGTAACTTCCCTGAGGTGCACAATTGCCAAGTTTTCTTCTTACCATGCTCTTTCCTTAGAAAGGGGATTTGTTGGTCTTTGCTTTGTTTTTTAGTAGTTTGAAATTCTCTTTTGTTGGTCTATCCTCTTTGTTCACCTACCAGTCCTTGAAGAATCTCTGCATGGTCTTTGCCTCAATTAGTTCCTCCCTTCTAAGAGATGTCTTCATCACGACGATGAGTTTTTCTTGGAGATTGTCCCAAGTTGATCTTCTTCTCTATCTTGATGATATCTTGACATGTTTGGGTTTGTCTCTTCTACCTTATGGTTGTCATAATATATTTGGCTTTGTTAAGGAATTCTTGAGACTCCTTAATAGCTAATATCCACGCTTGAGCTAGGTTCTTTGTGGCTAGGAAGTACTGGTTCCAAATGAAGGCAATGGCTTTTTGGACATATTGAAATTCCAACAGGGCTAGGTCAACATGAAACCAATCCGCTCTAACCATGGGGTTTCTAGAGTTGCTAAATATAGTGAAGATAGGTTTGTGGTCTGAGAGACCAATAGTTTGGAGGATCTTTTACCTATAGTAGTCAATGAATTTGCCTAAGAGTCCTAAGGAGATGTAGCATCTGTCTAGTCTGGCCTTGTAAAGGTGAGGAGGTTTTGATTATTGGACCAAGTGAAATTTATGTAGGGTGAGGTATCAATCAAAGAGTGATATCCCTTCAAGTGGGTCTAGGCCATTAGTTCTCCCGACTACCTAAGACTAACCCTCTGCCTTCAAACCAATCATCATCACTGAGAGATTCAACCATTGTTAAAGTCCCCAGTTAGTATGATAGGGCACTAATGATTGGGCCACCCCTGTGGCATATACAGAGACTACCGCTATCTCCTCCTCTAAGTTCAACATCACAACCACCCACTTATATTCAAGGTTGGTCATGAATCTCTAGTTGGAGCTACTTAGTCTATTGTGAACTCTTAAGGCTGCACCTCCGCTACCTCCATCATGATTGGTATGAGCCTAAAGGTAGTCTTTGGAATAGAGTGGATGATTTTCTTTAGGGGGACACCTTGAGTTTTCACTTCTTGAAAATAGAGAAAATCAGTGGCTAACATTTCCTAATGCATTCAATTCCTTATTACTGCTACACGAAGAGTGTCTGCCAGCCCTTTGGTATTATATGAGAGGACTCTAATGGACTTAACCATCATTTCTTGCTAAATATGGATGGATTACCCTTACCTTTGGTTCCCTTGCCTATGCTAATCGGGTTGGATATTTGCCTTAGAGAGCCTTCCGTTGTTGTTGACTATATTTATGATATTGGGAAGGGGGGAGTACTGGCTAGTTGACCAATGCTTACAACTTCTTGTTGGGTTCCCCTTGATTTTGGTAAGGATTCCTCCTTGTCTTGTGATATATCCATAGCTTCTGAGGATACTGGTTTATCTTCTAGTAGTTTGTTGAGGTCATACTCTCATTGATTTCTTTTGCAAAACCCTCTTCCTCCATACAAGCATGTTCAAAGAATTGTGTGCCACTGATGGATTCCTCTTCTGATTCAATGTCGAGAGTGGAGGGATTATCTTCCTTCTTAGAAGAAGTATGAGTGTCTTCAATGTTACTAAGCAATGCTATGTACCAATTGCCATTTCTATTCTTAGGGGCAACTTGTTTTTGGTTGTGCAAGCTTTCAAGTCCTTTGTTGTTTCTTTTTTTTGTTTATACCTTCTGAAAGCCCTAGTCATCCACTATTCGTATTGTAGAGGGGGGATCACTTTTGGGATCTTATTTCTTGTCAGCCAACCTGGCAATCTCAGATGAAATGGCCTTGTATCAAACACTTGAAACATGCATTAGGGAGATTCTTGTAAATGACTTGCTAGTTGAGGAGGATATGGCCTCTGGTATTCCTAATGATTTTTTTTTAAATTACGACTGACTTCAAGCTCAAACAAGGACTTGGGGATGCCATCTCGGTCTACAGCCTCTACCCAAGGACTTTGTCCAATGAGGAGGCTAAGGAGCTAGATAATGGTAGAATGGGTCAGGGAGGTCGGAATTCCACCCTGACATGAATTTTGGAGGGTTTGGGGCCATTGGGGGAAAATTTCAGAGACTAGTTGAAGATTGTCAACGAAGAATTCCTCAACATCCACTACCTATAGGAGAGGGTGTTGACAGCCATGTCTTTAGAGAAAGACAAAATATTTATTCAGGAGATATCTTGTAGTCTAAGCATCCACTGCCTATAGGAGAGGGTGTTGACAGCCATATCTTGTAGACAAAATATTTGTTCGAGAGATATCTTGTTGTGGGGAATTGAGCTCCCGCCATCACGTGGCTGAAATTGCTTCCCAAACAGTTAGATATGTGGTGGCTAACCACTAGAGCGATTTCTTGATTTTCTTGGAGTGAAAAAACTAAGCCTAGTTTTCCCATGTTATTCGAATTCTCACTACATGATAGAATTAAGGGTGCACCTCTATTTTAAGTGTTGCTAGGAATAACCAAAACTAGGCATGATGTGTCCATTTGCTTGGACCACTCTCAAGCACCCAAGTGCTTCTACCCAAGAGTGTTATCAACCAATACAATAGCATGCCCTCATGGGGAATGCTTATAAGGGGGACCTAGAGTCTAATCAACACAAAAATGTATGTATTATTTTGCATTGCTAAGTCAAGTCTTCTTGCAATTGAACTTGGTTGTTCCATGCAAAGAAGAGTGGAGAGAACCAAAGAGAACTATCTGCAAGAAGCAATTCTCTTTTATTTAAGATGTCAATCTAGCCATGCACCCTTATTGGCATGTTAAGTGTCCATCTAACCCATACTATTTAATGTTTGATTAAAGGTGCCCATCTAACTTTGTCCTCATATTTGCTTATTAGCCATGGCCATTGTGCATATGTACATTTAACAAAGTTCCTTATATTAAATTTTGAGAAGACATAAATGAGATAAAATCAATCTTTTGTGTAACCATTTTAAACAACACAAATGTGTACCTCTTCTTTTAAGGACACCCTCCATATGTTAGAAAAGCTACACAAAACAAGTCGAGCAACCTAATGGAATGAAGTAACATATGATATACATGTTGAATGCTAGCAACATTCTTATAAGTTCATGGATGAAAAGTTACTCCAAAAAAGGCACAATCATGCTTGTTAAGGTTGCAAACAATATGTAATAAAAAGTGTTTCAAAAACAAAATTATGTTTAAATTTCATAACACGATGATAAAAGCGTCCCTAGAATAAACTTCTTACATACAAAACTTTTATATCATCATTAGCGATGAAGGATCTTGCGAAAACATAAGGTAAAAAGCCATTATGGGGATTTTTAATTTGTGAATATATGCCATGATCAACAATGTAAGAATTAACCTTTTAGAGCTCTCTCTCCTCCCTTCATTGGACTTCATTAGATGTTTATTACAATCTATATAAAGTTTGAACTTGCACATGTCCTTGAATTTGCAAGATGTCATTTATTATCTCCTTTTCTTTCTCTTAAGTTGATAAACTTGCATATGGTAGGGCTCCTAGATTTTTGACAATGAGGAGCTAGAAGTCTGAGGCATCACGCAGCCTCAAGCCCTTGAGGCTATTTGTTGCTCTTTAAGTGCATTGAATAGCTTGGCCACATGGCTACAATCTTCCATACCTTACATGCATGTGGGAGGATGTATGCCAAGATAAAGTGACCCTTATGCACTTTAGGTCCATTGGCCAATGCTTCTTCTTGCTTAATTGGGTTCAATGGCCAAGTGGGCCTGGATGTTCATAAGCATTGTTGGATTTGAGGAAAACTTTGAGCTTGTCCATCCCACTAGACCACAAATTTCTCAACTCAAGCAATCATCCATGAATCCCCTATGTTGACTACCTTCTCTTCCCTACCTCTGACTAGAAGGATGGCTAGTTTGGGATAGTAGTAGCTAAGGTGCTTGATCATGTGAAGTTTTATTATCTACTTGTAATTAAGTACTCACTAGTGTGAAAAAGAAGGCCTCCTTCATGTGGACCCCCCAACCCACCCCCAAGAAGGATCTCCTCTTAGAAAAGGATAATACTTCAAATGACAAGTGCAAGCAAAAGATTGAGGAAGGAAAAGCAAGTGAAAGACCTCCCCTAAGAAACTTGCAAGGAAGCCAATGGTGGAGTGAATGAAATGCCAATGGATTATAGCATGATGCTACTAACAACTTTAGATATGACTATCTAAAGTTGAGTAAGACCATGCATGAGACTTCTAGGAAGCTGAAGGCCCTCAATTAGAATGTCGGGGGCTCATGCATGCAAAGCACAAAAGAGGCTTGCAACAAATAACTATTGTAGATGAAGCTAGACATTTTTGGGCTACAAGAGGTTTAGGGAAGGAAAGTCTAGACCTCAAAGAGTTCTTAGGATTGTGTGCTTTGCTAATATGTATGGTTAATATGTAGAGAAGTCTCCTTATTTGAATTAAGGGTGAGTTGAAAGTCAACTTCACTTCATCTAATGATGTAACATCATCACAACTCATGTGTTGGGGGGTCTAAGTCCTTCTTTAGTCTTTGTGTACACACTTAAACCTCGTGATCAAGAAAGGAAGTGAAATTTCATCAAGGATGTGATAAGACAAAAGTGTGCCATACTTTTGCAAGATTGGAATATGATTCTCTATGAGAAGGATAGGTCACACAAGTCAAATACCATGATTCATGATGAAATATTGAACTAGGAGGGAGACCCTAGAGGGAGAGGGCATAGGCTTCTTCAATGGCAGTCGCATCAAGTGGTACTACCCTTCCACGCACCCATTACATCAACCTTCAATCCTAGAGTCCCATGTCAATGTATGAGTGGCCACAATTACAAAGATTGAAGATGAGGATGAGGAAATAGTGGAACCAGCTTACCTAAGTATAACAGTCACTACCAAGCACCAACCATCCTCAGCACACTAATCGATGAGGGAGCTGACTTTAGTGTCCTAACTCATGAGCGTTGGACCCAAATTGGCAAATCGCATTTGTAGCCCACTAATGCCAAACTTAGCCCATTTGGGGGCCGATCATATGCACTCTTGGGAAAGTGCAACGTAGCAATCTCTATCGAGTCTAAGAGCATACCAATGATCTTTTATGTGTTGCCAAACACTAAAGATGTAGGTATGGAATCGTTGTTAGGATACGTGTTCAAAAAGCAAGCTCATTGCAATGTCGACTATGAGTCCTAGCGCATTCACCTTGCCATAGGCAATGTGTGTATAGTCACCAATTTCAACAAGCTGAATACTCCTATATCTCTCCCTTCCAACTCAGTAAAACCCAAGCAAGGCACCTATATTATGTTAGAAATCAAGCTCACCGTCAGTGTGTCTTCATCTATGGCCGACATCTATGACAGCTAGTGTGTACAGCTATCTACATGTGACTACATTAAATAAGTCGGGTTAGTAGTCAGTCAGTGACCTGACTAGAGTTAGTCAGTCTAGTCTACATTTACACTAGGTCACTTTATCTTGTAGTGTGTGTGTGCTTTTTAGTTTAGTGTGTGGAAATGAAGGAATGAGATTGAGAGCTTGAAGGCTCATGGATATGGAGTCTTTCCCTTTCTCTCTCTCTACTCCTTGAACATGGTATCAGAGCTTCATCCATGAGGCTGTGGGAGAATGGGCATGACAACTTGCAGTGCAAAGGAGATGGAAGTAAGGAATGAGGAAGAAGCTGGACACTTGCAAATGAAGCTATAGTCAAAGGAAGGAATCAGTGTGGACTGCTTCCTGAGTCTGAAAATGGTGGACTGCCTCCTGAAACCTGTGTTTGAAAATCATGGACTGCCTCCTGAAACCCGTCCTGAAATCGTGGACTGCAACCTGTGTCTGAAAATCGTGGACTGTCTCATGAAAAACAGCAACCTGTATCTGAAAATCTGCGCCTGCTGATCTGAATGGACAGCAACCTGTATTTGAAAATCTGCGCCTGCTAATCTGAATGGATAGCAACCTGTATCTAAAAATCTGTGCCTGCTGATTTGAGTGGATAGCAACCTGTCAATCTTCAGTGGGGCACCTGGACAAGGTTCATAGAGCATGTATGCTCACTATTGAAGGTATTTGAAGTGTGCAAGGAGTAAATGCTTATGTGGGAGCTCTGTTATGAGCTGGAGTGACAAACACAGGCCTGTAATCATTTCTGAACTGCTGTAAACATGAATGGACAGCATGCATTCAATCATTACTAACACACAGGAGCCCTGTACTACACTCAGAAAGCATCTTTGGAGCACAAGAATGTGTCAAAGCATGTATACATTGGATCAAATGTCTTGGAGCTGAGATCTCTTGCTCAGAATACTCAGATCTAAAAATCAATGACAGGTTGAAAACTATCATACACAGTCAATGACAGAATACTCAGATCTAAAAATCAATGACAGGCTAAAAACTGTCATACACAATCAATGACAAGTAATGTGCATTACTGAAGCAATACAGGTCATCTTGGGGGTTCCATCATCTATATGAACTGGCCTATACATGCTGAATGCATGGAGAATTGAAGCAAGCAATGAGCATCATTGAAAACTGAATTTTGAAGCTGAAGTAAATGCAGTTACACTGTCCTGGTTCATTACAAACAGCTCATGAGGTTTATGCCATTGGTCAATGAAGACAGGTTGTCTATGCCTACTCAGATGCTCATGTATTGAACTTGCCACTACAAGGTAAATGTATGACATGGTCAAAAGACATTTTGGAGCTGCTTGGAGCTTGGTATGCTGAATTCTGGTTGACTGCAACCTGAAACTGAATTTGTTGACACACTCAGTTTTGGACTTGAAATTGCTGCTAGCTACTCACAGTTTACAGTTTTCAAATTGCATGTATGTACCCTGGCAGTGAGGTTACATAAGCTTAAGCTGAAGCAAACACATAGCTTATGTATTGACAGTTATATCTACAGTTGAGACCACTTGTTTGAGGGTTGTTTTGGGGTGTCAGTGGGCTAAAATACCCTGGTTTTTTTCTGCAATTTAGTGCAAAAAACTGTCATAAACTGTTACAGACTGAACTTAGTCAGTCATACTTATTGGACTACAGGGAGTCAGGCACTTGATAGACAGTCTATTGCATCATGGCTAATGCACATGGGACTGACAATATCACTCAGATAGTTGGAGAGAAGTTGGATAATAAGAACTTTACATTATGGAAATTCAGAATGAAAAACTTTCTGGTTGGCAGAGGTTATTGGGATTTATGTACAGGAGATGAAGTTGCTCCTGAGTTGCCTACACACAATCCAACAAATGAACAAAAAAGAACCTACAGGCTATGGAATGAAAGAGCATGCAAGGTGCTTCATTGGTTTTCCTTATGTATATCTGATGCTATGGTAATTCAAATCACTGGATGTGAGACTCCGAAGGATGCTTGGGACATACTGATGAAAAATTATGGAACCATGACACATGCAAGAAAGATCCAGTTGAAACAACAATTCAACAACATGTCTAGGAATGGCAAGAGCATCCAGACGTATACCACGGAGATTAAGACCATAGCTGATCAACTTGCTACTATTGGCTCAAGTGTATCAGAAGATGATATGATTGTTGTTGCTTTGAATGGCTTAGGCAAAGAGTACAAAGCTTTTGACACTTCCATTTCTGTCAGAGAAGAGCCCCCTAGCTGGGAAGAGCTAGTTGCTTTGTTGCTGCATGAGGAAGTCAAACTTGTTTTGAATATAGGTTCTAGTGCATCTCAGAGTAGAGACACTGTGTTGTACTCTAGCAAGCGTGGCAGAGGATCTAGAGGTCGTGGTTCATTTCGAGGTCGTGGTGACACTCGTAATACTTATGGACAGCAGCAGCAGCAGCAGAGTAATTGGCATGGTGCAAATAACAAGGCCAGCGTGGATCTGGTGGGTTTAGAGGCAGGGGAGATCACCTTGAGGAAGAGGAGGTGGATCTGGATCTTGGCAGTCTACTGATCAGTCCAACAAGGAGAAGGACTGTCATTATTGTGGTAAGTATGGGCACATAGCGAAGGAATGTTACAAAAAGTAGAATGATATGAAGACAAAAGGGAAACAGCATGGGCATTATCATCCTCTAGTGGTGGTCAAGATGATCAGGTTGATAGACTCTTTGCCATGCAGCATGTGTCCAAGACTGCGTCAAGGCAGAACAAAGATGACAAGTGGTACATTGACTCCGGTGTGTCAAACCACATGACCCCGCATGGAGAGTGGTTTGATGAGATGGTTGCAGGTACACATGGTCATGTATGTACTGGGGATGATACCCAACATGACATAAAGCATAAAGGGATTGTTCCATTGATGATGCCTAATGGCAAGAAGAAAGGCATGCATGATGTCTTACATGTACCGACCATAACAAAGAATTTGTTGTCTGTGGGTCAAATGGCAGAACAGAATCTGCAAGTGAGGTTTAACAAGGATGGATGTTTCATTGAGGAGTATGGAAATGGCTGCAAGCTAATTGCCAAGGGCAGAAGGGATGGTAGGATGTTTACTTTGGAAGCGACCATTCCTGAACTTAAAGCAGCTATGTTTGCTCATGATGAGAGTGCCATCAGAGATGTAGAGATCTGGCACAAGAGAATCGGACATGTCAATGTACAAAAGCTAAAATCTATGCAGCAGAAAGAAGTAGTACTTGGATTACCTAAATTCAAGTATAATGATTTTGGTCATGTATGCCCTGCATGTCAGTTTGGGAAGCAGGCACGGTTTCCTTTCATGAGACATGTAAAAAACAGCACTAGGCCTTTACAGTTGGTAGACTCTGATGTCTGGGGTCCTTCACATAATGCTTCCTTTGGCGGTGCACGATATAATGTCTCATTTATTGATGATTTCAGCAACACACTTGGCTTTATATCTTGAAACATAAGGATGATGTGTTTGATGCATTCAAAGATTTCAAGAAACATGCTGAAAATGAATTGGGCTGTTACATATCATGTTTGAGATCAGATGGAGGAGGTGAATATGTCTCAAACTACTTTGACAGGTATCTTGCTAAACATGGGATCAGAAGACAGCTCACATGCAATTATACACTGCAGCAAAACGGTGTTGCAGAGAGGAAAAACAGGGTTTTGATGAAGTCAGCTAGAGCTATGCTGAATGAAAAATGTCTGCCAAATGGTTATTGGGCTGAAGCAGTGGTGACTGTTGTATATGTGCTGAATCAAACCCCTACAGCAGGGATTCATGATGTCACTTCGTATGAACGGCTGTATGGTCATAAACCTGATATTTTACACTTGAAGGTATTTGGTAGCATTGCATATGTGCATATACCGGATGAGAAGAGGAAGAAATTGGATCCTAAGGCAGTGAAAAGTGTGTTTATTGGATATGCACAGGAATGGAAAGCTTATAAGTGTTATGTACCTTCTACGCATGAGACACTCATAAGCAGAGATGTGGTATTTGATGAGTTAGCATCTTGGTATGGGAATCCTGTTGCAGTGCCTACTGATGGCTCACCCAGTATGTGTCATGCTGAAAATACTCCTTCAGAGAGTACTTCCATGACTGGTCAGAGAGGTGATGTATCATCTACAGTGAGTCCTTGGACAGGACGATTACGGAGTCGCACTACTGCATCCACTGACACGGATATGTCAGTGAGGGGGAGAACAGATAAGGGAAAAGAAAAGGTTTTTGAAGATGTAACAGGTCCACTCACTGCAGGTTATGATTCATCTAGCAGTGACAGCTTAGATAGTGAATTGGGGATTCCGTCTATTATGACGCCAAGTGCTAGACAGAGCCGTTATGTGCCGCCTCATGAGAGGCAAGCTCACAGTGAGCCACAGCTCAGGAGATCAGAGAGGGTCAGACGACCTGTTGACAGGTATACTTACACTGGATATTCAGCCCGTCATTATGCTTATATGACGAAAGTAATAGGTTTTAGAGAACCAAGTAAGTTTGATGAGGCAGTTTCAAATGAGAATTGGCATGCTGCTATGGATGAGGAATATTCAGCTTTGGCTGAAAATTGTACATGGGATTTGGTACAGTTGCCTGAGGGCAAAACACCTATTGGATGCAAGTGGGTGTATAAGGTAAAATGTAAATCAGATGGATCATTGGAGAGATATAAGGCCAGGCTGGTTGCAAAAGGGTATGCGCAGCAGTATGGTCTTGATTATGAGGAGACTTTCAGCCCTGTAGCAAAGATGGCTACAGTTAGAATTGTGATTGCTTTGGCAGCAGCTAGAGGCTGGAAACTATGGCAGATGGATGTAAAGAATGCATTTCTCAATGGAGAATTACAGGAAGAGGTTTACATGGAACAGCCTGAAGGCTATGTACATCCAGAATTTCTAGCACATGTATGTCGGCTGAAAAAGGCATTATATGGGTTGAAACAGGCACCCAGAGCATGGAATGCTCGCATCAACAGTTATTTACAGCAACATGGTTTCCGATTGGGAGATGCTGATCATAGTCTGTTTGTGAAGAAGACAAATAGTGGCTATGTTTTTCTAGTTGTCTATGTTGATGACTTAATCATTACAGGAGATGATGAAAATGGGATTGCTGAAATAAAGACATGTTTACAGACTGAATTTAAGGTCAAGGACCTTGGAGAGTTGAAATACTTTTTGGGGATTGAGGTTGTCTCTACACCTCGAGGCATATGGCTGCTACAGAAGCAGTATGCTCATGACATGTTACAGAAATATGGTATGGCTGATTGCAAACCTATGGATACGCCTTTGGAGCAGAATGTCAAGCTGCAGATTGATGTTGGGACAGAGATTGAGAATGTTACTATGTACAGACAGATGGTAGGCAGCTTGATCTATCTCACGATCACTAGACCTGACTTGACTTATGCTGTGGGGCTGATCAGTCAGTTCATGCAGAAGCCTCGCAAACCACACTTGGATGCAGTCAGAAGAATTCTGAGATATGTAAAGAGTACCACAGATCATGGGCTGTTTTATGCATATGGGAAACCCCTTGACTTGATGGGGTACACTGATGCTGACTGGGCTGGTTGCACGTATGACAGGAGGTCAACCAGTGGCTATGCATTTGGATTGGGTAGTAGCATGATCAGTTGGCAGAGTAAGAAACAGCCTACAGTTGCATTGTCTAGTACAGAAGCAGAGTATCGTGGTGCGGCCTTAGTGGCCTGTGAAGCTAAGTGGTTACAGAAGTTACTGAATGGCTTGGGAGTACACTTGGACAGCAAAGTCAAGCTGTACTGTGACAATTTGAGCAGTGTTATGTTAGCAAGCAATCCTGTTTATCATGCAAGATCAAAACACATTGAGGTTCACTACTATTTCATCAGGGAAATGGTTTTAGCATATCAGATTGACTTGGAGCATGTGAAGACTGAAGACCAGGTAGCAGATATCTTTACCAAATCACTTGGTAAAAATAAGTTCATTCACTTTAGATAGCTACTTGGAGTGATGCAAATGATTTGAGTTTTGTTTTTGAGCTTGAGGGGGAGTGTTAGAAATCAAGCTCACCGTCAGTGTGTCTTCATCTATGACCAACATCTATGACAGCTAGTGTGTACAGCTGTCTACATGTGACTACATTAAATAAGTCGAGTTAGTCGTCAATCAGTGACCTGACTAGAGTTAGTCAGTCTAGTCTACATTTACACTAGGTCACTTTATCTTGTATAGTGTGTGTGCTTTTCAGTTTAGTGTGTGGAAATGAAGGAATGAGCTTGAGAGCCTGAAGGCTCATGGATATGGAGTCTTTCCCTTTCTCTCTCTCTCTACTCTTTGAACATATTAGTAGGCCAAACAGGACATGATATACTTAGAACTTTCTTTGCTGATCCATCTTTACTGGGTTTAGCTCTAGAGAGGTTATCTTCATTGCCTTCAACTCTAGAGAAACCCCATTTATCATATTTATCTCTCTTGAACTACTCAATTCAAAACCAATAGGTAATTGGAGAAGCAAAGAGACTTCCTTCTCTGCAAGAGTTCTTCAAAGAGAGACATGCCTAGCTACAATGTCTTCCACAAATAGCATCACACCCCCTACTACCCTCATTATTACCAACATCCATCCTCCTTCACCCATTTCCTATTTTCAATTCATCTGACTTTGATTGAAGTAATGTTATTACACACTCCATGCTTCAAGAGCTTGGATTTTCAATCCAAGCTAATATCGCAATTGACCATGCAAGAAATCCACTACATGACAGCATTCTTGTGAGCCCCCAAACTATCATTCTATCACTCAAGCACTCCAAAGTAATGAAACTCCTTATTGGCAAGCTACCATGACTGAAGAATACAAGGCTCTCCTTCAAAATCACACTTGGACATTAGTTCCTCTTGGATAGTCAAAAATCAATTGCAAATGGATTCTTCAAAAAAAGCTCAAACCAAGTGATACCATTGACAAGTACAAAGCCTGCCTCTGGTAGCTCCAGGTTTTGAAGATATAGAAGGCCTACATTATATAAGTACCTTCTCTCCAATGTCATCCATGACATCTTTACGAGTATTAGTTTCCATGGCTACTAAATTCAAATTGCTTTGGCATCATGTAGATGTTAATATTGCATTACTCCATGGTCACTTAGAAGAAGAAATTTACATGTTTCGACCTTCTCACTTTGTAGATTCAAAATATCCTAACCATGTTTGTCTTCTAAATAAAGCTCTATATGGTTTAAAATAAGCATCCAAGTAGTAGTATACTCGAATTCATGCTTCACCTAGTACACCATGGTTTTAGAAGGCTAAATACAAATCATAACATTTATATCCTCATGCAAGGCAACATAGTCATTATCCTAGGGCTTTATGTTGATGATATTCTTATCCTAGTTAACTCATATTATGCCATGTCAAGATCTAAATCGATAATATCCTCATAATTTGCCATTATTGATTATGGTCCTATGCATTATTGTCTTGGCATTGAAATACATCAATCACTTGCATCCATTAAAATGCATCAACATGCATATATCTAGAATATTCTCTCCCGCTACTCCACGAAAAGTTGTAATCCGATAGTAAATCCTCTTACTCAAAATCTCCAACTCAGTCCATCTTCATGTCATTCTCTCTCCACTAAGCAAGCCAGAGAAATGAAAACTAGACCCTATATGGAAGCACTTGAACACTTAAGCTATTTAATCACTTGTACGCGCCCGAATTTGTGTTATGCAAGACATATTCTTTCAAAGGCTATGCATTAGCCAATATGCGAGCATTGGAAGCAATTGAAAAGAGTCTTGAGATATCTCAAGGCCACATCTCATGTGGGACTATGCTCTACTACCAAAGCACACGATGAGTTTATCTTAATTTTTGAATGCAGATTGGACTAGAGACCTTAATGCTAGGAGATCTCTTAGATGCTTTATTGTCACACTAGCAAGTGGTCCCATCTATTACAATACCAAGCAATAACAAATGGTAGCTCTTTCTACTACTAAAGCAAAAGTCGTGGCATGCAGTATGGCAACATAAGAGGTGATCTACATTAAGAAATTCCTAGAAGACATTAGTTTTGGTTACCACCCTTAGCCAATTCCTATCTCCACCGATAACAAAGCATTCATTTCTGTGGTTCAAGAATCGAAATTAAGTCTTAAACTCCATCATATTGACATGAGATATCATTTTGTATAAAATTTACTAGAAAACTCTCATATTACACTTGATTATGTTCCCTCTTGTGACAATGCTATTGACTTCCTTACCAAATCAATTCCTCACATAAAGCACAAAATTGCAATGCAAATCCATACAATAAAGAAGCAAGACAGCCATAACTATAAATTCCAAGCACTATCCAAGTCCACTGATCAGTAAATATCCTGCATATCAAATGCAAACAAGCAATCACAGCTCAATAGACAACTGCCAAAACAATGGAGTAGTTCACTGCTCAATACCTGTAAGTGCATCCAAGTAATAGCCAAGATCCATAATCAGAGCATCAAATCCCATATAGCATCCAAGGTCGTAATGGAAAAAGCCAAGTCAATGTTCAACTGCTCAAGGGAATACTCCAATGAATGTCGAGACGAGCTCAAACAACTGCCATCCACAGCCAAAGCATAAAGCATTCACCAAGACATCATAGCCCGTATTGGGTAGCCTAGGCACAAACCATGTCATAGATGAAATGCCAGCTGCAAAGAAGTGACAGTCAAACCCAAATCGAGCTCTAATCTCATCTCAAAAGTATTTCAGAGCATAAATAAGACATGTGGCATAGTCCAAGTACATCATGACATCATACCAAGTAGCCGGGAGCACCTTGTAACCAATAGGCATAACCCAATTGTAGCATAAATAGCTTCAGCCCTAAAGTTTCTAGCAACAAATTACAGTCCAAATCTGAGCAAATTATTGCTCAATCCAAGCTCAAATCCATAGGCAAACCATAGGCATACATTCCCATGTGTATAGGCACCAACCGAGCATAATCGGGCATCAAATGCCAAGACCTGTAAGCATAAAATTGAAGTAACAGGTGGCTGCCCTGTTTTGGATAGATCTGAGACTATTCAAAATAGTCAATGGTTGAGCTAAATCAGCTCCAAATGCATCTCACATAAGAGGCATAACATCCACAAGTGATCCGGTATCAATAGACATCAGTAGAAGCATCACATAAGCCATACGCATACAAATACATGTTGTCTCAGACCTGAAATCTGTTGCAAAATATTTTGTCATCATAATTTGGCAAATTCGACATCGCCATCGCATTCGGAGCGTGCCAAAACCCCAACGTAGACTCTTACCTTGCCTGAATTGGGTTCTGAATGCCCAAGATATGACAAAAAGAGTGATTTTTGAGCCATTTTTGAAAACAGGCGCAAATAAAACATGAGCATGATGCTCTACTTGAGGGGCCAAATCAGGGTGGGTAGGAGATAAGCAAGAGCCCAATGAAGGGCTATAATAGGCCTACACAAGCCTAGGACAAGTCCAAGCAAGAGATGAAGAGAACAAGCTTCAATGATGGAAGCTATGGCTACCTCTTCATGAAACCCTGTTGTTCATGTCAAAGAATGGCTGAGAACTGAGTGAGAAGCAAGCTCTCATACCTCATGTAGATGCTAGGAAGAGCTCGCGAAGGAGTGGCTCTAATACTAGTAGAAAGGGATACAGGAGACGCAGGAGACGCAGGAGACGCAGGAGAGAAGAGCACACACAATGTAGGTGCTGTCAACAATGTTATGACAGCCTTATTGTACTTTCATATATATATATAAATAAAGAATATAGCCGGTCACTGTACACGGGCAGGTCCAAGAGCCTTTTACCCCAACAAACAGAATGCTAATGGTGGTCCCCAACATGTGATGATGTGGAAAAAGGGGGCCTTGTTGAGATGGGGGCCATTCTCATTATGGTTAGGCAACATCATCACCTCTACAAGGGTTAAAACCACTAAAGCTACAAGAACCTAAGAGTGAGGAGGATGAGTGTGTCAATTATATATGCTAAGAGAGAACTGCGATGACTTTTCACATGACATCGATTACAGACTATTGTGCTATGTCAAGGATTTGTTATATGGCCTTAAGGTCCATTGGCAAACATGAAGTGGTGTATATCCTCATATTAATGAAGTGGTGTGATGACTCATGTTAATGAGTGTAGTAGCAACCTATACAAAGGTGATGTCACAGACATGACATGATCAAGTGTATGGATTAATTCTTGCCCATCCCATATGAATCCACATCCCATGTGAATGCACCCTTAACACAAGAGATCCTCAAGCCAACCATGTGAATGCACCCTTGCCATGTCATCATAGAACCTTCTAGAAGAAATGCCATGTCATCACCTACATCATCAATGATGTCATCATATAACCTTTTAGAAGATATGCCGTGTCATCGCATGTATCATCAATGATGTCATCATGGAACATTCTAGAAGATCTTTAGCCGACAACCTCCAACACATATAAAAGGAGGGGCTCACCATAGAGCTCCTCAATCTTGCCAATGCCAGTTTTGGGAGCTTAAGGAGTCGAGACCTCCAAGTAAGTAACTTCGAGTTCCGACTCTAGTTCTTGTCTAGTCATGGTATGTAGTCTTGTCTTGTCTTTCGTTATACTCTTGTTGTCTTGTCATCTTGTAATCTTGTAGTACAATATCTTATCTAGTATTGTCTTGTATCTTATTCATCCTCATGGAGGGAGATCTTGTAATTCTGATATCTTGTATCCATACCTACAATCATGGGTTGTGGAATCCTTCATATCCTATCGAGTCATGTTGTCTATACCTACGGTCCCACGTTGTGGGATTTTCCATATCTTGTTAAGATATCATTGTACCTTGTGCACCTACACATGGGATTATCTTGTAATCAAATTTCTTCTAGCAAATCTTGCATCTAATCTAGTCTCTTGAGCATAGTCTAGTACTCTTATAACACTATACAAACAAAACAATTAATACATTTGGTGTTTTTCCTCTCTATCTCTTTACCTCTCCTATACTCCCTCTCTCACTCTTACAATTTTAGTTGTTAGCATATATTCTATCCCTTGCTCAAATTGGCCTAAGACTCTCTTCTCTCCCTTTCCCTTGCTTAAGTGTTACATTCCCATCAGACCAAGACTATAGCATGTGTATCTAGACTGGCCACAACTGGACTTTTCCATATGAGCTTATCTATGTAACAACAATTCTAAATAATTGATTTCTTGAAATTAATAAAAAAACTTGGCTCTAATACATAATCCATTAGGGGGAATTTTAACTTAAAAAGGGCATTGTAAAGATTTTGATTAGAGCTGAAGGAAATTTATTTTTCTTAATCAAAGGAGCAAGGCCATAGTACTATGATGAGGGAAAGGGTGGTTTTTCTTTCAAGTGAGTAATTTTGATTACATTAAGAATAAGAACTGTGCTTTGAGATCATAGCTCACAACAAGCGGTGCTTATCCTAGTGATAACTAGTGTCTGTACTATTTCATTGTCCTTTTTTGTAGTTCTCCATGTAAAAGAAAGAAATTAAGCAAAGTTCCTTAGCTTCAACCTTTGGCATATGTTGCCAAAGTTGGCATGTTGCTTCTAGGTAGTGGTTACAAATATGTCCTTCCTCATCCCTTGTTACTGGCTATCCATTAATCCCTTATTACTAGCCAAGTATGGAAGGTATTGAAGTTGTTCACATTCCTTCAACAAAAACCAAGATCTAATTGCATGGCTACATAGGTTAACATTTTAATTTTGTTATCAATTTCCTTATAACATTCCATTACTAAGTGTTTATCAACTTGTACCTTCTCTTTAGCTAAGTCCATAACACATTTTTCGTCCACTTGGGTTTCAAGTTTTTGGGAGGTTCCAATCAAGTGTGACATGCTAGATCTTATAGATGGTAGTGGTGCTTGCAACTTTAGTGTTGGTACTTTGTTGAGCTACTATGGTTTTGTTCTAGGGCAAAGTTCATTGTTCTAGTCACAACTAGGGATGTGACTATTGGCCTCCCACTTTAGCGTGGGAAGTAGCAACTATTGCAAAATTGGTTGATTTGATTGTGGGGGAAATTGAGGAAAATTGTGCAACTAGATCCTTGGATAGGTTGGAAGTACTCTTGGTATTACTAATTTTAGGTGTGCTTTCAATGATAGTTCTACCTTCCTTTTGCTTCTCCTCCTTCGTTCATTTTCCTTAGGATTTGCTTTCACAAGGCTATTGTTGTTGTGTTTTATATTTCTACTTTGGTGATGATGGTTTTGACTCAAGAGACATTAATGATTTGGTTGAACTAGTGGGGTTGTGGTTGGTTGTTCCTTTTCTACCTTCAATGTTTCTTTTGTCTCCTTATTTTCCTAACTAGAGTGAGCAGTCGTGCTAGGATCTTTTGTGTCTTTACCTTGAGGAAATGTCTTCTTAGGAGCTTCACATATGGCTTGGGTGACACTCTCAAAGATACATTGTTGAACCTCAATAGCACATGTCTGTGCCCCATAAGGGTTAGTCTCTTTAGGTTGAGTGATTGCGATAGGCAACTATTGTGGAAATTGTTCTTTCATAGGAGATATGTCAAGAATCACGATGTGGGGTTGATCATGGTGTGTACAAAATGATTGATACATTATCACGGAGGATTGTAATAAACAAGGAACTCCATGGCTACAAAGAGAAGGCAAACAATATGCACACTCAACAAATGTTCTCTTCTTGTTTTTTTTTTTTTTCCATTGCATACAATGGCTATACTTTTATAGAAGAGATAAGGCCTCATTTATGTAGCCTCACACTTTCCATGTGTGTTCCCATGTGACACCATACAACCCACACTTTACATGTGTGCACCTATGTGGCACGCTTCACTCCACATCTCTCATATATATTCATGCACCATACAATCTTAAGCACATAAGAGTGCTTTCACATATACACACCTGCAAACACCGAAGCTTACATTCTCAACACCCCCTCTTAAGCGAGGTGTTTACTTTACCTTATCACCCATCCAATGTAGCATTGCATGACCGCAATCGCTACTACCTTTCAACACTCCCCCTCAATGCTATATTGGAGTGTTTACATGACTAGACACATCTAGTCCACCATATGCATGTTTTATGTGCGTGTACAATGTTCGTTTGAGCACCACTTGCTCAGGTGAACCTACCCCATCCTTTTTGAACAATCCTAGATGTTCGGGAAAGGTATGACAAACCTCAAGGTGCAACAATCATGTGCACACACCACGCACTCGCAAAATTCTTTTTGAGATATCAATCTCGGGCAGAGAACCCCGCACAAGCCAATTCTTGTGCAACCTCGTCTCAAATAGACTCTTTTGAGACACACATGCATGTAGATACATTCATTTTGAGCCTCTAGGTGGGCTCGGGTAGAGTACCCTCATACCATGGGTGAGTAAATTGCATGCTTCTAAGCATATAAGCTTAGATATGAATTCATTGTGGCTCTTGTTTATGATGTGGGAACAACTACTCACAAAAATATTCATTTTCATGAAAAACTCACGATAAGAGTTTATCCTTGTGAGACAGGTGGCACCTTATCATCTCTCATCTTCTTCTACATCGTTTTCTTTCATTTCTCCTTCTGCTACTGTGCTGCTTGGGTTTTGTGGGTGTTCTTCATTGATGAAGATGGCATTGGGGAGGTTAGAGTTGAGGTAGGTAATGAGGAGCTCGAGGGCATTATTAAGGTTGGAGATGATCTGGTTGAGTTAGGTGGAGCACTCATTGTTGACACTCCACTAGCGCCCCAGTGCTAAAATGGGATGTATCCCAGCTATGACGGGATGCACCCCACAGCTGCGATGGGATGTACCCCAACAGTCGCATCTTCTAGTATTCTAATGCCTATGACTATAGCTTTGGCATAAGGCATTTTGGCCTGCAATAGCGATTCTGTGGGTTACACAATCTTATGCGACATCCATAGCCATACAATTGTTTTGCACAGACTCTTCAATAAAGTACCTACAAAAGTGCCTGAGCTCATGTCCATAGATGTGATACTTTGATATTTCTGAAGTTGACCTATTATAGTAGCTACTTTCGCTCCTTCTTCTGCCCCTTTCTTCTTCTTCTTCTTCCTTCATGAATGCCACTAATCGAGATCCAGAACAGCGTTACAGAGAGAGCAGGTAACGCTCATTCAATAAAGCATTAATAAAGCCTTCAAATCAAACTGACCTTTAATAGCCAAATAGAGAAGCATTTCCTGTTCTGAAGGGGTGTCTTCCAAGCCAAGTCTTCATTTGTTGTACAGTCAACGGTCCCGACTCTTGAATGATAGAGAGCTCTCTCTCTCTCTCTCTCTCTCTCTCTCTCTCTCTCTCTCTCTCTCTCTCTCTCTCTCTCTCTCTCTCTCTCTCTCTCTCTCTCTCTCTCTCTCTCTCTCTCTCTCTCTCTCTCTCTCTCTCTCTCTCTCTCTCTCTCTCTCTCTCTCTCTCTCTCTCTCTCTCTCTCTCTCTCTCTCTCTCGTATGCCGCATTCTTTTCCTTAGAAGCCCTTCGAGCTGGACCCAGCCTCTAGCTTCGCCATTCTTTCACGACTTCTTCTCCATTCCCTTGTGGGCCTTTGAAATCAACATGCTCTCTTGACACTGCATCTTTATGGGCTTCACCTTCTCATAACTTTCTCTTTGCAACACCTTGTTTGCAAGAAACTCTTTTTGTTGTACTAGTAATATCAACGGGCTTCTTTGAAGAGCCCAATAAAGAGCTAATAGCTTCTGAATCAGAGACTAAGAACTTCTATCTTTTGACCAAGAATATCAACAGGCTTCTCCTCCTCTTCACTTATTGTTGTTGAAGCCAACCCAACTTCCATTTCTCCATCCTTGAGCACACACATGAGACATGCCTCAATCGACATGCTCCATCTTGGACTGGAACCATCCCAACAATACTTGCTGTTCCAATGATAGTAAGCATATTCACCTTCACATGCTCCTTGCTCAATAGCAAGAGCCAATAGGACAACAATGTCCACAAACAACAACCTTTCTCTTATTTGAGCATTCTTCCATGCTCAAAAATAGTAACAAGAGAGAAAAAAACAACCAAATACCTTTGCCTTCTATTAGCAGCTTCTTTGTTGACAGTGGCTCCACGACTTGTGATGAAAAACTCCATTTCCAGCTTCCATTATACAGAGATCCTTCATTTGATGGCCTCTTCATAATTCTCAAAAGATTTTAGCTCCCTTGAAATCGTGAACCAGCATAATAATGAGTGTGCAAGAAAGAATGGCTAAAACATACTAAGGCTAAATTCGAGAAAACCACATACAATGATATCTACACATATAAGTACACCATGATCAATAGCCCTAAACCTTGGCTCTGATACCATGTCAAGAATCACGATGTGGGGTTGATCATGGTGTGTACAAAATGATTGATACATTATCACGGAGTGGCAAACCACGGAAGACCACTTGGGAAACCACGGAAGAGTGGATGAAGAATGGAAGACTAGTTGTACCAAACAGGACAGTTTATGACATCCTTGAATAGATATACATGTCTTTCCAACAGGTACCTATCAGTTGCAGGTGTTCCTTGGATACCTGTAGGTGCCTTACATCCCATCACAAATCTATTATCTAATTTGGGGATCTACAAATAATACAGGACTCATTTCAGGGTGAAACAGGGTTTCTACAGGGTGTTAACAGGTTGCAGGAATTCATTGGACATGTACACAGTTTCTATTACAAAAAAATCTATCATGATCTGATTTGGGATCTTGATAGCTTGATTTGAATACGGGATGTTAAGCTTTTATTTGAATCAAAAATTTTAGTAATCGAACATCGGGAGCAAAAGTCATGGCCAATTTTCTGACAGGGGGTCTAAGGCTAAGAAGGGTGCACTGTTTGAGTTCATTTTACCCATATACCCTATTGCAAGCTGAGATCTTGCTAAATCTAGAGTATCCTTGATATATAAGCTTTGTTTGGATCAATAAACCATTGGTATTGGCTCAATAATAATGCAATTTATTGACATTTTTCTTCCCCACAATCATTTTGACAACACCTATCCTTAATGGCCAAACACAAGAGAAAATATCAAGTCATGGAGACCATTCAAGAAGATATCATAGAATACATCAACGATCAAAACAACACTAATGATCAAAACAACACTAATGAAGCCCTCAATCATGACCAACAAGATGATGATATAAGTGTTGGTAATGCTCATAGTGCATGGTTGGGTAATGATGGAAATCCCTCATCTCATGAACCTTTTGAAGATCGCATGCTTTCAAGAGAGATGCCTATGCTGAACATTGGGATGCATGTTCAATATGAGAAACTTTCCAAATCCTTGGGAAATATTGAGAACACATCCAACAAAGTGGATGAAGGACTTCAGTAGCTGGTCAAGTTCATGAAGAGTGGATTTGAGGATATAGTAGCAGCTATCAAGGATTTGAAGACTCAAACAACATCTTTTACACCAAATGAACCCACTATTTATATTGAAAATACTTCAGCCTAGCCTCCAATATAAAAGGTGTTAACCAAAAGATGAACAAGGTGGGAAATCTGGAAAAGCTAGAGTAGAAGACAAAGGCCAAGCCAAAGTGGAACGGAAGACAAAGATGCACAAGGAGAAAAGTCCTAAATAAGGGAACAAGGTGCACAAGGAAAAGCCCAAGTCAATACTTTTGTAAAAGAGCTCAAGCACATCATGGTTTAATTCAAGGAGCGCTGGGCTCTCACCCGTGCAATTTGTAAATGTAGATGGGAGGTGGAAAGGAAGCTAGGAAAGTAGAAGGACAATGGGAAAAATGGTCTAGGCCACGGCCGGC
Source organism: Lygodium microphyllum (assembly GCF_053477565.2). Taxonomy (NCBI): domain Eukaryota; kingdom Viridiplantae; phylum Streptophyta; class Polypodiopsida; order Schizaeales; family Lygodiaceae; genus Lygodium; species Lygodium microphyllum. The sequence goes on along the minus strand of NC_141154.1, from coordinate 108,615,360 downwards.
CATGTAAAAATGGGGATAAGGGGATGACCGCCCAAAAGATATTTAGGGTTTTGTATATAAAGTTGAAAAGTGAATGAGAAGCTCATTCTTGTGTATGGCCAAAAGTGGCTCTCCTCTTCTTCTTCTTCTTCTTCTTCTTCTTCTTCTTCTTCTTCTTGCTTGCTTGAGCTTGTGCTTGAGAGAGGGAGTGTGAGAGTGTGAGGGAGTGAGTGTGTGAGGGTGAGGGACCGGGGAGGAGAAGCTCTCCATCTTCTCCTCTCTTCTTCTCTTCTCTTCTCTTCTCTTCTCTTGCTCGTGGTGATGGAGCTTGGAGCGTGGAGCTTGAGGATGGAGCTTGCTAGAAGCTTGCACTTGGATCATGGAGCTACCAGAGTGCACGGGAGAGGAGGTAACTCGATCGGCATGGAGGTAAGCTCACTACACCCGTAGGTATGGATGGCATGTCGGCTATGTGAGAGGCAGCCATTAGTGCTTGGCTTGGAATGCTTAAACAATAAGCAGTCCGTGGGTCTTGGTGGTTGAGCGAAAGCTCCCACATTTTGGTTCCATTGCCGGGACAAACGGATTCAAGCCTTGAGCGCTTGCGTGCTTCGAATCAAGCATTGAAGTAGGGTTTTCCCCAAACCGATGCTTGAGGTAGATAGGTAGGAAGCGAGGGAGTTTGAAGAGGTATTCGATCTCCTTAGCAAGTAGGTTTTTGATTTGATGTTGAATATTAGAGTAGGACCATCCATCTCCATCCCTGGTATTGATTATTGTTGCATTAGGTTAAGATTAGGATAAGAAAAAAAAAGGAAAACAGTAGGGTTCTCTGTTGCTGTATAACAGGCTGAAACAGGGAAATCGAGGCACAGATTCAAAATTCTGGCTGGAAGAGTGTGAGGAACTAACCTCTGAGGTCACAACAGGCTGGGATTGGGCAATAAGATGCCCCAAGGAACCAGGAAAGGCCACATTTGACATCCTGCCCTCTGAGAAGAGAGTGAGCTTGAGAGCCAGGGAGAGAGAGAGAGAGAGAGAGAGAGCTGCGGGGAGATCGTCGACGTGCTGATCGATTCAAGCACCACACCGTTTCCAGATACGCTAGGCATTTCCCTCTATTTCTTTGCATCTAATTAGATGGCATGGCACGATTCGGTGAAGTAGACGTGAGCCTAGAGGCATCGCGTGCAACTCGCGGGCCGTCAGCTGCGCAGTCGGACCAGTTCATCCGAGTCCCAGAACAGGATTGCCCTATCTCTGGAGTCGAACCGTCTGACTCTGAAAATCGGACCACCCTTCCAATCTAATTCCCAGATCCCAAAATCAGACCACCTTGCCTGTTCGATCGGCCGTCCGATTTTGAAAATCGAACACTCGGACCCTGGAAATCGGACACATGGAATTAGACCACTCAGAATCGAACACCTGTCAAAATCGGACGTCCGATTCTAGAAATCGGACGTGACCAAAATCGGACCACTGGGCCAATCGGACCAACCAAAATTGGACATCCGATTCTGATAATCGGACTCCTGAAAATCGGACATCTGAGAATCAGACAAAAAACTATCAAAATCGGGCAGGTATCTAGAACACAAATTTTGACACATCTAAACCCTAAAATTGACCCCAAAGGCTATGTAGAGCTAAAGGCACATCACATATCCATCACTGGGCTGAAACTTAGAGCAAGTAGTTCAAAATTTGGCTATAAACAGTCCTCCAAATGGCGCATGGTGTTTACCATAACGGCCCTGCGGGCCGGGGGGGGACTACCTCCCCCGGACCCCCGCAGAGGGGGCTCTTCCCCCTCCACACCTCCCCCAAGCAAGTTGGGGAGAAAATGTGTGCCGTGACAAGTCCTCCAAATTAGACCCTAGTGTAGTAATGGCTCTACATGAGCATTGATTCTCACTTGCAAAAGAGCAACCAAAGGCCCATACCCGAACAGAGATGAACAGAGACCCTAAAACCTCAATGGGCCAATCTAGCCAACAAGAGCAAAAAGGCCACACTGCAAAAACACATACGTGTTGCGTTCAACCTGCATCTAGTCAAAGCAGAAAGCAACAACATCAAGCTACAACAGCGATAATGACTAGATATCACAGTCCTAACGATAGATGCTCCTTGAATAGCACTGCACTAACGACCCAAGACATGGGTGGAGAATCCACATCTGGTCGTGCAGTTGGGAACTCGAGGGCATTTGTCAGAAGGCTTAAATTTACAAGCCAAGACTCAGAAGACGAAGACATAGTACCACCTGCTTATCTTAGGGTCAAACTCACTGCAAAAAGAGAGCATACTATCGATGCTCTAATCGATGAAGGAGCTAATTTCAATATCTTGACCTATGAATCATGGACCCTACTAGGCCAACCAGATCACACTGACTAATGCAACTCTTAGCCCTTACGGGGAACACCCATAAGCACTCATAGGGAAGTGCAAAATCCTTGCAAAAATTGAAACTAAAAGCTTGCCTATCCTATTTCATGTTCCTCCAAATAGTGCTAATTACGGGAAGGAAACGCTCCTAGGAAGACCCTTCAAAAGGGCAACCAAGTGTGAGGCTGACTATGTAGCACAGAGGATACACCTGACACTACCGGGTGTGAGGATAGTCACAACCTTTAGCAAGGGTGACCTCATCGAACCTCGAGGGAAAGGCAAGGAAGGTGTTGACATAATAGTCGAGCCTACTAACGAGAGCAAGGACTTGTTGGAAGAGTTGATACAAGCACATGTCGAACAACGAGAACCAGTGTGAGTGAGGCCATGCCTGAAACAAGAAGGTCAAGAGACAAGGCCAAGGACAGGCTTTGGACTTACAAATATCATAGAAGACACCAAAAGAAGCCCAAGCCTTATAGAGGAAGGTATCTATGGAGGGTCATCACAATGCCGCGATGGATATCCAAAGCGTTGCTACGTGCTCAAGGGTATTACGCAAGCAACTGATGGATTTGGGTACCAAAACCCCCTGCTAAACCACCTCTATCAACTAAAGGCCAGATTGCATCAAAAGCAATGAAGCACAGGAGGAAATCTAAGAGAAACTCCAAGTCTCGAGGCAAGAAACCAAACATGAGTGTTCGAAAGAAAGAGCCTCAGTCTAGCATTCTTAATAAGCAGATGTCATATGTAACCATTGAGTATGCACAAAAGCCATTAGTTCCCAAAAAGCCTTTGATTTCCCAAGAGGATAACAGGCATCATAGGCACAACATTACTCATGTCAAGGCTGATTGATCAACAAAGCAAATGGCACAATCGTCTAATAGCCTTGAGCAAATCATTCAGCCAGTGCCCAGTCCACCCTAAGAGTTCTAGATCTCCTACACCCTCTTTTTCCAAATGGACACAGGAAGCACAGCAACAGTCGTCAAGGGCAGCTATTCAATCCCAATCTCTATCTCAGTCTAAGCTTCCAAATGTCCAAGAGGTGGGACATGACACTAGCCATAGCTCTCGGCCCAAGGATATGCCTGCGCAACCTAATGTGACTAGATCAACTCATGCTCGATCTACACAGATGAATGCTCAAAGGGAAACAAAAGACACAACCACTTTCGATAGCCCTGGAGACCTGACACCGCAATCCACCAAGAGTAGCCAACCCACTGGACTAGCCGCTACTACTTCCAATCAGGGATCACAGCAATCACAGCCCTTGGCCATGACAATGCCCCTTGCGAAACGTGTCCTTAGTAGTCTACCTGTGGAGGAGGCGTCGCAACCAACTTCCTTGACAACTCCAGCACTTCCAAAGTGCCTGGAGCCTAGGCCGAAGGAGTTAAACACAAGGGAATTGGATGAAGAGCTGGACTCTCTGAAAAGGGAGGTAGTTGTACCCTCACAACCTGGCGAGGCTATTTAGCAGGCCACAGCTATGTCCCATAAGGACACACTAGAGAAAGAGAATGCTAAGGCCCAACCAAGCACATCAATGGTTGATCTAGTCCAGGGTCCTGAGTTGTTGAGAGATGCACCTTCACTAACCAAGAAAAAGAGGAGAAAACAATGAAAACAACAGCAGCTATACAGGTGGTTGTGGACCCCAAGAACATTGAGACCAAGAGCGCTGGAGAGCTGAGGAATAAAGCATCGAGTCCATCCACCAATGACCCCATTGATACCTCTCCTAATAGCGATGAAACCTCAAACACATCTGTGTGCTTTGAAAAATCAAAGCAGTCATTACCATCAATGGATGCTCGCAACACTCTATCCACTGACAATAGAACTCGCATTGACCAATCAAGAGTGGATACAATGCTGTCACAACAGGGTGACAATTTCATACCAGTCACATCCAAGGAGAACCATGACGCAATAATGAAGCCTCAGGAGAAACATGGAAACCCCAAGAGCACAAGAAATCCTAGCGTTGACCAAACTTGCTCGTCTTGGCCTGAGCCCCCAGCTATGCTCAAGCCCAGGCAAACTTCTAGAGCCTTGCATGAGATAGCAACCGAGCAAGCCCTCGTTGAACATAGAAGTGTCACAGAATGCTTAACTGAGTTGGCTGCTACGCTCAAAGTGTTTGCACGTGTCTATGTCCTGGCGAACATGGGCGGATTCCCTAAAGAGCATCTTGAAGAACACTTGCCATTTCCCTTATCTTGGGAAGAGCAAGAACATCTTGACAAGCACTATAACAGGCTCCTGTATGAACACATGCGACTCATCTCTGACGAGGAAGCCGACGAACTACGCTTAACTGTCACATTCAATGATGTGCTCTGCCAACCAAATCTCTCAGAGATAGAGCAACTAAAGCGACTATCAGAGGGTCGAAGTCAATTTGAACAAGGTTGGTGTGAAAACCATGTTGCAATGGTTGAACTAGGAGCCCAGATCATGACAGTCTCAGAGGAGCAATTGGCCAAATGGCGGTCTCAAAGAGATCCAACCTATGTGGCACCAACTTCCCTTCGAGTGTTGACTGCCATTCGGGGTACGGACTTAGCTAAAACTAGCCAAGAGAACTCTCTTTCTGATAAGGTTCTCACGGAGGAGGAGTTACATGTTGCCAGTAGACTCGGACAAGGTTCCATGCTACTCGATGTTGCAAACTATCTATCGGTATTGAGTAAGCTGCCATGAGTACTAGATGCGTGTGCCACGCTCCAGTATAATCTGGAGTTCTACAATTGGCTTTTATCCTCATGATGTGACAAGGATTCGTAATATAGACAATATCAACACACACAAGCAATGATAGTCAAGCACAGGGAGAAGAGTTGGGTTAAATAGGATAAGCTTCTCAGGTCCTCCTCTCACCACACATTTAGAAGTCATGTGACCATTACTGCCTCCAGGTGGAGGGCATGCAACTCTCATCACCACCATAGGAAGCTCTAACCAACATCTCTGAGGGTGTGGATAGGGTACCGTCCCTTCCTATACACCTTTCCCCTTTATGGTCTACCCTTCCAAGGATGAGCCTTGCCCTGCTCCATGACAACTAGTCCACGTAACTTAGCATGAGCCAAGATCTGCTAATGGCTGGAGACTAAATGAACATCATCATGGGGGCCATCCCTCTACAACAAACACTGCATGCCTCATCTCTCCCCTCCTCGTCATATGCGCTTGATGGCCCACACTATAATCCCCCCATGCGAATGGTTTTATCCTGTATCAAGGCCTAATCCTTGGTTCGCATTTTGCAGGTTCCCTTGCGTGAAAGACATGGAGCACCTAGGACAACTGACCTGCAAAGATGCTCTCTACCATCGAAGGGAACATGCAACGCAAGCTCCTCCGGCAATGCACTATGTGCCTAGCCTCAAAAGGTACGCAAAGAAACAAGGTCCCAAGCGACACCGCCCTAGACGTAGGCCGAAAATTCCCCAGGCCAGGGGAATAGAAGCTCAAAGAAGCACACAAGGCGTGGCAACACCGATTGCGTGAGCCCCCAACAAACGCTCGGGCACCAGGTGCTTAAAGGTAGAAAGGGCAGCTCGAGACAAGGAAGAATTCGATGCATTGTTCAAAAGCATTTTGGAAACTGTGGCGGCCAGAGACTACACCATTCATGTCCCGGCCGACATCTTCCCTGCCCAACCTCATAGGAGCCCCGCACCAGCAAAGCCTCAGTTGCGTGACCACCTGGACGACTCACCCCGCCTTGTGCAAATCGACTAGCCCCTATGATATATAAGCAACTTGACAAAGGCCATCCTGCCATAACCTTTTTGTCTTTAAATGGTTAAAGGGGCAGGCTCCCCACTTGTACAATCTTCCTTTACCTGTTGCTAATATATGCCACGTCTTTAACAAGCACTAAAATAGGCATCACAATCAGCATCATATGATTTTGAAAAAGTAATATCTTGACATGATTGCATTTGTTCATTGTACTTGATGCATGCGACTTGCATATACTCTCATGAAGTGACAAGTGGATGCAGGATGACACAGGTCTTTGTGCGAAAGTGTTCAATGCCCTCCTTTGACCAATATAGGAGATTTATAAAAAATTATGCTCATGTGGCGGCTCCTTTGACCAATAGACTGAAGAAAGAAGCTTTATTTTGGGACTCCATAGCCAACAAGAGCTTTAATGAGCTGAAATATCTATTAGTTTTAGCACCTATTCTTGTATGCCCGGATTTCTCTAAGGAATTCATTATATGTGCGAATGCTAGTGAAAGAGGAGTTGGGGATGTTTTGTATCAAGACCATGGAGTTACAACCTATGAAAGTCGCAAGATTGACGACAATGAGTGTCAAGCACATGTCTATGAACAAGAGATGTTGGCAATTTTGCATGCTATCAAAAAGTGATATCACTATATATATGGTAGACATTTCAAGGTGAAGAGTGATCATCGTGTGCTGAAATACTTCCTTTCCCAACCAAATTTGTCCCCTAAACAAAGGATGTGGCTAGCTACTGTTCAAACCTATGATTTGAAAATATCCTACATGGTTGGAAAAGATAATGTTGTGGCGGATGCTTTATCACGTATGTGGGCATGTTATATATCTTCAATCTCAATTGTACATAAGGAATGGATTCATGACATCCAAGAAGAATATTTGCTTGATGAGCAAGCATAAAGATGATGAAGAAATTTCAGCAAGGAAAAGGAGAAGAGTATTCCAATTTCAATTGACACAATGGTCTTATATGGTATCATGGTAGAGTCTACTTAACACCACAATTCTCTTTCAAAGACTGTATTTTGCATGAGATGCAATCTTTACCTTTAGTGCATCATCATGGGATGTTCAAAACATTTGAAAACATCCATAAGAGCTTCTATTGGAAGGGCATTTGACGGGATGTCAAGGATTATGTGATGCAATGTCTTTCGTGTTAACAAAATAAAGACTCGTCTCTTCTACCCGACAGCTTACTTCAGCCACTCCCTATTCCTCAAGGCGAGTGGACTAATATCTCTATGGATTTTATTGTGGGATTTCCTACCACTAAGCATGGGTGGAATAGAATTTATGTGGTAGTTCATCGGTTGACTAAATCAGCCCATTTCATTCCTACTAAGGCCCAATTTACAACAAAGCAAGTGGCTCAACAATTCATGGAATTCATGGTTTGCCAATGAAGATTGTGTATGATTGCGACACTAAATTTATGGGCAGCTTTTGGCAGAGTTTGTTCTCTTCAATGGGGACTCTTTTGACTCCTAGTACCGCATATCACCCACAAACGGATGAGCAAACCGAAAGAGTTAACAAATGGCTAGAAGTTTATTTGAGACACTTTTGCCATGAGACACAAAATGCATGGGACCAATGGCTCCATCTTGTGGAGTTTTGTTTCAACAATACTTACCATATGAGCATTGGAATGTCTCCTTTTGAAGCTTTATATGGCTACAAAGTACAAGTACACTTTGCATTGTTTCATGAAGATCTAAATCCACAAGCATGTGAGGAGTTGGAAAAGATGGAGGCCCTTATGAAGCAATGTAAGGACAACGTTCATAAAGCTCAAGAGACAATGAAGATCTAATGCAGATGAGAAAAGAAGACATGTGGAGTTTGAGGAAGATGAATGGGTATTTTTGAAGGTTCCCAAGTCACGTTATGCTTCTCTTAAAGGAGGACACAACAAACTTGCTCATAGGTTTTATGGTCCTTATCGTATTGTCAAGCGAGTTGGGGATCTTGCTTATCAACTAGACTTACCTTCAAACATAAGAATCCATAATGTCTTTCATGGGTCTCATCTTAAAAAATATGTGGGACCTCCAATTCAAGTTCTTGAAGAACTACCTCCCTTGGATGACGATGGTTTGATCATCTATGAGCTCGAGAAGATTATTGGCAAGCGGCAGAAGGTTCTAAGGAACCGTATTCTTGTGGGATACCTTATCAAATGGAAGGGTCTTCCTATTGAAGAGTCTTCATGGCAAGAAGCATCATATTTGAAACAATTTCCATGGCTCCATCAAGAGGACAGTTTATAAACAAGGCAATAAACAGCTCGGTGTATTAGATTTCTGTGAGAAAGTAAATTGTCTTATCGGCATCAAAATTCAATTTTGAAGGCATGGCTAGATACTACATGTTGTCCTCTACATTTCTATATCTCGCGTATGGAAATCGGCCACTTCTAGCTCAAGATATGGCTAGTTTTGTACTACAGCCTGTTTTGGACAGTTTACAATAGTCTATTCCATTTATGTGGTCCATCTTAATCAACTTCTTTGATCTTCATCAACGTGGAGCTTTATTTCAGCATGATTCCAAATGCTTCAAGCTATCTTTGTAATCATCCTTGTACTTTGTTCCCAATTCAGCTTTGAGGACAAAGCTCTTTTAGGCCGGGATGGCTTGTAATAAAGCATTAGTCACCTTAGTCTAGAGTAGGCTAGGGTTAAGTATAAAAGATGGAGATGTAACTTGTGAGGGATATTTTTGTCATTTCAAGCAATACATGCTTTGAGGTTCCTTCCTCCCACGAAGTAAGAGGGTGCATGCCCTTAGCCACCAAGATACGGAGTGCATACCATGTCCCACCTTGACATGAGGTGAGTATTCATGTTGCATCTTACATCTATGATTCTCAGCCTTCCATGGCAAATACTATTTCATGTCTAGCTACCTTAGCTATGGCTTCCTTGCAAACATGGTGTATTTCTTGTATTTCTTTGCAAGCATGGTGTAATTCATAAATTTCCAATTATTTGACTTGCTGTGAGAACTAGTATATTACATCATAAGGATCATGTTACCTTCCTCATCCTACCACACAAGGATTCACATATTCCTTTTCATTGCATAGTTCCTCTATCAAACATGTAGGGGGTTGCTAAGGGGAAAGTTATGATGGGGCCAAGAGGCTTAGGTATTCTTGATGGATTGTTGTCAACTCTAGGGAGTGAGGTGGTCCTTGATTAAGTGGGGATGATAAAGCTAGCAACTCCACTTATTGAGGTTGTCTCAAGTAGTTGAGACCATGATTAAATTGTGGGTAGCCATAATTTTGGTTAGGAGCTAAGAGCCTTTGATGAGCTCTAACAATGTCATACACAAAGTGTCTACATGTAGTGTAAGTGAATACAAGCCTTGAGCACTTCAAAAAGAGATGGTCATAGCTACAAAATATGCATTACACACTCTAATGATAAGGTTGGTGGGGCAAATTAAGGGGCTCAATCATTTTTAATAACTCTTGTTGCTACTTCATCACATTAGCTATAGGATTGTCACCATAATAAACTTCTGTGAAGTGCTTAATGAAAATGTCCTTTAGCACTATGAATGAGGCGTTGTTTATGGCATCAGGTTTGATGAACCAAATTCTCAAACTATTTGCCCCTAGACTATAAGTGTTTTGAGTCTTGTGATCATCATTTATATGGCAGGCAACCATGTAGTACACATAAGAAGTCTAGCATGAAGTGCATGGGTGAGCTTTTTACTCTTACTCATTCAAATGTATGTGGTCCCATTTCCTGTCCATCTCGTTAAGTGGTGCGAAGTACTTTGTCACACTCATTTAAAGATGAACATGCCCCTAGTGAGGAGAGAACAAGAAAAAAGTGACATAGTACAAATGTACATAAATACAACAGGATGAAGAAAGACATCATCTCATCCAATGCCCATCAACTTCCTAAGGAAGGTAAAACACTCTGTTGAGAGACTTTTCATAAGTAGATCTGTAGGATTTTGGTCAATTGAGATCTTGACATATGGAAGTTCAATAGATCTTCCCCTCAATGACCTCTCTGATGAAGTGGCAACGCAACTGAATGTGTTTTTTCTTCACATGAAAGACCGGATTCTTGGCTAACTAGATAGCTCTCCTATGCCTAGCCACCCATGTATTACTACACTGACAGTACATGCACATCTATACATTATAGGTGACGAGCACCCATCACTGTCACTTTATTCTTTATTCTTTTAGTGACATTCAAATAAAGAGAAGGCCGATCACACATTGTGATTGTTAGAGTTCCCACATCTTGTGTCTCTCTCTCTTGCTCTTGCTCCTTCCACCATAGCTCTCGCTTTCAATTGTATTCTTCCACTTCAGGTTCAATCCCTTCAATCCCCAACATGATACTTGTCTAGTTGCTTGGCTGTGGAATCTTACATTGGTCTCTAGTTCTACATTGTTTCCTATGTGGATCAAGATTTTTTGGGCTATATGAATCTTAATACGTAGCGTTTTTATGCGAACAAATAGGCATCACTCCAAAGATCCAATATTGAATCTTGAGAGGATCTCATTGCCGCAACATTTAACAATGTTCTTGGTTTGAAAGATCAACGAGCTTTTATCCCATGGCTTCTAGAGACATATTAGAGACATTGAAGCTGGCAGCATACGAGAAGGTATTAATTGTGGCTTAAAATTCATCTTAGTTATCCCCTGCATATGTGGTTTCCTCCATTGTAACTAATATGGTGACTAAAGTATCTAGGTTCACTAACTTGATGACATGGTTAATTAGGTCACTCATAGAAGTACTATAAAAATCTAATGATCCCCTTGGACTAGAGTCCTTACTTGTAGTGGGAGATCACAAGGCTACTTAGCTAGGCAAATACAATGATGTGGTACATGTGGTCCTAAGTTTCCTCAAAAGGGATTCCCTTTACTAGTATTGGTTCGATTCAAGTTTTATTATCTTATTTTTCTAAGTTCAAACAACATTTTGCCTAATCTTTATGTTTTTTTAATCAATCAATCGTAACCTAATTTTGTTCAGTTCAAATGAGTCAGTGCACATAGTGCTCAATCAAGCTTTCTTCTTTCAAAGTAATGTGTGATTGTATCAATAAATTATCCATAACTTATGCATCTATTGGGGTTCAGTTTAGCAATTTCAATCAATTAACTTCCCCTCTCAACTTGCACCTTTCCAATGTGTGTGCAGCCAATGTCTATATGCACCAGATGTGACAATGAAGGGTTGAATGGTTACACCCTCACTCTAAGCCTTGCAATGGATGTTGTCTATAGTTAGGTTTAGGTGTGTGGAATGTAATGAGTTAAGTGCATGGAAGTGGGTAGAGTTGAAGCTTATGGTGGTTTCCTATCATGCATGCATGAATGTGCTACTAATCAAGGACGTGCACTTGAACACATGGGTCTGTACCAAGATGAGTTAAGGTGGCTACACATAGTGAACTATCTGCAAGATCGTGAAACTGTACATCTTTGTTGAGGCTCACACAAACGCAACCCTACATGTCGGCAGTCGAAAAGTCAAACAAAACAAGTATGTGTATAAAGAAGTGACTCGAGTAATCCCTGCCGACAGAATCAAGTGTTGGGACGTTATGAGAAGAACGAGTATCAAAGGGAGGGATACCCCAAGCTTCCTATGACCTATCGATTCCTGAAAATCCATGACCCCACTCCATATTATTACTCAGTTCCCGTAGCTGAATGTAACACAATCTTACTTTCCCCAAATTGATGTGCCAATCAGCTTGTTCTACCTTCCCAAAATAAATGTAGTCGAAAGGGCTATGCCCACATGAATCAAATAGACTTTTTATCAATGACTGTCTTGGCTGTAAGTGTTGGTAAAGGAGTTAAGTGATTAGGTCACTTGGATAAAAGCTGAACTGGGCATGTTAATGTAATGTGAGAAACGCTTAGCAAGTTTTTAACGTAAAAAAATCTTAATACCCACGCGTAACCTCAAGTGCAAATTCCTAGTCCGACCCTTGCATCAAGTACAGCTGTAATTCAGGAGAAGAAGTTTCTTCTCAAACAAATCAAGCCACCAGAATTCAATGGTAAGGGAAGGACCGCCCAAACTAATGCCGAGATCTGGATCGAATAGAGGATTATTTCGAGGCAGCAGGTACTGCACCTGCTAACCAAGCTATGCTCACCAAACTGAAGCTTACCGACGAAGCAAGACTTTGGTGGAAGCAATGGTGCAAAGACCAAGGGATCTCGGAAGGGTCAGTTACTTGGGAGAAGCTTAAAAGAGCTGTGTAAGGGAGATATCTGCCTAACGCACGTAGAAGATGAACGAATTCTATGAATTAAAGCAGCTTGGACTATCCCTGGATGCATACTATTCAAAGTTCGTCTCTCTCTTAAAATACGCGCCTCAAATGGATATGACACAACATGTGTCAAAGTTTCGTGTTGGGTTAAATCCACCCATAAACACCCGCTTGGAGTCAATGTGTCCAACGGATCTGCAAGACGCACTCATTCGAGTTGCACCGATAATGCAGGAGGTGTAGACCAAGCCAAGGAATAATAGGACTTGGTCGTACAGGGATCAAAACAAGGGAGTGTATAGGTCTCACGCTAAGAGAGCGCAGGGCCATAATCAGGGACAAAGGAAGAAAGCTAGGGCCAACACCGTCAATAACTTCGTTAACCCAAGGTAATGGCCGCAATCTCCGTTGCTTCCATTGCAACGAGCCTGGTCACTTCAAGAGGCAGTGTCCCAAGCTTAGCAGAGGACAACATCAAGGGCCATTCCAAGGAGTCGTCCATGGATGAGGAGCCGCTGTCAGGGCCAAAGGGAGAACATCCAGTGTTGCCAATAAGGAGTTGGGTGATGAAGAAGACCCATCCATGGAAGCAAACATTGAGAGGGCAACGGTTCATGCCGCTCTTCACAAGAAAGGCCTGAATCACCAATTCTCGGTGATTCAAACTCCATCAGATTATCAAGGTAAAAGCTTCAAAACCTTGATTGATTGTGGCAGTACACATTCCTTCATTTCACCAGTCTGTGCAAAAAGATTAGGAATAACCACAAAAGATGCACCTACCTTACTTGTGGAATTAGCAAATGGTTGTGAGGTCTCTTGTACCAAACAAACTGCTAAGGTGAAATTCCTACTAGGTGGAAAGTCGACTTCGGTCAGATTCAGGGTAATGAACCTAGGTGTCCACAAATGTTGCTCAGTATGGATTGGCTAATACCCAATGATGCCCACATTCACTATGGAAAGGGCCAAGTCTCCTTCCGAAATTCTGAAGGGGAACTAATCACAACTCAAGGAGAGGCTAGGAAGCCAAAAAATTCAACTGGCCAAAGCAACACGGATAATAAAAGGAGTTAGAAAGGGGCTACCTATCTATTTGATTAAGCTAAATAAGCTAGATCAGAATCAGGAATCTAGGGAAGAACCTTCATGGTTAAAGGAATATACAACCGTATTTCCTGAAGAGCTGACACAACTTCCTCCTCAAAGGGAAGTCGATCACGAAATCAAGCTAGCGCCAAGAGCTACACCAATTGCAAAGAGGCCATATAGGATGTCCATCCCGGAAGCGATTGAGCTGAAGGAGCAACTCAAGCAACTGTTCGAACAAGGCTACATCCGTCCTAGCAGTTCGCCATGGGGAGCTCGAGTGCTGTTCCAGAATAAGAAAGATGGGACGCTTCGACTATGCATTGACTACAGAGGGTTGAACCAATCGACCATTAAAAACAAATACCCCATTCCAAGAATAGATAAACTTCTTGACCGTCTTCAAGGTGCGAAGATCTTCTCTAAGATAGATCTCAAGTCTGGATATTATCAGATAAGGATCAAGGAAGAAGATATCCTGAAGACTGCATTTAGCACAAGGTACAGATACTTTGAATTCCTAGTCATGTTGTTTGGGCTGACAAATGCTCCTGCTATCTTCAACAGGCTAATGCAGGATATCTTTAGGCCCTATCTTGATGATTTCGTACTCATCTTCTTTGACAATACCCTAGTTTACTCCAAACAGGAAGAAGATCATGAACCCCAACTTCGCATTGTTCTTGAAACAATGAGAGCACACAAGCTTTATGCCAAGAAGAAGAAGTGTGCATTTTTCAAGCGATAGATTGAATATCTAGGATTCATTGTATTAGCAGAAGGAATTTCAGTAGATCCGGCCAAGGTTAGAGACGTTCTGGAGTGGCCAATACCAACTTCTGTCAAAGAAATACGTAGTTTTCTTGGATTGACAAGATGGTACAGGGTCTTTATCAAAAACTATGCTTTGATTGCAGCACCTCTGACTGATCTACTAAAGAAGCAAGTATCAATTGTATGGTCACCTGCTGAACAAACCGGCTTTGACAAACTAAAGCAAAGCTTGGTATCAGCACCCGTCCTAAAACTTCCTGATCTTAGTAAGGAATTTGAAGTGATAATTGATGCTAGCACACTTGCCTTAGGATGTGTGCTTATGCAAGAAGGTCATCCTGTAGCATACTCCTCAAGGAAACTGAAGAGCCATGAAAGGAATTATGCTACCCACGATCTAGAACTATTGGCTATCATCCATGCTCTCAAACTTTGGAGACACTACTTGCTGGGTAATAAATTTACCTTAGTGACGGACCACAAGAGTCTTAAATGGATTTTCACCCAGAATGAGCTCAATATGAGGCAATGTCGATGGATTGAAGTGTTGTAAGAATATGATTTTGAAATCAAATACCGGCCTGGAAAGGAGAATGTAGTTGTTGATGCACTCAGTCGGGCAAGGGATTTCTAAATTCTCTGATTTTGCAAGATCCATCAATAGCCAGATCCTTAGCTACAAAGGTATCCATGCCAAACAACCCAATTCTTGAGCTAGCTAGAAAAGAGGCATGCCATGACCCAACCTATCAGAAATTGCTAAGGGAGATCCCCATCAAAGATCAAGACCCGAAGCTACAAACAAAGTATCAAGAATTCTCTATCAATAATGGACTTGTCTACTATAGGACAAGATTATGTATCCCAGCAAGCCAATCACTCAAGGAGAAGATACTTTGGAAAGCCCATGACTCCCCTTTCTTAGGACATCCTGGCTATGCCAAGACCCTTAATGCGGTTAGAAAGAGCTATTATTGGGATAGGCTCAAAGGTGATGTTCTCAAATATGTCACTAAATGTTTGTCTTGTCAACGCATTAAGGCTGAACATGTCAAAATGCCAGGGAAATTGCAACCACTTGACATTCCCCAAATGAAATGGGAATTCATTAGTATGGACTTTGTTGTTGGCCTGCCCCAAGTTCAGGGAGGATACAACTCCATTATGGTTGTGGTGGATATACTCAACAAGGTTGCACATCTTATTCCTGTTAAGACAAACTATAAAGCCTCAGACATTGTAAGATTTTTCATCAAGGAAATATTCAAACTGCACGGCCTACCCAGAAGAATCATTAGTGATTGTGACTCTCTCTTCATATCACACTTCTGGAGGGCTATCTTCGAGGTTGTTGGGACTCAACTCTGTTCCAGTACAGCTTATCATCCCCAAATTGATGGTCAAATAGAACGAGTCAACCAAATCATTGAAGATATGCTTAGGGCATAGTGTTGTTGCGAACCCAAAAAGTGGATTCAATATTTGCCACTAGTTGAGTTTGCCTACAATGCTTTCTACCAACAAAGCATTCAGATGACCCCTTTTCAAGCATTGTATGGGCACGATTGTCGTACTCCTTTAAGCTTTTCGGATCCAACCTTGAGGGTTGAAGCTTAAAAGCAAATGCTGGAAGACATGGATGACCAAATCAAATCAATAAGACAGGATATCCAAGCTGCCAAGGACAGATAGAAGGCCTACGCAGACTTGAAACATTAAGAGAGATCCTTCGTTGAAGGTGATATGATCTTCATTCGCGTACGTCCAAAGAAGAGTTCCCTATCCTTGGGTGAATGCAAAAAGCTAAGTCCAAGGTATTGTGGACCCTACAAGATCCTCAAGTGCCTAGGGCCCAATTCTTACAGACTTCAAACCTAAAGGTTCATAATGTATTCCATATCAGTCTATTGAAAAAGTATGTGCCTAACCCTAGTCATGTGCTTGATGATCAACAAGTTGTAATGCCTAGCCAAGGAGTCCTTGAGCTACGGCTTGACAGGATCTTAGATGTTAGGGAGAGGCATTTGAGATCCAGGACCTTGAGAGAATACTGTAAAATATTACACGGCGCAGCGAACAGAATCTGAGAAAGAGATAGAGAGTACACAACAGATAAGAGGAGAATCAGTAAATTCTTTAACTCCAAACAACTGATACAAAGATGGCTCTGTCCACCCGTGCGCTTCCACTGTGTGAAGCTTAGATGGCGATCTAGACAAAAGATAGGTGAAGAGCTTAAGGCTAGCTGGAATAACAACTCTGATTGGGTGAAAAATGAGTGTAAGATGGCTGCGAAAGGGTTTAGCTTTTATAGCCCGCAAAGGTCGTTAGGTCGGCCTGCTGACCGACCTACCATATGAGCCTCCACTAGTCGGCCAGGGAATATTCCCTTTACCATCGGGCTGGGGGCGCTGCCCCCGAACCCCCGCCAGGGGGGCCACTGGCCCCCCTGGGACCCCCTAGCCAAGGGCCGCTTTCGCGGCCCCCGGACCCCACAATAGGGGCCCCTTTTAACTCCCTTACACCGCAACTCGATGCAATGCGCCTCGAGTTGCTACCAGCTTAAACACTCCGTCTAACCCAAAGATTAGACCCACAATGGTCACCTTTTTGCCATCCGGTCACATAGACCTCATCTGATATACAAGTCAGGACTCCACCAATGTCTGGGCTCACACTTGGCTTCTCCTCATAATGGGGGCCTTACAACTTTGAGCACCATGGATCATTGGTAGCACCTAATGAGGGTGGGGCATTGATCATATCTAACAAATACATCGTCTAATGGAAAGATTACCCCGAAGAGGATGCCACTTGGATGGATGAAAGTACTCTCAACCAACAATACCCCCCAATCTTCTCGAGATGAGGACATCTCGATTCCTCTAAGGGGGAGAGAATGTAATATTTCCGCAACGAAATATTGAAGACCCTAAATCTTGTGCAAAAGCGGCTCAAAGTAATCTCCCACAATAGAAAAACCTTGGCTTAAGTTCTCCTTCTGCGTGCATTAACAAACACCATCCCCGCGTTGTGTATAGGAAGCCGTGGCTCGAAACCGCAAGCCCACGCGGGAACACCCCTTCACGGGAAAAGCAAAGGGATAATTTTTACATTTTTTTAAAATTAACTCCCTCCCCTTCAGCCGTTGCATGGTGGGGAGAGGGAGTATGTGTGACCTTGAGTGGTGGAGGGCATGGGGAGAAGACATGTAGCCCGCCACTTGTGTGGCTACCCCCCTCCCTTCAAGCTATATATGAACCACCCCCTCCCAAGTTTGAGGAGGGAGGAGAGAGGATCGTGCTGTGCTGCCGCCCTATGGAAGCTGCCGCCATCATCACCCAGCTGCCATCGCGCCGCCACGCTGCTGTCACTCCCGCCTTCATCATCATCATCAACATCGTCATCATCGTCTTCATCTCCCTCATCGTCATCTTCATCCTCTCCAATCATTCAGCCACATCATCTGCCTGTGATGACATAAGCTTGAAAGCTTCTATTGGAAGCTTCTATTAAGGCTTCCATAGGCCCTGTTCACCCGTGCCTTCCTCGGATTTTTCAAAATTGCGACTACAAGGCCCCTTTTCTTGTGTGGAAGAGGAGACTCTTGGGCAGAGTGACTTCAAAACGCGTAAGGGGGAGCTCGCTGAGTCGAAAGCTACTGTGTCAATGGCTTCAAAGCAAAAGTCGAGAGGAGCACACATGCGAGCTTCCAACCCGAGTACGCGAGTGGACAATACCTCGATTCTTAATGCCCAGGGTTTATAAGAGTTAACTCTGATTGTCAATCATTATAGTATAGGGCAAGGAAAAGAAAGATCTCTGTAGATCCTTAAGTTGCATAAAGGCAAAAAGGTCTATGATCGTGAAATTGCATGGAATGATGCATCTCACAATCTTACATCTTTTAGGGGAAAGTACTTGCAAATTTAGAAGAAAGTATTTGCATCTTTAAAAGGAAAGATCATCTTAAATCGTGGGTTGGTTAGATCAACTAAGTAATCCGCGTATAATTGAATATCTTACATGAGAATCATAAAGGTATGATTAGTTAGTATATGACGATCACCTCAATGTGCTAGGTAGGATTAAGCTATGATAAAATTCTACCTAGTATCGCACTTGGATTGCTGACTTAATACTTCCGATCTTAAAGGTTCTACCCATAGTTACGAAGTGTTAGGATTATTTAAACACTGTGCAAGAATGACCTAGGGTTCTCACCCTAAGGATAAATTGACCAAATACTAGACCTTCGTATGAATTTAGGAACCCTAGGGCCAAAGCGTTATCGGCCTAGTAGGGTTAGGGTTGGGTTGGGTCAAGAGGACTCCCAAGCCCTTATCTTGATCAAAGGTTTTCTTGATCAAGAAAGACCGTACGAAGAAAGATATAGTCCCACAAGTTAGGTGCTGGCACCTATCTCGTGCAACAAGATGTAACGTCTTATGCTTTTGTGTCTAAATCATAAAATGATATTGCCACTCCTCAGAATAAGTTTGGCGAGTTCTAAGTATAAGTCTAACTTTTCTAAAGAATGAGTAGTCATCCTACTACATCACTCTTCCTTGGACTTATCTGCCAAGCTAGGGGAATTACGAATTTGCCAAGAAAGTAGTTGACCAACCAAGTTAGGGCGACGAGGTTCCCCAAGATTTATTGACCATAATATATGGAAACCTAAGGTATTGACAATTTGGGTCAACAGGGTATAGACCCTAACCCAAGAAAAGAGGGTAAACAAGCAACTCAGCTTACGAAACCCTTGGGATCTTGCAAAGTCGCGATTGATCCCGGATCGAATGCTGGAAGTATTCAAGGAGAAGGAATTTACACCTTAGCAGTTGGCTGTGTAAACGACCATTAGAATGCTCGTGATTGTACACTTAGGAGCACTGTTTGTACTTAGTTTCTCAAGGAACTAATACTAGAAAAATAACTAATGCTTCAGGTTGAAAGCCTGGAGGGAGAGGCAGCATCAGTTACCTCCGACTGTCTGCTTGACCCTATCCAAGGGGGTTGTTAGCTACGTCGGATACAAGGACCGAACCCGCCGCAAGAGGTCTCTCCGTGGGTGCTACTTGGAGCAGGAGGACGCTTGGGTGCCAGGGGAGGCTCTGGCCGTAAATCCCTTGTCTCCGGATCTTGCACAAGAGGCCGATGTGACTCGAGATGGGATCTCGAGGCCCGCATACTAGTCAATGGGTGGAACTTGGAATAGCGATCCCTGAGGATTGTTGGAATAGCCTTCGGGCGGATTATATGATGTATTCCAAAGACTGATAAATAAAGATCAAATGTTGAAAAGGAACTTTCTTGATATTGTCTTTCTATGTCAGTGCCTAAGTTACGTGAAGGAACCAGTGATTAATAGGTTAATTAAAGAAGTTGTTTTTGCTTGTCAAACTAAAATGTGGTAGGTAATTAGATAACTAAAGTAACCCGAGGAAAGTGTGGTGGATGTGACCCTGGGTCCATCCTACGGAAGGGTGGTCCCGGTTGGCCAAGAACTTTTCTCAAAGGAATTGACAGCGAGGTAACAATGACCTAGAATTTATAGGTCTAGAGTCCCGATTTATGTTGTTTTAGGGAAACGGAATGGGACTATGCCTTACGGGCAGAGAGGTTGAGCTTCACATCCCTCTCGTTTCCCATTCTCCTTGAACCAAGTGCAGTATAAATCCACTTCGACCCTGACGTTTTTGCGCAAAGTAGTTCGTCTGGGGCTCGACACTAGTTACCTCCTAGGAACTTGACCATTAGGGAAACCCTAATTTAGGTCGATCCTAAGTGGGAAATGCCGGAATGCTTGTGCTTCGTGGCAAACTCGAGAAGACCTAGATTGCAAACCCCATGACATTCCTTGGGAGTGCTGGGTGGCGCTTTCTGGACTCTCTTCCCGATGGGCTACCAAGACGTGTCCTACAAGCGGACAGGGGGACACGTTACAAGCACTCAAAAAGCAGAAAAAAATAAAGCAAACCTTGGCATATCTATCCTACAATGTTTGGACATTAGATCTATAGGAATGCATATTTAAGGTCACAATGAGTGTGCATGAGCAAGCCAAAGGGGGTAGATCTTATGTAGAAAGAGTTGTTAAAGACTAAATTGCATAAGGGAGTATCATAGGAGGATCAAACATGTCTAATGGTTCTATATAATTTTTGTTTGTGCTGTATCAAGAGAAGCAAAGGGTGAACAAGAGGGGTGTAGTGTTTGGGCGGTCTAGTCAGATGGCAATCCACCTTAGATCCCTCTATGTCTTTCCTATTTATGTTGTAAGCTTGCATAAGTACTACTAACTACAAAGCATACTAATGTATGCGGCCATCAATATTGCAAACACAGATTACTAAAAACATGTATTTGGCATGAAACAAGGAGATGAAGCACTAACCACACCATTACATGGGTTGTGGGCTTGGGGGGCATCAATGATGGCTAATGTTAAAGGCAAATAGAAGTCACATAGAGAAGTAGGGGTGGAGGACAAAGATTGCTCTCTTTATGCACACCAACAAGAAGTAACATACAAAAGTCTAATAGTAATGGGGTATAATTTTGCATTTGGCTACAACAAGCTAGGATTGCTATCCAAAATGCATAAGAAGCAGTGGCACCATCATTTTGTACATCACGATGTAATTACATTACTTGCATTATTATTTTCGTAAATCAAATAGCCGTCAGGCTTGATCCTATCTAGCTTGTAATAATATCTTAGGCTCCCACCAATGCAATAGCAAAGAGGTTCTCCTTTATTTCCACCTTAAGAAAAACATGCAATAAGAGATGATCACCCATGTGGCCACCAAAAGGGCTAGATGCCCAAGAGGAATGGGAAATTTCTAACCTCAAAACTCATGTATAAAAAGGATGAAAAAGAATAGAACAAGCTATTCACATGCATGAAAACTTTGCCTTCTAGCTTTCTTGCCACTCTATTAACTTTGAATGAGACTAAAGGAGAGGGAATGTGAGAGTGTGTGTGGAGTGAGGGATATCGCAATGAGAAGTTCCTTGCTACTCTATTGACTTTGAGTCAGGGACATTGCTTACTGACACAACGACTATAATGTGGTGAGCATTAGATTCATCAAGCATGTGAGTAGGCTAGGTGAGAGATAGCCATGAGTTCATGAGTCAAAACTTTGAAAGAATAAGGATGTGTTGAATGGTTGTGACATTGAGCTCATAGAGTGCAATATTTTGATTCCATTGCCGCGGCAAAGAACACATTGGCCACATAGTCATTCACACACTTTGTATTACGAAATAGGAGGGATGCACATATATCAACTGTGAAATGCATGCAAATAGTTAGATTTTGTTTTGTTGGTTGAGTCGAATGCATGCAATTTGTTATCTATTAGATGAAATAAGATTTGCATGTGATTTGTGATAGAGCTATCAAGTTGTAGATAGGAGTAACTTACACATTTTTGGGATTTTCTAGTTTTAAAATGATAGACACCATTGCACATGGGAAATTTTTAATTTAAAAAATGATAAACACAATTAGAAGTTGAGGGTAATTGAAAAGATTTATTCATTAAGCTATATTTGGTTATATTGCTTGAGGGATCTTCCAAGTGCAATGATTGCATACAGAGAGAGAGAGAGAGAGAGAGAGAGAGAGAGAGAGAGAGAGAGAGAGAGAGAGAGAGAGAGAGAGAGAGAGAGAGAGAGAGAGAGAGAGAGAGAGAGAGCTCCCATGTGTACAGTCGAGAATGAAAGTTGCATGTGTGATGGAAATATCACATGTCATGATCCAATCAATATAATGTCCTATTAAGGCATCCTTCCTAAAAGTTCCTTGGCCCTTTTTTTGACTTGTATAAACATCCATATCTACATGGTAAAGAAGTTAGTATGGAGAGTAAACAAAATCTTGAGATGGCACTTACTTCTTGCTTCTCACCGATAGTAGCCTCCTCTGAGGGTTAGATTAGGGACTCAAACTTGTCAATTGGAGGACTTGAAGCTTTTTACATCGCACCTAGCCAACCAATATAGCTTGCACTGCTTCAGGATCTTGGCAGCCAATTGCAACATACTCTTAGAGTTGATGGCATTTCCAAAGTCTTTTTTAAATTTAAAAAAGTTTCTGCGAGGGGAGAAAAACCTTAAGGGTGAGGGGGGACTACCCCCCCCCCAATTGACTCTTCACATCTTGCATCTATGCTACAACTATCTTATAGCTTTGCTATGATACATGCAATCTATTTTGTTGGTGCCCCCTACCCTACAACCAACGATTGCCACCCATCAGGCCTTGTCCTTGCAAGAATGCTCTGCACCCTGCACCTCAAACACCACCCTAAGGTTTATGAAGGCCCAACCCTACAAGTATATGCATTGCCCCTCCTACCCAATAGCTAGTTCCTCCAATCCTTGGGGCTTGAAGTGCATTGCCCGTGTCTTGGGACATGCCACCTTACACTTTGAAGTATCCCTCATGTAGCCATAGCACCACCCTATGGTGTGTCCACCACCCCCACCCTGTGGCATGTCCACCACCCCCTCCTTGCTTGACTACTTTGCAACCACACCCACAACTACCTAGTACCAGTTGCATCCACACACATTGGTTATGATCAAGGATGTTGCCCTAGCTAGCTTTCTTTGTCGTGACAACTAGTGACTTTGCCTGCCTATGGTGACCACCAACATCCTTGTTGGAATCACAAGTGGTTGTGATCACCTAGCTAGCCATGACACCTACTACTGTGGCCACTAGCGGCAGCAACCCTACTATTGTCCACTACTCAATGTGAGGAGGGAAAAGAAGAAGGATGTCATGATGGCTAAGGATATAGTTGCCTAGTTGCAAGTTGCCCTCTCCTCCCCCCACCCCCTGGTTTGTTTTCTAGTTGTCAACACTGGTGGGCTCAACATTGCTTTGTGCGGTTGACTACTTCCCTACCATCCTACCAAATTTCATTGCTAGCTAACAAAGTGGAATAGCTTGAGGTGATGTATAGTTTTGAATTCGTAGCAAGGCTTCAAATTCCTTCATAGGGTAGCAGGGTGGCGTTGAAGGTTAGAACATTTTGTAAAGGCTTCCTTGCTACTCGTGCAATGTTCTCTCACTCTACCACCACCATAACCATCCCCTTACATTGCCTCTCTACCACCCCTAAGCCACCGTCTCAAGCAAATAGTCACCAAGAAAGAAGAAGAACCGCCTCCAAGCCACCATGGGAGGAGGCCGAGGAGGAGCAATAAGGGCTATGTCAACCAACAAGGCTGCATTTAAAACCATGGCCATGTGTTTTCCAATCATTAGAGTGTGCACGCATGTCAACAATGATTAATTTGGGGGAGATAGTGCTACATTAAAGAGGAAGATATTTGGGGGGGGGGGGGGGGGGGGGGCAACTCAACACCCTATCTTGTTTGACTCTCATCCTATTTGCAAGGGGGGAGAGAGAAGATTTAATGGGTTGAAGGTGGCCAAACATGCATTCAGTTTCTTAATAATACTGAAGAGTCAATATTTTTTAGTGGTTAAGGTGCTTAATTTTTTTGGCTTTTTGTTATCACCATCCAATGTACTATGCATAGTACACAATGCACACATGCATAGTGAACATTGCATACATACATAGAGCACACCACACACACTCTAGTGTACATTGTTGTATACTTGCATTATCCTATTGTGCATAGATTTCACTGCGCATGACACCTTGCACCTAGAACAACAATGTTGTCATAGGACTTTGAAGATAGATATTAAAATATAAATGGGACATCAAATTGATTGAAGGGACCAAACAAGTTGTAGATTACAATGTCCATCTTACATGCATGTGTGAAGAGTAGAAGAGATTGGAGGACATTGTGTGAACCTATCTACATGGAATTTGTGGTTGGGAGTGAAGTAGGGGGAAAAGCAAGAGTATTTTATCAATTAGGAGGAAAGGCAAACAAGCGATGAATGAAGGAGGGGTAGGGATACACCAAAATTTTCAAACTGCATGCTGCTTGCTTCTTGTTTGCCATCCACAAGTTATACTAGATATACTTTGCTCGATCATTATTGGGTATGAACATTGCTACTTTGGCATAAAAAAAGGTAGACCTTTGGAGAGATTTGGGTTGATTTCTATGGCTAAAAATAGGGTATTTTAGGACTAATTTATAGCAGCCCATTGTTGCTATCATAAACCTCTCCTTTGTGTTAGCATGATCATGATGCTTTTTTGTTGAAATGAAGGATGTGCATGGGCTAAGAAATAGAAATTCACACTGAAAATCTAAACTCTACCTTTATTTTGGTTGTGGCTTAGGTAGCCACTGAAACCATTAGAATCATCCTAGAACCTAACCAAAAGGTTCCAAAACTATTTCAAATTTCCCCCATCTCAACATCTTAAATGTTTTGTCAAGTGAGAGTGCTTTTCACACACACACACACACACACACACACACACACACACACACACACACACTCTCTCTCTCTCTCTCTCTCTCTCTCTCTCTCTCTCTCTCTCTCTCTCTCTCTCTCTCTCTCTCTCTCTCTCTCTCTCTCTCTCTCTCTCTCTCTCTCTCTCTCTCTCTCTCTCTCTCTCTCTCTCTCTCTCTCTCTCTCTCTCTCTCTCTCTCTCTCTCTCTCTCTCTCTCTCTCTCTCTCTCTCTCAGGCTTGTTGTAAGTCACCACGGTGGGAGAGAGCTCTCTCTCTAGCAAGCCCCATAGCTATGTGTGTTGAGGACTCTTTCCTCTCTTTCTCTCTCTCTTTGTGTGCCTTCATTGCAACATGCCCCATAGCACTATGTGTTAAGAGCACACACACTCTCTCTTTCTCACACATGGCTAGTACACACTAGGCTATGTTCCCCAATATAGGCAAGGCTATAGGGTAGATAGGCAACAATGTGGTAAACAAGCGGGTGGCGACAATGTAGTACACAAATGGGCCGTAGCAATGTACATAGGTGGGTGGCAATGGTGTAGAACTTGGGGCATCAATGGCAGAGTGGCGAATAGTCAACATCGCATACGCATGTGCGCGCACACACACACATTGATTTAAAGAGAGAATGAATGAATATATATATATATATATATATATATATATATATATAGAGAGAGAGAGAGAGAGAGAGAGAGAGAGAGAAACAAAGTCCAACTTGTGGTAAGAAATGAGGAAGCAAAGTTGCCATGAATCACCAGGCCACTTCGCAATAGCTTCGAAGTTGCCATTATATATATATATATATATATATATATATATATATATATATATATATATATATATATATATATATATATATATATATTATGTTTGACACGAATGGTTAGAGACTTGTCCTTATTCATTGAAAGGTATGATCTCAAAGGAGAAGACACTACGAAACCACCTAATTAGTAGCTCACACTTTCACACACCCTCCCAACCAATTGGGCTATCATTTATCAAGAACTAAAAATGATTTATTACATGTGCAGTTAATAATGGTTTTAATTGTTTTTTCACATTTTTAGAAAATTTTGAATTATGTTTTGATTAGATAATGTTTTGACCACCACAAGTGTTTTAAAAAAAGCAACAAAAGCTTTTGAAAGCTTTTCCCTGCCTTGCATGTGCCTATTGCGAGTTGTTTGCATGTTATATGTGAGTGTTCTAATCTAGCTTAAGCTTGCCAAGTGAGTACATGCATCGAGATTATTATCCAATTAATTTGTATAGTTTAGTTCTAGCTTGTAAAACATAGTCACATTTGAGTTGCAATGAAGAGAACATACAAGATTTCCTTTGACATCATGGATAGAGCCAAGGATGACATGTATGAAGCCAATAGTAGCATGGTATGGTATGATTGCGTTAAGTCATTGTGTTCAGATGTTGATGGAGGAGGTGGATGTTTGTATCGTGCACACCTCCCTTAATATGGTCTTTAGAAACATCGACCCATTTTCCATGTTCATCGTGCTTAGTGTGTTCTATTTCAACACCAAGTTGCCATCCCTATGCATGAGTACACATTCATTCCATATGGATTCTAGCCCTACACATTGGACATAGATTACTCCTTCCACCATAGTTGTGAGCACTTTTCACTCAACATTAGCTTGGGCTTCAGTCATCACATCACACCTTCTTTAAAGGCCTTTTTATTACACATGAGTTCACAATCAATTAGTTGCATTAGGCATCAAGATTAGGCATCGAGATTTAGTGTTAGTTGCATTAGGAATTGATATTTTCATTTAATTAGTTAGTATAGTTTAGTTAAGCAAACTAACCTGATCAATGTAATCCTGTGAAGATATGAATTTGCTAGTGATCCGTAGTGGTGTTGATTAGTTAGCATTCATTACGTACAGTGTGTTCAAAGATGAGAGAGAGAGATAGGGAAAACACCATATCCATGAGCCTTCAGACTCTCAAGGTCTTTTCTTCATTATGCAGAAAATAACACACCAGCACACAATACAATGTAAAGTAAACTAGAGACTAACTAACTCTAGTCAAGTCACTGACTAACTACTAACCCGACTTATTTAATGTAGTCACATGGAGACAACTATACACAGTAGTTGTAATCACAGATGTCGGTTACACACCAAGACAAACTAACGGGTGAAGCTTGATTTCTAACACTCCCCCTCAAGCTCAAACCAAAAGCTCAAACCATCTGCATCACTCCAAGTAGTTGTCTAAAGTGAATGAACTTATCTTTACCAAGTGATTTGGTAAAGATATCTGCTACCTGGTCTTCAGTCTTCACATGCTCCAAGTCAATCTGATATGCTAAAATCATTTTCCTAATGACATGGTAGTGGACCTCAATGTGTTTCGATCTTGCATGATAAACAGGATTGCTTGCTAACATGACACTGCTTAAATTGTCACAGTACAGCATTACTTTGCAGTCCAAGTGTATTCCCAAGTCATTCAATAATTTCTGTAACCACATAGCTTCACAGGCCGCTAAGGCTACACCACGATACTCCACCTCCATACTGGACAGTGCAACTGTAGGCTGTTTCTTACTCTGCCAACTGATCATGCTACTACCCAATCCAAATGCATAACCACTTGTTGACCTCCTGTCATACGTGCAACCAGCCTAGTCAGCATCAGTATACCCCATCAAGTCAAGGGGTTTCCCATATGCATAAAACATCCCATGATCTGTGGTATTCATTACATATCTCAGAATTCTCCTGACTGCATCCAAGTGTGGTTTGCGAGGCTTCTACATGAACTGACTGATCAGCCCCACAGCATAACTCAAGTCAGGTCTAGTGATCATGAGATAGATCAAGCTGCCTACCATCTGTCTGTACATGGTAACATTCTCAATCTCTGTCCCAACATCAATCTGCAGCTTGACATTCTGCTCTAAAGGCATATCCATAGGCTTGCAATCAGCCATACCATATTTCTGTAACATATCCTGAGCATACTGCTTCTATAGCAGCCACATGCCTTGAGGTGTAGAGATAACCTCAATCCCCAAAAAATATTCCAGCTCTCCTAGGTCCTTGACCTTAAACTCAGCCTGTAAACATGTCTTTACTTCAGCAATCCCGCTTTCATCCTCCTGTAATGATTAAGTCATCAACATAGACCACTAGAAATACATAGCCACGATCTATCTTCTTCACAAACAAACTATGATCAGCATCACCCAATCGGAAACCATGTTGCTGCAAATAACTGCCGATGCGAGCATTCCATGATCTGGGTGCCTTTTTCAGCCCATATAATGCCTTTTTCAGCTAACATGCTGGAAATTCTAGATGCATATAGCCTTCAGGCTGTTCCATGTAAACTTCTTCTTGTAACTCTCCATTCAGAAAGGCATTCTTTACGTCCATCTGCCATAGTTTCCAGCCTCTAGCTGCTGCCAAAGCAATCACGGTTCTAAGTATAGCCATCTTTGCTACAGGGCTGAAAGTTTCCTCATAATCAAGAC
The DNA here is from genome assembly GCF_053477565.2 of Lygodium microphyllum. NCBI lineage: Eukaryota > Viridiplantae > Streptophyta > Polypodiopsida > Schizaeales > Lygodiaceae > Lygodium > Lygodium microphyllum. The sequence goes on along the minus strand of NC_141154.1, from coordinate 108,587,118 downwards.
CATACTGCTGCGCATACCCTTTTGCAACCAGCCTGGCCTTGTATCTTTCCAATGATCCATCTGATTTACATTTTACCTTATACACCCACTTGCAACCAATAGGTGTTTTGCCCTCAGGCAACTGTACCAAATCCCATGTGCCATTTTCAGCCAAAGCTGAATATTCCTCATCCATAGGAGCACGCCAATCCTCATCTACAACTGCCTCATCAAACTTACTTGGTTCTCTAAAACCTGTTACTTTCGTCATATAAGCATAATGACAGGTTGAATATCCAGTGTAAGTATACCTATCAAAAGGTCGTCTAACCCTCTCTAATCTCCTGAGCTGTGGTTCACTGTGAGCTTGCCTCTCATGAGGCGGCACATAACGACTCTGCCTAGCACCTGGCGTCATAACAGACGGAATCCCCAATTCACTATCTAAGCTGTCACTGCTAGATGACTCATAACCTGCAATGAGTGGACCTGTTACATCTTCAAAAACCTTTTCTTTTCCCTTATCTGTTCTCCCCCTCACTGACATATCCGTGTCAGTGGATGTAGTAGTGTGACTATGCAATCGTCCTATCCAAGGACTCACTGTAGATGTTACATCACCTGTTTGACCACTCATGGAAGTACTCTTTATAGGAGTATTTTCAGCATGACTCATATTGTGTGAGCCATCAGTAGGCACTACAACAGGATTCCCATACCAGGATGCTAACTCATCAAATACTACATCTCTGCTTATGAGTGTCTCATGCATAGAAGGTACATAACACTTATAAGCTTTCCGTTCCTGTGCATATCCCAAAAACACACTCTTCACTGCCTTAGGATCCAATTTATTCCTCTTCTCATCCGGTATATGCACATATGCAATGCTGCCAAATACCTTCAAGTGCGAAATATCAGGTTTATGACCATACAGCCTCTCATATGGAGTGACATCATGAATCCCTGCTGTAGGGGTTCGATTCAGCACATAGACATCAGTCATCACTGCTTCAGCCCAATAACCATTTGGCAGACATTTCTCATTCAGCGTAGCTCTAGCTGATTCCATCAGGACCTTGTTTTTTCTCTCTACAACACCGTTTTGCTGCGGTGTATAGCTGCAAGTAAGCTGTCTTCTAATCCCATATTTAGCAAGATACCTGTCAAAGTAATTAGAGACATATTCACCTCCTCCATTTGATCTCAAACATGATATGTAGCAACCCAACTCATTCTCTGCATGCTTCTTGAAATCTTTGAATGCATCAAACACATCATCTTTATGCTTCAAAATATAAAGCCAAGTGTACCTGCTGAAATCATCGATAAATGAGACATAATATCATGCACCTCCAAATGAAGCATTATGTGAAGGACCCTAGACATCAGAGTGCACCAACTGTAAAGGCCTAGTGCTGTTTTTTACATGTCTCATGAACGAAAACCGTGACTGCTTCCCAAGCTGACATGCAGGGCATACATGACCAAAGTCATTATACTTGAATTTAGGTAATCCAAGTACTACTTCCTTCTGCTGCATAGATTTCAGCTTTTGTACATTGACATGTCCAATCCGCTTGTGCCAAATCTCTACATCCCGAATGGCACTCTCATCATGAGCAAACATGGCTGCCTTAAGTCCCGGAATGGTCGCATCCAAAGTAAACATCCTGCCATCTCTTTTGCCCTTGGCAATTAGCTTGCAGCCATTTCCATACTCCTCAATGAAACATCCATCTTTGTTAAATCTTACTTGCAGATTCTGTTCTGCCATTTGACCCACAGACAAAAGATTCTTTGTTATGGTCGGTACATGTAATACATTATGCAGGCCTTTCTTCTTGCCATCAGGCATCATGAGAGGAACAATCCCTTTATGCTTTATGTCATGTTGGGTGTCATCCCCAGTACATACATGACCATGTGTACCTGCAACCATCTCATCAAACCACTCTCCATGCGGTGTCATGTGGTTTGACGCTCCAGAGTCAATGTACCATCTATCATCTCTATCATGTCTCGATGCATTTTTGGATACATGCTGCATGGCAAAGAGTCTATCAACTTGCTCATCATGAGCACCACTGGAAGATGCATAGTGCCCATGCTGTCTGCCCTTTGCCTTCATATCTCCTTGCTTCTTGTAGCAATCCTTTGCAATGTGCCCATACCTGCCACAATAATGGCAATCTTTGTCCCTGTTGGACTGAAGATCAGAAGACTGCCATGAACCAAATTCACCATCTCTACCTCGGGGGGATCTCCCCCTGCCTCTAAACCCGCCAGATCCACATTGGCCTTGTGTATTTGCACCATGCCAATTACCCTGCTGCTGCTGCTGTCTATAAGCATTACAAGTGTCACCACGACCTCTAAATCCTCTGCCACGCTGGCTAGAGTATAACACATTGTCTCTACTCTGAGATGCACTGGAACCTGTATTCAAACCAAGTTTGACCTCCTCATGTAACAACAAAGCAACTAACTCTTCCTAGGTAAGGGGCTCTTCTCTAATAGAGATGGATGTGTCAAAAGCTTTGTACTCTTTCCCTAATCCATTCAAGGATACAACAATCATATCATCTTCTGATACACTTGAGCCAATGGTAGCAAGTTGATCAGTTATGGTCTTAATCTCCGTGGTATACACCTGAATGCTCTTGCCATTCCTAGACATTTTGTTGAACTGCCGTTTCAACTAGATCTTTTGTGCACGTGTCATGGTTCCATAATTTTTCATCAGCATGTCCCAAGCATCCTTTGGAGTCTCACATCCAGTGATTTGAATTACCATAGCATCAGATATACATAGAGAAAACCAATGCAACACCTTGTATGCTCTCTCATTCCATAGCCTATGAGCTCTTTTCTGTTCGTTAGTTGGATTCATTGTAGGCAATTCAGGAGCAGCCTCATCTCCTGTACATAGATCCCAATAACCCCTGCCAACTAAAAAGTTCTTCATTCTGAATTTCCATAATGCAAAGTTCTTGTTGTCTAACTTTTCTCCAACTATCTGAGTGATATTGTCAGTCCCATGTGCATTAGCCATGATGCAATAGATTGTCTATCAAGTGCCTGACTCCCTGCAACTCGATAAGTATCACTGACTAAGTTTAGTCCACAACAGTTTATGACAGTTTTCTGCAATTAATTGCAGTAAAAAACCAGGGTATTTCAGCCCATTGATAACCCAAAACAGCCCACAAACCAGTGATCTCAGCTGTAGGTATAACTGTCACTACATAAACTATGTACTTGCTTCAGCTTAAGCTTCTGCAACCTCACTGCCAGGGTGAATACATGCAGTCTGAAAACTATAAACTGTGAGTAACCAGCATTAATTCCAAGGTCAAAGCTGAGTGGTATTCAAGTCATACATGTCCCAAAACTTCCTAGATAGCTGCTAGTACATTTGGCAGTTAAGACATAAGCACAGAGGCACAAAACAGTGCATAACCAGCAAGTATAAATGACATAAATTTGCTTACATATTACCAACAACCAATATTATGGCAACCAAGATGTATTCCAGCTTCAAAAGTCCTCAAGACATGTCTTACATTTACTTTGTAGTGGCAAGTTCAATACATGAGCATTTAGGTAGGCATATGCAACCTGTCTTCATTAATCATTGTCAAGGAATACACGACTGTTCATAACCAGCCCAAGCATTGTCAAAGCAATTATTTCATGTCTAGATCTGAGTATTTAGCAACATCAAATGCTTTCCACAATCCTCCATACATTCAACATGCATATGTCAGTTCATATAGGTGATAGAAGCTCCAAGGTGACATGTATTACTTTAGCAAGATACAATACTTGCTATTCACTGTTTATGACAGTTTTCAGCTTGTCAATGATTTTCAAATTTGAGTATTCTGAGCAAGAAATCTCAGCTCCAAGACATTTGATCCAATGTATACATGCTTTGACACATTCTTGTGCTTCAAAGATGCCTTTTGAGTGTAGTACAAGGCTTCTGCATGTCAATAATGACTGAATGCATGCTATCCATTCATGTTCACAACAGTTCAAAATTGATTACAAATCTGTGTTTGTTACTCCAGCTCATAACAGAGCTCCCACACAAGCATTTACCTCTTGTACTCTTCAGATACCTTCAAGAGTGAGCATACATGCCTTACGAGTCTTGTCCAAGTGCCCCATTGATGTTTGACAGGTTGCAGTCCATCTAGCTCAACAGACGCAGTTCACGCTGATTCAGCAGGGGTTGTTGCTATATACAATGGCTGATCTGAGCCTATACAAGGCTTACATAGGCTCAATAGAGCCTCTTAGATGCTCCAGCAGGGTCTCCAACAGCCTCTTGACCAATGGCTACTCTCCTTCAACAATGCATACCTCTGTGTGACCAACATAGTGAAAATGACAGTCAGTCCTCTTCTTTTTCCAGCCCTTTAGGTTAGTCTTGAAGTCTTCTTCTGCAATGCTCTACTCCACAAAGCCGAGTCTTGTGGAAGCTCTGATACCATGTTCAAAGATGAGTGAGAGAGATAGGGAAAACACCATATCCATGAGCCTTCAAGCTCTCAAGGTCTTTTCTTCATTATGTAGAAAATAACACACCACCAAACAATACAATGTAAAGTAAACTAGAGACTAACTAACTCTAGTCAAGTCACTGACTAACTACTAACCCGACTTATTTAATGTAATCACATGGAGACAACTATACACAGTAGCTGTCACAGATGTCAGTTACACACCAAGACAAACTGATGGGTGGAGCTTGATTTCTAACACTGTGTTGATTAGGCAATATTGATTAGCATGAACAATTACATAAGGAAAATCAATACACTAGCCTAATTGCCACAATCCTATGAAGATGCAAATTCGCTAGCCATGGCCTACTATATTGATTATTTAGTCTTTGGTTAGGTGTTATTGATTAGTTAGTAACATTAATTAGATAGTTTGTTGATTATTAGAGGCTAGTTTTGAATTATACTAGTTTTCTCATTTTTTTTGAAATTTATTCATTTTATGTCAACATTGTTTTTACTTTTGCATAAACATAAGTTACGGTAATGATGGATATGTATAAATGCATGTCCACTACTACTCACATCACCTTGGCTTTACACTATCATGATTACTACATAAAAGCACTGTCAAGCATGAATATGGTGTGACCACCATCGTTTTGGCGACTAGGGTTAGAGAGCTATGAAGAGGTTTGCCTCTTTTGTTGGCTAATTATGTGTAGGTCTAACACCACCATAGTAGCAGGACATGGGCAATAGGCACAAGCCCAATAGGTGCACTAGGATAAGAGTAATCCAGACAATATGTAACATAGTATTCATTCTTAATTACATAGTAGACTTGTTCTCAAGGAGAAAACTAGCATAAAGTAGAATATTGACGACTACTGTCATGCCATTGGATACATCCAACAATTAACAAATAGGTTCATGCCCAACCATGGCCTACAAATCTTTGACTGTGGTTAGGATGTGCATATACAACCCAAATCACAAAGGCCCACTTGATTTTTGAATGGCTAGAATCACATGGATAAATGAGTAGGATATTGAGCTTGTACTCGGTTGGGATGGGAGTTGTTTCTTAGGCATGAAGCTCGGGGTACATGAATATGGTATCTCAAGCTGTATGATGAGTTTTTAATAAAATTTGATTGTTTCAAAAACTTCTAAGTGTTGTTCATCTAAAAGACACTGCTTAGACATCGTGAAGAACACATTCAATTCAACAAGATTAATACGTTGCGCACCGTAAACAGTTAAAGTTTCTCGAATAACTTACGCCATGCATTAATATTGCAGTCAAAGGGTGTAGCCAATTTAGCATGCTTCAGTATGACGATTTTCTTTCAAAACAGAACGATCCCGCCCGCAGCGCGAGGATGTCATGTTGGGAAGAGGAGCTCGACATCGACGACTCCGACATTCTGCTCGGAGCCTTCCACAACTCAGCACTAAGCAAGCCTCGTGTTGCAGTAGAGGCCCTAGCTCTGCCTTCGGGCCAATCGGCTGCCCGTTCTTCCCCCTCCAATCCTCCGCACGACATAGCAACGGATGTCCTCAAGCGCTGCCTGAAGCCTCCCCTCGGGCCTTCGCCGCTTTCTCCCAATCCCTTCCGCAGGCCCGCCGCCTTGGACGACGGCGATGATGAACTTACCATTGCATCCGCCAGAAAACGGCTTCGTAATGATACCTATGGAGACCATAGCATCGAAACTAGTGGAAGCTGGAATTCCAGCATGCAAGGCACGAATAGCCGTGTCCATGAGAAAATAGCTGACAGAAACTATGGCCTTGAATCCGACTATGGCGGTGAAGGAACTCAAAGCAGAAACTCCATCCGTGAGCCAATCGAAACCACGAAGCGCGGTGCTGAAGGGAGCAGTCGCAGAAACTACAGCTTGGAATGTATCGGAAGTAGAAACCGTTTTCGCCTCTCAAGTGGCGGTGCAAACAGCGACCTTGAAAAGGAAAATCTTAACCATGGTAAATCCGCCACGGCTATACTTAATCCTGATAGGGACAGTGAGAGACAATCGATCAACCTTACAGTTGCACGGAATAATAGCTGCAACCCCAATGCATCACACGAACGAAATGCAAAAAGTGTGGAATTCAGTAAAGAAATTCCAGGTCTCCATTATAGGTATGGGGAAGGCAGACTGCACTCTCTTCCATTGAGTCAAGGGGATGACCGTGGCAAGGCAAAGGAAGCAACATTGAAGTCAGCATACAAGCAGGAGAGGCAGGCAAGCCACCATCAACGTAATTCAGAGAGTCTCCCGTTTAGAAGCATCCCATGCCGGCCAGGGGAAGATGTTCTATCAGATGATAGGCATGCAAGTCCTGTTCCACTGGCAGAACCAGCTCGCCAATCTTGTAGAGTGTCAGATGGCCCTGAATCCCACAATCCAAGCAGGTCATTGAGCAATGACCTACCTTATCAGATTCCAGGACCTGCAGGTGCAGTTCAAAGAGGTTTGGCTCAAAAACCAGATGGACTAGTTGGAGCTAACAGGAGAAATAATGATATTCAAGCATCAAGAAAAGCATGCAGCATTGATGGTACTGACTTTTCTACTGCACCTTGGCTGATTGCCATGGATTACATTGAAAAGGTTTGTGTAACCTTTTCTAACAGGATTTGATAGCTCTCACCATTTCTTGCATACCAGAATGTCATTGTTGAGCAATGTCTCTCTTATGCATAGGGCAGACTTCTTCAAAAATATCAAGCTTAAGCTCAATAAAGATGTCAAGAACGAAAAATTGTGTACCTAAGGTAATATAGAGATATTGTGATGTTGCCTGGCTTGTGCTTTCTATCTAAGTCAGCATTGTTATTCATTTATCATTTTTCACTTTGCATAGCTTGTTGCTCTCATCAAAAGTTGCAGCCCCAATGGTTATGGAGATGTGCTTGTGAATTTGAAGGTAAGTGCTTGAAGTTCATTCTGGATGTAGTTACCCATGGAAGTAAGATGTAAAGACACATTGGCATTCTGCTTTTGCTCCATGACAGGACTGTTCTGATTCTATTGGTGGGACTATAAACAGAAGAGTGATCAATGAGACAGAGTTTGGCAGGATAATAGAACCTGGGTCTGTGATGGTTCTACATCAGGTATATATATGAGGGGAAGACAATTGCTTTCCCGAAAATGAGCTCATCTTTTATAAAATGTTGCTCTTGAAGTTTTTCCACATCTATGAGTCAAAGTAAGAACAAAGCATACAAAGTTTAGGTGATAGACACACAGAAAAAAAGATCCAGTGAAACTAAAGGTGCATGATGAGATCATGTTTGAAGTTGTGAATGTGGCTCCAAGTGTTCGGCTTTTATGGTCTACATTTACACAAATGTATTGTGGCAATATCTCTACCCAAAGATAATCAATTTCTATGTATTTTTTAATAACCATATGAAACAACAGATTTTATCCGATGTTTTTTTGTATACGTTTGGTATCATACTAAGTTCATGGAGTAGATAGATTGGATGGATCATACTTGACTACCCTGATGGATTCCTCGGCTTTGGCTAAGACTGCCAAAGTGTCCCCTCATGTGAGCTTGGACTAGGAGCCAATCTCACTCTTTGTCAAGTAATAACCCATCATGAACTTGGATGTCAATCCTAGCTTCAGGATTTAAACTTGCTAGATTGCACTCGATGCTTTAGAGGGACGTCCCTCTTTGGAACCTGTGCACCTATATACCTGTATACTTGTATAGATGAGCCTTGAGGCTAACCTACCCCATTGCACCACCCTCTCACACTCCTCTTTGACACTGGAGAGTTGTAAGGGATGACCGCATCACTTGAATTAGAGAGTAGGAGGAGGGGTTACCAAGCTCCTCCCTTGGTGTGAAGAAGATGATCCTTTCCGCGCCTGGGCGTGGGCCTTACCACCACAGTGATAATATTGGGCCTTTGACTTCTTCTTCTTGTCACCCCTCTTTAAAGCTATAAAGGCCTGATTGGAGCCACTATACTGCGATGGAAGCCTCCCCTATAACAGCGAAGACATCTCATACTCAAGTAACATTAAGGACATATGTAGAAAACTTATAGGTATTGATGATGTCTAAGCCTGCAAAGCGTTGGCTACTCCATCAAACTCCACAGGGAGCTCGTAGAGCACAATTCCCACAAGATGAGTCTATGGAAGGGTGGACTACATGTGTCGAAGTTGGTCTTGTACCTGTGTAACATGAAGCAAGAACGATTGAATAGTATCCTTTGGCTTGAATTTTGTCTGTTGGAGTTGTCCATAAAGAGTGTTGACATGTATGGTCGAAGGGGCCTCGTATAGCATTTGAAGCTTTGCCCAAATCTCTAGAGTAGTTTGTCTAAGCCCGCAAAACATTGGCTACTCCATCAAACTCGGGAGGGAGCTTGTAGAGCACAATCCCCACAAGATGAGCCTTTGGAAGGGTGGGCTGCATGTGTTGAAGCTAGTCTTGTTGTACCTGTGCAACATGAATCGAGAATGATTGAGTAGTATTCTTCGGCTTGAACTTTGTCTGCTAGAACTGTCCATAAAGAGTGATGACATGCATGGTCGAAGGGGCCTGTTACAGCATTTGAAGCTTTGCCCAAATCTTTGGAGCAGTCTTGCAGGAGGTGGCTGTTGGAAGGACTTCTTTAGAGATGTAGTGAAGAAGAGCAGAATATGCATGAGCATCATTGTTATCCCATGTGAGCATAGCCTCTTTATAATTGTCCTCATCAAAATCAACTGGAAGAGTAGGATACTCAAAAACTTGAGAAATGACATACCATAACCTCTTCTACACAAACCATGCTTTCATAACACTCCTCCATGTTAGGTAATTAGGGCCATGTAATTTGTCATTAGTGGAACAACATGGGGGAGCCATTTCGAGAGGAGAGGAAGAGAAAATAAAGGACAAAAGAGGAGAGAGAGTACAGCCAAACCAGGAGTGTAGATTGCACTAAATAGAGTTTACACGTAGTGTACATAAGCTGAGCACAAAAACAACTGCAGAAACAGAGAAAAGTGATGGATTACAGCCAAGAAACATTGTCAAAACTGGAAAGTGCTGTCACCCAGCTTGCAAAGGCATTAAATGCAGTAAATGCAGCAGTTGTGCAGCAAAACACAGACTAATCAGCAACAAAATATTGCAGAAATTGAAAATGCAGCCTGCTGAACCAAAAAACGTAGGATGTAGAAGGCAAGAAATAGTGCGATTGGCTGCAGACAACAGTCACCAGGCTGTAAAGAGTTTGCGGTAGTTGAGAAAAGTCAATGATCAGTAGGGGAAGACCTGTAATCAGTAAAACATAGCAGTAGGTGTGTAGATCCTGAAATTTGATACCATGTTAGAAGTGAATGCAGTAATGGAAGCATAAACAGATGCTGAAATAAATAGCTAAACACAAGAAAGAAGAAAGAAAGAGAGGACATAGAAGAACACTGCAAAGAAGAGAGCTCAGAAGAATGCTTGGAAAATGGACCATATACCGAACACGAGATAGTCATGTACAATAGTGAGTCACTGGTTGTGTGCGCACTAGCACCGGCTTCCTCTCTCCAACAGAACCTTAGGTGATGAATTAATGATTGAGGAAGGAGCCCAAAATATATAGGCCAAAATAGTGCCATAGATGGCAGTAGGTTGGCCAGCAATAAATGCCTAAATAATCATCATAATGACCACAATAAAATGCCTAAAATACCTGGTAATGTCAGGCGTAGCCCAAACTCTCACATGAGTTGACTAGACTACTAACAGAGTCTTGGCATCTACCTTTTTGTTAAAACAATTGTTACTCGGTACCTTAGGATCCTAGTGACACTCGGGTTAGGGTTTCCAAAGACTATGGGTGGTTAAGTCGTGCTAGGGTTAGGTCTTTGTATAAATAAGTCGTGCATTTGAGCATGGCTCTCTTTTATTGTTGTTATTCATTTGCCTTTGTTTGTGCTTAAATAATGTTGTGCATTGATTAATTCTCTCATCTTTCGTTTCCTATCAATTAATCGTGCAATTACTGCCAACACTCTAGGTCATCTTTTTGAGCATTTGAAAGTGCACAAGGCAACCGCTTTTCTTAACCCTTTCGATATAATGCAAGGCACCAACTTATGTGCATTTTAAACAAGTTCTCTCTTTCTAGTGGCTCACAAACACTTTTGATGGGATGTCACAACAATTGGGCACAAATTGGATGCAACTTATTGTGCTAATTTGAAAGATAATAGCAAATTTTGGGCAGCTTTGTGGTTGGTTATTGCTTTTCATAAGGGCATGATGGCTGAGCATGTAGAGGCCTACTATTGTTGTCTACCTAAAGAAATCAGTGATTACTGTGCAAAGACAAAGGTGACTAGCATGGTGTAGTTGAAAACACAAATATAGTTTGTGCATTGATGAAAGCCCATGATACATGATTGAAGGGCAATAAAGATGCTTCAAAAGACAATTTTGAAATAAAGGTAGCAAGCTGAATTTAAGGGCAAGGAGTATATATCCTCCAATAAGGGTCAACAAATTGATAATCAATCTTGTGAGTGTTTTATAAGATGAATACAAGGTAATAGGTACGATGGATCCTCTGACTCCCAATGTGTGAGCTGTCCTCCCCTATTAAGTCTTGCCATTGTCATCTATAGATCATAATGTTTTACAATAGCTAATCCATCCTTTGAAAAGCGTAAGTAGGGCAAAAGACCATTTGGTAATTTCAAAACAGCTATTGAAAAGAAGGCATTATATTTGAAATTGGCCTTCATACTTGCAAAGGGAAGCGATTAACTTACCTTGCAAAGGCACTTAGCTAAACCACAAATTCAACAATAAATCATTTCATATGTGCTCTTGCTTAGAGATAGAAAACATAGATTGGCCCCAAAGCTTGGATACTCATTTCATATTTCTTTAAGATTGCTAGAGCCATGTAAATTGAGTGCAAAGTAGCCAATTTTGCTTTGGAAATCTAAGTTTCAAACTTTAGCATGTATGTGGAGATTTGCTAGGGTTTGCAAAAGAAATACAAAGTGTACTTACACAGTTGAAACATAGTGAACTCAAACATTAACTTGGAAGCAAAAAAATGTGAAATGAAGATAACTGAATAATGAAATAAAAAAATGAATGAAAATGTATAGAATGCTCAAGGGGAGAGCTATCCAACAATCGGTGGCTCTTGTGGGAGTAGATTGAGGAAGGTGTTGTCCATTGAAGACGGATCTTGAGTGTAGTAATAACCACTAGTTGGAGTAGTGGCTGATGAAGAAACGTGCTAAAAATGCAAAAATGACCTGCTCTAGATGTCGATGATGTCAACAAGCTGGGCAAAACTCAGCTTGTAGTAGTTGCTAGGTTGAAGGGCGACAATTGGAGATTACCACGCCAACATATTAAATGGAGAGGACAACAACTAGAGCAAAACACAGCTCAAAGAAGTCTCTAGGATGAAGGCAATAGTTGTGGATGGCCATTGTAGGATTTTGGAGTCAATGATGACAGCAAGTTGAAGTGAAGCATAGATTGTAGGGACCTGGTATAGGGCTAGTGACGATAGAGGATCACCACGATAGTTGCTGGAAATTGGCAATGGCTGGAGACAAACAATGTCCATTGGAAATGGAAGGGCAGATGAAGGATGTCCATGGCAGCAGTTGGAGGTAATGAGGAATGAGTGGGTAGAAGTAGGAGGAAAAGCTATTAGCCACATGATGATAAATTGGGGATAGACTAGGATGCAAGTGACCTAGCATACTCTATTTATAGATGAGGAACCAACCAAAAGTGGGATATTGAAACACAGAGTGCATTTGAGTTTTGGGGCTATTTAATGAGCTAATGAAGGTTCAATGTGTAATGCATCTGTTTTAACTTAACAATGTAGATCACTTTTTATGCAAATGCATTGTATGTTAAAAGGTCAAGTTTGACTTGTAGAAGGCTTTGGGTTTATTGCAGTCCTTGCATATTCTTGGTATACCGCGAGACAACATAGCTATGGATTTGATCTTCCATCTTGCTATGACAATAGGGAATCACATCATATGTACTATTAATTGTAGGTTTAGCAAAGGGGCCCATTTCACTCCAATGAGGAAGAAAATAATTGTGACTCATTGGCAAGATTGTTTATGTTGAACTTCTTTAATTATCATTGTATACAATGACTGATTATGAGTGGTAGAGATCCTCACATGACGAGTTTGTTTTGGAGAGACACTTTTGAAAACATGGGTCCTACCCTAACTTCTCGTTTTTTTTTCATTCATAGATAGATGGGTAGCTATTGGCTTTGATCTTTCCAAAATGCTATATTTGAATGTAAGGCCAAGCACTTCAATCCTCCGCTATCGTGCCAGCTCCCCCGCCTCTGTCCCGCTACTCCCTTGTCCGTCTCTTCCTCTGATCGACAACACAACCCCCCCTCCCCACAACAAAGTTGCTCCCTCCCTCTGTAGCAACTCCTCCCTTCGGTAGTACAGCAGTATGATAGGTAGGTTCCTAGCAGGGACGCGCAATGGAAACCTATGGTCAGGTGCTGGCACACTCAGTGAGTGCCCCCCAGTCAAACACCTTGCGCGTAGTCCTCTCTGAGGAGCAGCTCTTAGCCGTCTGAGCTAAGGAGCTGGAGCTAATGGAAACAACGATTTATGGTCAGGTAGTAGGACATTCCCTAGCTAGGGCCCAGCTTTGGGACTGGCTTCACTCCATGCTGCACATCGGCACAGCGCAGATCGTGGAGGCGGTCCTATTGGGCCAAGGGATCTTCATGGTCCGGTTCAGCTCGACAGATGCAGCTTGCGAGTTACTCGGCAGTTCACCATATGCGTCCATGAAGGGGGCCATATACATGGTCCCTTGGTACAATGGCTTTACTGTGGAGGCGTTTGCACTCCACAACAGGTTTCTTCGGCACCCGGTTACCCTTATTTTCCCCGGCCTGGCGATTGAGTATCGCTAGTTGGTGGAAGACTTTGGACAACTCTTTGGCACTGTCCTTCCTGCGTCTTTCACGGATGCAGTGACAGTAGCAAGAGTTCCAAAGGTATGGGTGGCAGTGAAAGAGGTCAAGAATATCCCAAAATTTCTAGAGATTGAGGCAGGTGGGCACTCCTTTAGGTAGCAGGTCATTGTGACTGGGCAACTAGGGCAGTGCTTGCGTTGCCACGACTTTGGGCATCAGGCAGCAGTTTGTATGCGTTTCGGAGCCAAGGCGACTCCGCCCACAGGTTTGTAGGTGGACGCTAACGGCTTCACATGGGTTCAGAGATGACAGAGAGGAACACGGCAAGGGGAGGCACAACCAGCTTCTTAGACCCAGCCTCGTCAACAGGGTGCAGGTGGGCGAGCGACCCCCCCTTGGCAGAGCACTTCACAGCCTCCCCTTGTCCGTTCCACCTGACAGGACTGTAGCTCCCCACATTCTCCACTCGCGCCACAGACTGCCTCGCCTGAGTTTCCATAGTCCTCTCAACCCCCCCACCCGCCATGCATCTCCATCCATCCCACCATCCCTCGATCCTCTTTCCCCCCACCACCCCCTCTATTGAGCACCCCCCCCCCCCGATCCGCACCCGGGTCAAGTGAGCCCTCCCAGACCCACTCCCCCTCCTCCCACAGGAGGTCATGAGCCCCACATAGCTACCTCCTCCGTGCACCAGCAGTCTTTCCCCTCCCACACAGCCACTAGCTCATCCGCCCTTGCCACCTGCCACCTGCCACACCTTTCCGAGATAGGCACAACTGTTGCCACAGGATTTCTTTTGCAGTGGCCCATGGTCCTACCGGTGAGTTGCGCAGCGCAGAGAGTTCCCACTACCTCTAGAGGTGGGGATCTTTGTGGTTCGTAAGTCAAGGAGGGGCAAGGTCCATCTACTAGCACCACCGGATGGACCAAACTACGCCTTTTTTCTTCAGTCCTCTTACTCAGAGGAGTGGACGACTATACAGATTGAGGAGGAGTTGAAGAGTCAGGTGGCGGATCACATCTCCCAGTGGATGGGAGATGAAGGATTAGCATTGTTTGCACAACAGTGGCCAGGTTGCAAGATGGACATTAACTGGTGGGCTGGTGTTGAGGTCCCACACGTGAGCATTATCTTTCGAGCCCCTCCACAGTGGAGAGCTCCGAGGGACGTGATCGAGTGGCCCTCGGCACAGGTGGCCCGGCTCTACCACTGTACAGAGTCGCGATTCTCAGCATGGCTGATAGATGCATTGATAGTACCACCTGGAGCATCTATCACCCCTATGGTCCGCCGGCCAAGGGCCACTATGGGGGATTGGAGTTCACCATCCAGGTCGGCGGCAAAGCGCACTTGTATGCCTCTCAGTTTCTCCTCCTCATCAGCAACATCCACACCGAACAAATGCCTGTTCGATCAGTCACAGGTTTCCCCATGAGCTTACACCTTGCATCGTGAAATGTGAATAGTCTCCACTACAGTGGGGCACGTGGTTCCAGGAGGTTGATTGTTCGGTAGGAGTTGTACCTTGCCCTTGACGGACGGATCGACATCTTGCTTTTGCAGGAGCACAAGCTCACCCCCACCCAGGCCCAGCGGGTTGGGAAGTACTTCCGGGCAGCTTGCACACTTACTGGGAGCACGCCATAGGTGCCCACGGCAGGAATGGAGGCGTATGCTCCTCTTTTGGCCCAAGTCTCACCGCCTGTGTACGAGACCACGGGACGATAGTGGCAAGAAGGGTTCTATGGATTAGATTGGATATTGGGGACTTGTGTATTGGAGTCCTCAATGTCTATGCCCCTACGGATTTGGGGCATGCAGCAGGTTCTGGGTGGAGATCGCAGATGGACTCCTAGAGGTGGACTCCTGGATTGTTGGCGGAGATTTTAACAACTTGGAGGCCTTGGAGGACCAGTAACGCAGATGCAGAAACTACTAGGGCATGGCTAGGGAGGAGCAGGAGGCATGGGAGGTCTTTTTGCTTGTAGTTGGAGCACGTGATGCCTGGAAAGACCCTGCCTTCCACAGGAGGGAGAGGTTGTTGGACTTCTCTTGGGGATACAGGCGGCTAGGTGGAGTCCTGCTGGAGCGGTTGGACAGGTTTTATGTGGGAGAGTGGGGAGGCTCTCGTGGAGGCTTGATTGAGGCACCATGTTGTTGCCCGGTTCTCTTGACACTTGATCCCCCAGCATCTGCCCTAGACACACGATCTTGTCGGATCCCTGACTCGATCTATAGGAGGGAGGAGGTGACGAGACAGATAGAGCAAATTTGGACCAAGGAGTGGGACAGGATAGCAGAGGAGGTTGCAGAGGTCCTAGCTGAGTCGAGCAGAATTTGCCAAGAGGCAGCCATACATGCCAGGCAACAGTGTTGGGAGGAGGAGAGAGCACTCTGGCGGGACCTTGCAGCCACACACAGATTATTGCAGGAGGCACTAGGGGATCCCACCCTCCACGCACAGGAGGTGCGTGTGCGAGCAGCCATTGCTGGCCTAGAGGACATGCGCTCGGAGTTCTCTTTCCGCACCTTAGCAGCCTTCTGGGTGCGGAAGGGGGAGACGATGTGCAGGGAGTTCTTCTCGGTGCATCAGCCCCGCACCGCAGGAGAGCAGATACGCAGCCTTCGGGATTAGTATGGGAGGACCCGCTCTAGTGCAGATGAGGTGATGGAGATTGCCACTGACTATTACACGCACCTTTTCTAGCAGGAGACAACTTCAGCTAGAGGATAGAGATGTAGACAGCAGATATGGGATCACATCCTGTCCCTCGTCACAGAGGAGATGGGATGCTCCCTCCTAGCTTCCTTCACAGAGAAGGAACTAGAGGAGGCTTTTCATACACAGGATGGGCAGAAATGCCCGGGGGAGGATGGCCTCTCTAAGGCCTTCTTCACTATCTACTGGAAAGTGGTGAAGGACCCCCTACTGATGGCTTTTCAAGAGAGTTTCACTTCAGGATAGATGCCAGGGAGTCTCTTGGCAGGCCTTATCAGTCTTCTCCCCACAGGGGGAGACTGGTTGGAGTTCTCCCAGTGGAGACCGATCACCTTATCGTCAGTGGCCTACAAGGCACTGGCAAAGATGATTGGTAGGCGACTACACCCCGTGCTTCCAGATATCATCCATGACACACAGACAGGCTTTGTCCAGGATAGGAGCATCCTAGACAATGCATTTACCTTCTTTGAGGCGACAGAGTGGGCTTAGCACAGTGGGCAGAGACTAGCAATACTACTCTTGGATTTCGAGAAAGCTTATGACAGGGTGGACTGGGATTTCCTAGAGGGCACCATGGTGAGGTTGGGATTCTCCCAAGCTTGGATTTGTGGGGTCTCCGGCTTGTACAGATCGGCCCCCAGTAGGGTTCTCATAGGTGGAAGGCGAGGGGAGGAGTTTCAGTTGGAGAGATCAGTTTGACAGGGCTGTCCCCTGGCCCCATATTTGTTCCTACTCTTCGCAGAGGCGATGTCTCACTTCCTCAGGTTACGTGTGAGCGGATTACGCAGCCTCCGACTTCCAGTGAAAGAGGAGACCGAGTTGTTAGACTCAGAGTACATAGATGATACATTCCTCTACATAGAGGACGATGAGTTGATGCTGGAGAGAGTGAGGTTGGCTCTTGACGTGTTCTGCTTTGCAGCGGGAGCGAAAATCAACTGGTGAAAGTCGGTTGGTTTCCTCACAGACCTAGACTTCAGCACGGAGTGGGGCGTCCACCTGGCATTTAGATGGGTGAGCAGAGGGCAGACCGTTCGATACCTAGGGTTCCAGGTGGGACTCGACATCACTCTTGCCCAACAGTTTCTTCCTATCCTCGATTCTATTTGGAGGAAACTGACCTACTGGAGCACGGTTCGCCTCTCACTAGCCAGACAAGCCCTGGTGGTTAACCAGGTCCTCCTAGCGACGGTCTGGTACATCACCTTGTGTTGGTTCTTCTTCTCATCGTGCGTAGTGCAGCTTCGCCGCCTGGTGCGGAATTTCCTTTGGTCAGGGTCGGATGGTTCGAGGGATTCCAAGGCCAAGGTGGCGTGGGCGACCATCATACGACATAGGTCAGAGGGAGGGATTGGGATCATAGACCTAGAGTATTAGAGTATGGCCCTCTTGGGCAAGCTTGTTGTCCGTGGTCTCACACGAGGCGGGCAGACCTAGAAGGTCTTATTGTAGGAGGGCCTTCAAGATTGTAGACTGAGGCTTGGCGGTGAGTGGATGAAACCAGCCTTCCTTCTTGAAATGGGTGGTGATAACCTGATTTAAGAGTTAATTACAGCAATAAATTAATGCACATAAAATGAAATACACACTTTACTATAACTTTCTTGGACAGTAGACACCCTGTTGGCCCCAAAATTGGCGCCCCTTGCGGTATTTCTTTAGCTTTCATTCAATTGGAAGGAGTACAACTTGAGATTCTTCAATCTCCTCCTGCTAACCAATTGCTTTTGCTGTCATAAATGACCAGCAAGCCTTTTGGGTCATTTGCCCCTTGATTCACCCAGGACTTCTTCTCCAATTTGACCCTTGGCTGGCCAAATGCTGCCAAATCAATTCGGGATGGGCTGGCTTCTGAAATCCCTTGATAATCTTCAATTATCAGCTGCTGATTTCAGTCCCTCGAGCTTTCAATCTTTGGCACGGATCCCAAGGTGGCTTGCTAAACCCTAATTTCTGCTGTAAATTAGGGTTTACTGCAGAAATTACAGATCAGCCACCAAAAATGGCTGAGATCTCCTCCATATGGCTGAGAATTGCTGAGAATGGGGAGCATAGGCTGAAGGAGATGAGAGAATGCTGTAGAGAGAGAAAATTCTGAGATTTGTCGCGAATAATTGATCAAAATCTGCTGCTGCCCTGTTGTACCAGCCCCAAATGGATGCACCAACAACAATAGGAGCATCAGAGATTGTGATCTTCAGGAGAAAGTGCATCAGCAGCAATTGCCAGCTTCCCGAGGTCAAGAATATGCAATCTCCATCACCATAATGGTCTCCAATGGCTGGGAAATGGCCCCAAAAGCTGGCAGCAAGAGTCCAACACCTCTTCCCCACGACTCGAAAATGAAAAAACGAGATTTCCCTCTCCCTTCAGCCCTATTTATCCTTTCTTCCACTTGCATGGGAAAGTTTTGCCAAGTGGCAGCTTTCTTAATCCATTTTCAGCAATTTTCAGTCATTTAATTAATTTTCAGAATTAATTAATTCTGAAAATTAATTAATTAATTCTGAAAATTAATTCAGCCCTTAATCCATGCCCAAAAAATTGACCTTGCCCATCCAAAAATTAATTGGCTAGGCTATTTGCAACCGAAAGTGGTCCCATGCATTAATTGACCCTTGGACAAGTATTAATCCATTAATTAATGCCTAGTCCCTAGTGTTACCACTGACACTTAATGGCTAATTAATGGTCCTAGGGGCGAATTGACACCAAAATTCACCTAGAATCTAACAAGTGTAACTTGTTATAACTTTTGCCTTTGATACCCATCTTTTTCACAGGGTCCTTCCGCCTTCAACTGTGAAAAAGTAGCTTGCACCTCACATGTGCATCTTTTAATTGCACATTTGATTAATCCTTTAATCAAATTTCAATTAAACATAAGCAAAGCATCAAATTTTCACGTCCTTGTGACAGTGGAGGCCGTTTCTGAGATGGATCTTCACGTCAACCCAGATCACCCCCCAGATCACCTTTCCTTCGCAGCTTACTCCGCATGTGGCAGGGCCTCCGTAAGGCCCTAATTCAGAGCCCCCCAAGCTGCCAAGAGGAAATAGACCGTCAGTCGGTGATCTAGAACCCCTAGGTCAAAGATCAGGAAGGGGCACAGATAGGTGAGTGCCCCCACATCCAGTGGATTGGGTGGGAGGCTGGCTCGGCTCGTACCATCAGGACATGTCGGGAGGTGTACAGGATGGCTGACGAGGAGGTGTTGCAGCGAGTATCAGGCTGCCATAGAGGTGTGGAGTTGAGGAGAAGAGAATAGACGTAGCAATACCTTTGGAGTGGCTTGCTCCCCCGATATGAGAGCTGATAGAGCCAGGGGAGGTACGGGTAGCTAGGTTTTCACTAGCAGGCATTCCCCTTCATGTGGCAAGTAGAGTGGGTGGCGCTCCGCAGGGGACTTTCTTTGCCGTTTAGGAGGGGGGACGTCTGGCCCTTGACAGAGGGCAGCAGGATGAGGGGATTGCCACCCTTTCGTAGAGTAGGATTCGGGTGGTGGCCTTTCAGGGGAAGACATGGCGACCGGAACCCTATGTTTTCTGGAAGGAGCTTAGGGAGTGGCGCCTTTGGACCTGGGAGGGCAAACCACTTGATGAGTTGGAGTGGGATCTAGGAGAGTGGCTATGGCTGGCCTCTGCGGTCGCTAAGAAGCCACCCAGGAGGTTCCTAGAGTATACTGCTAGGATTGGCAGACATATATTGATGCAGGAGGATATGGACTGGGCACCATCACGCAGCAGGCACTAGGCGGAGCACATCATCACGGAGCCCTTCTGATGGACCTTTTGGTGCCACCTATGGGATAGTTGGAGGCCTAGGAGGGTGTCGTACTTTTTATGGCTGGTGGCATATGGAGGCTTGGCGGTGGGAAGTTGGCTTTCCTAGATGCAGGAGGGAGGTTGTAAGCGCTACACACAGCAGCCTTTGGAAACCCCAAAGCACTGCCTTTGGTCATGTGAGGAGGCGTAGCTCATGTGGAGAGGAGCATGCCGCATCCTTCGCCGTATAGCACCCAGCATTGGGTGCATCTCATGGGGAGCTTTCTGTTGGTAGGTAGTCAGCCGGGGCCGTCACCTTTTGTATGAGGCCGGGATGCAGGACACGATATTCATGATCGAGGCAGGGTCGTGTGTAGTGGTCGGTTTGGAGGCTCTATCCATCCGTCAGGTACTGGAGCCCACAACAGACCATTCGGAGGTATGGGAGATCATAGGGAGTCTTATTGGATGGCATATATGGAAGGTGCGGTGTCAGGAGGCTTTCGGTGGAAAGAGACTTTCAGCACATGTGACCTTAGCAAAGCTCTGGACCTCCATTATCCACTCCCTTTGCGGCCGATGGGATCAGGTGCAGGGCGAGTTGAAGGCTTGTTAGGAGCTCTGTGGTCACTTCATGCGTGATGTATTGGTGACTTTGTATCAGCTCCAGCTAGTCTGTTGAGCATGAGCACTCTGTTGTACTCAGTTTTTTGAGTAATATAATCAGCCACATTTTACTTGAAAAAAAAAAATACATAAGGCCAAAAGGAAACAATTTTTGTCTCTCATGAAGCATACTTATAACAACACATTGCGGAGTTGTACTGGCAAGGCATTGTTTGAGGTTGTGGAAGGGGGGAAGAAAGTCCCTCCCATTTTGCATACAAAGGATAAGATCTTTGAGGTTGGCATATATTGCAAGAGTTTGGATAAAACTTATCCTATAGTAAAGATAGCTCTCCAAACGACTAAAGCAAAGCAAAAGAAAGGAGCTATTGTGATTACAGGGCTTTAGAGTTTGCAAAGCATAATTGGATCTTGTTACTTTGAGTTTCCTTAAACTTAGCAATAGATGCTATGGGCCTTTTCAAGTGATGCAAAATATGAATGAAACTTCAGGTTGAAGCAATCCGATCATTGTAAGGCTCACAATACTTTCCATGTGAGTCTTCTTAGGCCTTTTTGTGGTGACATGCTTTAGAGGATATCATTGAGATGTAGGTGAAGGTCAAGGAACTTGATGTGATTTTGGTTCTAGAACAAATATTAGCATATTAGGAAAGAAAGGTTTAGAGTGAAGTTTCACATTGCTATTTGGTGAAGTTTCAGAACTATCTATCACTTGATATGAAATGGATGGAGGAACATGATTTGGTGGAATCACCTCACTTGCTATAGCTTTAGCTTGATGCTTTTAAGTTAAAGCAGACATCGGCCATGGCTTAGTTAGGCTCAATAGACCATAAATTTGGAGGCTTGCTATATGCTCAAGATTGGAATGGTGATTTTGTTTCCTTAATATAGATATACTTAGATATTTAGAGGTTTGGAGACTTCTCAGACTCCATATAGATATCGTATGTTGATAGTATTTCAATTTTGAGACTTCTACGATTAGTGTAGTTGACACTTGTACTTCTACAGTTATGCTTGGTTACTTGTGAAGTGAGTATAATTTTGGTAGTCGTGGATTTGTGCAGTTGTGCTTAGTTGTTTACTAGTATATTGACTACCATTATAATACTTCTAAACTGGTAGTATATGTAGTGAAATTTGCATTGCTTGGTTATTTGGCCACATGTATTGGCCATTTGGTAGGTTATGTTCGATCTTAGTTGCATGGAATTGGGATTGCTTGAAATGTTTCAAGAGGAGAGGGGAGGGCATGTCACTAGAATGAGAAATACTAAATAAATCTTAACGATTTAATATCACCTAAAATTTTTAATTGAAATGGGTTCTAATCTTGCTACCCCTAGCTTTGGGCATGGTGAGCATTACACCATTAGTGAAGGATTTGACATTGGGTATGCAATAATTGTACAAGCTATGTGTCATAAGGATACTAGGAGCTAGGTTAAATGTGAAACTTTCATAGAATTAAAAGTTTAGATGTTAAAATTAAGTAACATCAAAGCTTTTTCCTAGTGAGCAATTGTTAAATGTTGAGCAAGCCCCTCATGTTTTAACTTGGATTCTAGAGAGAAAATGTGCATTTAGAAATTGCCATTTGTAACTTTTTTTTCTCTTTGATTCACATTTGTTACGTTTGATGTTTGATTAGTATAGTTTGAGACTAGTACGTTACTAATTGGACTAATAAATCTACCTACATCCAATACATAATTTTTTTATATATGAGTCTATATTCAATGTTTCAACTCAAAACACTATTTTTTAAACATTTTGAAACTTTACTTCAAATATAAGTGCAAAAGAGAGTTGAAATGAGAGTTTAGGAGTAAATCAACAACAACTATATTATTAGCCCAATTGGCAATCTCATATAGTATACTTGTCTTGCCATTGCGATCTTGTGTATGTTACGTAGTGTACATTAATTGGAGGGACAAGAAATTAGTTGCTCCAATTGTCGTGTGTTGAGTTTGTTACAAATTCTTGTGTGTGTGAGAGAACAAATGGACTAATTTTTCTCACATGCACCTGATAAGCAATCCTAAATCATATTGAAAAAAGGACATAAGTTTGAACTTCAAATGTATAATTAAAATCAATTTAAGATAGTTGAGTGAGACAAAACAACAATTTAGAGGCTTAGGCTTTTTGTTTCTAATCCCATGTAAGAATTCATAAAGCAGTTTTTTGGAGATGGGGCAACTAGTATTCAAAGGACTCCCACTAAAAAAGGGGCTTAACCAATGAATCCCTCTTTCAACGTATTGTGGAAGCAAAAGCGGTCCCCCTTGTTCACTACAATTGATAAGCTCTTAGTGCAAGGCACCATGATGCTCAACCTCAATGCCTTTGAAAGAAAGGTATCTTGATTGGAGAGGAGATTTGCATCCATAAAGAGAGAGGGACTTTTAAACGGGGGAAACAAGAGTACCACAAACCTGTAGATGGTTTGTTTCATCCACTCCCATCTCTTCTTGGTTAAGTAGAGGATATTATTTGTCTTTAGCGTGGTTCCCATGATGCCAATAGAAAGGTAGAAGAACAAAGAAAGTTTAGAGGGAGATAGAGGGTAGACCATGAACGGTTAGAGAGAGAGAGAGAGAGAGAGAGAGAGAGAGAGAGAGTGCAGATTTTAGAGGTATTGTGAATAATGAATTTTGAAATAGCATGATAGATAAGAAAAAAGAGTGATTACCTTGATGCTGAAGCCTTTCTAGCCAAGACAGTAGATAACTCAATCTTTGCTATTGCCTCCACCATAAGATGATAGAGAAGGCCAATAGTAGTACTTCTCCATATGGAACATGTGAAGCACTTTGTATAGATGAGTAACCGCGATGACAATGACCCTCACTTTGGACCAAAGCTCATCCTTCAAGCACAACTGTTAAATGACCTTTGCTTCTTGTTGACTTGATGCAGACTCTCCTTCGAGCTACTCCTTGAACTTGCAAGAACAACTGTCTTTTGAAGTTTGTTACAAACATCATAGAGACGCTCGAGAAGAAGCCACATGGCGGCGAAGCTTTCCTTCAATGGCTTCTTCAACTCTGAGTATGAGCGATAAATCACAAGTATAACCTTGCCATTGATGAAACCAATGATCTTGGAAGTGTCATTGACAATCCTCTTTACCCACTCTAACTTGCCTATACCATCCATAAGAAGATCAACAAAGTGAGTGGCGCATGGTGCCCATACTATGGATGAAAACTTAGCCTTGAGTTTTTGTCCCATAGAGGCATAATTGGAGGCATTGTCTATGATAACTTGGATCCCATTTTGCAGACCAATCTACAATTACATGCACATAGAAATTAGAATAAATTTTGCAAGTTAATAAATCTATTTATGATATATGTACATGCAAATTGTACAATAATATATTTAGAAACATTACCTTAAGAATGGCTTGCCTTATATGCCGATACATAAAGGAGCCCATGGTTCTTCTTCCTCTTGTGTTGACATCCATTGCTTGTAGAAAATACATACCAAGTGAGTAAGAAACAATGATGTTGATAATCACCCTTTTCTTGTGGTCACTCCATCCATTGGATAGAATAGAGCACCCATACTTCACTCAACTAGCACACATGGGCTCAAGCGATTTGTGACTTGTTGATCCTCTCTCTCTCTCTCTCTCTCTCTCATCAAGTTTCTTTGTGCGCATATCATGATATGTGACTCTATACCAGCCCTCGCATGGACCCACAATGGCAATGGCTTTTACTATCCTTTTCCATTGATCCACTTTGAGGATGTGGAAAGGGAGATTGAACTCAATGATGGTGAGTACAATCTCTATTTCAGCTTGCATTTGTCTCTCTTTGTGGGTCATGGATGAGGTTTATAGTTGCGACCACTACTTGCATTGCCACTTGTAAGTATTGAATTTCTCCTTTACTTGCTCAAAGTAGGCACAATGCAATTGGAAGGCCTCATGAAGAGGGGGTGCCATTGCATTTGTGGAGAGAGATGGGAAGAGGGTGGAGAGAGTAGAGAGGGTAGAGAGGTTGAGGGAGTAGAGATGGTGGATGTTGGAGTGATGGAGGGAATAGAAAGGATAGAGAGGTTGAGGGAGTAGAGAGAGCTTGAAGTTGAGGGAGTAGGAAGGGTAGAGAGGTTGAGGGAGTAGAGAGCTTAAGGGAATAGAGAGAGTGGAGAGCTCAAGTGAGTAGAGAGAGAGAGAGAGAGAGAGAGAGAGAGAGAGAGAGAGAGAGAGAGAGAGAGAACCTTTTACAAAAAAAAAGAGAGAGATCTTTGGTCCTCCCTAATGTGCTTGCTCGTTGGTTGGATATTGTTTGCTCTACTTCTATCGTGCCACCAACATGATGTTTATGTGCTAGGTTTTGGTAGTCTTTTGGCTTTACATGTGAATTGTTAGGATTTTTGGGCTGGCCAGAAGGCCTGCTTCATGTGAATTGTTACCAATCTGTTTGGTTGGCTTGAAGGCCCGATGTAAATATTCCATACATTAATACACAGTTATTCCATACATTAATATACACTTATTCATGAAAAAAAGAGGAGAGATGAAATGATGTATTAATGAGCTGCGATAAAATATAAAGAGATAGAGAGAATATATGTGAGAGAAGATGGCTGCTCAGAGAGAGAGAGAGAGAGAGAGAGAGAGAGAGAGAGAGAGAGAGGATGGTTGCATTGTGAGAGAGAGAAGAATGACAACCAAGCTGGCAGCTGCAAGGAGCCATTGGATACTCATTGGGGCCACATGTGCCAAAAAAAGACCAAAAAAAGGGTCAAATTGGATTAGGCGCAATAGCCTATTGGCATAGTTAGATGGGTCTAGATGGGCTTGGATGGCTCCTACTAGATGGGATGGGCCAACCTGTTTGTTGGACGTGGACAACACTGCTTTGGTAGCCCATGCCTAGTTTGGCTATCATGTATTTAGTTTAGCTGTAGATTAACTGATTTTCAACTATGGAGAATGCAAAGATGGCATGAAGGGAGTTGGGAGGAGAGCCAATCTTCTCCTCCAGTCATGGGGAATCCATAGGTCCACTCTAAATCTACATTGTTAGCATGTATATGTATTGTTTTTGACTTAAATCTCTTCAAAAATATATTTATACGACACCTTGAGTGGAGATTCTGTCCTTTGGGATCTTGAGCCTCATGCACTTTGGGGACTGTCATGGACAAAGTGCGGGCATGCATGGGAACTACTTAGGAAAGGTTAAGAGGAAGATTACTACCAATGGGGTTGTAGCTTAATGGTGGGTGTGTGGGTTGGTTTCCATGGGTGTGTGACTTCAACACCTGCGAGTAGACCCTGGTGCTATATCTTGAAAGAGAACAAAAAAGCGCATTACAAAGACATTATGAGGATTGCTCCACAAATTTGAGGTTAATTTTTCACTGTTTTTCCTAGGTTTTGGCAATTTAAATCTTCAAGTGGATGTTTAAATAGTCCAGAGTTGGTTAGAGTTGAACAATCAAGGTGAAAAAGTTGTTCAGCAACTATGAATCAGTTGTATTGCAAGAAACTGCTGGAAAACTAGCCTTATCTACATATTTTCGGAGCTTAAATTGTAATCATAAAGATATACGACCAGGGGCATCAAGCTTTGGGGTCAATGGCTATCACATGTGGTGTAGGAGCATTCTAACTCCAATCAAGTGTGTTTTTAAGTTGCTGAATTTACTGTTTTGTTGAATCAAGCATTTATGCGGTTTATTGTCCCTTGGATGCTCAAAGGCCAGTTTAACAAGCTAGGAAACAGCCTTTTGGCTGCACTAACTAGAAAATGTAGGCTCCTACAGCTTTCTGCTAATTTTGTAGCCTTGTGCTGCCCACCAGCTGCATCTGTTTTCACAAATTTGTTGTTGCATACCTTTTTGGAAAGATGCTGAACAACTGCACCAGATTGTATGCTGTGAGTAGAGCAAGTTCAGGGCTGCAATATTCTCATGCAGATGTGGGAGACAGTAATGTAATTAAGATGGCAAGGTTGGATGGGCCTTAAGATAACAGAAGTGCTGTTATTCCCCAACAATCAAGAGTTTAACCATCTTTGACAATATTTCCGTACATAGAACGATAGGTTGGAAGTGAAAAGCAGGCAGCATACATTGCTTTGTGAGTTTGAAGATTGCATCTTGGCATATCAGGCTTTCATGAATCGTGATACTTTTTGGAGCTCTCAGCAAATGAGATTTACCAGTGACCACAAAAAAGATGGATCATTAAAGGGTAATAAGGTTTGGTCATGTGGAGGCAACCATTTTATAAGAGGCCTCCCAATAGTCAACAAGGTGGATGGCTATTGTGTAATTTATGCTACATTTGTGAAGATGACCCTTCATTTTTCCATTTCCTTCCTGGTGGGTGGACAGATATATGGACATCTGTGACACTACTAAGGCCAGATAGTTCTGCATGGTCCTTCGAGGAATGCCTTGGACTGGCACACTAAGGCTGGCTTGTTTCATTTTTTTTTGCTGTAAATATGGTTTGCTTGACCTTTGGATGTTGGCAGAAGGATGATTGCACATGCAGAGAGACGTTATATGTTTAAATACACTTGCTATATTTTTGATGTTACAATTTGGAACTACCAGAATCAGTTCTATGAACTATATTTTTTCTACATGAATCTGAAGCTTACTGTTGTTTATTGAATGAACAGGTGGCTGTATTCAGTCCAACACCATTTGCACACTACTTGAACATCACAATAAACAATGTGGAGCAGGTGACTTTATCATCCATAGTCTAAAATCCAAGCTTTTTCAGGAACAAATTGTGACTGTAGGAAGGTTTCACAGGTTTTTGCAAAGGGAGCACAGTTTTCAAAAGGAGAGTGCTCACGTGCAGCTGCCAAGAAAGGCATTGCATGTATCAATCCACTTGGACGTGTAGGAGGTGCTTCTTGGTTTCTATAAATCCTAAATGGTTGATTGCAGTTTTCTCAAGTATGCTCACTATGCCTTGTTGGACAACTATTGTGGAAATTGATCAAGCAGAAAATTCAGATGACAGCGCATCTCACGAGTCTCAAGTGATGGGAGAGCAAATAATGCCACATTGGCAAGCAGAATGCGAGGTTCACATTGATGAAGATTTAGATGTGCATATTTCAGTGGGTCATGACAAAACTACACAAAGATGGGTCCAACAAACACAAGTTGCAGAAGAATCAAGCAGTCCATCTGCTGAACAACATAACTTGCTTGCACAACCTGATACCAGAGAGCATATTGACAATATGTGTTCAGCACCTGCCAATGATGGTTATGACCAGCTCCTGGATGACACAGATCTGTTTGAATGCTTGCCGATAAGGTCTTCAATTGCATGATGGCTATAAAAATAAGCAGTGGGTTTGTTCTATTTAAGCATTACATTGGAGTCTTGGCTCTACAAGAGAAAAGGCATGAATTATGTGGCAGCCTTGCAATTGACACATCGTTATGCGAATCCGAGGTATGGTTCTTGTCTCTATGCATGTACTTGCTGAAAGTTGATAGTGGAGTTGTGTTCTTACTACTGAAACCACAGTGATTTTTTGTTTTGAAGAAGTACCTGTTTGGGTAGGACACACATCCCGTATGTTGTGAGTCTTCATATCACACTCGTTACTGTAACACTTCATATTACTGGTGGGAAGGACCGTAACTCCACAGTGATGAGAACTCCACAGAGACTCATCAGTACAAAGATAAAATAAAAGGTTACAAAGCCCTCCTCTTTTCAGAGGCCAACGTTTAAGAGCAAATGGGAGAATGTAAAACCTGCTTCACTCAAAAGAACACGTGTGTACACATGCACACATGCATGTGCAGATGCATATGTGTACATGCACATGATATGTGTGTGTAATGTGCTCTTTGATTTAGATAGTGGGTAGTAATATGATGAAAAACTCTGTGACAAAGAATTGCTAAACATGTTCCATTTGATATTCATCATTGGTGAAGTGCTTTTGTAATCCGAAAATGTCCTATGATAACCCTCATATAAAAACCTTTGATTTGAATGGTAACATAGTGCCAAACTTAAATATTGTTGCCTTACATGATGAGGTTGATTTATGTAAATACCATGTCTTCTCACCATTTTTCTCCACCCACTCCATGTACTAATCACTATATTATATTTGTAGATACCATGTCCTAAGTGTTTGTTGTCCCAATCTATACTATAATGACATCCATAGTGAGTGTTGCCAAAGGTATGTCAAGACTTCTTGCTATACCACATATCTAAAACATATTCAAGTATAGAGATTAGATAAAAATTGAGAAGATTTGAACATCAAAAGGTACCTTGAAGGGACGAATCTAAGGTTTGAACCCATGCATACATGTATGCACCTACTTGTTCAAAACGATAGGGCTACAATCCCATTTGCCAAGTGTAGACACATTATTGCAATGATATCATGGAACTCTAAGAATTGCTCCATAGATCGTGTATGTTGCATCCTTGTGTTGGAATTTGTGAAATTTGGGTATTACCTAGTGTTTGTGTGGTGTGGATGCAAGTGAGTGAGTTGGATCACCATCTCTAGAGTCAATTGAACTCTAGTTGAGTTACTAATTGTAGATCTATTGTACTTCCATTTAATCATCAACACTTGCATATTTTAATGTGGGACTATTTCCCACTCTTGCTTATTGTCTTGTGTTCACACACACACACACACACACACACACACACACACACACACACACACACACACTCTCTCTCTCTCTCTCTCTCTCTCTCTCTCTCTCTCTCTCTCTCTCATTTTGAACACACACACACACACACACACGCACGCACGCACGCACGCACGCACATTTCCAACAATTGGTTTATGAGCTTAACATGCAAATTTCGTCTTGTCACCACTCAATTGGTACAACTTGCTTGCAGTTTGCTCAACCAAAGGAACTCTCTCTCTCTCTCTCTCTCTCTCTCTCTCACATTTCCAACAATTGGTTTATGCGTTGAACATACAAATTTTTTATTGTCACTACTCAATTGGTATAACTTGCTTGGAGTTTGCTCAACTAAAGGAATTGTTGCTTTCAAAAGAGAAGCTACCAACCACTAGGTATGCTTGCCATTTTTACTTTTATCGTGAGCTCAATTAGTACTACTAGCTACTTTATCATCCATTACTAGCTTAAACCTACCTTATGCAAGTCATTCTATGCAATGTGCTAGTTGTATTGCCATTTGCTCCTTATGGTGCTACTTGTAGCTTCAACCAAGTTGTCTCTAGCCCTATTGGCCATTAGCCAATTTGCTACCCCACTTCTCATATGTGTAAGTACTAACTAGTCTTGTGTTGCTTGGCAATTCCACCTCTATCTACTCGTCACTAGTGCTATCTCTTGCACTATTTATACAATGTTGCTTAGCTCCTGTTGGCTTTGTTGGTTGCTCCTTGTGCATTGTCACTATATTAGTTGTTCTCTATAGCAACTTCAATTATTGCTAGGGTGATCAAATTGCCATACAAGGTCTTGCCCATTTGGTGTCTTTGCATAAATCTCAAAAACTTAAAGATTTGGGTCTTTTGCTTGATTAGATGTCCTTTATGCATATCATTACCAAAATTATTGACATTGTGTACTATTATAGATATTTGTTCAAGAAATTTGGGGGTTTTGTTGAAATTGACTTTGATTAGTGCTAAAATCTTGGGATTCCCATTGACATTGATATTAAGTTATAAGTGATTTTGAATTTTTACAATTCCTCAAAACCTAGGTTAAAAAATTTGAGGCTTTTCACTCTTTTGGCTTCATAGTTGTACTATAGGTAGTGATGCTACATTACATTGTTGATTTGATCAATTTGGGCACTCTTTTGTATTAAAATGTTTGGTTACATCTTTCATTCAATTTTTATCAAACAATGGCAAGCAATAACAATGATGTTCTTGGCATCCTCAATTGAGGACAGATTGATGGTCTAAGTTACTCCCTTTGGGTGTTTATGATTTAGAACCTCCTTTTGGCAAAGAATCCTAAGATTATGTAATGGGTGATGAAGTTTGACTCACAAAACAATTGCTCTTGGCATATCTCCTTTGGTGTAAGAGAGGTAAAGAATAGCATGTTGTTGCTTCCATTGCTATTATGCCTAACCAAAATAGACGAGCTTCTTAAGGTGCATAAGCTTTGTCATTGATAGCTATTTTAGTGAAATGAGCTATCATACCTCACATTTGGTCTTACAAAACCTCATATGTAGAGGAGATGCTTGTAGTTAGGAATGGGGCTTGCATCTCCTTCTTGCAAAGAGAGTCGGTAAATGCTCACATGAATGAGGGTGATTCTATGATGGGTCATATCATGTATGTTAATGAGTTATGTCAGTAGTTGCTCTACATTGATGAGGTGATTTTGAATGGTGAGCTAGTGAACGTAACCTTGAGAATGCATTTAGTTCCTTTTGGCAAGATCTTTTGTGCCAAGAATACTTGTTTGTGGTGTTGGCGAGGTGTTGATTACAACAATAGATGGCATAGATTTTTTAGTTTTGGATGTTTTGTATGTGCCAATAATAACCAAAACTTGCTTTCAGTGTATGCTTTCAATATAAGCAAATTTTAGGTTGTCTTTGAGGATAACAAATGCATTCTAAATGATAGAGAACATGATTATGCATTGAGGGTTTCTAGCACTTTATACAAAGGTCTCTTTTTGTTAGATGATTATATGAAGAGATTAGATAGTGCATTCTTAATTACTATACTCACTTCTACAATGGTAGATGGGGAGTTATGATGTGCTAGATATGTGGACATGAGTTTGGTAATCTTGTGACTCTTTAGAGGTGTCATATGATTGATGGTTTGCTTAGTTTGGATACTCCATTTCCTTGTACTTGTGAGGGTTGTATTCTTGGCAAAATACATTGGTTTGTCTTTAAAAAGAATAGTGTAGTGCAAGCTATCTAAAAATTATATTTGATATAGAATTATGTGTAAGGTATCCCATGGACCCATGCTCCTAGTGTCTTTTTTATTGTCACAATTACTCATGATTGCTCTAGATACACGGGTGTGTGACTTGAAAGCCAAATTGGATGTGTATGCATTTCAAATACTTACTTTTCAAATTTGAAATTGAAATGGGTTAGAAAGTGTAAATTCTTTGTACATATAAAGGGAATATATGTCCAGAGCCTTTGAGGCTTATTTGTTGATTTATGGCATTGCACATTTGTCTATAGTGAGGATAGCTCCTCAAAAGAATGGAGTAGTGGAATGCAAGGACTACACTCTTATGGAAATGATTCGATGCATATTAAGAAACAAAGGGTGACCTCATATACTTTGGTTTGAAGGGCTCAAGTGTATGAATCATGTTTTGAATTGTGCTTCTACGAAAGCATTGAAGGCAATTACAATGTATGAGGTACGGTATGGCAAGAAATGTAGTGCATATTACTTTTTTGTTTTTGAATGTATTGCATATGCACACGTAGTCAAATAGCTTTGTGGAAAGCTTGATAATAGGGCAATAAGATGCATTTTTATTGAGTATACATGGAAGGCAAAGGGTATATATTGTATAACACTTCACACACAAGGTTATTATGAGTAGAGATATCATATTCTTTGAAAATTCAACACTTGTACATATTGAATGTGAAATGCAAGCCACATTAGACTCTTTGGATGCATTTGAGGGTCTTCTTTTGTATGCCATTGGTTTAGAGATTGTATAATATACAAAAACTTAGCAATTAGAGCATGTAGAATTTGTCTTATTTGTCCCAAATTAGCCACCAATCAATTTAGTTTCTTACAAGGTAGTAGATGGTGTAGTTAAAAAAGGGTTGTACATATAACCAAAATAGTCACTAGATGGTTGTTACACAGGCTCTTAAAGAGTTGCATTGAAACTACTTTATCTCAATATACATGTTTAAGTACTACAAATGCAA
The DNA here is from genome assembly GCF_053477565.2 of Lygodium microphyllum. NCBI lineage: Eukaryota > Viridiplantae > Streptophyta > Polypodiopsida > Schizaeales > Lygodiaceae > Lygodium > Lygodium microphyllum. The sequence continues at coordinate 108,554,620 of NC_141154.1, read as the reverse complement.
GGGGGGTACACTTGGTTGATAGTAGCCATCTTATTGATGGTGAGGAAGTATATGCTTTTGCCAGTAATTATTTGGATGAGGATGAGCTTGCATGTTTTGAAGATGTATGATAGGATGTGTATTAGGTGCAAGCCATAATTGATGGGATGAGTTCTATTGAGTAGAATAGTACTTGGAGTCTTATTGACTTGTCTTCTAACAAAAAAGTCATTAGTACATGTTGGGCTTATAAGATGAAAATAAAACTTGATGGATCTATTAACACATATAAGGCAATGCTAATTGTGAAGCAATGTGCTTAAACCAAGGTCAAAGAAGGGAGGATTTGATAATTATCATTCATTACATAGATCATATATAATGCTCAAGTGACCAAATGAGAGTAAAATTCTAGATTTCAAGATTGATCAAAGTCTACCTTTGATATGTTAGATATGACATTGTTTGACTAAATTTCATAGATTCAAATGACCCAAAATCAATTTGGTTATTGTTATATTCAGTCACAGAATGTTCTGAAGCTATTAGTAAGGTTTAACATGCAAGATTATAAATCTACGAGCACACCTATGGAAATAGAATTGAAACTTTCAATGCATGATGATAATGATCTTTGTTACTTAATTTTAGTTAGTTTGTTTTTTGCCTCATCTATTTGCGTAATGTTCGTCCTTATTGATTATTGTAGTATTACAGTTGAGTAGATACATGCATAGATAGTACAATGGCATGCTGTTCAATATATTTCTTATTATTTACAAGGAACATAACTATATAGTTTGCTATTTTCGAAGGGGAGAGACTTACAAATGATTGCTTACATTGATTTAGATTTGGTTGGAGTTTATGATACAAGGCAATCTACTTGTAAACATTGGTTCTATCTAGGCCATTCATGCATATCTTGGCTAAACAAGAAGCAATCTATTGTGGCTCTCTCTTCTCAAGTTGAGTACAAGGTTTGCTTTCATGGCAATAGTTGAATGTGTTTGGCTATGCTGTTTATTGGTTGATCTTCATGTTCATTTGGAGGGACTCTCTTCTATTTTTTTCTAACATTTGGAATGGTAATGTAGTAGCATGAAATTGAGTGTTTCATGCTTGTATGAAACACATTGAGATATATAATCACTGTGTCAAAGAGAGGTACCATCTAGAGGAGATCAACACGATTTCATACAAGAAAATATTATAGATATTTTGACCAAGGCACTATCACATGAAAATTTGGCACAAGTAAATGTGCCATTCAGGGTTAGCACATTAATTGTGTATGGACATTAGCCAGTTCTTAGGTAGGTAAAAGTTTCACAAAATCCACATGCCATGCATCCATGATTGACACCTCATTTGCACCAAATTTTGTCCCAAGTGCTCTTGCATCTTCCTGGGGGGTGGCTTTCTTGGCCCACCCCATTATGCACATTCGTTAAATGCATACTCTATAGTTCACCTCCTCAAGGGTGGCACTCATGACCTCCACTTTATGGATGGGTGACGTTATTTGTTTTCTAACCACGTAATCCATTGCATGGTTTCATTCACTCGCGCTTGTGTTTTGTTTTGTCACTTTGGTACATGAGTTACTCTCTTTTTCCATGTGGATACAAGTCTCTTTTATCTGATCTTGTACCTTTCCCCTCCTCTCAAACATATAATTTGCATAATTTTTACATTTTTTAGTTCCTCATGAAGTTCCTCTATAACATGGTTTTTTGACGTGTCTTACTTCATTAGTTCTAGTTGTCTTCTACATTCTCTGAGTTCTTCTCCAAACATGGTGATGACCACATTACCTTTATAGATGCTCTTGTCATGCCTTCTTTCCACGACACAAACTACACATAGAAATGTCCTTCCATTTTGGCCTTACATTTTGTTATTTTCTATGCCATATCAACCTACATGGCCATGGCCTCTTGCATGGTACCTGGCATTTCATTTATACATATTCTTATTTTCTTCTAAACGATTTTCAACTTGCTATTCTATATTTTGCAAATTCTCGTGGAGTGTATTTATGCAACTTTGCATGTTCAAGTCAATTACATATTTAGACTAGCTCCCCACTACTTTATATTCTCTCTCTCTCTCTCTCTCTCTCTCTCTCTCTCTCTCTCTCTCTCGTACAAGGTGTCTTTAGAGATGATTGCTATTCTAGTTGACAAACTACTTGCTATTGTTGTTGTTGAAAAATCTATATTAACAAGCTAGTATTGTTGCTCTTCAACTCCTACTATTGGCTCTTTTACTATAGTACATATGTGTGTGTGTGGAGAGAGAGAGAGAGAGAGAGAGAGAGAGAGAGAGAGAGAGAGAGAGAGAGAGAGAGAGAGAGAGAGTTAGGTGAGAGCTTTTTATTAGTGAGACATATTGATATGCTTTCAGTTGTATCGCTAAGCATGGTGTAAGGTAGAAATGCTAGGTGTTAGAAATCGTGTGGTGAGGGGTCTTACTTGAGCTCTTGCACAAAACACACACCATACGTAAGAGGAAGCTCACTCAAGAATACAAGAAGAGAGATGGATGCTACAATGTTTTCTTATCAGTTTCTTCTTCTTCTTTCATACACAATACAATGTACACAAAGTATAGATAGGTTACAATATAAAGGAAAGTAGCCTAGTAAGTCAAACAATGAATAACTCACTATACTAATTGATTGATACTATAACTATGCTAATAGTAGATAGGTGTAAAAAATTAAATATAATAAGTGATAAGTTAATAGCTAAGTGAGGATCGTAATGACTATTGACGTGCTAAGTATAGACATGCAGACCCATCTAACCAGGTGGTCCATTATCAATTTTCGCATGTGTTGAGCTTGCCATTTCAACACTTCACATCAAGCTGAATTATATCTTTGTAACTCTAAGTAAGCTTCGATATTTTTGAAGCTTTTTTGCATCTAATGTCTTTGTGAAAATATCAGCTATATGATCCTATGTATTGTCATATACCAAGTCGATCTCTCTTACAAGTACCTTCTTTCTCAAAGTGGTATTGCACCTCAATATGTTTTGTCCTAGCATGGAACATTGGATTCACATTGCTCATGTTGTCGCATTGAATGACATTTGAACCATCTCCTTGTACATCTAAATCACCCAACAGCTTTTACAATAATATCACCTCACATATTGCCATAGCAGCATCTTTATACTCAGTCTATGTACTTGATGAAGTAAATGTAGGTTACTTTTTGCTACTCCATGTAACTGGTGCACTACCAAGGGAAAATATGAATCTACCGGTAGATTTTCTGTTAGATATGCTACCAGTCAAATTCGTATGTGTATCCAAACACTCGTATATCCTTACTTATCTCATAAAAAATTCAATAATGTAAAGTGGACTTCACATACCTTAATATGCGTCTAACTACATCTAAATGAGGCTTTCTTGGCATTTGCATAAATAAACTGACAAGGCCAACAATATCCTCAAAACAAGTGGGCTCAACATCCTCAACCACCTTTATTATATAAGTATAATGGTGAGATGCATAATCTTTAAAACTAAATCTTTTAATAGGGTATTTGATCCTACTAGACCTATGTACCATTGGGTCACTTACTGCAGCCTTTACATTACCATGTGCTCTTTGTATACATGGTGTCATGATTGAAGGAATACCAAGCTCATAATCAAAACTCTTTGAACCATTGGAATCTCCATGAAACCCTAAATGACTAGCAAATGTATCATTATCATCTAATATATTTTTTCTCCTTATCTTTATCTGAAATACTAATAGATACACTTGAAGATGCCTAATTGCTCATCCTTAGTCTCTGAGACCAAGGACTAAGTGTATATATAGTACCAAATGATGTTTATGGTCCATAAGATTGATTCTTACTTCTCTTTTTACACATAACTATCATGATATAATCATCATCATCAAATACATCACCACTAGATACATAGCGATCGCTCATCTCAGAAAAAATATCCTTACTCGCTTTGAACTCATCTATAATAGGGTTATAACAATGATTTTTTTTTGTGCTTTAAAGAGTATCCAATGAAAATACATTTTTAAGCCTTTGAATTAAGCATTTTTTGCAACTCGTTTGGCACATGAACATATGTGCAATACAATCAAATACTTTGGAGTGTGATACATCAGGTTGTTTACTTGTAAAGTATTCTTCGGGGGTCATTTTATGAAGTGTAGTTATGAAAGTTTTGTTTATAATATAGAAAATAATGTGAATAGCTTTAGACTAAAAATATTTTGATATATTCTTTTCAACTATCAATGCTCATACAAATTCTGTGTAATGTCTATTTTTTCTTTTTGCAAGCCCGTTTTTTTGTGGCAAGTAAATTGTCTCTTTATCCCATGAGACCTTAAGAAGTCACTGAACGTATTAGAGAGATAGTCTCCCTCTTCACTACTTGATCTCAAGCACTTAACTTTCAAGCCTATTTCAATAACAATCTTGAAAGTTTTGAAGTGCTCAGACATATCACTCTTTTTTTTCATGAAATATGTTCATAGTTTTCTTAAACAATCATCAATAAACCTGACAAAATATTTGTTGCTACTAAAAGGTATATTCAATGTAGCTTCTCAAACATATGTATGCACAACATCAAGTATATTTTTACTCACATCTCTATCATGTGAAAGGGGTTGTTTTGCTTGCTTATCAAACTAATATGCTTCACACACTTTATGAACATCTGCAACTCTAAAAACAAGAAACCCTATAACCAATCTTTTGGATTGTATTAACTTCATCCTTTGTACATTTGCATGTCTAATATGTATGTGTTATATTTTAATATCTATAATAGTTCATTTTTATTTACCATACATAGCGAAATTTATAGACTAAATTTCAGTATCTAAAGTGAAACCTTTTGTATTAAATCAAACTTGCAACATTGCTCTATCATTTGATCAATAGACACTAAATTCTTTATGATGGTGAATGGCACATGCAATACATACAACATACTTTTTGTTTGACCATTATGTAAGAATAAGAAAACTTTTTTAACATATAAAATTAGGTGGCATGAATCATCACATGTCTGTATATAACTTGGATTTTGTAAATCATCCATCTCTTCAAATCATTCATCATGATTGATCATATGATTAGATACATCTAAATCAACATACCATATATTATCATGTATTCCCTTTTGTATAATAACATTCATCATATGCTACATAATAAATAGATGCTCATTTTTTTTAATTTTATCATAAAGACAATGATAGTTTTCTTACTGCAATTTACCACTGTGGATATTATCTTTCTTAGAATAACAATGGACTACCATATAACTTGTTTTGCCACAATAACAATAAATAATACTAGAATTTTTAGAATCTCTATTTTGCCATTTATTTCTTTCTTTAGAGCTCCCTCTACCTCTAAAGTTTCTATGATCTCTTGAATTTTTTATGTTATTGAATTGCTAATTTAACTTGTTTTGATGTCCAATATAATAGACTCTTGAAGAGGATTTGCCACGTCTCATTCTTGAACTTGAGTAAAATGCTTTAGATGATTCACTTGCATATATTGATATCTTTAGTGATCATGAGAGAGACCAACTCATCGAAATCTAAAAATGGCCTCTGTACATACATAAAAGTAATAAATGATTTACACGACTTCTCATTATTAAGTTCACCCAAAGTAGATGAAACCAAATTATAATTATCAAGCATTGTATTAATAGTTGATAATGCATTTGCAATGGATCTTACTTTCAAAATATACTCATTTATAGACATCTTTTCTTTATTTGAAGTATTCAACTCTTGCTTGAGTTGAATCTTTTGTGCCTTTTTATTTATTGAAAATATGTTCTAAAAAATTATCCAAGTTGCATATGAAGTTTTTATATTTTTGATATATCCCAACATAGTATTATCAATGACTTTAGATATCTAGTGCAAATTTGGCTCCTTTTCTTCATCTGAAAGAAACTTGAAGAGGCCTTTTCGAATAAGGAAGTTCGTTACATGGAACTTCCATGATGGCTAGTTTTTCCTATCCAGCTTCTCAATGATGTGATTTTTACTTTTCTCTGCCATTATCGTAAAATTGATACAAAACAAGTCACTCTTCTATAACCTCTTACAATAAGTGCACAATAGTACACTAAGTAGCATTTTTCTTTTATTGCTCAACAATACATGTAATCTACAACCTATTTGTAGATAAGAGTTGTGTTTGCTTCCTGGAAAACACCTCAAAACTTATAGATTCAAAATTTATAACATGTATGTCCACTTTCGATTAACACAATAATCGAAATCATAATATACCCTAAAACTAATGTTCGCAACCTTATGGATCTAAAATGGATCTCTTCTTATAAACCAAATCTCACAACAATATGAGATTTTTTTCTCTTCTCAGATATTTTGATACCTCCATAGGCACTATCTAAGAGAAAGAGTGGAAGAATGTGAGAGCTTCTTACCCATTACTTGCTTGCTCAAATATTTGCTTATTCTCCTTCACTTTAGCCTTCAAAATCCACCTCTCTTAGTAGTGTTGCTTTGATATCATATCAAGAATCACATAGTGAGGGGACTTGCTTGAGTTGTTACACCAAATACACACCATACATACAAGAGGAGGCACTCAAGAATACAAGGAGAGAGATGGAGGGCAAAATGTTTTCTTGCTGGTTTCTTTTTCTTCTTTCACACAATACAATGTACACAAAATATAGATAAGATACAACATAAAGAAAAGTGGCCTACTAAGTCAAACATTGCATAATTGACTATACTAATCGATCGATGCTATAACTTTGCTAGATGTGGGTAGATACAACAAACTAAATATAATAAGTGATAAGTCAGTGGTCATGTGAGGATTGGAATGACCACAAACATGCTAAGTGTAGACATGCGGACCCATCTAACTAGGCGGTTCATCATCAACGTCCACATGTATTAAGCTCTCCATCTCAACACTAGGGAGAGAGAAAGATTATATAATGGCAAGAGAGAGCAAAAGGCCTCTGTTAATGAGACACAATTGAGTTGATTTTGTATGACATAAGAGAGATTTGTTTTGACTCAATTTTACTTGTGCTTTGTTTTGTGGTAGCTTTGGTATTGGAACTAGCATGGATTGTATGCTTGGAATTACATGATGATGATGAGATAGAGAAAGCATTGGCAATGGCCTTAACAGGTTGGAATTGCACGATGATGATGAGATAGATGAAGTAGTGACAATAGCCTTGGCAAAATCTTGGGAGCCCATGAATATCTAGACCCTATTTAATTTGATCAAATGGCTTGCAACAATCAGCTCTCTCATATGACATATGAACTATGAGTGGTTGACAATGATCATATGCCATCAGCCATGATGTGAGTTACCACTACTAGTGATGTTGTGACTTCGACTTGTAAATTCAACATTGTGAGTTGTAAGTTCCACTAGTTTTGAAATTAATAGTTTCCATTACTATTGATGTTGTGAGTTCGACATTGCCATTGTTGCTAACATTGTGACACAAAGTTGGAAGGGGAGTGATAGAGGTGGTGCACAGGAAGGGGAGTAGAAAGGCAAAAGAAGGAGAAGAAAAACATAGAGAGGACACACACACACATGCACACACACGGAGTTTTTCAAGATTCCATTAAGTTCAATTGTTTAATGAATTTAGGTAATGTACTCTATAGTATAATATTTAGTCTAATGAACTATTATGATTTAATTAAGTATTATAGTGGAAATATTAATGTTGGTTGTTTACACATGCATCTAATGATTATTAATGTAATGATAATATCAATTAATTAGTATAATTAATGATAACTTACTAATGAGTTAATTAACAAGTTAGCTATTAATAAAACTAAATAGTATTAATAGTTAAGTAACAACTTAACTAGCAATGACTAATTAGATACCAACTTAACTATTACTATTACTTAGTCAATATTAGGTAATTAACTACTTAACTAATTAGTTAACTCATTGTTATGGCTATCGGTTTGTGATGGGTTAGTGTAACTATTTAAACTAATTAGTTAATTTGGTAGCAATGGCTTGGTGTGTGTGTGTGTGTGTGTAGAGAGAGAGAGAGAGAGAGAGAGAGAGAGAGAGAGAGAGAGAGAGAGAGAGAGAGAGAGAGAGAGAGAGAGAGAGAGAGAGAGAGAGGGAGGGAGGGAGGGAGGGAGGGAGGGAGGGAGGGAGGGAGGGAGGGAGGGAGGGAGAGAGAGAGAGAGAGAGAGAGAGAGAGAGAGAGAGAGAGAGTGTGTGTGTGTGTGTGTGAATTTAATCTTAATTAGTATAGTAAATATTTAATAATGAAGAGTGTGTTTGTGTGCATGCATGAGTAAATGAGAGAGGTAGATATGTTGTTATTTAATAACTTGGTTATATATCATTACATAATGACATAATGTAAAATTGGTTGTTATTTTTGAATATGAAATATAGTTATTGTACTTAGAAATAATATAGTTTACTCATTCAATTCTACTTCATCATTGTGCATGTTTTAATTTTGCAAAGGCAATTGCACTCTTCATACATATAATCTTGTATAAAGTTAGAATCTATTTTTTTTTTCTTTTTGTCACAATGAATAGTAAAGAAAAGTAAAGCAAAGAAAAGAAAAGTACACATCTTTTTAGAATATGGGGGAACACCACCTTCCCCTATAATTATAATCTAAGAAGACTTATGCCAGCTCTTCGATATGTTGCTTGTATAGCACATGTGTTTTTTTAAATATTATTGCTATGCTTTTAATAATTTATATGTTAAGTCTTAACCAAATAAATTAGAGAAATATGAAAACTACCACATCTCAAACTTTGACTAACTAGAATGAACTAGAAGGCTCCCAAGCCTATGTGGCACACAAGGAGAATAAGTTTGATATTCAAGAAATAAAGAGGGTTTTTTCTTGAAGGGTGAGTGGGGGTTATATTTATTTTCTATCATCTCTCTCTTTGTCTCTCTCAATTAAGCATATGTATATCCCCCTTCCCCCCCAATCTAGTTTTGGAGACCAAATAGATACTAACCATGATAATATTATTAATAGACAACAATCTTTCCATGAATGGGACCTAAGAGACAATATTGTGTTGGCAAAGTATAAAAGATAATCATCTTCACCTTCCAACCTAGACGAGTGAATAGAAAAGTTGGAATCATTCTTTGATATATTCCCTTGAAGTGACAATCAGAAAATTCACTTTGTCACTTTGTAATTGGAAGGGTTTTCCCATCTTGGTGGCGGTATATCAAGAGAGAGAACCAACTAGCGGAATTTTAGGAAACATTCAAGATGATCATAATTGAAGTTTTTGTATCCTTGATTGAGAAAGACAAGCTAGCACGGCAGTGGTATAGACTAGAGCAAAAATGTCTTAACATAAGAGAATACACCAATCAATTTCTCGATATCACTATGTACATAGAAAATATAAATGATAACACAAAACTCCATAAGTATATGTATGGCTTAGATCCTTCTTTCTCGATTGATGTTATGGCCCAAAGTCCCACCACCATTTTCCAAGATATTGACCATTCGGAAAGGCATGGAAGAAAATATAGAAGGGGCCTACATTTTAGCCCACTTATGGACAACTAAGGATTGTTTTAAAGAAGGGCAAGGTTTGCAACACTTATGGCAACAATAATATACCTAATGGGAGCTCTAGAGTATCATCTATCCACCATTCAATGCTTCAAGGTCTCAAAATGATTTTGGACTAGCAAATAGTTTTAAAATAGAGAATAAATACGTGGACAACGAACCTAAAGCATCAACCTCTCATGGCACTCAAAAGTTCTTATCAAAAGTTCTTCATAAAGATAGACTTGAGGTTCGGTTATCATTAGATTAGGATGAGAGAGGGTGACAAGATAAATACAACTTTTAGGATTGACAGATGACTTTATCACTTCTTGTGATGCCATTTGGTTTGATGAATGTCCTAGACACTTTTTAGAGTTTGATTAAATATGATACTTCAATCCTTTCTTTTCAAAATTGTGAGGATATTCTTTGATAATATTTTCATCTATAGTAAATCATTGGAGAGCCATTAAACCCACATGAAAAATGTATTTGATGTGTTGAGACAACATAGAATCTTTGCCAATGAGATAAAACATGTCTTCATTCAAACTGAAATAGAGTACTGGGGACACATTGTAAGTGAAGAGGGGCCTAAGGTTGAATATAAAGAAATCACAGTATGTTTGTGATTGGCCAACACCCACCAATACCACTTCCCTCCATGGATTCTAGGTTTATCTTCTTTCTATCTAAGATTTGTCATGCATTGTATAATTATTGTAGCACCATTGGCATATAGGTTGAAAAAGGAAGTATTCTTTTGGGACTCCATTTCTGATTGTAGTCTCAATTAGTTGAAGGAGTTTCTCACTTTGGTCCCTATTCTAGTTAGGCTTGATTTCTCAAAGGAATTTACCAAATCTAGTCAGGCCTGATTTCTCAAATGAATTTACCATTCAATGTGATGCTAATGGATGGGGTATTTGTGCTATCCTACTTGAAGAGCATGGGATTATAGCTTTTGAAAGTAGCAAGTTGAGTGACAAAGAGATGGAAATGAATGTATACTACTAGGAGATGTTGGCTATCTTACATGCTATTAAGAAATGACACCACCATCTTTATGGCAACTAGTTTAGAGTAATGAATGACCATAGGGTAATCAAGTACTTCCTCACATAGTCCTATTTCAATCCAATCAAAGAAGATGTGTGGATACCCTCAAAAGCTATGACTTTGATATTACCCACACTAGGGGAAAAGACAAAAATGTGGTTGATTCATTATCGAGAATGTGGGCTTGTAAAGTATCTTCCATGATAAACTTCATCATGATTGGATTGAAGGATTGCAAGAGGCTTATCTTTTGGATGAAGAATTCAACCATCTTTTCAAAAAATTGTAGCAAGGTTTAATGATGGAGGAAAATTTCCATGTTTAGCTCAAGAATGGTCTCATATAGTTTCTTAACAAGATTGTTGTTCCTTATACTTTCAAGTAGAAGATCATGAAGGAAGTGCACTTTTCACCAGTAGTTGGTCACTTAGGGGTACTCAAAACCTATGATAGTATTTCTAAAAGCTTTCGTTGAAGCTTATGGAGGGATGTAAAAGACTTTGTGTCATGATGCCTTCCATGTTAGCAAAATAAATATATCATGTATAAGTTGGGAGGCCTGTTGCAGACATTGCATATTCTAGAGGGTAAATGGACACATATCACAATGGAATTCATCATTGGCTTGCCTACAACCAAGAAGGGATGGAACAATATCTATGTGGTGGTGGATATGTGGGAAAAAATTAGCTCACTTTATCCCTACAAAGACCCAAATTTCACCATCTCAAGTGGTAAGTCAATTTATGAAACAAGTGCTTGAATTACATGGCATACCCCAAGTCATTGTTTATGATTGTGACTCCAAGTTCATAAGTAATTTGGTAAGCTATTTTTAGTTATATGGGGACTATATTGGCTCTAAGGGGACTAAATTAGCTCCATCCATAGCTTATCATCCCTAGACTAATGGTTAGACAGGGTGGGTCAACAAATGGCTTGGGACTTATCTTCGCTACTACTACTACCATGATGTGCAGTGTACTCGGGATGCTTGAAGTTTTACCTTTTAAGGCTTTGTATGGCTATAAAGTTCTCCTCCCCACAATTATGTTCAATGAATGGATTCATCCACAAGGAAAGGAAGAGCTAGAAAGAATGTAGGCTCTACTTCATCGATGCAAAGTGAACCTCAAAAAGGCACAAGAGCAAATGAAACTCTATGTTGATGAGAGAGGAGACCCATGGAGTTTCAAGCATGAGAGCTAATGCTTTTTAGGGTACCCAAGTCTAGGTATGCTACATTGAAAGCTAGCTCCAGTAACAAGTTGGCACCTTGCTATTATGGGCAATGCAATATCCTTAAATGGATTGAAGACTTGGCATATAGGTTGTAGCTTCCTTCTACTACCAAGATGAACAATGTTTTTCATGTGAGTCAAGTGAAACCCTTCATTGTCTCACAACATCTTGAGAGTTGCCACCAATGGATGAAGAGAGAATTATCTAGTATATCTCGAGGAGATTATTGTCATGAGGGAAAAGAAGCTTCCTAGTAGATCCATGTAAAAGAGACAATTCTCATAGCAAACAAAATAACTGGAAAATACAAGAATACACCAAATGTGCCAAAGAAACCATAGCCAAGGTGGCTAGGCATGAAAATGTATTGCCATGAATGGTTGAGAATCATAGATGAATGCCGCAACAAGATACTCACCTCTTGCTATGGTGGACATAGGTACACAACCCTGTGTTAGGTGGGAGGAAGGATCCCTCAATCTTGTATTCTTGAAAATGGCCAAAAAGATGCTTCCCATGTTACATCCCCACCCATTTATACCAAACCCTAGCATATCCTAGACTCAGGTATTTTATGCTTTATTACAGGCCATCTCGGCCTAGAAGAGCTTTGTCCTCAAAGCTGAATTGGGAACGAATTATAAGGATGATTACAAGGATAGCTTGAAGCCTATGGAATCATGCTTAAGTAGAGCTCTTATGTTGATGAAGAATTAAGAAGTTGATGAAGAAATGACCATGTAAATGGAGCACACTGTTGTAAGCTGTCCAAAACAGGCTGTATACAAAATTGGCCATATCTTGAGCTAGAAGTGTTCGATTTCCATGTGCTATATATAGAAATGTAGAGAACAACATGTAGTATCCAGCCATGCCTTCAAGATAAAATTTTGATGAAGATAATGCAATTAAATTTTCGATAGGAAATTATTACAGCAAGCTGTTTACTGTTCTGTTCATGACCTGTCCTCTTGTAAAAGCCATGGAAATTGCTCCAAATATGATGCTTGTTGCCAAGAAGATTCTTCGATAGGCAAACCTTTCCATTCGATAAGATGTTCCACAAGAATTTGATTCCTTATTAAAACCTTCTCCCTCTTACCAATAATCTTTTCAGGCTCATAGATGATCAAATCATCATCATCCAAGGGAGGGAGTTCTTCAAGAACTTGGATTTGAGGACCAACATACTTTTTAAGCTGAGACACATGAAAAACATTATGAATTCTTGTGATTGAAGGTAAATCGAGCTGATAAGCAAGATCCCCAACTTGTTTGACAATGCGGTAAGGACCATAAAATCTATGAGCAAGTTTATTATGCCCTTCTTTGAGAGAAGCATATTGTGACTTGGGAACCTTCAAGAATACCCAATCATCTTCCTCAAACTCCACGTGTCTTCTTTTCTCATCCGCATAGGCTTTCATGCTCTCTTGAGATTTTAGAATGTTGTCCTTGCATTGCTTCATAAGAGCCTCCATCTTTTCTAACTCCTCACGAGCTTCTGGATTCACATCTTCATGGAATAAGGTGAAGGGTACTTGCACTTTGTAACCATATAGAGCTTCAAAAGGAGACATTCCAATACTCATATGATAAGTATTGTTATAGCAAAACTCCGCAAGGTCAAGCCAATGGTCCCAAGCATTTTGTGTGTCATGGCAAAAATGCCACAAATATATCTTTAGCCATTTGTTAGCTCTTTCTGTTTGCCCATCGGTTTGCGGATGGTATGCTGTACTAGGACTCAATAGAGTTTTCATTGAAGAAAATAAACTCCTCCAAAAGCTACCCATAAACTTAGTGTCTCGATCGGACACAATCTTCTTTGGCATTCCATGAAGCTTGAAGATAGATTCCATAAATTGTTCAGCCACTTGCTTTGCTGTAAATTGAGCTTTGGTAGGGATGAAATGGGCTGATTTAGTCAATCATTCTACCACCACATAAATGCTATTCCACCCATGCTTTGTTGTAGGTAATCCCACAATAAAATCCATGGTAATATCAGTCCACTTACCATGAGGAACAAGAAGTGACTGAAGTGAACCGCCGGGTAGAAGAGAAGAGTCCTTGTTTTGTTGGCATGGAAGACATTGCATAACAAAATCTTTAACATCCCTACAAATACCCTTCCAATAGAAGCTCTTATGGATATTATCAAAGGTTTTGAACAGCCCATGGTGTCCCACTAAAGGCAAAGAGTGCATCTCATGCAAAATACGGTCTTTGAAAGAAGATTGTGGTGGCAAATAGACTCTACCATGATACCATAGAAGACAGTTATGCCAATTGAAATTGGAATACTCTTCTCCTTTGCCTTGCTGAAATTCCTTCATCATTTTTGATGCTTGCTCATCAAGCAAATACTCTTCTTGGATATCATTGATCCAATCCTTATGCACAATTGAAATTGTAGAGATGGAGCATGCCCGCATTCTAGATAAAGCATCCGCTACAATGTTGTCTTTTCCAGTCATATAGGATATCTCAAAATCATAGCTTTGAAGAGTAGCTAGCCACCTCCGTTGTTTAGGAGACAAATTTTGTTGGGAAAGAAAATATTTCAGCACACGGTGGTCGCTTTTAACCTTGAAGTGGCTGCCATATATATAATGATGCCACTTTTTAATAGCATGCAAAATTGCCAACATCTCTTGTTCATAGACATGTAGTTGATGCTCCTTATCATCAAGCTTGTGACTCTCATATGCTATAACTCCATGGTATTGATGGAGAATAGCCCCAACTCCTCTTCCACTAGCATCCGCGCATATAGTGAATTCCTTAGACAAATCTGGGGCAAACAAGAATAGGTGTCGAAATTAATAGAGATTTCAGCTCGTTGAAACTCTTGTCGGCTATAGAGTCCCAAAAGAAAGACTCTTTCTTCAGTCTATCGGTTAAAGGAGCGGCCACATGAGCATAATTTTTGATGAATCTTCTATAAAATGATGATAATCCAAGGAATCCCTGCAAATATGTAGAAGAAGTCGGTGTAGGTCATTCTTTGACACACTTCACTTTGTTAGGATCCACTCTTATCCCTTTTTCTCCCACAATGTGACCTAGATATTCCACTTCTTCTTCCATGAAAGAATATTTTGACATTTTGGCAAATAGTGTGTGACTTCTTAATATGTCAAAGACCTCTCGTACATGCATCAAATGCCCCTCCTTGGACTTGCTATAAATGAGAATGTCATAAAAAAATACTAAGACTATTTTGTATAAGAGAGGCTGCAATATTTTGTTCATGAGAGCTTGAAAAATGGCGGGGGTATTTGAGAGCCCAAATGGCATGACCAAGAAGTGGTATAACCCTCTTTCAGTCCTAAAGGCTGTTTAATACTCATCTCCTTCCTTCATTCGAATTTGGTGATATCCCGAACGAAGATCAATCTTGGTAAAGACCTTTGCATCCTTAAGTTCATCCAAGAGATCGTCAATACGTGGAATTGGGTATCTATTCTTCACCATGGACTTGTTCAACTCTCTATAATCAATGCACATACGAAAAGATCCATCCTTCTTCTTTACCAAGAGCACATGAGAAGCAAATGGAGATTGACTTGGCTGAATTAGACCCATTTGCAGCAACTCTTTGACTTGTCACTCCACTTCTTCTCTTTCAAACTTTGACAAGCGATAGGGAGGTTTGTTGATGGGATTGGTATTAGGCAACAAGTCAATAGGATGGTCAATCTCTTGCCTTGGAGGTAAAGATGATGGTGGCTGAAACAAATCTTTGTACTCCTCCAATAGCTCTTCCAACCTTGGATCCTTTTTCTTTGAAGAAGAAGATGGTTGATTTGGTGGCTGCTCTTCATCTACTTTTGCAAGTAAAAGAGTGAAGATACATGATCGTGCATTGATTTCTTTTCTTAACTTCCTCATGCATATGAGTTCCAACTGTTTTTAACCAATGCCTTTCAATTCTATATGCTGTCCATTCCATTTGAACTCCATTTGCATGTTCTCCAAGTCCAACGAAAATTTTCCAATGGACTTTAACCAATTGCAGCCAATGACAATATCAATAGGTCCCATTTCCAAAGTAATCAAGTCCACTTGTATGGTACATGGAGGAGATAGAGTAATAGGAGTTTGTAGGCACACCATTGCTTGAGTCATAAGATCCATTTGCAACTTGGATCTTCAATGGCACTTGCATTTGTTGGGGTAACAATTAAAGATTTTATATTTATGAAGCTGTGAGTGCTACCTGTGTCTATCAAGAGATGAACCACTTTGCCATTGATCAGCCCTTCAAGTTGAAGGGTATTTTCTCCCTTACAACCGGTCCATGCATCATGAGAAATGGCACATAAAGAACCACCCGGATCAAAAGGACAGCTATCCACAATGTCATAAAACTCATCATTTATTCCATCATCCTCATCATGCATGTCTTCGACCATAAGGTTTGCATCCACTTGAAACACATTTGCCTCTTGATTCTCTTGTCCTTCAACTTCATCCGGTTCATCAATGATGACAAAATTGAGCTTGTTATTTTTAGATTTACATTTTGAGCCTATGGTCTTGTGTCCACTTCTCTCCACACTTAAAGCATAAACCTTTGGCCTGCATATCCCGAATTTGATCATTAGAAAGGACCTTGTTGTAAGTGTTGTTTTGAGATCCCTTTTGTGTATTTTCAACCCTTGTAGAATTTTGTTGTGCTTCAGCTATATTTTTGAAATTTTTTCCCTGTTTTTGTGCATAATTTTCACCCTATTTTGAGGTATAAACAATAGGAAAGATTGGTACTTTGCTGTTATAACTGTTGGGACTGTTATATTCCATGTTTTCTTGCCTAAGAGTGTTCTTTGGCTAGCTGAAATAAGCTCCAAACTTAGAGGACCGATTTGATGAAGGATACCCTGCACCTTTAGGTTGAAAACCCATTGAATCTTTCCTATATTTCTGTCCATACTTTTTAGCATATTGAATAGCATCATGAATGCTCTTAGGCTGCATTGCACCTACTTCCAAAGAAAGGGCCTGATCAAAACCAAAGATATATTTGTTTAATTTTGCCATATCATCAATTCCATCGATGTACATAGAGAGGTTGAGGAACATATTGGAGTAGTCATGCATGGATATGCCTCTTTGTTGAAGATCATACCATCTTCGTTGCAACTTTTCCTTTTCCATTGGAGAAACAAATAACTCAAACATTGCCTTTTTAAAATCTTCCCATGAAGCAAAAGTATGATCAACTCTTTGCATGTATCTCTACCATGTATGGCATACCCTTCAAGGTGGAGTGTTGCAAAGTAGATCTTAGCCTCATCATGACGAGGAAAAAGAGTGAAGTACATCTCTAGTTTGTTTACCCATTCTTCTAACTCCCTTGGAGATGCATTATTCCCCTTGAAGTTGGAAATGGCGATTTTCTCTTTGTATTCCCTCTCATTATATGTGGATTGAGAATTGTTAGAATGCTGTCCAAAAGATGGTTGTCTCCAAGATTCTCTATGCGTTGAATCCCTTACAAAGGAATTTAGCCTAGAAGCATTACCGCCTTGATTTTGTTGATTAGATCCAAATGAATGATGATGTCCACTAGTGGGTTGACCATAAATTATGTTCTCTTTGTTAGTGATGTCTTGAAATGACTTTCTTTCTTCAACTCTTCCATGGAACTCTTCATTCTCGATTTCTCTTAAGTCTTCATCCCCTACATAAGTTGCCTCATGTCTTGGATTAAAATGTGGATGGCCATAATACTTTGATGGCTGACCAAAGGTATTCCTCAATGTAGAAGGTTCTCCCCTCTCAGAAGTGGACATGATTGGTTGATCAATCCCTTTCCCTTTCACATTAGATGGCTGGGTTGAAGCATTTTCACCAAGAGTAGTGGGCCTACTTGGAGAAGAGGTTGTATTTTGAACCTTGATGGGCTGATAATACCTCATCGAACCCATTTAAACTTGTGGAAAACTGTGACCCTGTAGGTATCAAAAGAGTATGAAATGCCATGTTCTTGTTTGTGCCAATAGAACTTCTGACACCTGTAATTTCCTGATGTAACTGAAATGTCTTTGCTAATCACTGTCAAATGGATGTACCTACACTTGCACCTAAACTTGAAAAGTACGTGGGCTCCGAGACTACGGGAGGTGTGCAAAGTTCCTCATGTGCTAGGTTGTGCACCCCATCAGGGTCATAATCGGGAAGGGAGGGTCACCTCTTTTTTGTCTTCCCAACTCACTTGGCATCTGCTTTTCCTCACGGGTATCGACATGGCAAGTACATTCTAGGCTAAGAAAACAGTGATGCTATGCATAGATGGAAAAAGCCTTTGGTTTTTTTAATGAAATGCAAGTGGAAAATGGGAAAATTTGCTAAAATTGGAAGAGCTAAGGATAGGGAAATACCCTTTGCAGTGACTCACTGCTTTTACAATATCCCACTTACCATTTTCATTGGCATTTTTTAGTCCTAAGCATCAATGTTAGCTCAACCAAGTCAAGTACAAGTTAGGCACAAAATATGAGTAATGAATCACTCTATGCGATCATTTGGGCATCAATTTATGAATGGACAAAGTTGGAATTCAGTAATCAACATCAATCAACCCTAGGCAAAGTACTATATGATCATGAGATCAATGATTTACTGTTAATTTCTTCCCTTTCAGCAATTGGAAGGCTTGAACAAGTGGATTAATAGGGAAATTAAGAGTAGAGAATAAGATTACCTCTTGATTGTTGTTGAAGAATGGTAGATGAACCACAATCGGTCAATACTCCATAGAATCCATCATAAAATTGATCCAAATTGAAAGGTATAGGCCCAGCTTAAATAAAAATTTTGTCCCATAATGGTTGCTTCCATGTAACATAGGCATTACTTCCAATAGAGAGCTCCAATGATTCAAAAGAATCCAATGCTTAAAGAAATATCCATAATGCTTGTAGGAGAGGATGCTTTGAGCCTTGAAGAATCCAAATTCTTGATAGAATCAAGAATTAATGAAAATTTCACACACTCAAGCATTCAAGAGAGTGAAATGTTTGATGAGAATTCTTGGAGAAGAAGATGCAAGAATCTAGCACAAAATGTGCCAACACAATCTGCTATCTTGCTGATGCTAGTTGCCTTGATCAAGGTATATTGCTACTCTATGTGAAGCTTGAAACATGGAGAATAAGATCTTGGAGGTTACTTGAACCAATGAAGGCCAGAAAGAAAAGCAAAGTCAATATCCACCATGAAATCTTGAAGAAAAGCTTGAGAGGAGAAGAGAGAGAAACTGTCCCCCACAAAGTAATCTCAGTTTAACCACTATAACCCCACTTAAACTTCAGTTAGGTCCAAAAGCCTTCAAAATGGACCTCCATTTGGCCACGTCCTACTATTTCGGCCAAGAACCTCCATCTCCCTCAAGATCTTCTTCAAGAAGCCTTCAAAATTAGTCCTGACTTGTTGCAGAGAACTCTGACTAGTCACGGTTTGAATTATACCAAACCCTGTGACCAAATCTGAGTGCTCCAGTTAACTGGTTCCTGTCCCAATGACTAAATTTTCCAAGAAAATGACATTTCCCATGGATCAAAGTCCATGCTTTGATACCAATGTAAAAGAGACAATCCTCGCAGTAAACAAAATAACTGGAAAAATACAAGAATATACCAAATGTGCCAAAGAAACCATAGCTAAGGTGGCTAGGCATGAAAATGTATTGCCATGAATGGCTGAGAATCAAAGATGAATGCTGCAACAAGATACTCACCTCTTGCTATGGTGGACATAGGTACACACCCCTATGTTAGGTGGGAGGAAGGATCCCTCAATCTTGTATTCTTGAAAATGGCCAAAAAGATGCTTCACATGTTACATCCCCACCCTTTTATACCAAACCCTAGCATATCCTAGACTAAGGTATTTTATGCTTTATTACAATCCATAGTGGGATATCTTACCAAATGGAAAGGTTTACCTTCAGAGAGGAAGCTTCTTGGAGACCATGGTATATTTTGGATGAGTTTCCCTATCTCAAAGAGGCAGTTTTGATTTAAGATTAGATAAAATTTTCCCTTGTTTTACTGTAGATAGCTCTCACAAATCTCACTATTTTAAAACAGTTTTTATCATAATCAACTTTTAGAGATGGACTACCTATATGGGCTGAAAGTATATTCATGACCTTTCTTTCAACATATGCCATGCTCAATTTGGATAAGTGACTCAAATGTTATCTCAATTTTACTATAGTAGGGATTGTTATAGACAATAGCTCACTATTTGTAGGTGGATTTTTGTGAAGATATTGTGACCAAGATTTCATCTTTGTGGCCTACAATGGGTGTACGTGTGGTATACTTGGTCTTGTACTTTGACTCCAATCAGTTTTATGAAGTTTTCTTTAGATTGTCCATATTATTCTAATCATCATAACAAAGTAGTTATATGTCATCCTCATTGTTAATAATTTGCAATAAGCTCTTTTCTTGTTTTTGAGGGTAGAAACTCTTAGGTGGGGATGGATTGTAATGAAATGGAAAATAAAAATTTAATTTCTAGTGAGAGAATAATATTTTAGCCACACTGGCATGAGTATAATGTGTAAGAGGATTATCTTTTCATTATTGATTTTAGTAGTACAAGTCTTCTTCATCTCTAACTTTCTTACTCCGGCTTTTATGGCTTCTTCTCCTTTCTTACTCATTTTTTGTGGTTCTCTCTCTACTTGTAGTATTTCTTTCTCATCTAAACTTTCTCTCTCCTCATCCAAACTTTCTCTTTTGCAAACTCTCTTTTCTCTTAATCTCATTCTTTACAATAATTAATACTTATATTATGTATTAATATTGACTTGAAAATCAATATATTTATATAATTGTCATTACATGTATTATTACATTTAATATGTATAATAATAATACATCTAACATAAGTGTATATTAATTCAATAATATATGCATTAATAATATTTATTAATATATTAATATTATTGATAATATATTAATAATTAATTAGTAAATATTATTATGTAAATTATAGTTAAATTATAATTAATATGTATATTTATAATTAATATTTATATAATGTATCAATGATTAATTATTATAGATAATTATTATTAATTTATTATATAAATTGATTATAATTACAATACGTATCAAAATGATTAATATGTATATAATAATAATAATAATAATAATAATAAATACACATATAATTATAATTCTATATATGATTATATTTACTATGTAAACTAATTATTAGAAGGCCTTAGGGATGCCATAAACCAACCTCTCATCACCTCCCAAAACCTTCTCTTTTTCTCTCCTTTTTAAAACTTTTTTTTCCACTTTTTTCCGCTCTCCTCACACACACACACACACACACACACACACACATGTATATATCATCAGAGCAGAGTTAGGGATAGCACCTATGGTTGTGGAGGCTATAGAGCAGTGACTTTCTTAGATAGGACATGGTAGCTCTCATGCCACAAATACCCAGATTGGTATTGACTTCCTCTAGACAGCTAGCAGAGGTAGGTGAGAGGGATAGTTGGTACTCATAGATGGCCACTTGGATGAAGTTACATGTGCTAGACATCAACTAGCTCTTGCCCTTTGACTAGAGCTTGAATTGTCCTACACTCCCTCTCAGTCATTAGGGCCGATGTCTTGAGATTTGAGATAGGGAGGACTTGGATCTAGTCGCTGCTCTCTCCAAGATTGAAGATGGAGTTGTATAGGAGCCACTTCCCACACCTCTCTGAGGATGGATTTACTATTTGACCATAATATATGGACATGCACCTCTCGCATACTATGCAGGCTATTATTGGACAGATGTATGTATCCTCCCATCACTTGGGTGTAATATTCCCGCCATAACACATCATAAAACAAATTTCGGCTTAAAATGTTTTAAAAATTTCTCATTGAGTTATCACATAAGTGACGGCATGTAATATCAAATCTTGCATTAAATCAATTCTACAATCCGACACAAGAAGACGCCTCAGTGAACCTAGCAAAAAAAAGAAGCAAATACATATCGTAAATAATATTACGACGACTTGATCATAATATTTTTCGCATTATATTTGATTTAACATTCTCAATTCCATTTAATGCATCAAAGATCACATTGATTTTGCAATGGCAAGACAAATCGCAAAAGCCTTAATCGGTAGACAAAGAACGCGCAACAACAAGCATGATATTGAGTAAGTTAAGTATCAAAGAGCATGGCATGACTTTATAAACTAGATAAGTCATGAGGTAACTTGGCCAAAAACTACCAGATGAAATCGTTTTGATGAAAAAAAGACGTTTTTGAAAAAATAGGCAAAAAATCATGACGTTTTTGACACCTGGAGGGAGAGAAAGCATTTTAAAATCATCCCCATGCCACCATCCAAGAGGTAGGCAATCAAAAAGCATTTTTTATCAAGCTCACTTAGCTCTTGACGAGTAGCCAAAAGAATGAGTGACTGCATGCGTTCCTCTCATGGCTACAAATACAACCCCTCTCCTTCACAAAGAAAGTAAGAAGGAAAGACCTCCTGATGATGGAAAAATTTCTCTACATCTCTTTTCCATTCTAGCTTGAGGCTTGAAGAAGGAAAATACCCCTCTTCTACCTCATTTTCATTTTCTCTACCCCCTGTTACGCCTTTCTTCCATACAGTCATATCACTAAGCAAAATGCTAGCGAAATTTTTATAGAGGACCACCAACTCTCCCTGAGCTACCACGTTAATTTCACCTAACATCCATGGCACCATGAGGTCGCAAAAATTCAAGAAGCCCATTTGAAGCAAAAGAAGCAAGAAACGCGGTCGATGGAGAAAATGATGCGGTAGGAATTGGCAAAACCCCCGTTACTACAAACCTGATAGAGGTAACATCTCATCGATTTGGAAAAAAATAATGTTTTATAAGCTTATTGCTATATTTGACTTTAAATGATTATAAACACATTTTAAAGAAGATGCATATGAATAATCACTTATGAAAATGGGCTAAGTAATATAATAATAAACTATTCAGTGAAAAGACTCTTTCACTTGAAAAAAGATTATATGTCTATCATGAAGAAAATATCGTAATTATGGTTTATTTCGTGATATTTATTGTTATTTCGTTAATGATGCGTGTGATTATAATAACTAAAAAAAGGTAGACGGTGTTAGGGAAGGGAATATTTTATACATTTTTCTTGAAAGTGGCTATCTCTATTTCATTTTGCTAATGATAAACAGACGCATATGAGTCTTATAATAATTTATAGAAAATCATTTAGATAATATCATGAAATAATCAATGCATTAAATCAATAGAAAATTGTATAGGAAAATATATACTAGACACGTAAAAATTAGGTGCGTAGTAGTATAATTCAATGTCTGAAAGATGAAAGAAAAATTACACTTATGATTTTTGCATTGCTTAGAATAAAGTTTTCAGAAAAAAAATTAGCATTGCATTTATGACATAGCTAAATGAAAATTGATCTTCCTAGATAATGTTGAAAGTTTGACAAATGGTTGGGCATCATCGATTAAACCATAGAATACGAGCAGAATAAAATAAAAATTATTTTCTTCATGAAAACACACACAATGTTAATATTAATGGTTATATTAGCGAGAGCATTAATATCATGAGTCGACCCACATATGAATCAATGAGAAAACCTTACCTGAAGAAATATCGAGGATGTTGAAGCAAAAACAACTATGAAATACTCGACAACCTTGAAACTACTAGTATTAGGAAATTAAATAAATATCGAAAGTCTATAAGACTTATTGGACATTGATAAGATTTTGTTGATACAAATTCTAATGTCTAAACAGACTTGGAAAAGCATTTGAAATCCTGCTAAGTGTGGGTTAGGGCAGGGCAGCGCACGAATTGCCTGCCATAGGTATAAATACCCATATTATCTTTTAGGGCAAAATTACCAAGTTTTCATAAGGATAAAATAGACTTCATATTCGCAAAATAACTTGCGGATCCGGAAAAAAAAGTTGCAAGTAGGAAGCGAAACCTTAAGAATAAGATGGGACCTTAAAAGAGAAATCCTAGAATTGGGTGGGGCTACTTCCTATGCTAAAAATACTTGTTGCCGTTTCTTTTTTTATATTTGTGCATGTATTGATGGTTGCACAAGAATGATTAATTGTGCTTGTAGCAGTTAGATCTGATTGTAAATATATAATCAGGATAATAAGAGGAAAGATTGCGCTATGTCTCCCCCACGGCTAACGTGGAACCCTACTCCAAGGGGGATTGTTTTGTACCTCCACGAGGAGCTTTGGAATGGCCTCGATGGCGAGAGGCCACTCGATGAGGAATCCATTAGGCAGGAGGAGGCAAGAGTGCCAGGGGGCTCTAGCCGTAAATCTCTTGATCGCTCCTAGGAACTGCTTGACCCTCACGCGAATCAGGATGGGATCCTGGAGTCCCCGGTACTAGTGAAGGGACAAAAATCTTGAAGGGTTTGCTTTCTTCTGCACAGATAGAAGGGATTTCTCGATGAACTGAGGTTTTATCTTCTACATAGGCAGAAGGGGAAAAGCATTGTAAATAAGTTTTGCGAAATAATAAATAAATATATTTTGCCAAAAGATTATTTTTCTCTGTCTTTGTGTTGTGTCGTAAAATTACGCAAAGAAACCTATGATAACGGGTTAATTAACGAAGATGCTTTTATATGTAATAACATAATGTGATAGGTAATTAGAAAACTTAAGAAAACCATTTGTGGGAAGCGGGTGTGGGCGAGATCCCTGACGGATCCATCCTATGGATGGGTGGTCTCGGTAAGCTAAGAGCTTCTTTCAAGAGATTGAATAAAACATTAATTAGGAGAAATTAGGTAGAGCCGAGCATTGACTTACCTAGGGTCGGGTCTTAAAACCTTAATCAATAATTATCTTAGGGAAAAGGTATAGCGACTGTGCCAGAACTCTACTAAGGTTTTATGAATCCTAACTAGTTGCTGGAAAAAAGTGTTGTACTCCATGAACCAAGGGTAACTATGATCACTCCAATTAGACAAGATGCCCTTGTGGGACACCTTCGATGGAGCTAGCTGATGCATCAAGACCTTAGTTGTCAAAATTAGGACCTTGAGCTTGTAGATTGATCCTCATGGGGATGGTCGGTACCTTCCGTTACGAGGTGGACTCTGGGAAACCTAGACAATAGACCCTGTGCATTCTCGTGAGTGCTGGGCGAAGCCATCTAGGATAGTTCCCCGATGGACCACTAAAACATGCTGCTAGGGAATTGTTAGGTAGGCATGTGACACGTGGTATCAGAGCATAATTGAAATTAAAAATATCTATGGTTTTGAAGATTAAATGTTCTAAGTAATAATCAGTGTGTTGATTATTAAGGGATAAACTTTGGTAGAATAATGAAGCCTGGAACCAATTCCTTGTTTTTCGAGCAATTTACACATCTGCGTTGAACTCCATGGATGATGAGTGGAGAAGAGAAATGATGAGGATACTTGATCGCCTATATGATCCATCCCCCGTGAATTGCGAAAGATGGTTCTGGGATGAGCGTTATTGTTACATTGAGGCCGATCGATTCTTCGACATGTAGACTAATCTTAAACGCCTTGAATGGATGGAAAATTTAAAAGTAGTTGAGGCATTTATCTTTTGTATGTCTAGAAGGAATCCACTTATGATTACCAGTGGTCGACAGATACGTCTAGACCGTTATGTCTATGACAAGGTACTGAAGGTAATCCTAGCCGACAGGATTATAATCCTAGGACATTGCAAGTATCGAGATTATCGTATCCATGGTTTTCCAGATCTGCCATTTCCATAGTATAGGTTTCTGGACATAGACAAAAAATGGCCTACTTTCTTCTACATGAACGTAACTGATATCCATCACTGAAAAAGAAACATATAATGATATCCTATTTTGGAAATTATACATAGCATCTAGCCTATCCTATCAATGCTAATGTATATCTACTTGTAAACATCTGTCATTTGTAAATATTCCTTACTTGTAAAAATAATAACATATGGCTACTGATTATAAAAGATAACAGCGACTAGATTTTGTAAAAATATTGTGCTCTTTGGCCCATCATTGTTTTACAAAACTAGTAAGATATGTTAATGTAGAAACGAAGCTGAAAAGTTTAAAGCACTAAACTAATTTGTGAAACTTATGATAACCCAGGGTAATATAACTATCGCTAGTTCGATTGAAATTCAGGAGAAGAAGTATCTCCTTAAGAAGGTTAAGCTACCGAAATTGGATGGCAAGGGCAAAGACGTTGAAGCCGAGGCAGAGATTTGGATTGAGACCATGGAGGACTACTTTACTGCCACAGGAGCTAGCCCTACTAATCAAGCTATGATCGCCAAGTTGAAATTGACTAGTGAGGCACGCTTGTTGCGAAAACAATTCTGTAAAGACCAGGGACTTGCTGAGACAGCTATCACCTGGGAAAAGTTGAAAGAAGCTATGCGTGGTCGATATTTTCCACCAGCTTATCACATGCTAAAAATGAACAAGTTCTTTAACTTAAGATAGCTGGGAATGAGCTTGGAGGCATATTACTCAAAGTTTATCTCACTGCTTAAATATGCGCCTTTCATGACTATTGTTCAGCAGGTGTCTAAGTTTTGTCACGGATTGAATGCTCCTCTGAACACATGCCTTGAATCTATGCACCCAACTAATCTGCAAGATGCTTTGATTTGCACAACACCTCTTATTCAGGAGATTCAATCAAAGCCAATAAATAATAAGCTCTAGAATCAAAACAAAGGGACATTATGGGGCCATGTTAAGCAAGCTCAAGGTCAATTTCCACTTTGTCAAGGAAAGAGGGACAAAACAAATGCAGTCGGGAACTTCATACCTACGGGAAGTAACTCAGGAGTACCTAGGTGTTTCCACTGTAATGAGCTCGGTCACTTTAAAAGACAATGTCCAAAGCTTGGCCAAATTCCTCGCCAAGGATAGTATAGAGGTCAGAACCAAGCTTTAATTGCAAAAGGAAAAGCATCTACTATAATTCTTAAAGATCTCGAAGAAGAGGGAAACCCAACTATGGAAGCCAATATGGAGAGGGCATCAGTTCACGCCATCTTCCATAAGAAAGGCCCAAATCGCCAATTTTCAGTGATTCAAACACCAACACAATATGAGGGTAAGTCTTTTAAAATTCTGATTGACTATGGAAGCACACACTCTTTCATGTCACCAAAGTGTGCCAAGAAATTAGGTATAGACACAATACCTACATCTAGGTTACTTGTGGAACTTGCTAATGGAAAAGAAATCATGTCTACTCAGCAAACTTGCAAAGTGACATTTAGCCTGGGAAGCAATCTCTCTAAATGGGATTTAGGTTCATGAATTTAGGGGCCTACGAATGTCTATTGGGTATGGATTGGTTAATCCCCAATGATGCACATATTCAGTGCAGAAAGGCTAGGTGACTTTTCAAAACCTAAAGGGGGAAACAGTGATGACCCAAGGTGAGGCAAGAAAACCCAAGGTTCAACTAGCAAAATCATCTCGCATAATAAAAGGGTTAAGAAAAGGATTACCAGTGTATCTCATAAAATTAAATAAGGTTGAGCAAAATAAACAAGACAAGGGGAGTCATATTGGTTGAAGGAATATGATGATATCCTCCCAGAAGAGCTGACTGAATTACCATCTTGAAGAGAAGTTGATCACGAGATTAGACTTGAATCAGGAGCCGCTCCAATTGCTAAGAGTCCATATAAAATGTCTATCCTTGAAGCAATTGAGCTGAAAGAGCAACTCAAGCAGTTATTGGATCAAGGATACATCAGACCCAGCAATTCGCCATGGGGAGCCCCAATACTGTTTCAAAAGCAAAAGGACGGAACTCTCTGCCTTTGCATTGATTATCGAGGTCTAAACCAGGTAACAATCAAGAATAAATATACAATCCCAAGAATAGACGGAGCTACTTTATAGGTTGCAAGGGGCGAGAATCTTTTCCAAGATTGATCTCTTATCTTATTACTACTAAATAAGGATCAAGGAAGAAGATATCCCCAAAACTGCCTTCAATACTAGATATGGTCATTTTGAATTTCTTGTAATGTCTTTTGGTCTAACTAATGCCCTTGCTACATTTAATAGATTAATGCAGGACATTTTTTGACCTTATCTTGATGAGTTTTTCCTAGTCTTCTTTGATGACATCCTAACATACTCCAAGAGAGACGAAAAGCATGAACTGCAATTGCGCATTGTGCTAGACACCATGAGGACGCACAAGCTCTATGCGAAGAAAAAGAAGTGTGCATTTTTCAAAAGACAGACGGAATATCTTGGATTCATAGTATTTGCTGAAGGAATGTCTGTAGATCCAACCAAAGTTAGAGATGTTCAAGAGTGGCAACCTCCAACGACAGTTAAGTGAGAAGCTTCTTAGGACTAATTGGATGGTATAGAATTTTCATAAAAAATTACGCCCTAATAGCTATATCTCTCACTGATTTGCTGAAAAAGCAAACTACTATTGTGTGGACGCCCATTGAGCACACTAGTTTTGAGCAGCTCAAGAAAAGTTTGGTAACAGCACCCATCTTAAAGCTACTTGACCTAAGTCAAGAGTTTGAAGTCGTAACAAACGCAAGTTCTCTTGCACTAGGTTGTGTGCTTATGCAACAAGGTCATCCAATAGCCTATTCCTCATGGAAACTGAAAATCCATGAGAGGAATTACACCACCCATGATCTCGAGCTATTAGCTGTGATTCATGCTCTCAAATTGTGGCGACACTATCTGCTCGGAAGCAAGTTTACTTTGGTCATTGACCACAAAAGTCTCAAATGGATGTTTACTCAACCAGACCTCAACATAAGGCAACGTCGATGGATTGAAGTCTTGCAAGAATTTGATTTTGAAATCAAGTTCAGACCTGGGAAAGAGAATGTGATTGCTGATGCATTAAGTCGTAAAGCTTTTTTGAATGCACTTATCATGGAAGATCCATCTCAAGGAGAGACTTTAGCTACCATAATATCAATGCCTAGCAATCTAGTCATTGAGCTAGCCAAAGAAGAAGCAGGCAAGGATCCTAAGTATCAATTAATGCTTAGAGAAATCCTAGTTAAGGACACTAATCCTAAGATCAGAGTCAAATATCAAAATTTCACTGTGGATGATGGACTTGTCTATTCCAAGATAAGGCTTTGTATTCCCCTCAGTCAAGTGCTAAAAAAGAAGATATTATGGGAAGCCCATGACTCCCCATTCTTAGGACACCCTGGCTATGCAAAAACTCTTATTGTAGTTAGGAAAAGTTACTACTTGGAAAGACTGAAGCATGATGTACTCAGATATGTTACTGAATGCCTATGTTGCTAGCGAGTGAAAGCTGAGTGTGTCAAAATGCCAGGTAAGCTCCAGCCACTTGACATTCCATAGATGAAATGGGAGTTCATCAGTATGGATTTCATAGTTGGCTTACCTTCTGTTCAAGGAGGGTATAATTCAATCATGGTGATTGTGGATATGCTAACAAAGGTCACTCATCTTATCCCAGTCAAGACCGACTACAAAGCTTCAGATATTGCACGATTGTTTGTGAAAGAAATCTTTAGGCTTCATGGATTGCCTAAACGGATCGTTAGCGATCGCGACTCTCTGTTTACTTCACATGTCTAGAAAAGCCTATTTGAAGAAATTGGAATCCAACTTTGCTTTAGCACAGCTTACCATTCCCAAACTGATGGTCAAACACAACGAGTTAATCATGTCATTGAAGATATAGTGAGAGCTTACTGTTCCAGAGAACCGGCAAAGTGGATACAATATTTGTCCTTAGTAGAATTTTCCTACAATGCATCATATCACCAGAGTATTCAAATGACTCCATTTCAAGCATTGTATGGACAAGATTGTTTGATGCCATTGAATTTCTATGATCAAGGTTGAGGTTCTAAGAAAATGCTAGAAGACATGGATGATCAAGTCAAACTATCAGACAAGACATCCAACCTGCCAAAGATCGCCAGAAAGCTTATGCAGATCTAGGACGGCAAGAGTGCATCTTCCAAGAGGGAGACATAGTTTTCATCCATGTATGCCCAAAGAAAAGTTCTTTGTCATTGGGAAAGTTCAAAAAGTTGAGTCCAAGGTATTGTGGACCATACAAGGTTCTCAAATGCCTAGGAGCTAATGCCTACAAACTGCAACTTCCTGATCATGTGAAAGTCCACAATGTATTTCATGTTAGTCTTCTGAAAGCTTATGTGGCAAATCAAGATCATATTCTTAATGACGAGCAAATTGTAATGCCTAGTCAAGGAGCCCTTGAACTCCAACCTGAAAAGATCCTCGATGTAAAAGAGAAACCTCTTAGAAACAGAACCATTAGAGAGTATCTTATCCAGTGGAAAGACTATCCTGAGGAGGATGCTACTTGGATAGAAGAGACAACTCTAGAAAAACAGTTTCCCAGTTCTTTTCGAGATGAGGACATCTCGATTCCTCTAAGAAGAAGAGGATGTAATATTCCCGCCATAACACTTTATAAAACAAATTCAGGCTTAAAATGTTTTGAAAATTACTCGTTGAGTTATCACATAAGTAACCACATGTAATATCAAATCCTGTATTAAATCAATTCTGCAATTCGACACCAGAAGACATCTCAATAAACCCAGCCAACAAAAAAGCAAATATGCCTTGAAAGTAATATTACGATGGTTTGATCATAATATTTTCCACATTATATTTGATTTAGCATTCTCGATTCCATTTAATGCATCAAAGATCACATGATTTTGCAATGGCAAGACAAATCGCAAAAGCCTTAAGTGGTAGACAAAGAACACACAACAACAAGCATGATATTGAGTAAGTTAAGTATCAAAGAGCATGGCATGACTTTATAAACTAGATAAGTCATGAGGTAACTTGGCCAAAAACTACCAGATGAAGTCGTTTTGATTAAAAAAAGACGTTTGTGAAAAAATAGGCAAAAAATCATGACTTTTTTACGCCTGAAGGGAGAGAAAGCATTTTAAAATCATCCCCATGCCACCATCCAACAGGTAGGCAATTAAAAAGTATTTTTTATCAAGCTCACTTAGCTCTTGATAAGTAGCCAAAAGAATGAGTGACTGCATGTGTCCCCCTCATGGCTATAAATACAATCCCTCTCCTTCACAAAGAAAGCAAGAAGGAAGACCTCCTGATGATGGAAAAATTTCTCTACATCTCTTTTTCATTCTAGCTTTAGCCTTGAAGAAGAAAAATACCCCTCTTCTACCTCATTTCCATTTTCTCTACCCCTTGTTATGCCTTTCTTCCATAAAGCCATATCACTAAGCAAAACACTAGCGAAATTTTTTTAGACGACCATCAAATCTCCTTGAGCCACCATGTTAATTTCGCCTAACATCCATGGCTCCATGAGGTTGCAAAAATTCAAGAAGCCCATTTGAAGCAAAAGAAGCAAGAAACGCGGTCGATGGAGAAAATGACGCGGTAGGAATTGGTGAAACCCCTGTTACTACAAACCTGATAGAGGTAACATCTCGCCGGTTTGGAAAAAAATAATGCTTTATAAGCTTATCGCTATATTTGGCTTTAAATGATTATAAATGCATTTTAAAGAAGATGCATATGAACTGTCGCTTAGGAAAATGGCCTGAGTAATATAATAGTAAACTATTCAGTGAAAACACTCTTGCACTTGAAAAATGATTATATGCTTATCATAAAGAAAATATCCTAATTATGGTTTATTTCGTGATATTTATTGTTATTTCATTACTGATGCGCGTGATTATAATAACTAGAAAAAGGTAGACGGTGTTAAGGAAGGGAATATTTTATAAATTTCCCTTGAAAGTGACTATCTCTGTTTCATTTTGCTAATGATAAACATACACATATGTCTTATAATAATTTATAGAAAATCATTTAGATAATATCATGAAATAATCAATGTATTAAATCAATAGAAAATTGTATAGAAAAATATATACTAGAAGAGCATAAATTAGGTGCGTAGTAATATAATTCGATGTCTAAAAGATGAAAAAAAAATTACACTTATGTTTTTTGCATTGCTTAGAATAAAGTTTTCAGAAAAACAATTAGCATTGCATTTATGACATAGCTAAATGAAAATTGATCTTCCTAGATAATGTTGAAAGTTCGACAAATGGTCGGACATCGTCGATTAAACCATTGAACACGAGCAGAATAAAATAAAAATGATTTTCTTACTGAAAACACACACAATGTTAATATTAATGGTTATATTAGCGAGAGCGTTTATATCATGAGTCGACACACATATGAATCAACGAGAAAATCTTACCTAAAATATCGAGGATGTTGAAGCAAAAACAACTATGAAATACTCGACAACCTTGAAACTATCAGTATCACAAAATTAAATAAATATCGAAAGTCTGTAAGACTTATTGGACGTTGATAAGAGTTTATCGATATAAATTCTAATGTCTAAATAGACTTGGAAAAGCATTTGAAATCCTGCTAAGTGTGAGTTAGGGTAGGGCAACATATGAATTGCTTGCCATAGGTATAAATGCCCATATTATCTTTTAGGGTGAAAATAATAAGTTTTCATAAGGATAAAATAGACTTCAAATTCGCGAAATAACTTGCCGATCCAGAAAAAAGTGTTGCAAGTAGGAAGCGAAACCCTAATAATAAGGTGGGACCTTAAAAGAGAAACCCTAGAATTGGATGGGGCTGCTTCCTATGCTAAAAACACTTACTGTCATTTCTTTTTTTAATTTGTGCATGTATTGATGGTTGCACAAGAATGATTAATTGTGCTTGTAGCAGTTAGATCTGATTGTAAATATATAATAAGGATAATAAGAGGAAAGATCGCGCTATGCCTCCCCCACGTTTTATCTATATTTTGTGTACATTGTATAGTGTGTGGAAGAAGAAGAAGAAATCAGCAAGAAAACGTTTTGGCCTCCATCTCTCTTCTTGTGTTCTTGTGTGAGCTTCCTCTTGTATATACAGTGTATGTTTGGCGCAACAACTCGGCAAGTCCCCCCACCATACGATTCTTGACATGGTATCATTGAGAGAGGTTGATTTTGAAGGCTGAAGTGAAGGAGAAGAAGCAAGGTTTGAGCAAGCAAGCAATGTGTAAGAAGCTCTCACATTCTTCCACTCTCTCTCTTGGATAGTACATGTGGAGGCATCGAAAGCAGGGTAGAGTGAAAATCTCAGATTGTTGTGAGATTTGATGTGCGAGCCGCAAAGTTTCAGGCCCCGTTTTAGAGCTGCAAAGTTGCGGATAGCAATTTTAGGGTACACTCTGATTTTGGCTGTATTGACTGAAAGTGGATGCACAAGTTATAAATTTTGAATATGTAAATTTTGAGGTGTTTGCCAAGAAGCAAACATAAGATTCATCTACAAACAGGTTGCAGATTACATGTATCAGTGAAAAAGGTTACTTGGCATATTGTTGTGCACCTATTGTGAAAGGTTGTAGAAGACTAGCTTATTGTGTTGTATCCTTTTTTGTGATAATGGCAAAGAACAATGGAAATCCCATTATTGAGAAGCTCGACAAGAATAATTACCCTTCATGAAAGTTTCATGTGATGAACTTCCTCATTGAAAATGGCATTTATGAGTTTGTTTTAGGTGAAGAAAAGGAGCTAGAGATGGGTATCCCTCCGACCTGCAGATGAATTAAAAGCATGGAAAGAATGAAATGCAAAAGACAAAAAAATTGCACTTAGGTCGCCAACCTAATATTTCCGATCCTAAAGATCCTACCCACATTCTCGAAAATGTTAGGGTTGTCAGATCGGCCATGCAAGAATGATCTAGGGTTCTCACCCTAGTGATCGGATGACCAAATACTAGACTTCCGTATGAAATTAGGAACCCTAGGGCCAAAGTGTTATCGGCCTAGTACGGTTAGCGTTGGATTGGGTCAAGAGGACTCCCAAACCCTACATCTTGACCAAAAGTATTCTTGACCAAGGAATACCGTGTGATGGGAGAAATAATCCCACAAGTTAGGTGCTAGCACCTATCTCGTGCAACAAGTTGCAACGTCTCATGGTTTTGTGTTTAAATCACAAAATAGTATTGCCACTCCTTAGAATAAGGTTTGGCGAGTTCTAAGAACAAGTCTAATTTTCTAGAGGATGAGTAGTCACTCTGCTACATCACCCTTCCTTGGGGCTAATTTGCCAAGTTAGGGTAAATATGAATTGCCTAGCAAGCAATTGACCAATCAAGTGAGGACAACGAGGTTGTTCAGGATTTATTGACCATAATATATGGAAACCTAAGGTATTGACAATTTAAGTTAACAGGGTATAAACCCTAACCCAAGGAAAAAGGGGTAAATAAGCAACTTAGCTTACGAAACCCTTGGGATCTTGCCAAGTTGTGATTGATCCCGGATTGAATGCTAGATGTATTTGGAGAGAAGGATTCACACCTTAGCAGTTGGCCGTATAAATGACCACTAGAGTGCTTGTGTTTGTACACTTAGGAGCACTGTTTGTACTTCTTTGCTCAAGGAACTAATGCCGAAAAAATAACTAATTCTTCAGGTTGAAAGCCTGGAGGGAGAGGCAACATCAGTTACCTCTGACTGTCTGCTTGACCCTATCCAAGGGGGTTGTTAGCCGTGCCGGGTACGTGGACCGAACCCGCCGCGAGAGGTCTCTCCGTGGATGCTGCTTGGAGCAGGAGGACGCTTGGGTGCCAAGGGAGGCTCTGGCCGTAAATCCCTTGCCTCCGGATCTTGCACAAGAGATCGACGTGACTCGAGATGGGATCTCGAGGCCCGCATACTAGTCAACAGGCGGAACTTGGAATAACGATCCCTGAGGATTGCTGGAATAGCCTTCAGGTGGATTATATGATGTATTCTAAAGACTGATAAATAAATATCAAATGTTGAAAAGGAACTTGCTTGACATTGTTTTTCTATGTCAGTGCCTAAGTTACGTGAAGGAACCAGTGATTAATTCGTTAATTAAAGAAGTTGTTTTTGCTTGTCAAACTAAATATGATAGGTAATTAGATAACTAAAGCAACCTGAGGAAAGTGCGGTGGATGTGACCCTGGGTCTGACCTATGAAAGGGTGGTCCCAGTTGGCCGGGAACTTTTCTCAAAGGAATTGACAACGAGGTAGCAATGACCTAGAATTTAGAAAGCTAGAGTCCCGATTTATACTGTTTTAGGGCGGAATGGGACTATGCCTTACGAGTAGAGAGGTCGAGCTTCACATCCCTCTCGTTTCCCATTCTCCTTGAACCAAGTGCAGTATAAATCCGCTTCGACCCTGACGTTTCTGCGCAAAGTAGTTCGTTTAGGGCTCGATACTAGTTACCTCATAGGATTTTGACCATTAGGAAAACCGTGATTCAGGTCAGTCCTAAGTGGGAATGGCCGGAATGCTTCCGCTTCCTGGCAGACTTAGGAAGACCTAGATCGCAAACCCCGTGACATTCCTTGGGAGTGCCATGCGGCACTTTCTGGACTCTCTTCCCAATGGGATGCTAAGACGTGTCCTACAAGTGGACAGGGGGACACATTACAGAGTGAGGGAGGGAGAGAAAATGAGAGAGGGAGAGGAAGAGAGAAAAGGAAATGAAACATGGAGAGGAGAGAGAAAAAGAAATGAGAGAGGGAGAGGAGAGAGAAAAAGAGAGAAAAAACATTAAACATAATAGGGGAAGAGAGAAAGAGAGGGTGAGGGTGAGGGTGAGGGAGGGAGAAGAAATGAGAGAGGGAGAGGAAGAGAGCAAAATGATTGAGAGAGGGAGAGGAGAGAGAAAAAATGAGAGAGAAAAGATGTTAACCATAATAGGGAAAGAGAGAAAGAGAGGTTGAGGGTGAGGGTGAGGGAGGGAGAGGAAATGAGAGAGGGAGAGGAAGAGAGAAAAGGAAATTAGAGAGAGAGAAGAGAGAGAAAAAGAAATGAGAGAGGGAGAGGAGAGAGAAAAAAACATTAAACCTAATAGGGAAAGAGAGAAAGAGAGGGAGAGGGTGAGGCAAGGAGAGGAAATGAGAGAGGGAGAGTAAGAGAGAAAAGGAAATGAGAGAGGGAGAGGAGAGAGAAAAAACATTAAACATAATAGGGAAAGAGAGAAAGAGAGGGTGAGGGTGAGGGTGAGGGTGAGGGAGGGAGAGGAAATGAGAGACGGAGAGAAAGAGAGAAAAAAAAAGAGAGAAAGAGAAAAAAATGAGAGAGGGAGAGGAGAGAGAAAAAGAGAGAAAAAACATTAAACGTGATCCTGTAGCAAAACAGCCCCAGTGCCACGGCCACTAGCATCACACTGTATAGTAAATTCTTTGGAAAAGTCCGGGCATACTAAGATAGGAGCAGAGGTAAGGAGTTCCTTTAACTAGTTGAAGATGCTATCTGCAAGAGTATCCCAAAAGAAAGCCTCCTTATTCAACCTATCAGTCAAAGGAGCTGCAATGGCCGCATAATGCTTAATGAATCAGTGATAGAATGAAGATAAACCATGAAATCCTCTAAGAGAGGTAGTAGTAGTAGGTGTTGGCCAATCTTTTCTACATTGCACCTTCTTGGAATCAGCATGTATTCATTTTTCATTGACAATATGTCCCAAGTATTCCACTTTAGTCTGCATGAAAGAACACTTCTTCTCCTTAGCAAAAAGCCTATGATGTCTCAATACATAAAAAACCCTTCTCATATGTACTAAGTGATCCTGTAAAGTCTTTCTGTAGATCAGAATGTCATCAAAGAACACCAAGACAAACTGAAAGAGGAAAGGTTGTAAAATCTTATTCATTAGGCTTTGGAAGGTAGCTGGAGCATTTGTAAGCCCAAATGGCATCACTAAGAAATGATAGAGCCCACGATCAGTCTTGAAAGCAGTCTTGACTTCATCACCCTCTCGCATGTGAATCTAATGATACCTTGACCTCAAGTCAATCTTCGTAAAAAATCGAGCCCCCTTAAGCTCATCAAACAAATCATCAATCTTGGGTATCAGATACATGTTCTTCACTGTGATCTTATTAAGATCTCTGTAGTAGTCAATGCACATCCTGAAAGATCCATCTTTCTTTTTGACTAACAAGACTGGAGATGCATAAGGTGAAGAACTTGGTTCAATGAATCCCATCTCAAGAAGTTCCTTGTTTTTCTTGGCTACTTCCTCTCGTTCACACTTTGATAATCTGTAAGGTGGCTTATTGATTGTCTTTGAGTTGGGCTCCAAATCAATGGGGTGATCTACTGCTCTCTTAGGAGGCAATGAAGTAGGTACCTCGAACAAATCTCTATACTCCTCAAGAAGAGCTGTCAAGGCTGGATGGTTTGCTGAATTATTGGGCTGATCCTACATTTCTTTATTCAAATGCAAAACAAATATTTGTGAGCGCCTATTGTACTCCCTTTTGAGTTGTTGAATGGTAATAAGTTGAAAATATGATCTACTAAGAATTCCCTGTAAATGGATAAGCTGTCCATTGAAGATAAACTCCATATACAACTATGAGAAATCCATAGTGATCCTGCCTAATGTCATCAACCAATCACAACCGAGTACAATGTCTATAGGCCCCATTTTCCAAAGTGATCAAGTTTACCTTTGCTTCAAAATTTTCAGCCAACTGTAAGAAACCTGTGGGTATATCTATGTGCTAATTTCCTCTTCACCATTGGCCACTTGAACTCTAATGGGCTGCTGTAAATCTGTGGGAACACAATTCAGCTTGTCCATGATGGACTTATTCACAAAACTATGAGTACTACCACTATCTATCAGAATGAACACTAGGTTTCCACATATGCTTCCCTTCATACGGAGTGTATTAGGGCTCTTAGATCCTGTCCAAGCATCCATAGAAATAGAACAATTAGTGGCAGCAATCGACTCATAACAAGTCCCACCTGGATCAAATGGAATACTTCCACCTGGATCAAAAGGAAAAGAGTTAGCTGGATCATAAAAATACTCTTGCCCAACTTCTTCCTCAAGATTTTCATTTTCAGCATTAAGTGCAATTGCATTAGCTTCATCCATGTCATCTTCAAAATCCTCAAAAACTAACATACTCTGAAGCTTGGGTTTGACATTTTTGTATACACACTGAGGCATGATCAGGTGTATACTTTTCCCCACACTTGAAACATAAGCCTTTCTCCTTTCTTTCTTTATAAAGATACATAGGAATGGATTTAATTGAAGAATAATCTCCCATGCTTAATCTTGCTAGAAACACTTGGAAGTAAGTGCCCAAAGATTACTTGAACCACAAACAAGAAATCAAAGGTAGTAATGAGCTAAAGCCTTAGACAAGAAGCTTTCATGGTTGATGATTGCAAAAGAGAGAAAGAAAGAGTGCAAAGGAGAGAGAAGGTTTGACAAGGAGAGAGAAAGATAAGAAAGAGGTGACAAAAGTCATGGGAGTTGAGAGAAAGAAGATGTAAGATGAAGAGACTTTGTATTAGCTAAATGATCCCAAAATAGAAGTCCCTTATACCTTATATATACCAGCTAGTGTAGCTACTATTTTTCACATTAATATTTCTATATTATTTCGAATCTCTTACATCATACAATGGTGGTTTATCACATAGTGAGCTAGATATGCATTAAAATCTTTAGATATTTACCCCCTCCATCAATCAACACAAAGAGTGTCCACTTTACATTCTAACAAGTCCTTATCCATACTAACAAACTGCTTAAAGTACAAAAATACTTCAAATTTAGCTTTCAAACATATACCAATGTATCCTTAGAGTAATCATCAATGAAATTCATGAAGTACAAGTAGTTGTCAAAAGAGGGTGTTTACATTCGACCATAGACATCACTATGTACAAGCTACCATTTGCAAACAACTCCCACTAAACCATCTTTTGAAAATGAAGTATACTACAATTCATCCAATATACAACCTTCTCAATTGTGTTTTCTAAGTGCCTCAAGAGTAGGTAATGAAGACACTACATCATATTTCTATAGATAAAATAAACTAGATGCCCTGTTTTCCATATATTTTGCTATAATTATTGAGCTTGTGCAGTCCACAACACAGTGAACTAGGTGTAACAATTATATCACTACAAGGTAGATCATGAACTATACATCTTTCATCAACAAACTTCACAATCAAGCTAGTCTTGGCAAGTATAGAACCTAACAGTAAATGCTTCTTGATCTTTGGTATATATACAAAGCATATGTAAGTGTGAAAGTAATATCATTAGCACTAGTCTTGTAACTTTTCACAAAAGTGATTGTAAGTTTTATTTTCATGACCCCTCTAAGCTTTAGCATCATATGGTATTTGTGCCACTTCTCATTAATGGCTAAAAATTAATGCATTTTATAAGCAAGATATTCAACCTTACTACTTCTTTCAATTGAATTAAATGGAAAACATGTAAAATCAATCAAACAAATACTCACAAACTCTCATGCATACACAATCATAATTCATTTTAAGTCCACATACCCCCTAGATTATGAGTTAAACTATGGCCCTTCCCCTTTTTTCTCACACCTATGAAATCCAATTAAGCACAACAAAGATTATTCTTTTGAATCTAACTCAACATTGAGGCCTACCCTCCTACTATTGAGCCACTCATGAAAATTTGCAAATTAACTTTTAGTATGCATAAAATGTTATAGATATACATCGTTTTCTTTACCTATCTTGTTATAAAAAAATAAAAGTATAAAAAATTAAATTTACTTACTCATTACTAAACTACCCCTAACCCTTCAATCTAATTTTTAGCACAAAGAGAAATATTTTTAGCCTATTCAATAAGAACCAATGAACTGTGAAGGTCTCAAAACCATTTTAATCATTTTATTTTAATGAAATTTCATAACCACTTGGAAAAAATTTAGAACAATGATTTTTATTAGAAGAAGATACTTTAGCAATTTTAAAATACAATAATCTCATACCTTTAAAATCTCCAAAAAAACATATAAAAATTTAGCATTACAAAGAATAGAAAAAAACTATAAATTTAATAAAATTACATTAAAATATTATCCACAAGTTTTAAAATATTATTTTCAATCAAATAGTTTTTCAACACTTTTATGTTATGTGAAACATTTTGTTAAAAATCATAAAACATGATAACATACAAAGAGTTAGGTCTCTTCCAAGGACAATTACACTGCCTCTAGACCAAGGGAGCTTATTTACCACTCTAGACTACTAGGACCAATACTGAACACGAGATGTCTCTCCATATGGACTTATCATAAACTAGGAGGCACCAAGGAGCCACGAGGGGCTCTAGCTATAATTCCTTGGGTGTTCTAGGACAAGCCTACCCCTTGGGAGCCTAGGTGGATCTTCCAGAAGGTCCAGTTGTTGGAGGTAAAGGTGCATGTGCCTATCCTGCTTGTATATTCACTACACTTACTCACACACCTATACACTATAGGCAGTGGGTGCCCATCACTATCACTTTGTTCTTTCATTGACTAATGAATAAGGGAATATTGGTCACATATTGCGACTGTTGGAGTTACCACATCTTGAGTCTCTCTCTCTT
Organism: Lygodium microphyllum; assembly: GCF_053477565.2. Classification (NCBI taxonomy): domain Eukaryota; kingdom Viridiplantae; phylum Streptophyta; class Polypodiopsida; order Schizaeales; family Lygodiaceae; genus Lygodium; species Lygodium microphyllum. The sequence continues at coordinate 108,514,152 of NC_141154.1, read as the reverse complement.
GCTATCTTGCTCCATCCTCCATAGCTCCCATCTCTCTTGGGCCTTGCTTGCTCATGCTTCCACTTAGGCTTCTCCTTCAATTGGTATCAGAGCTTTGGTTGAGAAGCTTTATGCACCACCATTGTTGCAACCTGGCTCACATACCTACAATCCATTTTTCATTCATGGAAGCCATGGCTTCAATACCTTGAGGTATGCATTGACTTCAATCATCTCCTAGTTTGTTTTCCCTTGCTCCATCTTGCTAAAGAGGTTCTCCAAGCCCCTTTTAGCCTTATGAATGGAGCCTTGAGCTCAACTAGTGTACACAGTAGGCAACGACAGGCATTGTGAATTGTGCCTACTATGTTGCTCTATCTCACTGGCATTTTGCACTCCTACTTCAGCTCCCTAACACTCTCCTACACTTAGATAACCCTTTGGCAACTCCCCATGTTGGCATTCAACCTCTATGTTTGTTGTAATATATAGTAGATCTATTGTTTAGGATAGCATAGTCTCAATGTTTGAGACTTATTCATGCTCAATTTGATGCCCATTTGGTGCTACAATCATTCAAGCATGCTTGTGTGATGTCTTGAGATGCTTTATTGGTTGCGTTGAGCTACAATAGTTCAGATTTCAAAGATTATTTCACCACTATAATAAACAAGGAAATAAGGGTTATTTAGAAAAAGTTTATGCCTAATTCTCTTTTATGTTAAATGGGTATATCACTTGCACATGTTGATACTTGGTTGCTATATATGCACCCGACTATACTCATAAAATGCTTTGAGCTTGGTTACATGTCTGGAGCTTTGGTTACATGATTTGGTTACTATAGTGATTGTTACATATAGGCTTGAAGATTTTATTGGGTTTTGTGCTATCATCTTATGCTTCATGTATCTTGGATTCTCCGATGTCATGTACATTATGTATTGATCTTGTCTTGCTCAATTGGCATTCATTTTTATCTCTTGATGCTTATTGGATGCATTTACCTTTTAGTGGGCTGATTTGATTTATGCTTTAGACCCGACACCTATTTTTGTCAGTTTATGTATACACACTCCTTGTCTATGTATTGAGCTTCCTTATCCTTGCTTAGTTGGTCAAGAATTTGATAGTTCCCTTTTATTTCTCTTGAGACCTACGTATGCCTACTTGATGTATGGTTTACTGACACATTGACATTGTGACAAATCTTGGTACCAATTTTATGCATCTTCACTCCTAGATACTCTTACATATCCTGTTTGTTGCAAGATATACCTAGCAGTGTAAGCTTGCATATTCCTAATCAATTGCCCATCATTAATCTTGGATTCACTCCTGCATTTATTACACTTGTGATGTAATTCATATTTATGAATTCTTTACGAGCAAAAATGCTTTGATTTGATAGTTTAATATTGACAATTAGTGGATAGCCCTACACTTTTGTATTTTCTTCCATTTAGACTTTCTTTTAGCTATAAGTTGGGACTGATTTGCAATCATTTACAATAGCATGTTTTCTTGTGCTATGCTTTCATTTGTTGGCATGATGGCTTGTGGATTAAATGACACTGCTATCTTTACAATAGCGTGTTTTCTTGTACTATGCTTTCATTTTTTGGCATGATGGCTAGTGGATTAAATGACAATACTATCTTTAACATCGACAAATTGGATGGCACTAAGTATAGCTATTGGAAGGTACAAATATGGTAAGTTTTAATACAAAAATTACAGATCAAGTTGTTGAGGTACAAGGGTGTAAATCTTGAAAACTTTGATGAAGAGGATTGGACTAAATTGGATTACTTATGTAATCTACAATCATTTTGTCATTCTCTAAGAAAATATTCTTCAATGTTGTCTCTAAAGGGAAAATTGTATGGTAGTGATGGAAGAAGATCCATAATGTCTATGATAAGTTGAGACATGTCTCTCAAATATATTGGCTAAAGTAACTCATGGACCTTCGTACTACGGAGGAGGGGATTGCCATGTCCAACCACTTAAATGAGTTTCACTTTATTTTCAACCACTTATTTTCATAGGGGATTGACTTTAAGGAGAATCTTCCACCATTGTTTTTGTTGTTACATTACGTGAATCATGGGACATATTCCGTATTGCTATGTGTGCGAATATGCATGCTCTAAGATGTGTTGAAATTGTAGGATATGGAGGGTGCATTATTAAATGAAGCAATTAACAAAAATAATGTTGACACTTTTCACAACTCTAATGCTTTGACAGTCTTCAGAGGTAATAATGCTAAGAGCAATAATGACCATTGTGGGAGAGACTCTCAAAAGTCTCGTTCTTAGTCACATGGACAATCTCGCAATAAGTCTTATGCCCATAATTCCACATTGACTTATTATTATTGTGGAAAGTCAATTCATAATCAACCACAATGCGATAAAGTGCATGATGGAAAGCATAAGAAAAAGGGAAAGGACAAGTGCAAGAAAAGAATGATGATCATAGCATTGTCCCCACTAACTCCATTATCAAGATTGAAGAGATTAATGTAGTGAAAACTAATTCAAATCATTACTATATACTTGCACCTTTCTCTCTTGATGTTTCATAGTTCACTTATACCTCTTTGCATATTCTCAATGTTGATTGATCGATTTAGGGGCTTCATTTCTCGTTACCCCTCATCAAGAGAGTGGTTCCACTCCTATTGCATCATGATAAGATCTATCACATTGGATAATTACTTGGCATTGGATATTATTAGTATTGAAGTTTGCTTCAAGCAACATCTTTACTTTGCATGATGTATGTCGTATTTCGACTTTGACCAAAAGCCTACTCTTTGCTAGACAATTGGATGATGCATATTACTTTATCCCTTAATTGTATCTAGATCTATTGACCATGATTTGGATATGGCTCCAGTATCACATGTATCATTATAGCATCATCACCTTGGACACATGTCATTAAAGGAAATTAAAATGCTCATCCATTTATAGTATCTTTCACCCCTTGACTATAAATATTTTGATTTTTGTGATCATTGTTCTTCATGGTAAGTAGACACATAGTTCGCATAAGAGGTCTAGTATTATGTGTATGGTTGAGCCTCTAGCTCTTATTCATTCTAATGTTTGTGGACCTATGCCCTATCAATTGTTAGGGTGGCACAAAATGTTTTGTTACTTTCATTGATAGTTACTCATATAAGTTCTAGATATAGCATACCCCATAAAGCAAAAATCAAAAGTATTGGCTTGCTCTTGTTGAGAACCAATTTGGATATAGGTTGAAATGCCTACAATCTGACAATGGGGATAAGTATGTATCTAAAGCCTTTGAGTAGTTTTGTTATGAGAAGACATTAAGTATCAATTGATCGCCCCATACACCCCACCTCAAAATGGTATGGTTGTGAGCGCATGAACAAGGCAAATTAAGAGAAGTTTGTGTTGGGGGTAAAGGCACCTCCGCCTAGCCGCATGTGTATTACTACACTGATAGTACTCGCCACTGCACACTGAGGTGGCGGGCGCTCCTCACAGTCACTTATTCTTTATTTCTTTTAGTGACAGTTTGAATAAAGAAAGGCCCAGCCACACATTGTGGTTGTTGGAGTTTCCACTTTGAGTTTCGCTCTCTCTCTTGCTCTTGCTCTCCATCTGCCATAGCTCTCACCGCCAAGGTTCTTCCTCTTGGGTTCCACTTTGCTTTCAACTGGTATCAGAGCAAAGGCATTGGAGCTTGCCCGGCATTCTCTTTAGACCAGGTTTGAAGAGCTTTAACCTGAGCTTCAATGGTAGCCATGGCACCTTCATTTTCAGGTATGTTTTGATCTCCCGCCTCCTCCCCGAGCTTCCGGACCTTCATTGGCATCTTTCAGGGCTGCATCGGAGCCCTCTTGACATTGTCAAGTGCCCTCGAGCACTGTTGAAGACCCCCCAGCCCCTAGGAACATCCAACACAAATTGCGGCTCATTTTTAGGGGGCTGGGTTGACCTGCTCCTGGCATGTCCCTGCTCTTTCTCGGCTTCCCGGCACTCTTGGCAACCTTTCCGATCATTGTTGGACTCCCTGGCATTAGTGCTTGGCTGCCAGAGATTGATTCGAGTGCTTTTCCCTTCAGCCCTTGCTATATACACAGTCCCAAGACTTTCAAAATAGGGCAGCACTTGACATTTACTGTTTGATGCTTCTTGGCATTGCCCGTTTGATGCCTATTAATGCTCGGTGATGCCTGGATGTTATGGGACGCTATGTCTATGCTTTGGGACTGATTTGGAGCAATTTGAGCACCGTTTGAGCTTAACTTAATAGTAAATTTATTGCTGTAATGCAGTGGGCTAAAGCTCATTTACTTGGTGTATGCATTGGTTCTTGGATACGGGGTGCTTACTGGAGGTTTGAATGATCATACTGATGTACCTGGAGATTTTCAAATGCTTCTTCTTGGTTCCGGAATGCTTTTGAGCTTGGAATAGGCTCCGCCTTGGTCGTCATTCACTAGCCTTTGACTTCAGTTGGCATGCTTTGGATCGGTTTATGCCTATTGTCACTGCTTGACATTTAGGCTCCTTGCATTTATGCTTTGGTCAGATTCGGATGCCATTTGGTTTGCCCATGCTTGACAGTTACTTGGAGCTTTGTCGTCAGATGTATTTGAGCATTTTGGACCTATTGAAAATTACTTTTGGTTGTCAGTTACATGCTCTTCGAATGCTTTTAGGCTTATGCTTTACGAGTCTGAGATAGCTTGGGATTTATGCTCCGGATTTACCCTACTAGGATTTGGCATGTCTAATGCTATGTATTCGATGTATTAGAGCGTTGCTTGCTCTCTTTGCATCTGACTTCACTTGCAATGGGAGCCTCTTGGTATATTCCAATGTACACAGAGTCTTATTTACACTTGAGCTTGAGCTTGTGGGACAGTTACATGCATTTTCTCTTTTGAGAGATTTATGTCTACATATTTAGTCTGTAGTGGGCTGATTTGATATGCCTATTGGGGCAGGCACCTATCTCTGTCACAAGTTTGTCAATTTTGTATGCATATTGGATGGTTATGTATTGAGCTTCTTGCTCTATCAGTTGTGCTTGTGCTTGGTTTCTTCTCTTACCCTGAGACCCATTACGTGCATGACTTCTAGACCTATGAGATGTCTCTGGCCTGATAGGTTATTGTTTTGACAATTCTTGGTACCTTCTTGCCGCTTGACACTCACTGTTGGATGTATCTTGCTACTTGGCAGTTGCAATGACATATGTATCAGTGATTGCTTCATTTTGGGATAGTTTTATATACTGTTGTCATTTATTACATCAAGCTGAAATTTGCAGATTTGAGCACTCCTATGAGGGTAATGCTTACTATTTGATGTTATCTTGGTCACATTTGGTGGACAGGTGCTTCTCTTGGTGATATCCACTCTTTCAGCTAGTTTTAGTAGTGGTTTTAGTGCATTTTTTGCTAATTACAGCAACCTGCAATTTTGCTTTTTTGCATTGATTTGGGATAGTATGGTTGGTCATCTGAAAGACACAGCTCTCTTTAACATTGCCAAGTTGGATGGTATCAACTATGGGTATTGAAAGTCCCAGGTATAGCAGGTTTTGGTGCAGAAGTTTAAACCTTTGCCTTTCAAGGGCGTTAAACTCGAGGATATGGATGATGATGTTTGGATGGAAGTTGATGAGCTATGCCAGTCTACCGTTATCTTGTCACTCTTAGAAGAGGTCCATCATAATGGTGTTGAAGATGAGAATCAGAGTGCATGGGATGTATGGGAGAAGATTCGGGAGATTTATGCACAGCAAAGTCCTACGTCACAGATATATTGGCTGAAGCAGTTAATGGACCTTTGCATGAAGGAGGGGACATCCCTATCATCTCATTTCAGTTAGTTTCATGCTATCATGAAGAGTCTATTGTCATAGGGTATTGAGTTCAAAGACAACTTGCACCCGTTGTTTCTACTTTGCACCTTGTTTGAATCGTGGGATGTCTTCCGTACTACCATATGCACGAACAAGCTTGATGGGCTAAAAATCAAAGATGTTGAGAGTGCTTTATTGACTGAGGAAATCAACAGAAGAAATAATGATGCTTCCCACTCTTCACATGCATTGACCATTAGAGGTGGCAGACATGGCAGGCATGATAATGATCATAAGGGTAGGGACGCTCAGAAGTCCAGGTCCAAGTCACATGGTCGTAGTAAGTCCCGTGGACGGAAGTCTAATCCTATCTGTCATTATTGTGGGAAAGCAAGACATATTAAGCCGTAGTGCCATAAAATGCATGATGATAAGCACAAGGAAAAGGGAAAAGAGAAAGTGCAGGAAAAGTTTTCTGAGCGCAGTATTGTACCTACAATGATGCCAGGAGGCATATTCCACGGTGGATTCCGTGAGGTTTTACGGTGGATTCCGTAAACTTAGATGACCGGGGCTCATACGCAAAGAGGATTCTTTGTGCGAGAAGTTGATGGGGACGCCTGTCCTTTTCGGGCGTTTCATTAATTTAGTGTGTACATGGGTGATTCCATAGCGGGTGATTCCGCAAAATGCATATTAAATTAATAAACGTTTATGAGTTTAGAGTGCGCACTCGTAATAAATTAAGGTTAGGATTTATTTCTAACAAGTTGATTTATTTATGTAGCTGAAGACTGCTAGGTATTCACTTTTGTCGGTTTAATTGTGTTATTTTACTAACGATTGTGAATGCTTCAGTTGATGTGTAGAGATAGCAGCAGTGGCGGAGGAAAGCATTGGAGTCTAGCGAGTTTCCGATCTTTCGACTATATTTTGATAGGCGCCACGCCTATATTTTATTATGTCTATAGAGACATCGATTATTTATTATTATTTTGTATGCGCTTATGTGCCTGGATATGTTATTTTTATTTGGACATTGAGATTGGGCGTGCCAGACTCTTTGGGCACCGTCCATTAGCTTTATTTTCCTATTTTTGGTAGAAAGCAAACTCAAAAGCCTTCTTATCCATGCTATGTGTCTGCCTGTCATATAAACAATGATCACAAGACTCAAAACACTTAGTCTAGGTGCAGAAGATACTGCAAACTAGTACGCATTTTCATTCCTTTCAAAGACATATTCTCAATGCAACAATGCCAAAGAGATACATGTGGAACTATAGCTACAACAAAAACATGGTCAACTGACCTAGATACAAGCAAAGGATAGAGGGTACTAGACTTAGCACCATGTGCAATAACAAGATTTCCAAAAAAAATCTTTCATAAAAAATCACCAAAAGAGACGACATAACCTCCATCATGAGAGCCGATACATGACATACATCATGAAGAGTGAATATGCTGCCTAAACCAAAATGCAGCTAGACATCACCAATACCAATGATCTCCAATGCCAAGTTGTTACCCAAACAAACATATCCAGTCATATTGTGATAGGAGTGAAACCACTCTCTATGAGGGGTCACATGGAAGGAAGCCCCTAAACCTATCGACCAACATTGAGTATATCTTGACAAAGCATCAATCAGCTGAATCATGAAAAGAAGAAGCTACCATGATAATATCATCAAATATATGAGGCTACACCACATTGATCTCCTCAATCTTGACACGACTTGCTAAGCACAATGCTACGATCATCATTCTTATCCTATACTCTCTTTTCCTTTTCCTTACGCTTGTCTTCATGCATTTTATGGTGTTATGGCCGAATATGACTTGCCTTTCCACAATGATGACAAGTAAGGCTAGATTTATGGCCAATGGACTTGCTGCAAGTCTATACATGTATCCTGGACTGAGACCTATTAGAGTTTCTACCATAGCCATTTCCATCCTACCGACCTCTTACAATCAATGCATGGGATGTACGAGAAGCATCCACATTTTTTCTATTCATCTCTCTGTCAAAAAAGCACTCTCAACATCCTACAATTTCAACCCATCCTTAGTATAGAGAGACATATAAAAAGTATCCCATGACTTAGGTACAGAACCAAGCAGAAATAAACAATGCAAAGTATCCTTGAACTCAATCTCCTACAAAGCTAAATGGCTGATGATGGAGTGAAACTCATTTAAGTGTAGAGACATAGAAGGTCCCTTCCAGCTTCATGCCAAGGTCCATCGATTGTTTTAGCCAATGCATTTGAGATGCAAGACTCTGCCTGTCATAAAGATTCTTAATATGTATCCAAAGCTCATATGCTATCTAATTTCCATTTACAACATTGTATGGAATATCATACGTTACGCATTGCTATTTATATAATAAATAGGTCGTCTTTAAAGGCAATACAACGACTAGTTCTCCTACTATAAAAGTAGTAATACATCACTCAGCGTGCCTATTTTTTTAAAATTCTAGTCTAAGACGGTTAGAGTCTAAAGGCAACCTATTCAGAGAGTGATAAAATGATTATGGAGTTGCATAGCTCATCTAGTTCATCCCAATCCTCAATTGTAATGTTTTTGGGTTTGACACCCCCATTTTTGAGTTGTCTAACATGCAATTTCTATACTAAAACATGTCATATCTGGGTCGGTCTTCCAATAGCTGTAATTGGTCCCATCTAGTTTCTCAATATTTAAGATAGTACTATCATGAGAACTACTAGCCATAATGAGCCAAGCAAGTACACAAAAGGATAAGATAGTCTACTGTAATACCCTACAAACTAGCCCCAAAACCACCACTAAATTAAGTAGGAGATAGGAGATACTACCAAAGCAATAAGGTGTCCATAACTTGTAAGCAAAAGATTGTCAAGGCCAAGTGACTGCCCTAAAAGAGAATGCATTAACTGAAATGACACGCTGTTATAGTAAACTACAGCAATATGCCAACAACTAACTGTGAACAACCAAGAAGAAAGAAACCAAGAACAATCGACACTAAAGATTATCACAATTGCAATGTGTCAAAAATCATATATACAATAGGCATAGACGTTATGTATAGAGTAGGTCTCAAGGGTAAATGAAGAGAGCTACTAGATGTATAATCCACTAAGTAAAAGCTCAATACATAACCCAAAAGCATATAAATACCACTGATAACACCTCGACAAACATAAGTACCAAGTCCAAGCTAAGAGATCAAATCAATCTATGATAGGGTAATTGCATCTAGTAAATATCAAGAGAGCATGTACATGTCATAAGGAGTCCCACTATCTCATTGTAATAAGCTCAAGCTCAATTGCATAAACCAAATGCTCTATAGTATATCCAAGTGCCAATGTGGCTTAGTATGTAAAGTTGAGTAGCTTCCATTGAAGCAAAAGTCAAATGCCAAATGAGCAAGCAAAGCTCAAAACATCATATAAATGACATCCGAGTATTCAAGATTCATAGATCATACATCCAGAAGCATTGAACCCAAGTAGTCTACAATACTTTGATTGTAGCATTTGACTAGCATCTAAGGACAAGAATGACAACCAATATCAAAGCATCCAAGCTTCAATCTCATCTTAGGAGCATATCATAAACATATCCATAAGAATACATGACAATCCAAGTATCAATACACCCAATATATGGTACCTAAGTAGCTAAGCATAACGAGCATAGTCTTTATTAGATAAATGCTTACTATCCACTATGAACAATAAGGATATAAGAGTCAAAACTAAGTGAATGTGAGCTCAATCAAAGCCCAAAAGCATTCTAAGACATGTGTCAAGCATCCCCAAGTGTCAAGCAAACATTTGGGCATCAATACCAAGCCTTGGAAGCATCAAGTAACAAATGACATATGCTTTTCTCGAATAAATGATATTCAATTATGCTATTACAACAATGAAATCTCTGAGAAAACTAAGCCAAATATCTTCTCAAATTAGCCCAAAAGAATAACCATACCATCATACACCAAAATAGCATCCATGAAGTATCAAATTGTGTTATGGAAATTACTATTTGTTGTCTAAATCAGAATAGTTTTGTTTTGTGTAAAACAAAGAATAGAAAATACATAGAGTCAACTCTATGAGTGCCTAGATTTGTAGCTCTCGTCGCACTCTTCATTTCTAGCTATAGAACACGTAACTTCGATACTATATGCAAAAGTTATGGCCAAAATACAACATTGTTGTCAAGCTACCATAGATGTCTGTGACTTCTACAACATGCTTTGTACCCACTAAAAAATTGATAAAATGTCTGCTTCTGAGCTTAATAAGAACTTAACGAGGCTCAGGTAAGCCTTGGGAAGCTTCTCAAAAAACGTGGAGCATGTTGGAACAAGCTAGAAGAAGGAAAGAGTTAATGCATACGTTGAGCGAAAGAAATAATGACAGCCATAAAACCTTGAGTTGAAGCTTTGAATATGGGCTAAGGAGCAGGATGAAGAAGCTCCTCAAATGGTTGGATCTTATACCAATTGAAGGGAGTGAGCTTGGAGTGGAAGCACACGAGTGGAAGCAAGAGCTATGGTAGAAGGAGCAAGAGTAAGAGCAAGAGAGAGAGACAGACATATAGACAGATAGACAGACAAGACATGGGAACTACAACAGTCACAATGTGTGGGGGCCTCCTCTTTATTCAAATGTCACTAAAAGGGTAAAGAATGAAGTGACAGTGATGGGCTCCCACCACTTGCAGTGTACAAGTGTGCATGTACAATTGGTGTATTAATACACATGTGGTTAGGCACATGCACCTTTACCCCCAACACCTTTATCATATATTTCCCTTCCATTTGCCTCTTTCCATCCATCATTGATATGCTATTAGGAGGAAAAGAGAGAATACGATGACCTTACTTTCCTTTTTCATTCTCTCTCTTCCTTGTCTCCTCTTTCTCTCTCCATCTGAGAATCACTACTGCACCAAGGACTTCCCACATCTATTCCTATTCAGAGATCTCCCCTATCTCATCCATTCCCTTTAGATTTCTTATCTCGATCTTTTGTAAAATCCCTTTAGCTATCTCATCTTAAGTAGCAATACACAATGGATAAAATAACAAGTGCAAAATAAAAATAAAATGTACTCTCTCTACCTAAATTAAGTTGATACTCACTTCCTCATCTCTCTTCTCTTTATTTTCCCCTTAAATGGCCCATGCCTTCCCTCTTCAAATATTGTTGTGATCAATCCAGCCATTCTATTTTCTCAATACTATCCTCTAAGAACCAATCCCATATATATAGAGAAATACATAAAGCCACATCTACAACCGAGCCATATTCTCTCAAGTGTCTTTGGAGCTACGTGATGGATGGAGTCATTTTTCTTCCTTCAGAGAAGTTGTTCTTGTGATCCCTTGTGGAAGCTTGAATCCTAGCCTTTAGAGCTCATAGAAGTTTTTCAGTATGGAAGAATGATTAAGGTAAGAGTTCCCTTACTCTAGTGGTTGTGGTTCTAGAGTCTCTATACCCTACCATGGCCAGGCCTCATCATTATCATTAGTATTGTTTTCTCTAACAAGTTTAGATGTTGTTTATGTTAGATAGTGGTTCTTTTTTGCAAGGTTCACAAGGACGCTCTCACATTTCAATGTGGGAGCAAATGATGATACTCAAAGAATCCCAAAAACAACGCATAAAATTATCCATGCATACACAAACTTTCCATCTTCTTATAACAAGATAATAATCCTAATGCTACAAAAGCACCGAAATACACCCTATATAAAGGGGCCACATCCATCAAAGTGACCAAATGATGATACTCAAATAATCCCAAAAACAATGCATAAAAGTATCCATGCATACACAAACTTTCCATCTTCTTATAACAAGATAATAATCCTAATGTTACAAAAGCACCGAAATACACCCTATATAAAGGGGCCACATCCATCAGAGTGAATGGTATGCATAAAAATTTATGTATGTACATTTGTAAGGAGTTTGAAATTATCAAAACATTAAGGCTAAAACCTTACAAATACAAATATATCAAAACATAAAGGCTAAAGCCTTACAAATACAAATATATCAAAAATATTGAAGGGTTATGTGTCTTTTGGGGAATATGTGGGGTGGAGTGCACTGATGTCTCTCTGTCTCTCTGTCTCTCTCTCTCTCCCTCTCTCTCTCATATTCTCTTGGTGCCAAAATTTATCTCTCCTTTGTGCAAAAAGTTCTCTTTACCTCTTTTTCCTTTCCTCTTTCCTTTTGTGCAATGGAGATGGATATGTCTAATGAAGATGATCAAGATCATTAGTCTGTTCTTTATTGAGAGAGAGATTTATGGTTTCTTTTATGTTGTGAGATCAGTAGTAAAGCCATACACATAGGTTTTGTGTGTTGTTTCCTCAATTTTGTGTTTGTTCTCGTTGTGGAACAGTTGCCTTCAAATACTTTGGATTATTAGAGTTCATGAGCTTATTGAACCCAAAAAGCTATGTAGCAAGATGACTTAGGTTGCTCAATTTTGATGTGAATTTGACCAATGTTTGCAAAGAGCTAGAAAAAATCATTTGGATATATGGATGTCTCTAATGTAGTCATAGCTAAAGGTTCTACCTAAATAATTATAATTTAGATGATGCCCAAACAATATTTGGGGTTGCGAATATTATAGCCTTTGAGATGTTATTATCATGTTATGTATCTAAATTTGCTTACAAATGTATGAGGCACATATATTTCTAAGTAGATGCCTTTCATGTAATCGCTCTATGACATAATGTATGAAGCCAATCAATAGCATGTGTATAGCAAAGTGTCATTAACTAACTATCTATTGTTTTATTCTCATGATGTATCACAAAGATGTTTCTGTGTGTGTGTGTGTGTGTGTGTGTGTGTGTGTGTGTGTGTGTGTGTGGAAGTCAATGTGAGGCAAGGGAGTGGGCAGTTATCATGTACGCAAGCTTCATTCTAAGTGCTCTTTGCATGATTTCACTACAACCTAGAGTGTATATTTGCCAAACACATATGGATGACCATGCTCTTACTTTGAAATGTCACTTAGGCTATAAAAATGCAATGTGATTTCATAATGTTGTGTTGGTAGGGTACATGTTAAGTGTCTCAATAAAGAATATGAGGCATGCATCCAAGTAGTTTGAGAGCCATATGCTAAGATGAGTAGAGAATAAGCCACATGGATCTAACCATGATAAAAGATGATCCTTAAAATCATTAATGTGGATATGCCTCACACACACACACACACACACACACACACACACACACACATTATAGATTATCCAGAATAATTATATAATCAAAATTGTTTATAAGGTCTTGAATTGAAATTGGTTTCATCTATGTCTCTCTTAAATAAAGAAATAGAATAATAACAATAGTAGCACCAAGCCATTAGATGTTCCCACCATCTCCTCCCCAAAACAAAACTCCTCATCAAAATTGTTCGAGTATTTTGAGGGTGTTGGAGCATTTATAGAGCATGTTTATACTTGTGAAGCTATGCTCTTAAATACAAAAATACTTATACATAACACAAAAACTTTGGGATCTCTCTCAATTGGTTTCTTTGTGACTCAACCACTCATGAACCTTCTTGCCACATGAAATGTGCATTAGGGCAATAAGTGCCCTAACTATTATTAACACTATTACTTTGAACCCCGATGCAAGGCACCAAGAGAATATTGGAGTGGGAGAATGTAGGTGTGGAACGCCTAGTTAATCCATTGAACAAATAAATGGTCACTCTTTTAGTAGTTAAATTACAAGTATCCCTTTTTATCTAGTGCCCATTATAGAGCTTTTACTCAATTAATCTAGTTTGCACTTTTTATCAATGTCTCATATAAAAATTGAACTGATCTTCATATAATTAAAAAAAAAGCAAGACTCCAGAGAGCATAAAGGTGCTATATATAAATACTATTGTTTTAACAAACCCAATAAACACTCTCAATCAAATTGAAGCTTGTGCGTTAAGACTGCCAGGTTCATAAAGTAGCTATATATGAACGAAAACAAGCACAAGTAAACGAGAAACACTATTGTTCGCAAAAACTGAATATAAAGCACTTGAAATTGAAGCTAGAGGGGGGCAGGGAGGGAAGGGCGGATGGGGGCTGCAATGCTCACGTGCCCCTTCTGCACTCTTGTTTGATATAAAGTAACCGTGGCTACAAATTAAGCAATCATATATAACTCTTAAAATTCAAGAATCAAGAAGATGATGGTTCTTTTCCGTGAACGTGAACACGGTAAATGCAAGTATGGGATGGACTACCATGATTAGACAAAACATGAAGTTTGATGGAAGAAACAAGCATCTTCCTGTTTGTCTCCGACAAGTGAAAGATCTGCGAGGCTTGTTGTCTGTCGACGTCATATTGAAACTGACCAAGCAAAATCCAGCTGGGCGGCTTTCTGCTAGTAAGCGGCGGTGGCGAGCCGTAGATGTGGAAATCTTTGGGAGCACTTGAAATGTCATAGGCTACATTCTGCAAGCAAACCCATAATGCAGTTTGATTACTCGTATTGCATTTGTATACTCGAGACAAGGAGTTCCTTCACGGAATCTGAAGAGTCTCATGCAGTATTGGTATGACTGGCAGGTGTAACGTCTAAGCTCGAGTTTAGATACTCATCTGCTTGTCATGTGTACTAGAATTGTATTTCTTGTGAAATAAGAGTCTAACGCAGGAGTGATTTGACTCACAGGTGTAAGTAATGTGAATCAGCTCGAGTGTAGATTGTCAGCAGGTTATCATGCGTGGACTTCAATTCCTTGTAAAATAAGAATCTTATGCCGTATAGATATGACTCAGTCAGTACAGGTGTAAATAATATGAATGAATCAGCTCGAGTGCACACTGTGGTCAGGTTATCATGTGTAGATTTCAATTGCTTGTCAGATAAGACAAGCTTAACATCTCTTCCCAGCTGTTACAATATGGAAGCATATGGCGCTAGGTATGCATTTAAATGATAGGTATACGTTTAAATGCTAGGTTTGCATTTAAAGTCTAGGTCTTGAGAGAAGCATACATTTGGAATTATGAGTATGTTAAGAAGTATGCATGCATTTTATTTGTAGGTTTTAATCGAGAGGAGAGAATTATACCTTGGAAACGTGCGTGAGAGTGATCTGGTCCGGGTAGATTGATGTGCGGAGGGCCATCTCAACATAGACATTGGAGCCAGCAAGAGGAAGGCAATGCCCAGGTTGGTTGAAGCTGGGTTGGAGAATGACAGGGGCAAGGGGGTGAATCTGCGGGCGCAGCGCAAACATGCGAGCGAGCCAGGCGAGGCCCCGCGTGGCAACGCCGGCGGCGGCCGACGGCAGATAAGGAGGAGAGTGGCCTAGGATGTGGCCACCACCACTGGCAAGGGCATAGTCAGGCCTCTCAATTACTGATGTCCAAGAGGGATCACTAGTAGTAGTGGCAATATGATTATTAGCGTTAGGGTTAGTATGATCATCAACATTTGTATTAACGGCCAGCTCTTCTTTATGAATCATCAGCTTGTCTCTCAGCTCCCTCTCCATCTCCTCTCTCATGTGCTCCTCCACCTCCCTCTGTGTCCTCTTGATCTCCTCCTTCATCTCGACCTTGATTCTCTCCACCTTCTCCTCCACTTTCTGGGAGGCGAGCTGCAGGCTGAGCTTGAAGTAGTCGCGGAGCTCCTCGACTTGGTTGGACCGATGATTATTGTTGACCCAGGAGCTGGTGAGGCGGGCATGGAAGGAGGACAGGAGCTGCCGAGGGGCGACCAAGCAGACTAGGGGGGCAGCTATGGCGACAAGGAGGAGGGCACTGCAGGCAAGGTGGAGGGCGAGGTCCTTGGGGAAGAGGAAGCCCTTGCGGCCCGACTGATCAGAGTTGGGTCTGTGATGGCCATTATAGGTGTTGTTGAGAGGGAGGGTTTTGGAGGAGGAGAGGGTATCGGTGGCGGCGACAGAGAAGGAGGGTGCTAGCTCTTGGCTTGTGGATATGGTAGCTATGGCGGCGCCTGTAGGATGATGATGATGATGAATTATATCAGAAGTTGTGCCCGCTCCCGCGCCGGCGACGCAGTCTTTATTGATGAGCGTGTGAGAGGATGACTCAGCTTTCTGCTGCTGCTTGTTACTGCGAGAGGAGGTCGTGGTCGTGGACCGGTTGCGGAGGCTCATGCAGTGCTGCCCAGCGCCGTTATTATTAGCCGCGGCATACCTCGCTGTCACGGCGCCGCCGCTGGCGTGATCCACGTCCGCTGCAGAGACGACGGCGTTGTTGACGGCGCCGCTTGGTGGCGGCTGATCGATGGATCGAGTCTGATGATGATGGTGGTGATGATGATGGTGGCGATGAAGTTGTTCCTGCTGCTGCGTCGACGTATTGGACTTCGACCTCGTCTGATCATGCCTCGCCAGCTCCTCCTCTGGCTGCGACGACATAGAAGTATTGTTATTATTATGATTATTCAGCCTACTATTGCTGCTGCTGTTATTCTGGCTTCTTGACCGCGTCCGTGTCGTCACTGAGGCATCGCCCAGGGCCGTGATGTTTGACATGATCCTTCCGGCGCCGCCGCTATGAACTTATCGATCGTATACATATCATCATGAAACTAGACGGCAAGTGCCCAGACAGCAATCAGAGTCGCGGCCAAGACCCTACCCCTAATTGTCGCTTGCTGATGAACTCATTTCTCTCTCTGGTTCTTCCTTGCCTCTCTCTCCGGTTCTTCCTTGCCAAGACCCTACCCCTAATTGTCGCCTGCTGATGAACTCATTTCTCTCTCTGGTTCTTCCTTGCCTCTCGAGTCTCTCCTGCATGGATGCTAAGGCGAACAATTCTCTTTGTGTTTCCGTCGACCGTTTTTTCTTTTCGCCTTACCTTTTGGAGAATACGATGTTCAGCTGAACAATCGACAGTTAGCACCACAGAAGACGTTGCGAATAGTATGCACCTAAATGAATGTGTCACACGCTCGCCTTTGCGAACTGGCCCTCCCGGAGCAGCTCTATAAAGTGGATCAGTGACTTTGCAGCCTCTCAATGTTTTCTTTAAATGCAAGCCATATTCGCTGTTTATTTGGGTTATCGCCCGAAGAACCATCCCGATAGATAGCAAATATCACACGGCTCATCGAGCAATCGATCCGAAGACCGTTCAAAGCTCACGCACTCACCTCAATCAACTGGGCTGCGGCTCGTTTGTACTTCTTAATTTTGTAATCTCTCTCTCTCTCTCAATGTGGAATAAGTATCAAATACCTTTAATAATATTAGGAACATGCGATGTGATTGAACTAAGCATATCGATGAGCTGCTTGATTCTTTCGAGCTCTTGTTGGACTACCGAGGATACTTATTGGTGATACTTTAGGGTGCTATTGTTGCTTAATTTGCTTTGATGAGATGATGAAGGTTTCTCTTTTACATATGGATCCGTAGGTAACTCATCCTCCCAAGTATCGTCACAATTGAGTGTGGTGGTTTGATTGCTCCTCAAGGACTCCTACGAGGGTACTCCCCTTCAAGGACTCCGACTGGGTACTTCTCTTGAAAGAGTAACATAAGGTATTAGGATAATACTTTCTATATCTTCAATTGAGTAGCATTTCTTCCTTACTTGAACTTAAAGATACTTGCACTTTAGGTAGTGTTGGTAGTTTTTTGTGTGATTTTGTTAATAATTGTTATGTGTCTATGTATGTAGAGAGAGAGACAGAGAGAGAGAGAGAGAGAGAGAGTGTGTGTGTGTGTGTGTGTGTGTGTGTGTGTGTTTGTGTGTGTGGACATGCACATGAGAGAGAAAGAGAGGGAAAGGCTAGAGTGTGAAGAGACAAAGAGAGAGAGAGAGTATAGAGAGAATGTAGAAAGAGAAAAATAGTAGATTGAGAAGAGAAAGAGAGTAGCCTAAGTTAATCAACCGTATCCTAGCCTAACTAACCCAAGCCCAATCGAGCACGACATAGCTTGGTGGGCTACACATTTTTAAGCATATGCATAGCTTAGCATAGATTGGCCCAAACTTAGCATAGCCAAACCTAGCACCAATGTAATTTACTAAAGACTAGCTTAGTGTATCTAGATCATAGCAAAGCATATCACGGCTTTACCTACACATCTATAGCACAACATATGCTTGGCCTACACCGTACACTTAATATATACCTAGCGTACGTATGCTTAATATATGCTTAGCCTACACCTAGCATATGCTTATTGTATGCTACATGAACACTAAGTGTACACCTAGCATACATCAGGCATACACTAAGTATACACCTACTATCCTATTAAGCTTAGCATATCCTATTTAGTCTATGTGTAGTGTGCAATTAGCCTATGACTACTGTGCACTTAGTGTATGCCTAGCATCTTGTTAGCATACTAGTAAGCTGAAAAGATAGAGGGAGATTGGGGGAACTTGAGCTCTTGTAAGACACACAACACACAAAGAATGCACACAAGAAAGGAAGATGAAATAAAGAGAGAGTATAATATATATAATATATAACTGATCCATAGTGTGAATATACTAACTAGAAATATCACTCAATAGATATCCCGTAACTCAAGTAGGTGGACTAGCTAATGTCTAACTATAAAGTATCACTAGAAGCAAGTACCAACCATGTTAGTGATATGAATGTGAAAACAATCATCTAGAAATATAAGTGTCAATTTATGTTGAGCTTGACTTCTCAACACTCTCCCTCTCTCAAGCTCAAGTCCATGACCTGTACTCCAAGTGAGCATTGAAAGCATCAAATCTTTTTTGCTCCTATGGCCTTGGTGAAAATATTTGCAATCTACTTTTCAATCACTACAAGATATAAGCCTTATACCGACATTCAAAGCGATGAAAATGTTCACAAAAAAATTTGCCCCCATCATCGCTAAATGCATCGGTATTAGTGTCTCCATGAAACCGTCGCTATTGGCATCAGTATGGGCATTGGTATGTGCATAGCAAAACCGATGCAAATACCAACGCAAATGCCGATGCCAATAGCGATGGTTTACGACGCATATTACGACGCCAATAGCAATACGTGCAGTAAATTTGCGACGTTAATAGCGATGGTTACAGAGAAAAAAAATTGTAGTAGGGCAACATGTAGCACTATGTGCTGTATTTATATTCTACAAATGGATTACATGTTAAGTATGCAATGGTCCTCAAAATAAGTACAAATAGTACTTGAATCCACAAGACTGATAGATGGAACAAATACAAGATTGTTGATGAAAACTCGTGGAATCATGGCAAGATACAAAGAATGATAGTACATAGAAGATACATGCATAAATCACATGACCAAAAAGGAAGAGGATGTGCGCTCTACGAATCCAAATGTGAGCTATATATCCTCACCATCCGAAAGCTCAGTCTGGACACAAAGGAGCATCGAATCGAGTTTGCAAAAAAAAAAAAACTACACATTAGTCCACCATACATAATGCATTTTAATAAAAATAGTAACTACAGACAAGAAAGACGAGTGACTTACTAGGCCGCTGTGTGCATATACTCTATCGATCAATGCAATGAGACCATGTCTCTCTGCATATTGAGTGTCTAGGCTAGTGGGATCACGGTTTGTAATGGATTGCTACAAAGAAAACAAAATTCAACTATTAGAAACATGATTGTCAGTATAAGCGATATTGCAAAAAAGAAAGTGAGAAGAACAAAAGAAAAACTTACAAAGTCCTCCAAATAAGTCATGTGGTCGCCACTCCCAAGATGATGGACCACCCCTGCCTCCAGTCGTGTCCTCATTACCTCGCGTTGCTGTCTCCAACGTCTTGGAGAATTTGTAGCCTTCTCCCTAAGTCTCGGCTAGTCATCTACATCTAGCCACTTGGACTTTGAGAGGCACCACTCTTGAGTGCCTTGCATGCGTCCGATTGTCTATGTGACATATACGTACGCATGCACTCCATCATCCAGCCTGTGGAAAACCTCTATGCCGCAATGGGTATTGGAAACTCCTTATGCAAGGATGCTACTATGTAGTCATTACTCCCCTCGGGTATGTTCTTCCAATGGTCCAAGACGTTGTGCCGAAAAACTTGTTGGCATAACTCTCTCATACGAGACATCACCCTCCTCCTCTCATCATTCATGATAATGGCTCCTGTCATGTTATCTACAAGATATCCATACCCCTCTAGGGTATGTCTAAGATGTGTCCTCTCCCACCTACAACTGCGCTCCTGGGCATAACCAGGAGACCCCTGTACATCTAGTGTACCCACGGGGATGGTATCTCTTGGAGTAGCACCCATAGGGGTGCCACTTGTAGAGACAGTTGAGCAAAAGCTAAAGTCACTAGAGTAGGCATCCCCACAGGTGTGATAAATCCCACAAGTGACACAACTCCACCAAAACAATGAGACGAAGACACTATATCAGTGCCTCCACAACAACCACCTAAGCCACCCTCTCTCGAACTTGCACAAGAGCGAGGAGTAGCACTTGTATCTCGAGCTGACCATGGGGTCACTGCATCTACGTCTCCGCAACATCCCCCAGAACCACTCCCTCTATCTGGCCTAAGTTTGGAGCGTCGACCTCGTCTACTGGAAACTGAAGCATCCGAGTGTACCGAAGTAGATCTAACGAAACGGCCTAATGGTGTCTGAGACACACCTTGCCATATCTCTGAATCGAGCCATCTGATCTGGAGACATACGTATGAATATCTCTTGCAACTCCTCATCGGTCATCCCTCGACTCATCGTGCTCTCCAAATATTGTCAAAGGTCACCTGCACAGACATAAAGTGATGTTAGCATAATCAATATAAAGATTCAAGCAAAGCATAGTAATATAACTCTGAAAAAAATGATGTTACTTAAAATGTATATTCTAGAGTACCCTTATAAACGATTCATCAATGAATTGAGTAGGCGGCTGCAAGTATGACATAGCCTATGGTCCCATGTCAATCTCTTGGCAGAACTCTGCATATACTAGAAGGTTGATAGATAGGTCACCACAAAAGGATGAGTCCACCTCGTTCTCAAAGAATTCTTGGCCTCCTGTCTTTCTGTCATCGTTACCTGATTCTGCCTCCTCTCACGCTCCAAACAAGCCATCTTCGACCTCCTCTCCTTGCAATATTGACCCCTCCATCTGCGTATTGTCCTCATCTATGCTGGGAACATTACTTTCATCATACACTCTCGTACTTCGGGGAGATGAAGGCATAACATACCACTATCGAGGTTGTCGGGGGTTTGGATAGAAAATTACATGTTTAAAATCACATACAAGAGAGATTTAACATTTGTGACATGTCGTAATAAATTTTTTTAAAAAAGTTTTTCATACATATGTTCACAATGGGCCTGTAAGACAAATGTAGTGCATAGATCCGTCCATTTTTTTTCGAAATCTATTTCAAAAAATCCTGATCGACCTCGTCGAATAGTTTCCCTAGCTCCTTCAAGTACCACTTTGAATCACTGCACACATAGAATATGATCATGAAAAAGCTATGGTAATCCATGAGATAACACTTTGCAAGTTTCCAAAATACTCCATCTCATCTATAACAATGTTTGAATCCATGGCTCGCCGTTGGCTCTCTTGCTCAAACTTTGCCATAATACCACAATCCGTTGTGGAGCGCATTTTGCTAATGCACTCGATACGAAAATGTTACCCGCGCGACCATGCCGCACTGTATATTTTGTATTATACATTGAAATGATTAGATTAGTTATCACATATAAAATCTAGATACGGCATCTTATAAAACATGTGGTCACCTTTGGACTACATCCCCTCGAGAATTCCCACTTCTCAATAGTAGAGACCTCCACCCCTTCGCGAGAGTTTGCGATCAAAGCTTCATGTAACCATCACATAGACATAAACTGCGGCATATCCTCCATGCCCTTGGGATATCGAATCGGTCAATGGCGCATACTGCATCGAAATTTCATTATTGCTTCTTCCCGATCTTTCCTAGCTTGCTTGTACCTAGCGAGCCACATCTCCATAGATGCATGGTGCACCACACAAAAATGATTCACTTTCTCCTCCATTGCGGCATCCATCCTTTTTTCTACCTCATTTCCAACCACCACATCTCTGATCACATCTCCGATTAATCTATGCTCATCCTTTAACAACCATAGCATATTGTTGTTTGAATCCACCGTTGGTAGCCACTGTGAAATATGCACTAATGCCTCTGACACCAACCAACCTTTAGACATACTATCTTTTGGCTGAGCTCATTGTCACACAAAGTCTTTTAGGGTTTTCATGAAGCACTCTAAGAAGAACATCCATTGCATATAGATAAGTTCTGGAATCTCCACTTCATCTACAAGATGCACCAAGCGGTAGGTTTTATCATGAGCATGTGATGGGCAGTTACTTCTCAAAGAGACAAACCGTCTCCATTGCTCCCCACCTTGTGGATTCAATCACACAAAGTCTTTTAGGGTTTTCATGAAGCACTCTAAGAAGAACATCCATCGCATATAGATAAGTTCTGCAATCTCCACTTCATCTACAAGATGCACCAAGAGGTAGGCTTGTATCGTGAGCATGCTGATGGGCAGTTACTTCTCAAAGAGACAAACCATCTCCACTGCTCCCCGCCTTACGGATTCAATAGAGGATGTTTTGATCTCCTTCTCTAAGATCAATTGCACTAAATTTGACAACCTATAAATCGCCCCACGTATTTTTGGAGTGAGGCATCCTCCGATTGAAATTGGTAATACAAATTGCCACAAATGAAGAAGCTTACGAACATCAACTAGACTCCAAATAGCAAAATATGCAGGCCATTTACAATCCATTCGCAATACAGAGCTGATATATCTTATGCCAATCATGGGATTTTAGCCCTAATAGTTTGTTGTCTTTAGAAAAAACAAATCTAAGAGAACACATCATATCCATCAGAGTGCGGATAGACTTGAATATTTGCTTCACAATGTACTCTTGTTTAGTGGACAAAACCCAAGGAGCGTGAGGTAGTTGCAGGCGATCGTCAGCACTTGATTATGGCCAAAGTGTCTCCATCTTGCCTACCTCCTTCAAATCCATTCATGCCCCTGTAGTGTCTCTCTTTCCTCTTATGTGGTCCCATAGTAAGTTGCCCATATTCTTGAAAATATGCATGGGATCCAACAAGTGGTTGATCTATAAGTGGGTCCAATACAGCAACTCATAGAAAACCAAGAACCGTCACATTCCATTTGGATGTGACTCCGTGTGGACCATTTTCAACTCGTACTAGTGTTGGACATTCATTCATGTTGAAGATCATCCAAGAAAACCTTCTCTCATTTCATCACTCTTTGACAAGAAAGAGGCGTGTCCTTGATATACCATCTTCTTCATGGTTCGTGACCTTTGAGAGTCTAACTGCGGCCTATACAATGGACAAGCATGATAACCTGAGGTAACCAAACATGTTCCAACACCCCTATTTAGTGAAAACAAACTTAAATGAGCTCTGATAGATATGACCAAATGAGAATGCAAGCCTACTTACATGAGCACTCCCCAAATCCAAGAAAGTCATGCATGGTCCACATGAGAATGGCTCATATATTGGACGTCGACCATCACGCTTACTCATATCTTCCATGGTGATCCCATCCTTCCACAAAATCTTAAGCTCATTGACTAATGAACGAAGATAGATGTCCATATTCTTGGCTTTATAATGGCTAGAAACGAGCAAGATAAGGATCTAGTCTCATTTCTTTGTAGAAATCCATGGCAGGATGTTGTAGTTAACAAGGACTATAGGCCACACACTGTAAGAAGTTGAGCAGAGATCGAATGGGTTCATGCCATCCATAGCAAGACCGAGCCAAAGATTCCTTGGCTCTTGTACAAAGCTTGGAAAGGTAGAGTCAATGTAGCTCCATGAGAGCTCCATGCACTTGAATCCGCTGATATTTGTTGGACTCCATCTATGGATCTATTCTGTGCATGCCACATTGTCAAGCTCACCATGCTCGACATATGAAACATGTAACTTATATGGGGGATAAGTGGAAAGTGTCTAAGAACTCTCTGAGGGATGGTTTGCCTTTGCAAGTCCTGTCGATACCTATGAGCACCACACTTTGGACATGTCTCCATAGTCCCGTACTCTCCTCGAAACAGCACACAATCATTGACACATGCATGGATGCTATTGTAGTCCATGCCAAGCTTTCATAAAACATGGTGCGCATCATCATGAGACTCAGGCATGGTATTTTCAAGTGGTAAAATACGATAATTTAGCAACCTGAAAAGAAATCATAAAACACCTTGAAAAAGCATACTTTTTTTTAAATAATGGTGTCAAAAAGAAATCAATGAAGCTGACTTAGAATGTACCTAAACAACTCGGTCACACTGGCATCACTCCACTTGTAATTTGTTTGTGTACTTAGGAGTGCAACTAGCGTCTTCAGGTGAGATACTCGGCACCCATCATATAATGGTATGGATAATTTCTCTCATAGTGGATCAGATGTCTCCGCATCCATGGGTATCAATCCATCGATCATTGCCTTTATCTTAGGCTCCACGATTGTAGGAAAGTTCGAAAGGTTGCATATCTCCTCTAGTATTGACAATATAGACTGGGTTGTGCCTTCCAAGTGGTGGATTGGCTCATGCACTCCATCCATCGCATGCCCATGAACTCTTCTAACTAGCCACAATCTCACCGCAATAGGTTCATTCCTCCTTGGGATGAGATGTCATCTCCTTGTATAAATTTTACGGCCACGTCTAATGTTTTTGTATATGATATTCAATTAGCTTGCGAATATAAGGCATGATTGATACACATTTTTCTTACAGTTTGCTCAAATTCTGAGATCGCTTGATCAATTATCTCCGATTGGAACTCGTCGAAGCGTCATACGTGTTCTATAGACAAGCGACACTTTTGTCGGATTGCCAACTTGCATTGAGAGCAAGGACACAGGACACGCTGATTAAGATACCCTCATGATCTTGAACATCACAACCATTATTGTTTTCGATTTTGTCTACGTTAAGATAAACAATTGGTTTTTGTTCTCATTCTCTTTTTCTTTTTTAATCTGTTTGGAATACTACAAGGATATGAGGGTATAGCGATGCCCATTCGCGACGAGAAATAGCAGGGTCGCTATTTGCATCGCTATTAGAATCACATTTGCGACGCAAATAGCAACGATACCTAGAGGAAAAAAACACGGGCCGAAACCCGAGCGCATCATTTTTCGTGCATTCACGAAAGAGAGAGCGAAAGGGAGAGCAAAAGGGAGAGCGAGCATCTTGCTGAGAGGGAGAGAAGGAGAGAAAGAAGGAGAAAGAAGGCTTCTCACCACTGTCGCCGCCGCCACCATTTGTGAAGAAGAGGAGGAGGTGTACGAAGGGCGAATGGGAGCCGCCAAACCCTTCTTCGAGCTTTTATGGTGAGTGCATCTTCCATTCTTGCTTTGCTTTTGTGTTTTCTCTATCTCTTTTACTTGTTTTTGGTATAATTCGTGTGTATTGAGAGAGGAAGAGGAAATGAGAGAGAAAGAGAGGGAGAGGGAGAGAGAGGGAGAGGGAGAGAAAGGGAGAGGAAATGAGAGAGGGAGAGGGAGGGAGAGAGAGAGAAAGAGAGGGAGAGGGAGAGGGGGATGGAGAGAAAATGAGAGAGGGAGAGGGAGTTTTCTCTCTCTCTTTTACTTGTTTTTGGTATAATTCGTGTGTATTGAGAGAGGGAGAGGAAATGAGAGAGAAAGAGAGGGAGAGGAAATGAGGTATAATTCGTGTGTATTGAGAGAGGGAGAGGAAATGAGAGAGAAAGAGAGGGAGAGGGAGAGGGAGGGAGAGGATATGGGAGAGGGGAGGAAATGGGAGAGGGAGGGAGAGGAAATGAGAGAGGGAGAAAATGGGAAAGGAAGAGGGAGGGAGAGGGAGAGGGAGAGGGAGGGAGAGAGAAAGAGAGGGGGAGGGAGAGGGAGAGAGAGAGGGAGAGGGAGAGGGACATTAAACATAATAGGGAAATGAGAGAGGGAGAGGGAGAGGAAGAGGGAGAGGGAGGGAGAGAGAAAAAGAGGGGGAGGGAGAGGAAAACATTAGGGCAAAAAACGCTTCAAAAAAGGCACTTGTAAGAAAATGATTAAGTTGCTAATTAGTTGAGATTTTGGAAGAATGAAAACGCCGAATTCGGTTGCTCAGATGTGATTAATGAGAGAATATTGAATTCATCAAAGAGCTGAGCCATTAATTGTCCCTTAAATTTAATTTATATCGGTGTCACATTTTCTGCCATTTTTTGTCTTGGAACTTGGGAGAATTTGTATTTTCAAGAAATGTCCACCTATATTGTAATTTGTCTACTCCTACGTCATTTGTCTACTCTCACGTCTTCTTTTCACATGCTCTTTCTATTCTCTTTTGCCATTCTCTTCTTTGTGCTCACTTTCTTATCACTATGATCATTGATCTACTAAAATGTTTAGCAACACCTCTGCAAGTGATACAAATGCGAGCACATGCAAATACAAACTTACTATCCAACTAGATCCAATTTATTTATCTTGGAGAAGTATACATCATCAAGTACTAACAGATGAGATGGAGCCCAACAGATTGCGAACTCAAGGAAAGAAACATATAGATTTGTGGGGAGATGGAAATATTTATCCAAAGGATCCTTCAACAGGTAAACCTCCTAATTTTTTAAATATTCATGACTACGTGAGATATGTTGGGGAAGGTTATAATGGGATGCTTGGGTATTATAAAAGCTTATACTCTGCATCTTACACATACATGGCTCAGATGAATGAAATGAGAAAAGCATTATTTATTACACAGACAAGCATTTTTGAGCTTACAAATAAGATTGACGTTTTGGAAAATGCTAATAAGTCATTACAAGACAAGTTAGCACATTTAAAGAAAAGTCCAATAGGATTAAAAGAGAGAAAGAGACCATTAAAAAAATATAACTAGCTTGTGTGAGAGAGCAAAGAAAAGAAAATTGAATCTTGCAAAAAAATATGTCTTCAACATGTCGGGTATAAATATTCGAGAGAGTAAGGAGAGAATCAGTTTTTTAAAAGAGACCATGAATAAGAATGATATTTTTGAGGATTCTTAGGTCACCTCAAAATATGGATTTGAGAGACCCAACTCTCAAAGAATTAGTGAAGGACTTAAAGGACACAGTAAAACCAAACAAAATTGTAGAGACATGTGATACTGTGGACATTAGTCGAAAAGGTTATCGGGCTATCTCAAGATTATGGTTTAAAAATCTAAAATGTAATAGAATAACTGCATTTGGGTTACCTCGAGCCCTAGGAGTATCGGTTGCAAGGAGTGCCATGAATCGTAAGATTTCCTAAGTTTTCGAGGAATACATTCATATTGAAGCATCTATGCCATATGAAAAGACAAAAAGAAAATCTAGTTTTGAATACAATGTATTTAACAATATATGGGTTGATCTAAGAAGAGTGCAGATTGCAATGGTTCACATGTATAGACTCACGTTAGAGGAATGTCACGGTGTTTTAAAGTTTGCCTTGAAGTTAGATGAAGCACAGATTTAAAAAGGACAAAAGATGAAAAGAGTCAGCATTTGCATCATTAACAGGGCATTGGAATACAACAATGGTGGGGGTCAAGCACCAGTGCATAAGTTCTAGTCTGAGATGGAGATTTGGTGGGTTGGTG
Organism: Lygodium microphyllum; assembly: GCF_053477565.2. NCBI lineage: Eukaryota > Viridiplantae > Streptophyta > Polypodiopsida > Schizaeales > Lygodiaceae > Lygodium > Lygodium microphyllum. The sequence continues at coordinate 108,486,602 of NC_141154.1, read as the reverse complement.
CAGCTCACGTACCAATTGAGAATCATGAAACACTGAAATGGTTGTTTACTCATATAGGTATTCCAAACATTATTAAGTCTCAAAGTGAAGGAGAAATGTTGGTTGTTGATGGGGTTGGTAATTTTAATGTGGAATGGCACATGAGCATTGACTTGAAAACTATCAAATGTATGCTTGGAATATGTAATGGGGCAAATGCAAAATATCCTTATATTTATTGCATGGAAAGTATTGGGTCTAAATATTGGAGCAACTTGCACCCTGTAAGAAGAGCCCCAACTAGAGACTCTATAGATCTAAGTTTTAAAAAAAACCAAGGAAGATATATGGGATCCAATTCTTTCAATTCCTCTTACTAATCTTCATATATGTACTTTGCATACAGAGATTAGAATTATTGATAAACTTCTCAGGTTGCATCTTGACTATGTATACTCAATTAAGCCTTTATCTTTATCGAATGAGTGTATTGACAAATGTGAGGCATTACTCTCCAAAATGGGTTTTCATGGAGGTCAAGTTCATTTAAGAAAAGATCCAACACTTTCAGGGAAAATAAGAGATGTCTGGCTGATGTCTCAATGGGAGGCTCAAAAGCTAGACGTTTTTTAGGTAACCATACAGGAAAAATAGGCGAGCATTACTTGGGAGCATTGGAGAGAGTTGTGTGGGACAGTGACAAATGTTGCAACCACACCACGACTTGCATTTCTAAGGATGGAGTTTTGGAGACATGTTGATGTCTTCCTAAAGCTCCTCAAGCAACAAACGAAAACGTACATGTATCGAGAAGAGTTCAAATATTCGATTACAAATCTTGTTCAAGCAATAAAGGAGGCATGGGGAGAAAAAGATATCACTTTTTATTTGGTAAGAGAAAATATTTAATCCAAGCTTTCTTTGATAAAATTTCCATTGGCAGAAATTGATTGTTACTCTTATGAATTTGCAGCATATCCTTCATATCCATGGGCCTTACTTTGTGGAGGAGCAAGGCTCCCTCGCAACTTATAGCGGCCAAGGCATGGAAAAATCTCACTATCAATCACATATAAGTTTTTTTCGAAGCACAAGACATAGAGGTGGAGTTACAAAAACCAATGCTCTCGAGGAGCTATTCAATTGGTTTTTTCAACTTCAAAGAATGAATACTTCAACTTAAGAATTCATAGTATTTTTTGATGATAACTTCAAAGAATGAATACTTCAACTTGAGAATTCAAGAAAGGAAAGTACAAAGCTAGCTCTCAGGAACCTTTACATCATCCTCCCTTTCCGGAATATTCCTCTATAACGCAGAAATTTTCTTCTCTTGTAGCCAACTATTGATTTTATATCAGTTCGATTTGCTACCAAAGCATAAGATGAGAGGGCCAGAAAGTATCCTGCTCTAGAAGCAAAGAAACCATGACCATAACCAAAAATCCTAATTGCCGCATTCTTCTCCAAAAGCATCACCTTGTGTGCATTGTATTGTAACCCAGAGAAACCAAGTAGCCTTGTAAGTGCCTTAATACATAGTATATGCCATGTTGCTTCCTCTGAGAAGATGTTATAAAATACCAAGAAAACATGCAGATCAATCCTTGCTAAGTAATGGCCAAGTGCAACATCTTTATGTGAACTAATACCAACTCTTGTCCCTTTACCCCGTCCCAAGAAGTTATCAAAATCTTCAATCTCCAACTGTAAAAAAAGATAAATGTCAAATGAATGTTGAAATCAAATATATTAATGTATATACATCTTACAAAATTTGAGATAATAGTACCGATTGATTTTCATCATTTTCTAGTTTAGTTGAATTCCATATGTTAATTGATGATTGTGCCTCATTGGTATCTTCCAATTCTTTAACATATTGCGACTCTTCTCTTCCAAAATGGAAAATTCCAAGTCGGTCTTGAAGGCCCATACTCTTCCTCAGCATTCTTTGCCTTACGAAAACAAAGAGAAAGGACATCCCCCCCTGCTTCAATAAACTTGTTGTCCGTAATTTCAGTGTCAAGTTTAAGTAACTCTTCTTTCGATTCATTTTTTATGTCAACAATGCCATTTGTAGCATCAAAAGCCTCTGCAATGATGGCTAAACAATAATCCTCCCTAAGATTGAAGAGCCTTTGAAGAGTAGTATGTATTCTTTGTCCTTGATAGGGAAAGTTGGAAGTGAAACAACAGTATAAAAATAAGAGTCACAAACAAGATCTGCATTTGCATGGTTTTTTTAGAGTGAAGCACGACATCCAATGCAATAGTTGAAAGAGTGTAAACTGAAAGTACAAGGTACAACGCTTAAACCTTAGGGTTGTGGGGGGTGTTCACACCCAAATACGGTAAGTGCCTGTAAGTGTGTGTCATAAGCACATATGATATAATACCGCAAGTTTGGGGTAAAAAGCCTCTCCTACCAAGAGTAAAAAGTGCCCCAGTGTCCTATTGATCATCGACACTCCTATGTGAGCGTAGGCGTAAGTGAGGCATGAGTGAAATACCCAACAATAACTTATGAATACTATGAGAGTGTGCAAACTTGCCCACAAATAGGCTCCAAAGGACTAATCTAGATAAGAGATCAGAAATGATAAGAGCTGACTCCTATAAATCCTACGTTGATGCAACGAAGTTAAGGTTTTAATACTTTTAATGAAGATGCATTCAAACTTTGATAAAGAACTCTATGCTTGAGTGAATGCCATGAGTCTATCATTGACTTAATCCTTCTTTTAGCACTTAACCCAACCTAGAATATAATTATCATCACATGCGATTTGCAAAGTACATAAATCCTTTCCATTCATTGCAACTATTCGGACATCATTTAATGGGTGTTTATGATTATTTTATACACGAATCACAACTATGCATTATGTGTTATATGCTCTGTCCTATGTGCGATGCAACAAAAGATGCCTTTGCACAATTCCGTCTTTCAACTTATGCATCATGCGTTCAGAATTTCATCTACCCTTAACCACGGAAGTGCAAGCAATTGCAAATACTTGACATGCAACTAAATTTTGTAGATCAAACAAGTAAATAAATTTTAATGTGTTTAAACTTGCCTATGAGAATTAAACACATGCTTAATGCATCCTTTTCATGCGGAACTATTATCGGAACCTGGGCATTAAGATTTGGGGTGTTGTCCACTCACGTACTCGGGGTGGAAGCTCTGCGTGTGCTCTTCTCGTCTTTTGCTTGGGAGCCATTGGTGCAACAGATTTCGATTCAGCGAACTTCCTCTTGGCTCTCTTACACATTATGAAGCCACTTCTGTCCAATATCTCCTCCTCCACACAGGACACAAGCCTTGCAGGACACGGTTTTGAAAACCGGGGAAGGCACGGGTAAACAAGGCTTATGGAAGCCTTATTAGAAGCTTCTGTTACATGGAAATGATGTGGAGGTGGGAAGATGATTGGGAGGATGACAACGATGATGATGTTGATGATGATGTTGGTAATGATGATGAAGATGATGGTGGTGAAGGCGATGGCGGCGGCAGCGTGGCGACAGCATGGCCGTCTTGGTGATGGCGTGGCAGTGTGGCGGCCTGCACGTGCATGATCCTCTTCTCCCCTCCCTCTCAAGCTTGAGAGGGGGGGTCATATAGTTTGAAGGAGGGGGGATAGCCACACATATGGCAAGTTGCATGCCTCCTCCCCCCATGCTCGCCTACTCCACACTCAAGCTCCTTTCACACTCCCTCTCCCCCGCCATGCAACAGCTGAAGGGGAGGGGAGTTTATCCATAAAAAAAATTGCCAAAAATTTATCCATTATCCCTTTTCTCCTTTGAAGGGGTGTTCTTTCGTAGGCCTGCGGTGGCTCACGATTTTCAAGCCATGGCTTCCTATACACGACACGGAGTTGGAGTTTGCTATTGTGCGAGGGTGGAGCACTTAGCCCAGGGTATCTTCATTGCGGGAGATTACTTTGAACTGTTTTTACGCGAGATTTAGGATCTTCAATATTTCGTTGCAAAAATATTACACACTCTCACCCTCTCCCTCTCTTTCTCTCTTTCCCTATTATGTTTAACATCTTTTCTCTCTTTTTCTCTCTCCTCTCTTTCTCTCATTTTTTTTCTCTCTCCTCTCCCTCTCTCATTTCCTTTTGCTCTCTTCCTCTCCCTCTCTCATTTCTTCTCCCTCTCTCACCATCACCCTCTCTTTCTCTCTTTCCCTACTATGTTTAATGTTTTTTCTCTCTCATTAGGGCCAAAAATGCTTCAAAATGCACTTTTGTTAATCACGAGATTAAAGAAAGGGCCAAAGAGAGTTTGCCACGTGTGCAAGAATATGGTATTCTTGTCTCCTCCTTTTTGGAGATAGTAGAGTCGACTCCGTGGTTCTCTTCTCTCTTTTAGCCAAAGTCTCCAAACTTTGACATGTTTTGATGGTCCCGAAGTCCTTATTTAATTATAAAATCTGACAGAACCGTTTATGATAATGATGTTGTGAAGTTAATACTAAATTTTTTGAAAGTCGGGAGCTTTTGGCGCCCCGACTATATTTTCATTAGTCTTTTCACTATTTCTTCTTTCATCTTTCTCGGTGAGCTTCTTTCTTTGCTCATTTTCCTTTCTCAGTGAGCGCTTTTCTCTGCGATTTCAATTTAAGTATGGCATCCAAAAGGTGCCCATCTCGTTTAGTAAACTCGTGCACTGTCTATGGCCAAGGAGTAGACGGAAAATGGGAGCCCCAAACCTTTTGCATAAACAATTGGGTGACTATGTTGCCCTCTTGCAAAGGCTCTCACAAGGTCAAAAGAAGAAAAAGAGAGGATATAAAACATTACTGGAAAGGGTGTATCATTGCTTTCAAAATTACGCATGAAGGGTGGTTAGTTAAAGTGTAACATGTTTACATGGCCAAGGATATGCACTTATCTCCTAATAAACGTGTTTGCCAGCAAACACATTGTAAGTCTTAAGTTGATAACGTATTTGATTTTTTTAAAAAATTAAGCAAGTATTAATATTGAATTCTTCGTTGTATATATATTTCCATCAACAAGTATTGAATGGCAACCTGTGGAGAGTTTGAGTGGAACTTTGAATGCGATCCATAAGGCGTTTGCAGACATTATATATGCTGATGAGACCATCGGTTCTTTCAATGAGAGAAGAATTTTTATATACTATGCACAATATGTGGTTCCATCTAAAGAGGGTACATATGGACATATCAAGGATTTGCCATTGCCAAGTCTCTTCTCTCTTATTTGGGAGGTTCCTGATAAGGCAACCATGCATAGTTTTAAATTCAAAATATGTCAAGATATTCAAAAGTCCATGACAGCTGGAAGGATCTCAAGAAGAATACCCCTTTCATGTTTTATCCCCTTACATATCTTTGTGGGTTGCTTCAAAATAGCAAACTTATATAGAACAAAATTATCTTGGCTAAGTAGAAATTTTGCAAGCATAGAACTAGATAACATTATAGGGAAGCTTTGGAAATCTAGAGATGTTGACCATAAGGGTGACACCATGAGGTGTATTGTATGCCCCCAATCCTTGTCTCTGTGTTATATATATAGCACGACAAACTCTTGCTTTGGGTTTTGATTATAGGAGATACAAACTTAAACTAGGCATGTGGATTCCCTTGGATTTAGATATAGATTTCATGCCCTTCAATCTTAAGTTGCAAGTTATAGAAAATAAGATAAATATCACTTCCAATTGGAATCTTAAAGATGTAAGGGATACCTTGGAGATGCTAGACTGTACATCCCCAGAATATAAGTTCAAAGTAAATGGTAAAGTAGTAGGAAAAAGAGCTAAACACTTTTTCTCTTGTATGAGTTGCTTGCCTCCTTCAATTGTAAGCTTCGAGCCATAAAATTGAAAACATTACATTGGACAAAAAGCTTTTCATTGAATGAAGAGTTACAAAATCGAAGTATAGATATACAAAGATCTTGCCATTTGTATCTATTTGTCTTCTTTCATCATTATAACTTCTTCGTTACTTTTTGAAAAGATAGATCTTGCAGTTGCAGTGGCTTTTTTTTTTGCTGGTTGAAGAATTTAACTTGGACAGGGGCCCTCTTCTCTTGAGGGGGTAGATGAGAAGATGGATGAGAAAGTGTTGGCATTTCTGTCTTTGTGGAGCTTGCCTTACTTGTCTTTCCAGATGACTTATCTTTTGCCTTACTCTTAGTTAAGGATTTATGTGGAGGAGAGTCGGGTCGACTGGTGTGATTGCCCTATCTAAAATTAACTCAATACATCTCTCTCTTATCCACCATATGTATGAATCGGGGTAATCTTTGCACTGCAAGGAAAATTGTAATAAGTTGTAAGGTGAGTGATAGTTCATACTTGTAGGGAGTAAAAACAAAGAAATGTAATGATTATAAAATTTGATAATAATGTTGTTGCTCAAAATCTAATAACGTTGCTCAAAATAGAATGTGAAATATACATTAGCCCCATCTATCTTGAGAATCTTTGAATCTATTGTCCTACAAACATTTGAAATTACTCTCCATCCACAAGAATATGAATCATTTTGTAAGGGCACTTCTTGTAAGAGAAAACTATATGGTTTTTGAGGATCAGCAATATCCTTATATGTAGTGTCCAAAATGGTTACCACCAACCTCCCAGCACTATCAATGGAAACATGTTATAAAAAAATGACAATAAATAAAATAAACAATAAACCAAAAAGTGAGGATTTGTATTCAACGCACATTTTTGCTTGACCGTGGATACCCCTAAGAGAGTTCATAAGGATAATTTCTCGAGTGAAAATATCAATATATATTAAGCTCCAATGTCCTCTGCAAAGTAAAATGTTAGTAAGAAATGCATACTATAAAGAAGTATACATTAAACCCTTTGCAAAATTGCATACCTTTCAAAGTAAGGAAAAAAAATATGGTAGTTTGTAATTGGATCAAACGATCTGCAAAATAATTCTATGTTTGAACAAGATTTTGAAAACAATTCCACTAATAACAGTGGATCAACGATAAATATAGTTTTAGAGATTTCTTGGCTAAGAGAAGAAATCAACGCCCTAAAACCAAAAGCAAAACTAAATGAATGTCAATTGCAATGAACAAAACAACACTATCATTCAATTAAAAAAATTTGAGCCAAAAATCCTTGCCTTATGCAACAAAAGACTACTGAATTTGACAACTAAATATCTTTCTTAACAAACATTCCTTTGTCCTCAAGGGAAATACTAAGATAGTCTTCTGAAGAAGTGCAAGAGACGTTCACAACCATTTGCACGTATACCTCATCCATTCTCTTCAGATTGACAGGACCAAGGACATCAATTTTTCTCTTGCAAACTTCATTCTCTGACTCTATAGTCTCTTGTGATCATTCTTGATGGGCGACTTCTTTAGGTTCTTGATAGGCAGAGACTTGTTCGGAGGTGGTCTTTGCAGGGTGTAAATGTGTCACGTCCTCAATCACTAGCCATTTCGCTCTCCTAGACAATTTTGGAGGAACGTTAAGGATCTCAAATGCTTTTTTAGTGGGCAAGGGCCTCAATACCTTGTCGAACCTATACTTGATTCTACTAACCATACTAAAGTCTTTGTTCATCAAAGTCATTCTATGAGCGTGGGAAGCATCAATGTAAGCATCATTCATAAAATCAATAACGAAGTCTTCAGCAGCCTTCTGAAGGCAAAGAATGGCTGTAAGCTGCCTTTTTTTTTTTGCATGCCAACTTCAGTGAACACCCTTGATAATCTAAAATAAATATCTTTGACAACCCTAATAAATGATGTCTTTGGAATCACATGCTGTGTAGCTCTTTGTGCCTTCCTTATCTTACTAAAACATTTCTGAACATAAAAAAATCTAGACTCTTTCTCTTCGGCTTGGAAGGGTCTTCTTCTCCATGGGGATAAGAGGGTCCAGGTTGCTCTGTCTATTGAATAGGGGCTCTAAGGGAGGTTGGAAACTTAGCAATTGTTGTAGGGTAGGATTGTACATGATGAAGCTTACTCTTGGCAGGAGAAGACACTGTCTCTACACTAGATTGTTTAGATTCCATGGCAGGAGACTAAGGGCAACCAGGGGTAGGTGGGATCTGAGGGTAACCAGGGGGTAGGTGGGATCTCAGGTGGGATCTCAAGATGGAAAGATTGAGAAGCTGAAAGCGTTGTCTCCTCCTCGCTCTCTTTGCTGTCTATATACACCTTCCTTGCAATCTGCTTTGTCCTAGCCATGAACCTGCAAAAAAATGAGACTTATTAGAACATTTAAAAACTATGAGTAAAAAATGAGACTAGTTAGAATATTAAAAAACCATAAGTAACCCAAACAGAAATAACAAATATGGCGCGATAGGAGAAAAAGCCCGAGTTTGAAGTGAAGCTCCTCGCACCATATTTGTGGATGACCGATACGGCGTGATAGGAAAAAACCGTGGGTCAAAAATGTAGCTCGCATCGTATTTGCGATAGGCTAAAGCACGGTTTAATTGATACGATGCGAATGTAGTGAAACGAAGTTTTAAAAGAAACCTCTCACCCCGTATTTGTGGTGAACGAGATACGACGTAAAAACAACGAAAACAATGAAGTGCGGATTTGTAGTGTTCGATACAGCACGAAAACAATAAAGCGCATGTTTAAAAAGCACCTGCTCGCGCCATATTTGTGGTGACTGATATGGCGAGACTATGTTTAAGCGCAGGTTAAAAAAACAACTCCTCGCACCGTAATTGAGGTGATCGATATAGGGCGAAGTTGATCTTGGTGTGGCTATGTATTTGCACTTTGGATTTGAAAAGTGAGCCACGTAAGCTACAATCGATCTTTCATAACTGCGGGGTTCGTGACATGTGGCAGTGTTTAATTGGCTAGGTTTTACGCGGGCCATCCACGTGGCTGTCTACGTGGCATTGCATGTGGCAAATATTTTTCGCTCTATATAAACACGATGGTCATGCATTTATGACTTTTTTTGCAAATTCAAAAGCTTTTTTAGAGTTGAGGCCCACTTTCAATGTTTCTTATGTAAAATTGCGCGATTTTGTTTACCCCTTGATATGAAGCGAGGAGATATTGTTCTTGAGGTCACTTGGCCAAATTCGCATCGTATCGTCGATTAGCAAATACGAAGCAAGAAGGCATCACTCGTGAAGTGGTTGCACACTTCATGTGGTATTGTACTTTCACTCATGTTTGAACCTAAGGATGTTGTAGGCTCCCAAGAGCAGGTAACCCCTTCTAAAAAAAGAAGAAGATTGTCATCAGGGTCAACAAGAGCTTTTGGTTGTGCTACCTTCTCCCCTGAAATTCCCACAGCTTCCTCCCCTTGTTTAGCAGCAAGTGTGGGAATGCCTAAGAAGTCTCCAATCAAAGGCAAGTCACCATTGAGGGTTTCTAGATTATCTCAGATCATAGAGGTTTCTCCATCTAAAAGGCTCCTAGACTTTCTTCTTCAGAATGGCATGGAGTTATCTTATAACGAAACTGCAAAGGATATTTTCAACCCTGACTGGGATATTGACCATGTATTGAACTCATGTAAGAAGTTTTTCTTGGAGGAGTTTGCTGAGTTTGAAAGTCTTGCATTTCCAGTGGTTGAAAAGGATGCAAAGGAATATGTTCACATACCTATTGGGAGCTCACCTACCAATGGTTGAAAAGGATGCAAAGGAATATGTTCACATACCTATTGGGAGCTCACCTTCAGAGAAGGCTTCGTTTTCAAGAAAGTGTACATCTCATTCTCTTGACGGGTTTTGTACCTCAGATTTGTTTTGTTCTGCTCATTCTAGGAAATGCAAGCTTATGTCCAAAACAGCTGCATTCATTATGTTTTCTCTTGTTAAATATCCTATGAAATTTGATGAAAAACAATTAGAAGGTCCAAAATGTTCCAACTTTTGCCTTTTGGATGAGGTAGCAAATGACAACAATGCAGAGGAATGTTTGGACCCTGAGCAAGAAGCAAATAGTGTTGGCAAACTAGATGTTGCCCAATTCAAAGCTGAGACCATTATTGACGGAATGATGCATCTCACCTATCTTCCAGTTACTTACATCTTTTGGGGGAAAGTACTTTCAAATTTAGAAGAATGTATTTGCATCTTTAATAGAAAGATCATATTAAATTGTGGGTTAGTTAGAGCAACTAAGTAATCCGCATGAAAATCATAAAGGTACGATTAGATTGCAAATGACGATCACCTCAAAGTACTAGGTAGGGTTAAGTTACGCTAAAATTCTGCCTAGTATTGCACTTAGGTTGCTGATCTAATATTTATGATCCCAAAGATCCTACCCACATTCTCGAAAATGTTAGGGTTGTCAAATCGGCCATGCAAGAATGATCTAGGGTTCTCACCCTAGTGATCGGATGACCAAATACTAGACTTTCGTATGAAATTAGGAACCCTAGGGCCAAAGCGTTATCGGCCTAGTACGGTTAGGGTTGGATTGGGTCAAGAGGACTCCCAAACCCTACATCTTGACCAAAAGTATTCTTGACCAAGGAATACCATGTGATGGGAGAAATAATCCCACAAGTTAGGTGTTGGCACCTATCTTGTGCAACAAGTTGCAACGTCGCATGGTTTTGTGTTTAAATCACAAAATAGTATTGCTACTCCTTAGAACAAGGTTTGGTGAGTTCTTAGAACAAGTCTAATTTTCTAGAGGATGAGTAGTCACTTTGCTACATCACCCTTCCTTGGGGTTGATTTGCCAAGTTAGGGTAAATATGAATTGCCTAGCAGGCTTGACCAATCAAGTGAGGACAACGGGGTTGTCGAGGGTTTATTGACCATAATATATGGAAACCTAAGGTATTGACAATTTGGGTTAACAGGGTATAAACCCTAACCCAAGGAAAAAGGGGTAAACAAGCAACTTAGCTTACGAAACCCTTGGGATCTTGCCAAGTCGCGATTGATCCGGATTGAATGCTGGATGTATTCGGAGAGAAGGATTCACACCTTAGCAGTTCGCCGTATAAACGACCACTGGAGTGCTTGTATTTGTACACTTAGGAGCACTGTTTGTACTTCTTTGCTCAAGGAACTAATGCCAGACAAATAACTAATGCTTCAGGTTGAAAGCCTGGAGGGAGATACATCATCAATTACCTCCGACTTTGTCCCTGACCCTATCCAAGGGGGTTGTTAGCCGCGCCCGGTACGTGGACCGAACCCGCCGCGAGAGGTCTCTCCGTGGGTGCTGCTTGGAACAAGAGGACACTTGGGTGCCAGGGGAGGCTCTGGTCATAAATCCCTTGCCTCCGGATCCTGCATAAGAGACCAACGTGACTCAAGATGGGATCTCGAGACCCACATACTAGTCAACGGGCGAAACTTGGAATAGCGATCCCTGAGGATTGCTGGAATAGCCTTCGGGCGGATTATATGATGTATTCCAAAGACTGATAAATAAAGATCAAATGTTGAAAAGGAACTTGCTTGACATTGTTTTTCTATGTTAGTGCCTAAGTTACGTGAAGGAACCAATGATTAATTGGTTAATTAAAGAAGCTATTTTTGCTTGTCAAACTAAATATGGTAGGTAATTAGATAACTAAAGCAACCAGAGGAAAGTGCAGTGGATGTGACTCTGGGTCCGTCCTATGGAAGGGTGGTCCCGGTTGGCCGGGAACTTTTCTCAAAGGAATTGACAGCGAGGTAGCAATGACCTAGAATTTAGAAAGCTAGAATCCCGATTTATACAGTTTTAGGGGAACAGAATGGGACTATGCCTTACAGGCAGAGAGGTCGAGCTTCGCATACCTCTCATTTCCCATTCTCTTTGAACCAAGTGCAATATAAATCCGCTTCGACCCTGACGTTTCTGCGCAAAGTAGTTCGTCTGGGGCTCCAGGCTAGTTACCTCATAGGATTTTGACAATTGGGGAAACCCTGATTCAGGTCGGTCCTAAGTGGGAACGGCCAGAATGCTTCCGCTTCGTGGCAGACTCGGGAAGACCTAGATCGCAAACCCCGTGACATTCCTTGAGTGCCGGGTGGCGGTTTCTGGACTCTCTTCCCGATGGACTGCTAAGATGTGTCCTACAAGTGGATAGGGGGACACGTTACAGTTGGTATCAGAGCGAACCAATGGAATCTAATATTTACAAGGGAACTTAATGATGAAAAATAGAGCAATGTTGTCGTTGAGAACATTTCCTTACTTACCTATGGATGGTGGCCTGCAGAGTCGCGAAGCATGGAACAAATTCTTGGAGTTCCAGGTTATGTTTATGACTGTAATGGGTGCTTCGGATTATCGATGGAGCCTAGGCATAATGAATATCATAAACCACATCTAAAATCCTTCACCCCTATACATGGAACCGAGATGGATGGGTGATTTAGGAATTTATTACATAGCTGCCCACTGACTTGCATACCTTCGGACCATCTTGAAGAGAATCAAGTGGATGGAGAATTTAAAGATCGTGAAGCTGTACATCTTTGTCGAGGCTCACGCAAACGCAATGCTACATGTTGGCGATTGAAAGGTCAAGCAGAACAAGTATGTGTACGAGGAAGTGACTCGAATAATCCATGCCGACAGAATCAAGGTGTTGGGACGTTATGAGAAGAATGGGTATCAAAGGAAGGGATACCCCAAGCTTCCTATGACCTATCGATTCCTGAAAATCCATGACCCCATTCCATATTATTATTTAGTTCCCGTGGCCGAATGTAACACAATCTTATTCTCCCCAAATTGATGTGCCAATCACCTTGTTCTACCTTCCCAAAAATAATTATACTCGAAAGGGCTATGCCCATATGAATAAAATAGACTTTTTTATCAATGACTGTCATGGATGTAAGTGTTGGTAAAGGAATTAAGTGATTAGGTCACTTGGCTAAAAGCTGAACTAGGTATGTTAATGTAATGTGAGAAACGCTTAGCACGTTTTTAACGTAAAAAATCTTATTGCCCAGGCGCAATCTCAAGTGTAGACTCCTAGTCTGACCCCTACACCAAGTACGGCTGTAATTCAGGAGAAGAAGTTCCTTATCAAACAAATCAAGCCACTAGAATTCGATGGTAAGGGAAGGACCGTCCAAACTGATGCCGAGATCTGGATCGAATCCATGGAGGATTATTTCGAAGCAGCAGGTACTACACCCGCTAACCAAGCAATGCTCACCAACTAAAGCTTACCGGTGAAGCAAGAATTTGGTGGAAGCAATGGTGCAGAGACCAAGGGATCTCGGAAGGGTCAGTTACTTGGGAGAAGCTTAAAAGAGCTGTGCAAGGGAGATATCTACCACCTGCCTACCGCACATAGAAGATGAATGAATTCTATGAATTAAAGCAGCTCGGTGCATACTATTCAAAGTTTGTCTCTCTTTTAAAGTACACGCCACAATTGGATATGACACAACATGTGTCAAAGTTTTGTGCCGGATTAAATCCACCCATAAACACCCGCCTAGAATCAATGCGCCAAACAGACCTTCAAGATGCACTCATTCGAGCTACTACACCGATAATACATGAGGTGTAGACCAGGCCAAGAAATAGCAGGACTTGGTCTTACAAGGACCAGAACAAGGGAGTGTATAGGTCTCAGGATAAGCGAGTGCATGGTCAAAATTAGGCACAAAGGAAGAAAGTTAGGGCCAACACTGTCAACAATTACATTCCTACCCAAGGTACTGGCCGCAATCTCCATTGTTTCCATTGCAACGAGCCTGGTTACTTTAAAAGGCAGTGTCCCCAGCTTAGCAAAGGACAACGTCAAGGGCCATCCCAAGGTGCCGTCCATGGCCAAAGAGCCACCGTCATGGCTAGAGGGAGAAACTCCAGTGTTGCCAACAAGGAGCTGGGTGATGAGGAAGATCCAACCATGGAAGCTGACATTGAGAGGGCGACGGTTCATGCTGCTCTTCACAAGAAAGGCCCGAATAGCCAATTCTCAATGATTTAAACTCCATCGGGTTATCAAGGTAAAAGATTCAAAACCTTGATTGATTGTGGCAGTACACATTCCTTCATTTCACTAGTCTGTGCAAAAAGATTAGGAATAGCCACAAAAGATGCACCTACCTTACTTGTGGAATTAGCAAATGGTCGTGAGGTCTCTTGTACCAGGCAAACTGCTAAGGTGAAATTCCTACTGGGTGGAAAGTCGACTTCTGTCAGATTCAGGGTAATGAACCTAGGTGTCCATGAATGTTTGCTCGGAATGGATTGGCTAATACCAATAATGCCCACATTCACTGTGGAAAGGGCCAAGTCTCCTTTCAGAATTCTGAAGGGAAACTAGTCACAACTCAAGGAGAGGCTGGGAAGCCAAAAATTCAACTGGCCAAAGCAACACAAATAATAAAAGGAGTTAGAAAGGGGCTTCATGTCTATTTGATTAAGCTAAATAAGCTAGATCAGAATCAAGAATCTAGGGAAGAACCTTCATGGTTAAAGGAATACGCAAATGTATTTCCTGAAGAGCTGACAGATCTTCCTCCTCAAAGGGAAGTCGATCACGAAATCAAGCTAGCGCCAGGAGCTGCACCAATCGCAAAGAGACCATATAGGATGTCCATCTCGGAAGCGATTGAGCTGAAGGAGCAACTCAAGCAACTGTTAGACCAAGGCTACATCCGTCCTAGCAATTCACCATGGGGAGCTCCAATGCTGTTCCAAAAGAAGAAAGATGGAACGCTTCGACTATGCGTTGACTACAGAGGGTTGAATTAATCAACCATTAAGAACAAATACCCCATTCCAAGAATAGATGAACTTCTTGACCGTCTTCAAGGTGCGAAGATCTTCTCTAAGATAGATCTCAGGTCTGGATATTATCAGATAAGGATCAAGGAAGAAGATATCCCAAAGATGGCATTCAACACAAGGTATGGACACTTTGAATTCCTAGTCATGTCATTCGGGCTGACAAATGCTCCTGGTACCTTCAACAGGCTAATGTAGGATATCTTTAGGCCATATCTTAATGACTTCGTACTCGTCTTCTTTGGCAATATCCTAGTCTACTCCAAACAAGAAGAAGATCATGAATCCTAGCTTCGCATTGTTCTTGAAACAATGAGGGCACACAAGCTTTATGCCAAGAAGAAGAAGTGTGCATTTTTCAAGCGATAGATTGAATATATGGAATTCATTGTATCAACGAAAGGAATTTCAATAGATCCAGCTAAGGTCAGAGACATTCTGGAGTGGCTAACACCAACTTCTGTCAAAGAAATACGTAGTTTTCTTGGATTGACAGGATAGTACAGGGTCTTTATAAAAAACTATGCTTTGATTGCAGCACCTCTGACTAATCTACTAAAGAAGCAAGTATCAATTGTATGGTCACCTGGTGAACAGTCTAGCTTTGACAAACTAAAGCAAATCTTGATATCAGCACCCATCCTGAAACTTCCGGATCTTAGTAAGAAGTTTGAAGTGATAACTGATGCTAGCACACTTGCCTTAGGATGTGTGCTTATGCAAGAAGGCCATCCCGTAGCATACTCTTCAAGGAAACTGAAGAGCCATGAAAGGAACTATGCTACCCATGATCTGGAGCTGTTAGCTGTCATCCATGATCTTAAACTTTGGAGACACTACTTGCTGGATAACAAATTTACCTTAGTGGACGGACCACAAGAGTCTTAAATGAATTTTCACCCAGAATGAGCTCAATATGAGGCAACATCGATGGATTGAAGTGCTGGAAGAATATGATTTTGAAATCAAATACCGGCCTGGAAAGAAGAATGTAGTTGCCGATGCACTCAGTCGCAAGGCATTTCCGAATTCTCTAATTTTGCAAGATCCATCAACAGCAAGATCTCTAGCCATAAAGGTATCCATGCCAAACAACCCAATTCTTGAGCTAGCTAGAGATGAAGCATGTCATGACCCAACCTATCAGAATTTGCTAAGGGAGATCCCCATTAAAGATCAAGACCCGAAGCTACAAGCAAAGTATCAAGAATTCTCTATCAATAGTGGACTTGTCTACTATAGAACGAGGTTATGTATACCGGCGAGCCAATCACTCGAGCAGAAGATACTTTGGGAAGCCCATGAATCCCCTTTCTCAGGACATCCTGGCTATGCCAAAACCCTTAATGCGGTCAAGAAGAGCTATTATTGGGATAGGCTCAAAGGTGATGTTCTCAAATATGTCACGTAATGTTCAAATCTTGTCAACGTATTAAGGCCGAACATGTCAAAATGCCAAGGAAAGTGCAACGACTTGACATTTCCCAAATGAAATGGGAATTCATTAGCATGGACTTTATTGTTGGCCTGCCCCAAGTTCAGGGAGGATACAACTCCATCATGGTCGTAGTGGATATGCTCACCAAGGTTGCACATCTTATCCCTGTTAAGACAAACTATAAAGCCTCAGATATTGCAAGGTTATTCATCAAGGAGATATTTGAATTGCATGGGTTACCCAGAAGAATCTTTAGTGATCGTGACTCTCTCTTCATATCACACTTCTGGAGGGCTATCTTCGAGGCCATTGGGACTCAACTCTGTTTCAGTACAGCTTACCATCCCCAAACTGATGTTCAAACGGAGTGAGTCAACCAAGTCATTGAGGATATGCTTAGGACACATTGTTGTCGCGAACCCAAAAAGTGGATTCGATATTTGCCACTGGTTGAGTTTGCCTACAATTCTTCCTACCAACAAAGCATTTAGATGACCCCTTTTCAAGCATTATATGGGCACGATTGTCGTAGTCCTTTGAGCTTTTTGGATCCAACCTTGAGGATTGAAGCCTCAAAGCAGATGCTAGAAGACATGGATGACCAAATCAAATCAATAAGACAGGACATCCAAGCCACCAAGGATAGACAGAAGGCTTATGCAGACTTGAAACGGCAAGATAGATCCTTCGTTGAAGGTGATATGGTCTTCATTCGCGTACGTCCAAAGAAGAGTTCCCTATCCTTGGGTGAATGCAAAAAGCTAAGTCCAAGGTATTGTGGACCCTACAAGATTCTCAAGTGCCTAGGGCCTAATGCTTATAAACTTCAACTCCTTGAGAACCTAAAAGTTCATAATGTACTCCATATCAGTCTATTGAAAAAGTATGTGCCTAACCCTAGTCATGTGCTTGATGATCAACAAGTTGTAATTCCTAGCCAAGGAGTCCTTGAGCTACGGCCTGATAGGATCTTAGATGTTAGGGAGAGGCATTTGAGATCTAGGACCTTGAGAGAATACCTTATCCAGTGGAAAGATTACCCCGAAGAGGATGCCACTTGGATGGATGAAAGTACCCTCAACCAACAATACCCCCAGTTCTTCTCGAGATGAGGACATCTCGATTCCTCTAAGGGGGAGATAATGTAATATTTCCGCAACGAAATATTGAAGATCCTAAATCTCGCGCAAAAGCGGTTCAAAGTAATCTCCCACAATGAAAATACCTTGGGCTAAGTGCTCCACCCTCGTGTAATAGCAAACTCCAAATCCGTGTCGCGTATAGGAAGCTGTGGCTTGAAAATCGCGAGCCACCGCAGGCCTACGCGGGAAAACCCCTTCAAAAGGGAAAAGGGATAATTGATAAATTTTTGGCAATTTTTTTTATGGATAAACTCCCCTCCCCTTCAGCTGTTGCATGGCGGGAGAGAGGGAGTGTGAGAGGAGCTTGAGTGTGGAGTAGGAGAGCATGGGGGGAGGCATGCAACTTGCCACGTATATGGCTATCCCCAAACTATATGACCCCCCCTCTCAATCTTGAGAGGGAGGGGAAAAGAGGATCGTGCATCGTGTAGGCCACCATGCTGCCACGCCATCGCCAGGACTACCGTGCTAGCGCCATCACCTTCACCACCATCCTCACCATCATCTTCATCATCATTACCAACATCATCATCAACATCGTCGTCATCCCCCTAATCATCTTCCCACCTCCACGTCATTTCCCTGTAATAGAAGCTTGGAAGCTTCTAATTAGAAGCTAATTAGAAGCTTCTAATAAGGCTTCCATAAGCCTTGTTTACCCATGCCTTCCCCGATTTTTAAAACCGTGTCCTGCAAGGCTTGTGTCCTGCGCGAAGGAGGAGATATCGGACAGAAGTGGCTTCGTAACGCGTAAGAGAGCCAAGAGGAAGTTCGCTGAATCAAAATTTGCTGCACCAATTGCTCCCAAGCAAAAGACGAGAGAAGCACATGTAGGAGCTTCCACCCTAAGTACGCGAGTAGACAACGCCTCAAATCTTAATGCCCAAGTTCCGATAATAGTCCCGCATGAAAAGGATGCATTAAGCATGTGTTTAATTCTCTTAGGCAAGTTTAAACACATTGGGAAATTTATTTACTCAGGAATGCAAAAACTTCACATGCAGCTTGGACAATTTTTGAGAAGATGTTTTCAGTAAATACAAAGGCACAGAAGATTCAACTCAAGCAAGAGTTGAATACCTTGAAGAAAGGGAAAATGTTTGTCAATGAGTATGTTTTGAAGGTGAGAAGCATTGCAGATGCTTTAGCAGTAATTGATGCAATGCTTGATAATGATGATTTGGTTTCATCCACTTTGAGTAGCCTTATTAATGAGAAGGCATGGAAATCATTTGTTATTTCAGTATAAGTACATAAGCCATTTCCAGATTTTGATGAGCTGATCTCTCTCATTATTACCGAAGAGATCAATATGCAGGGTGAGTTATCTGAAAAAAATGGTGAATAGGTCCAAGCATTTTACTTAAGTTCAGGAAGGAGACGTGGTTGATCCTCTTTGAGAGGTCGTGGTATGGGACATGCTGGCAATAACTAGCAAAACATGTTCAATTAGCAATATGGTGAAATGTAGGTTTCAGGAGGTCGAGAAAACTTTAGAGGAAGGGGGAGCTCTAGAGAAAGAGGTGGATGGCAAAACAAAGGTTCTGGAAATTCTACTATTGTTTACCATTATTGTGGCAAAACAAGCCATATTGTAGCCCATTGTTATGCTAAGAAGGATGGTATTCGCAGTGGTAAATTGCAGCAAGGAAAGTATGCATCGTCTTCATGATAGAATGAAGAAAAAAATGAGCATATGTTTGTTATGCAACATATGATGAATGCAGTTACATGAAAGAGGACACATGATGATGTATGGTATATCGATTCAGGTGCATCTAATCATATGACTAGTCATGTTGAATGGTTTAGAAAGATGCAAGACTTACAAAATCCAGGATATGTGCAGACGGGTGATGATTCATGCCACCCAATTTCACACATTGGAAAGGTTCCCTTGTCCTTGTATGATGGCTAGACAAAGAGACTCTGACAGATGTATTACATGTGCCATCAATCACAAAGAATCTAATGTCTGTTGGCCAAATGGTAGAGCAAGGGTTGCAAGTTCAATTCAATGCAAAATGTTGTTTTATAGAAGACTTATAATGATAAGTGCAGCTTGGTTGCAAAAGGAAGTAGAGTTGGCCGCATGTTCACTTTAGATGCTGGAATTCTTGCAATGGATGTTGCTATGTATGCTAAAGGAAAAGAAGTGGTTGTAGACATTGAAATATGGCATAAACGTATTGGACGTGCAAATGTGCAAAGGCTGAAATTAATGCAGTCCGGAGGATTGTTTACATGTTTTCCTTCTTTTAGAGTTGTAGAATTTTATAAAGTCTATGAAGCATGCCAGTTTGGTAAGCAGGCAAGATGACCCTTCTCGGATGACAGAGGAGTAAGCAAAAATATACTTGATGTAGTGCATGCAGATGTTTGGGAGCCTACATAGAATATATCTCTTGGTGGGAGTAAATACTTTGTCATATTTATTGATGATTGTTCAAGGAAACTATGGGTATATTTTATGAAGGAAAAGAGTGATGTATTTGAGCACTTCAAATCTTTCAAGACAGCTGTTGAAACAGAAACATGATTGAAAGTGAAGTGCTTTAGATCAGATGATGGAGGAGGAGAATACCTCTCTAATGAGTTTAGTGGCTTCTTGAGGACTTGTGGGATAAAGAGGCAATTTATTTGCAGGTATACCCCACACTAAAATGGGGTTGCAGAAAGAAAAAATAGGCATATTGCAGAAGTTGCACGGGCATTAATGGCTAAAAAGAATATGCCAAAACATTTTTGGTTTGAAGTTTTCCATATTGCTGTTTATATTATGAACAGAACCCCCATAGCTATAGTTCATGGGATGACTCCCGAAGAATGCTTTACTGGCAAGAAGCCTGATGTATCACACTTGAAGATATTTGGCTACATTGCATATGTTCATGTGCCAAATGAGCTACGGAAGAAGCTTGATCCAAAGGCTGAAAAATGTATTTTTATTGGATACTCTTTAGAGCAGAAAGGGTATCATTGTTATAATCTTGTCATAGGTGAGTTTAGAGTGAGCAAGGACATTATTTTTTATGAGATGAACACTTTGTATGCACCTGCTGGTGATGTATTAGATTATGATAATGATCATGATAGCTATGTGTAGAAAGAAAAGCAAGAATCATGGAGTCTTAGTGGACTAGAAACATCATTTGGTACTACACCTACAGTGAGCCCTTGGTCTGGGAGACTAAGTATTAAGGTTTGGGCTTACCCTATTAAGCCCAAACCTTAATACCCACAAAAGGTTCGGGCCTACCTTATGAAGCAGAAATTGGATGTCTTGTCTACCTTTTAGCATTGGCATGCACTTACTGAGAACTAGTTTGGGTATAGACTGAAATGTCTCAGGTCAAATAATGGGGGTGAGTATGTCTTGAAAGATTTTGAGTAGTTTTGTGATAAGTAGAGTATTAAGCATCAGTTGACTATCCCCTACACTCATTTCTAGAATGGTATTGCAAAATGTATGGACATGAAGATTCAGGAGAGATTCTACAATATGCTTAGCCAAGCATGCTTACCCCATCACTTTTAGACCGAGGTAGTTACTACTATCATCTCTATGCATGGTTTACCTGGGTATACTCCTTACACAAACTAACCATACGTGGGATTTGGTTCCTTTGCCTAGTGGCAAGTAGGCATTGCTATGCAAGTGGATATATAAGCTAAAAAGTATCCTTAGATGCCCCAATCCCCCTATAAGCGATATTGGTAGTCAAGGATCTCAAGCAGGAATATGGTCTTGACTTCAATGAAGTTTTTACTCTTGTGGTCAAAATGATGATCCTATGCTTGGTACTAGTATTGGTTGCTCAGCTAGATCTAGACCTTTATCAGATGGATGTAAAGATGACTTTTTTACATGGGAACTTGCATGATGAGATCTATATGTAATACCCTAAGGGCTTTGAAGAAAAGGTAGGGAACACCTAGTGTGCAAGTTAAGAAAGAGAGTTTATGGCCTTAAGCAAGCACCTAGATAATGGTACAACAAGTTTGATGCTTTTATGCATTCAAATGGATATAGCCGTAGTGCTATGGATCCATGTTTATACATAAAGAAGGCTTATGATGGCAACCTTATAAATTTGGTACTCTATGTGGATGATATGCTTATTGCTAGGAGAGCTACGATGAGCTAGATGCCTTGAAAGCTTAACTTAAGAAGAGATTTGAGATGAAGGATATGGGACACGCCTTGCACATTCTTGGGATGTGCATCACACATGATTGCTCTAAGGGGCTCCTTTATTTGTCACAAAAGGAGTATATCCAAAAGGTCCTTAAGCAATTTCATATGTAAGATGGTAAGCCTATTAGCTATACTCTACCTTCTCATATGAAGGTTAGTCAGGCCGAATGTCTGCAGTTTGATGAGCATAAGGCTGAGATGGCTAAGATCCCTTATAAATCCGCGATGGACAATTTGATGTATGCCATCATATCCACTCGCCTTGGCATAACATTTGCAATGGGGGTTGTGGCATGCTATATGGATACACCTAGTAGACATTGGGATGCCATCAACGGTATTATGATGTACCAAAACAGTGCAACAACTATGTGCATATGTTATGGTGGCTAGGATATAGAAGTCATGGGGTACACTGACTCTGACTATGCAGGACATGAAAATATTAAAAAGTCCACCTCTGGCTATGTCTTCAACTTTATTGGAGGTGTTGTTTCTTGGATTTCCAAGGTGCAGAAATGCATGGCCCTCTCTACTATCGAGATCGAATATGTTGCAGTCACTAAGGCTTGCAAGGAGGCTCTTTGGTTAAGTTGTCTAAGTATTACTAATGTGGTCCCTACATTGCATTCATATTCTACGAGTGCTATCCAATTAGCAAAGAATCTATTCTTCCATGCGAATATAAAACACATTGAGGTATATTACCACTTTATTAGAGAGGTTCTTGATGAGGAATTGCCTATTGACCTTGTCAAGATCTCCACAAATGACCAAAATCCTGCATATCTGCTCATAAAAAGTCTCTCAATTGAGCATTTTTCCTTCCTTTTAGAAAGTTGGTGGGCATTGGATAAGATGATGTCTTTCCTTATTGTATTGTACTTATGTACATTTTTACTTAGTCACTTTTTTCTTGCTCTCTCCTCATTAGGAGCACATTTGCCTTTAAGTGAGAGGTTGTTGGGGGTAAAAACACTTGTGCCTAATTGCCCATGTATTACTACACTGATAGTACTTGCATACATGTACAATGCATGTGTAGATGCACATCACTGTCACTTAATTCTTTATTCTTTCAATGACATTGTGATTATTGGAGCTTCCACATCTCTCTCTCTCTCTCTCTCTCTCTCTCTCTCTCTCTCTCTCTCTCTCTCTCTCTCTCTCTCTCTCTCTCCACCATAGCTCTTGCTTTTGCTCACGTGCTTCCACTCCAAGCTCACTCCCTTTAGAAGGTGATGAAGAGAATGGGATGATGTCATTGGGGTGGAAAAGAAGAGAAGATCCTAAGATGAGAGACAATAATGTAGGAAGTAGGTGTCGTGTTACTATGCTTGTTCTCCTCCTTCCCCTTTCTTCTTGTTTTTCTTCTTTCTGTATGATGAAGAGGGACAAAGAGAAGGGCATAGAGGAAAGGCCCTGCAATTTTCAATCCTCTATCTTCTTCTCCTTCTTCAAATATTCATTATGTTCTTCTTCTGCTTCTTCTAATTCTTTTGATTTCTAATCAAAGTACTGAACCATTCAATGAGTACCATAAAAAGTTGAAAGCCAAGAAAGCTTGTTGAACCCTATGGGATATTCTTCCTCTTTGCATTGAGCCAAGTAGCTTCTTCATCATCCACTCCAAAAATGGAGTTTTTGGCCCCAAAGCCTATGGCCTCCTAAGATACCTTTTGGATGCACATCACTCTATCCATGATACTTGGATCTCCAAGTGCTATTGCCACCTACATATAGCACCTTCCACTCCTCCATTGCTCACTTGTGCAGTTACTCTTGCTTCAACTATACCCCCTTGCATCCATCTCCTCTATGCATGTTGCTTGCTTCAACCTACACCCTCCACCCTCCATCTCCTCTGTGCATGCTATTTGCTTCAACCTCCACCCCCACATTCTCCTTCATTGCAATCTCTCCTCATGCTCATGCTCTCTTTGTTCCTCATTCTCTCTATCTTTTGAACAAAAAAATGGGATTTGCTAGAGGGCATGGTAGGGGAATTGATCGATGTCGCCAATAGAAATTGCCAATCTTCTTTTGGTAACTTTGTTGATTTTTGTCCTTGTGGAGATGAGAATATGACAAAATGGGAAAAAGCTTGTAAAGTGGTAGTCCTTCTTTTTCTTTAAATGTTGTATCTAGTGCTACTTCTAGTTCATAAATTCTGCCAAAAAAATATGTGAATCTTCAAAAAGCTCATTTGCTGGAGATCAAGTTGGAGCAGCCGAAGTGCACATCAATTGGGTGAGGGAAAATACCCTGCATAGAGGGCATCTCAAGTTGTGAACTAGTCTTGATGTCATCATCGTAACTGATGGGACTCTTACATCCCTGCTACTGCTACTGCTACTGCTACTGCTACTGCTACTGCTACTGCTACTGCTACTGCTACTGCTACTACCTTAGTGGTCTTCTTCAAAATGGCTTACATAGATTCTTGCAACACTATTTATCTTGAACCTCCTCAAGAGGTGATAGAAGTTGCTTCTAAATGGCATCCCACTTGGGAAGAGAGTGAATACCTCTTCCAAAAAATCCTCTTAGTTCAAGATGAATATGCAAAGACTCTCCCTTAGAAGCAATTGCACTCATGCTAAAGATAGACACAAATGGCATTTGCCACGGAATGGGGCGTATTTGCCTACATAGTCATGCCATTTGGGTTGACTAATAATACACATGTGGGTGGAGCCAACTTCAATGTCAAAGGTCTTTCATGATGATGATGAGGATGTTGTCATGGTAAACCACGAAGATGGAGTCTAGGTTGATGTGCATGGGTAGATTGAATTTCCTTGTAAACATCCTTATCTATCTCTCTATATCATGTACTACATGTCTGCCTCCTCTATGTGATCCATATTCCTCTACCTCAATTCCCCTATTCTTTGCCATTAGTAGCATTGCCGCACTTCTCCCTTGATGTCATTTCTTCTTTTTCATTTTCTTCATTCTCCTTCTTCTATTTCTTCATTACTTGCCAAATTCCTCTAGTGTTGCTTGTTGCCATGCTGACCTTCTTCCTTCTCACTTTCCTAGTAATCATGTGGGATATAGGATTGCTAGTAGTGAGGAGGGAAGATTGGTAGAGAATGAGGAATCCAATTTAGGTCACATGAGATTTGGAAGTCATGATGCAAGAGTCTTTGTTATCATCATCATCTTCTTTCTTTTTATGTCAATCTAGTTTCTAGTATGAGTCACAAAGAAATTCCAACCAATATTGGTGTTGCTATTAGCTCTCTTTATCCCTCCTTCTCTTTCTTTATTTTTCCCTTCTTCTTCTTCTTGGCACTATTGTGTGCTAACAACTTCTCATTTTTGTGTTGCATCAACATTTCCAGTCAAGATGTAACCTATCTCAAGCTCTAGTTGTTAAGATAAGCTTTTTCCCAAGTTGTGCACCAAAATCAAGGTATCCCTCCTATAGTAAGAAACAAACACAAAACTGAGGAAACAACACAAAAAATCTATGTGTATGGCTCTACTATTAATCTCATAACATGAAAGAAACCACAAATCTCTCTCTCAATAATGAATAGACTCATGCTCTTCATCATCTTCATTAGACATGCCCATCTCCATTGCAAAAAGGAAAGAAGAAAGGGAAAAGAGGGAAAGAGAGCTTTTTGCACAGAGAAGAGAGAACTTTTGGCACCATACAAAAGTGAATGTGAGTCTTCGGAGAGAGAGAGAGAGAGAGAGAGAGAGAGAGAGAGAGAGAGAGAGAGAGAGAGAGAGAGAGAGAGAGAGAGAGAGAGAGAGAGAGAGAGAGAGAGAGAGAGAGAGAGAGAGAGAGAGAGAGAGAGAGAGATGCACATAATCAGTCATGCACTTCATCCCACCCTTTTCAAAAAAGACACATAACCTTTCAATATTTTTATTATTCTTTTCAAATTTGATACATTTTTGTAAGGCTTTACGTGTTATGTTTTGATAAGTTCAAACTTCTTAGAAATACACTTACACAAATTTTTACGCATACCATTCACTCTGATGGATGTGGCCCCTCATATAGGATATATTTTGGTGCTTTTGTAATGTTAGAATTATTATTGTGTTTAGAAAAGATTGAGAGATGGTGTGTGCAGGGATATTTTTCCACATTGTTTTCGGGCTTCTTTGAGTGTCATCAATATTGCTACCAAGTCATCATCAAAATTACACATTAGGAGTGAATCATCTAAGATAAATGAAATGGTTGGTCTAAGAAACTTCAAACACCATTTAATACCTCATTTTCAAATAATAATTAAATGTTAACAATTGATACTTTCCTTTTTCAAAGTGAGGATAATATTGGGTCAGAGGCTACATGAATTAATCTATTTTGTAAGATGGGCACTTTCTAGTTTTGCAAAGATATGGTATTGCTTACAATCTTGAAGGATCTAATGCACATATTTCTTTATTTGATTCATAATATATCTTCCTTCATAATTGTGATAGGTCTAGGTGGAAACCATAAGATGTGTGGCTATATAGGCGAGTTTTGATGAAAATAACTAGAATCGTGCTTGTGGCAACAAAAATGACAACAATAAACATAAGTGAAGGACTAAAGGTTACTAGACAACATGAAATGAATTATTAAAAAAATTAATGGCCCATGATGAATTGATGGGTTTGAAAGTTGTAATATACATATGATGCAACAGATTGCTATTCATCTAGAAATTTCCATTCATGATAGATGAATAACAATAAATAAGGTGTACATCAAATATGTTTTTGACATAAATACAAGAAAAATCTTGATACAAATGTTGACTTGCCATTGGAATAAATGTTGATATAAGCTAGGGACTGACTACACCAATAAAGGCATCAGTACATGCACTAAAATGCACATCCAAATGAGATGACAATAATCACGAAATTTATCAATGCCTATATCAATGTATATTTTGACAACTACACATTTATTTACTGAGCATATAAAAACATTTATACCAACAATTTTGCAAAAGAAAATACCAATCCTTATATCGAATTTGATAGAGGAAAAAAAGTTTTGCAATCCATATTTGCTACCTTGTTAGACATGTATTACTATTGAAACCTGTATAAAAACCCAAGTATGAGTAACTATGATATAACACTTAAATGCACTACAAAATACACTACAAAATATGCAAGAAATACACTACAAAATATGCAAAAGCAATGAGAAAATACAATGATATTCTCATTATATAATAGCAAATGAAAGTATATGTCCAAATGACATAAGTACAAAAAGACACAAAAAGATATCTCCCTAGAGTCATAACTCCTAATATTGAAAGAAATCCTTAATGAGAGATCTCATCATCATGCAATCCCTCATTGGTTCAATGCTATAAGAGAAAATAGACATACATAATCATAAATGTAGAATGAAGCAAGCATGTTAGCACGTGATGATTGGCTACCTCTTCTCCTCACAAAATAGCTTGTCAACCCAAATACTCTTTCTCCAACTTGGTCACTGAATGACTAGTGAAGTCATGCTATAAAAACATAGACACCTAGTATTGAATGTTAGCTGAAATAGATAGACATTGAAATGACATATTGAATCCAAAACCTAGAACATAAATAATATTATCAAAGCATAAAATTTACAAAGTCTATCTCAAATGGGGCCTAGCCACCACTCCCAAGATGTGATGAATGAGCTTGCTTAACATGAGCTCATGTTGCCTCCTTTTGTTGCTTCCACTTGTCAAGGTTTCCCCTATCTCATCCTTGATCTTCTTCCATTTCTCCTTATGAAGCAAGCTAAGTCACTATAACCCATTGTAATAAGCATCACACATCTCTAATGGGCTAGGTAATATAAATATAGGTGCATATGTAAGCACTAGAAAACTGGTCAGTGGTAGATGGCGATGAGAACTCAGTTTGCAATTTATGTGCAAAATAATCTTTTGTGGTGAGGTCCCAGTTTCTCTATTTTTCAACTATAGTATGGTTGTATGCTTGTACTAAGAGCTCATCCAACCTCACATGAGCCTTTTTCCTTTGTCATTCATGACTTATTGACTTGTTTGTTCAATGATCATATATGACCCTTTAGAAGGAGTCGTAGGGATGTTGAGATTGTGTGATAGTCTTGGAGTGAGGGCAGTGATCACCATCCATAAATGGACTCCATCTTTGAGCAGCAACAGCAGGGGTGGCCCCCAAATTAGGGATACCTTGTTCTGATTGAGTGGATACAAGAATGTAATCAATGGGTTGGTAGAGGGTTTGGAGGAGGGCTAGAATTGGTGTAGCAGGTAGCAAATCTAAGAAAATACCATCAATACCAAAATCCATAAAAATGCAATCTTGATGATATGGTGTCAATCCTCTTAGGGTAGATAAAGAAGTAATGATACAAGGTCAATATATTGGGCTAGCTAATTAGGGGAGAGAATGACCATTAGAGGCATTCTGGCCCGTGAGGTCGAGGGATGGGGGTAGCATTGGGCTAAGCACCAATGAGGCAACATGGTTGCCTCCACTAGGGTTATAGCCATAATGGCTATGAGAAGATGAGTCGTAATGATGAGTGCATTGACTATCCACATTGCTATGCACTGACTTCTTAGTTTCTATGTACAAAGTAGATGTGACAACTACTCTTGCGCCATCACAAGCAATCATTGCATGGAGTTAGGGTCCATGCTAGCCATGAAGCACTGTATCTCCTCATCTCTATAACAACATGCCATCCTAAGGAGTGTAGTAGCTATCTATGACAAATGTCAAGTAAATTAGTATATAGTATTATTTCTTGCTTCATTCCTCTTCCTCTCTTCCTCTCTCTTTTTCTCTTTTTTCACATTCAAAATCCTCTCTCTTTTCATCATACTGATGATTAAGACATATTATTACAAAAAAATGTAAGGTTTCTAAAATTGACTCACATAATTTGTCACACTATATTCAAATATGCAAATTGTCTTTAAGTACATAGCTTGCTTGAAATTCTATCATGTAGAATGGTTTAGGGCTCTAAAGATTATTTTCTACTTCATCTTTACATAAATCATTAAAAATATCTAGATCTATATGTAGCTCTTCTCCTAAAGAAAGCTCCAATTCCTTCTAATCTTGGGGTTGTCACTGTGTACAAAAATGTGTATCATGTGAGTTCAAAAAAGGGGAATATAAAAAAAGATAAGCTTACATATATACATTCACTGAAGGAAATATTTTAAGATGTATAAATTTATCTACATAAGGGGTTTTTATACTTCATATACATGATTTTTACAAAAGGGTATTGTTAATTTACAAAACTAACCTGGATTATTTTACAAAAGGGTATGATGAGCCTGAATAAGTAAACATAGTACTTTTGTTTTTTAGGGTACAAAAGTCACTTTTTCAAGTCATGATCTTATAGAGTCCTTAGGGGATTCATTATGGGATACTTACGGAATCACATTAGTCCAAGGGTGTGGGCTTTTCTCAAATAGTACAAAAGTCTATATATTAGGCCCATACCCGCCCATATTTGGGGTTGGCCCCTATTAATTTTAATTCCCATCTATACAAATAAGGGAGGGGGTTCAAAAATGTATATCACGCAAGTCACTGAGTATCCTGGGTCAGCCACTATGTATCGTTCTTGATTATTATTGAGGTATAGCAACACTAAAGTAAGGCAACTATATTCAAGCTTAGGGTCTAAGTCCCTAAAAATTTACGTAAGATAGAGGTGTGCATCTTGGGTTTCTAGAAGCAATCAAGATTTAAGTGAGAACTACCCCAAGGTAACATGAGTGTTGGCTCAAAGCAAGGGTGTTGGAAATAAACCTAATGCAATAAATCTAATCTTATGCAACACTTGTGGGAAACAAGGTCTCTTTCTCTCTCTCACTCCTCGGTTTTGACACGCAAGCTTGTACTACCACTTTTTGGCTATGTGGCAATGAAGTTGCCCAAGCAAATGCAGTCTCTCCATTTTTAGTCCAACTTCATGGACTGAGAGAAGTTCTGTTGATTTTGGGTTGGAGTTAAAGTCATGGAGTCACACCTGCATAACTTGAACCACGTCGATCATGCCTAGGTCAATTGACCTAGGTGTGGCATGGCTCTAATCTAACTTGAGGTAAGCATCTTTCTTATCTTTTAACAGAAGTACACCGAAGTTGATCCCTGAAGCACGAAATGACAGCCAAACCTATGTGGTAAGTGGAGAAAAAAACTTAGAAAAAATACAAATAATTCTAACTAATTGATACACTCTCTCTCCCCAATGGGTGTTGTGCATGTGTTACAATTTAATAACACCGCATGTGCTACAGTTAATGCTTTTCTTCTTCTTCTCTTTGTCTTCATGAATTCTGTCTGTCTGTTTGTCTCTCTCTCTCTCTCTCTCTCTCTCTCTCATGCACACAGACACATGATCCTTATGGGACGCCTAGATGTAGTGAGCAATCATGAAGACCTCTCTCTTTTAAAACAAAAAAAAGTGGCATTCTAAACAGGAAAAGCAACACCAATGTACATGGCTTTGGCAACCAAAGAAATTCTAAGGGAGTACATTGAAATCATGGATGTAATGTTTAATAAAGTATGAAAAGAATAAGAAATTTCTTCAACAAACCCATTACTTGATTCAACCACATAACTCGAGTTTGCAAAAGGTGTAGAGAAACTTTACGAAAAAATTGAGGAATTC
Organism: Lygodium microphyllum; assembly: GCF_053477565.2. Classification (NCBI taxonomy): domain Eukaryota; kingdom Viridiplantae; phylum Streptophyta; class Polypodiopsida; order Schizaeales; family Lygodiaceae; genus Lygodium; species Lygodium microphyllum. The sequence continues at coordinate 108,456,448 of NC_141154.1, read as the reverse complement.
CCAATCCTTTCCATAGATTTCCCCATGCTCTTACTTCCATTGTGCATAATGAGTGAATCCCTCATCCTATGCTTTAACATGCCTCCCTCTACATAGTTCAACCATGGTTGTTCTCTGGATACTCAACTAACCCAATGAAACTCTTGCCTTACATCGATTACTGTTTACCTTCAATTATCATATTTTTCTATGTATCCAATGCTATTTCCCTTGCACATCCAAGGCTATTTCCCTTGTGTAAGGGAAGAGATGTTGGAACACTAGAAAACCTGAGGAAGAATAAAACCAAAGTTAAGGGCTACTTGCACATTGTTAAGACATGATTACCACTATGCATTAAGGCTCCCAACAATATACACAGACATGTGTTCTTTTAAAAACAAAATCATAGCAAAACTTAAAACCACTACCTTGTACTCAAACGACATTCGTTATACATCTAGGACACACATACACACAACCTCAACTCTTGTTGAATTTATTAAAAGTACAATCTATTTAAAGAGTCACTAGTTATGCGATTAAATTGAATTCACAATACAAGCAACTCTAAATAGTTGATGCATGCTTCAAATTGGAAAGCATTGGTAATGAAATTATCATAGTGTAGATGTGTTGTGGTTATTAGAGCAACATAAAGTTTATGGATACAACACAACTATGATGAAGATGTAGTCACTTTAGTCATTTTGGGAACGTACCTTTTACTTTCATCCAAAGGGAGCCTTAAGTGTAGGCACCCAGCACCCAACACCCGGTTTGTGTGTGCTAGACTCTCATCAACTAATAAAACCTACTTCTAGAGCAGATGCTTTAAGAGGGAGGCCATAGTCAAAAAGTGGTTGTGCCCAATAGCAGATTCTTGAAGAGCGGGGCCATAGGCCAAAAATGGGTACGCCCAATAGCATACATGGGGACCAATAGGTATATATTTGGGCCATTCACAATCTGAGACATTTGAGGTCGCTTGTGAATGGCCGTGCCTGAGATTCAATTCAAAATGTGGGGTCCATGACTGACGTGTGGGGACAAAAAAAGAATTTTAAAAAAAATAAATTTGGAAAAAAACAAACATTTCTCTTCTAGAGCGCTACGAACTCCTACTCCCCAAGGCAAGCACACTCAGACGCGCGCGCTCTCTCTCTCTTTCGCTCTCTCTTGCCCTTCCTTAAGCTTTGGTACATAGCGTAGAGTGTCTTCGTCTATACCAGCTCTTGCTTCTGGCTTGCTTGCTTGCGAGCCAATTTCGGGCTGTTTCTCTGATCGCCATGCCTGGCTCCTACCTACCAATCTTTGTACGCCCACTCCCATCAAGCCCTATCATGCTGGCTCAAGTTCCCTGTGCAGCTTCCAGACCCTTCTCAGACCTCCCAACCGTGCCATCCATCCCCTCAAAACAACCCAAGTACAAGTACTGGTTTATTTTTTGATAGAATACAATAGCAAACACGACAAGAGCGACAACGACACAGGAAGAACAATGCACCGCAGTTGCACACAGGGTGTCGCGGCCGATGTCTCCTTTGTGCTCAATCGATTCCCAAGCTATGGCAAAGTTGGGCTCCACAGCGACACCATGGACGATGAGGAAGAGCCTCCCTCCCCTTTGTCCGCCCACCACGACCTCGCCACCAAGGAAGCAGCCCAACTTGTGGAGCAGCAGAGGGAGTTCTCCGTCCGTGACCTTGCCAGCAAATTTGAAAGAGGGCAGGCTGCCGCACAGGTTGTTGTAGCTAAGCTGTGTGAAGATGTATGGCAACTATACTGCTTATTAGCTTCATATGTTGTGAGAGTTCACCTTGGGAATTTATAGGACGAGCCTTGGAAATTTGTGTAAACATCTATCAGAGGTGCATTATTGTTGTCTCTTACATGCGACAAAATTTTTGAATGTCCTTTCTCCAGGTGTGGATCAGAGAGGCGACTTCATTGGGCCAGCAAGCTCTCCTTCAGAGGCTTCGCGAAGTTATTGAGGCATTGCAGGGTCGAGTTGCAGGGCGTGACAAAGATGATGCAGAAGAAGCTCTAACTGCTGTGAGTGCATATGCTCCATGATCAATGTGATTGTGCAACATGATACTGCAAGGGACACAAATAATCAAACTCTGAGTCCTGCTTTCAAACCTTTATGCCACATCCAAAGATTAATCATTTCACAGTTAATTCACAACTGCATGAAGTACTTGTCAATCCCCTTGTTTACATGTATAGAATCCTATTTTCTTGGGATGTTATGCTTCAGAAGTGCTCTATAATGTTTTGACTTGCAGCAACCTGATTGACATAATTGTGCAATGTGCATATTTGTAGGTGGAAGCCTTAACGGGGCAAATGGGTCAAAGCGAGGCAGAGCTGGCTCAAGAGAAATCGGAAGTTAGAAAACTAGCTGCCCTTTTTAAACAAGTATGTTACATCTCCAATTATAGCAAACCGGATACTGTTTCTGTCAATCATGCTAGAAGGAAGCCAAAACTCTACTTTCTTTGCTTATTATTCCGGCATTACCTCTATGTAATAGTGCAAAGAGAAGCAATAGATATTGTGGTTTAGGGTTGAATATGTTAATTTTTGGCTTTTATTCCACAAGTGAAGACATTGTTTTGTCTTCTGCCTTAAATGAACATGCCTCTCCTATAAATTGCTTTTAACTAATCATCTCTGTTGAAAAAATCAGACATCTTTTTCTGGCCTTTCAACATGTTTTACATCACGTTGCTGTTAAACTTGAATAGGTTTGTCGAGAGGCTGAAATCACAGTGCTGGTTTTTTCAAATTTGGGTTTTTATTGCAGTTTTTGAGAAATATTTCATGTCCATATATTTTTTAGGCATCTGATTCAGATGCTAAAAGAATGGTGGAAGAGGCTTGAGCAGTCGCCCTGGTAGAGATTGAGTCTGCACGTGCTGCTGTCAGGAGAATTGAAGATGGACTGGTTGAGAAGGAGTGCTTCCATGGTGTTTTAAACTAGATCTTTCACTGGTTATTTTGATTTTTGTTTTTATAGCCTTTAACTCTTTCACGGAGCAAGTTCAGGCTATGGTGAAAATGCAGGGAGGGCAAGTTGTTGCCGTTGGAGATACAGACACACCCAAGTGATTGGAAAGTGAGAGGAGCCATTTTCTTGTCAGTTGAGTAGCAAGCAGCTCTTGGTTTTAGGATCCTTACCCACCTTCCATATGTTTCATATGTGAGGAAGAGTGTTGGATATTTATTTGCAAACCAGCATGGTGAAAAGGTGATCTATGATGTAGACAAGAATGCATCTGTAATAGGGGGGATCTGAGCAACCACTTTGACTTGGAGCTATCAAATAACAGGAGCAATAATTTATTACAATATTTGTCGTTTCATAACAGAACAATTGTCAACCCTTACATTCACTTTGGCCAGAGATCTGTGTGGCCTAGGGGCTTCCCTCTGGAATCTGTAAGCAACATAAATGCAGAGATTTGTTATGGACATGTGCCAAGTGGAAAACAATTTATTCAGCAAGGATTAGCCAATGGGTTCCCTGACGTTGACGCTTCTTTTTATAATACTCGAAAATTAGAATTTGAGTTGTTTGATATCAAGTTTGATACACATGCCCTTCCTGTTGCACTTCCACAAGGTACGATGGCTCCCATTAATCATCTCAATACAGTGTTCCATTCTCAGGCTTTCTGGGCGTTCATGCTTCCTGTATCAGTAAACCCTCGAGTTTCAGACATAATGAGGGGATATTAGGCGCAAAGACTCTTATGGGAGATTGGGGGTTATATGACACTATATCCACCATCGATTGACTGGCAAGATACCTTGAAGCCACATTTCTTTGAAGATGAGAAGGAATTACATGACAGTGTTGACACGCTGACTGACTTTTTGGTCTCTTGGAGATCAAAGAAGGCAACCTTCTCTAAACGAGTTGTTGATTTAAGCTATTCTATGGCTCAAGCAGGTTTTTGGACAGCTCAAGATGTGGTTTATACTGTGGCTTGGCTTCAGGATCTTGTTTCAGTGGGGTATACCCAACCAAGAATGTTCTCTTGAAATTGACAGGAGGAAATCTCTGACAGATCCGTCAGTAGTTGGGAGTTCATGCCTCTGGCACTCCCCTCCACACACCTTGGTGTGGTTGAAGCTTCAACAGTAGGATTTGAAGTTGGAAATTTGCTCAGATGGAGAAAGTTTTATGGGGATGTTGTGTTAATCATGTTCTGTGAGTGGCCAGTTAATAAGACAGCACTTGGATGGAGAATGCTTTATGGCAAAATTTTCAAAACTGTGGTTATACATTCCAAACAAAGTGATCCAGCTTTTGGAGTTGAAGCAGTTGAAGAATGGCAAGCATACAAAACTAGTTTCTTTTACGAATCGCCAAAGAGTGGAGTGATAGAAACTTGCTTTGATGATGTTGAATATAGGACAATTAGAGGAGAATGACTTCATTACCACAGAGTTGTTGACCCATGAGCCATGCAAGCATGCTTGGATGATGTTGTAGATGAGGAAAAAAACCCATTAGCCATATACTCTTGCCATTATTATAGCATGCCAATACAGCTTCAAGTCTTGTGGAAACGATGAGACTTGGAGACAAAAGTGCTTTAAGCACTATCAAATAGGCCCTTCTTTAAACTTTTACCTTTGTTGTGATTGCCAAATTTTGTAGAACCAATTATTAGCATTCAACTCTTTAGTCACCAAGGGATTAATATAAATTGAAATACATGATCTATATATCCCAAACATTCCCTCTAGATGTTGTCACAAAACCAATATCAAATAGCTAATTGGATGGATGATTCTATTTTAATGCACATTGGAGTTTTGTTTATTAACCATCATTTTTCTTTTGCAGATGACTTTCTCAGATCTTAGAGGGTTATCTAAAAAGCAGAGGGTTTCTTGTTTATTAAAGATTATGTTGTTTTGAATTATTGGAACTTACTACAAGCCAATAAAACTAAATTTTGGAATTTGTAGGTTAGTTTGTCAACTTTGTACCTTGAAAATTAACTCCTTTGTAAATTTGGCTTAAAAAGATCATGTTTCTGGTATTTAATTTCATTTAATGTAGATTTTATGTGAGGATCAAGAGTTTGGTGTGGGGTCCAGGCTAGTGCACAGTATATAGATGGAATGATCTCATTAAGCCTTTTTTTAAATTCCAATGGTTAAGACACACAATGTTGGTAGTTGTTCACAAGAATTTTCTCACTTTGGAGGACTTACTTTTCAATTGCAAACCTAGTGGTAAGCATGTTGGACAATGAGAAGTAGAATACCTTTGATTATAAACAAGTAATTATTGCAAAAATTGCTACATGTAGGATAGAAAAAAACTTGATGTTGTTGCATAGACTATGGGATGTGTGCGTGGTGGATGGAATGGCTTTTAGGTTTTTTGTGAGGAAATATAGGTTTGCAAAGAATACACAGGGACTGTGTAAACACGACGAACATAAAATTTTGGGTTATGTTCGAGTTATGATTGATTCTACGTAGTGTAATACGACGAGATTACACAAGATGAGCTTATATTTGGTCCCTTTAAATTCATAATTGAAGATGAAGATTATGATAATGAAGAAACCCAATACAAGAAGAATGTTGGCACGTAGAAAATGTCAAGTTTATTGGTATAAAGAGAGATTCAAGCATGGTAGATAAGGTTGGGGATGAGGGTGGTGGGCCTAAAAAATGCATGTGTGAAGGCTTGAAGGATACTCTCAAGGACACTACATTCAATGCAAGCGACGAAGGTGATCATAGTTTGCACAAGTCAAGTAACAGTCTAATGCATGTTAAAAGCATGCCCAAGAGCACATTGACTTCAATGTCTACTCTTGAAAGTTGGCTCAACTAATGTGAGAAGACTTGCAAGAAGTTGAGGGAGTGAAATCCACTAAGATTATAGGTTTGAGCGTGCCACAAAAGATCTTAATGGTGCACCCTTGGCTTGAGTATGGTGCCATGAATGTGAAGCTTCTTATGGATTTGGAGTCATTGGCAAGCAATTGGCTTGTGTCTTTCTAATTTCATGAGAACCCATATATTGGAAGGTTAAGTGCATCAAATAAGATATTTGACAAATCGAGGGTTCAAGGTGGGAGTGACATCTAGCTCAAAAGATGTAGAAGAAAGCAATGAAGATAATATGGTTGTGGTTTTAGTTGTAGTAGAGGAGATGGATATTTATAATAGCACTCATGAAGGCAAGTGACATATTTTTAACTATTGAAACCTCAAGTAAAATGTTATTTTCATATATGACAAGTACTGGTTTATGAAAGAGTTAAGCTTTAGTAAGGTTTGGGTTTGTTTTAAAATCACTTTTGTATATGTATCTTAGAGTTTATTTCTAATCATTTTGGAGATTAATTTGTGAGAGTCTTGACTTGAAATCATATAAGATTTGATTTTGAGCTTATTGAGGTAACATTGAATGACTATAAAGATAAAGGGAGAGTAAGAGTTGTATGCAAGTATGATTAGAAATGGTTGCATTTGTGCCCTTCAAGATTAGACTTGCATACGGTTCTCATAGAGCATATCAAGTCAAAGTCTCACATCATGGCTGCATTAAAAAAAAAAACTACCAACCATGTAGTTTTGACAAATGCTAGAGGGCAAACCAAAGAAGCTCTTTCATGTAGATCCACAACAAAAGTCAATGAGCTCTTTTCTTCAGCCTACCAAAGAAAGTACCATACTAATAGATTCAGAAGGACCTACTTGTACAGGTGATCCAAATATGCCTTCTTCTTGTGATTTAAATTTGCTTTGTTGGGGACTATGGCAAAGGACCGTGGCTTTCAAAGCATGTGACATCAAAACATAAAATCTATTCTATATGACCTTAAAATAGGAAATAAATGGTATCTAGAGCCATATACAAAAGCTATCTTATATGAAAGATCTCTTGAAATCAAGGTAGATGGATGCTACAGGCACATAAATTGCCCTCATATTTCATGTGGTGGAAATCTCTTTGAAGGTTTTACTTGTGAGTATTGTAAAAAAATTCCCACTCGTGATGATTTTTGCATGAGAGTATATAGGGAGAGTATTGCTATTGAGAAGAGAAGGGCTAGGAATATAGGAGGAAGCAATTAGATTATCTTAGCAGTGAAGAGTTGAAAAATGTGACAGTGAAGTCCAAGACAAACTTGAAAGAAGCCAAGAGAAAGCTATGGTGGTTAGAAGCAAGAATTGTCGTGCTTTCTATGAGGATTAGGTCCTTGAAAGAAGCAAACTTTGAATGCTTTAATAGGAAGGATGTGTGGCACTTTTGTAATAATATAGTTGAGGCTCATTGATAAGGTAAATTTGGAGATAAACAAGCTTTGTGAGACTTTTTTCAAGATGTAGCAAAGAATATTGTACAAACAAAACAAGCACAACGATTTAGTGAGTCCACAAAGGCCATGTTTGAGCTCGTTAAGCTTTGGGGTGGGGCATGCTTGTATGAATTTATGAGTATTAACCTTGGAGGGTTGTCCATGTGCACTATAAGAAAACAAGGGGAGAAAGCAATTCACTTCATGCCTGGAGAGTACGAGTTTATCTTTGAGGTAGTGGGTAAGATATACATGGATGCAAAAAGTAAACATGGAGTAATGTCAATGGTGTCAATTATCATTGTTGAAGATGAGATAGCCATCAAACGTCAGATGAGGTGAGCTTACTAGATCTAATGCCTTGTAGTTTACAACATTTTTTACTTTCAATCATGTAAAGGAAGTGTGTAAGATATTGAAAGTTAAAGTGAACTTTTATTTATGTAGGTGGAATGCAAAGGATAATACTCTTATTGAATTTTATGGAAGTAAATGAGAACATCAGCAATGCCTTACAAACGACACAATTATTGTGGGAGAGGAATCACAGGGTTATAATAAGATAGTGGATGCCTTTAAAAATGATGTGGTGGGAATTTAGGCAAGAGTTTTGATAGTAAACCCTCTTCATGAGAGTCTTCCATGACTAGCTTTGGTAGTGCAAGTCACATGTAATCACTTTGATAGTGTTTTTATTAGAAATCAATGGAATCTTTTGGAGCATTTATGGAGTGCAAAGGTAAAGGATACAATAGGTCCAATAATTGGATAGTAGACGGCGTAAGCTCATGCTTGAAGTTTATCTTGGAGAGCATAGAGACCAACTCTTTATTAATTGGTGTGGATGGAAATTAAAAGGGAGAATTGTGGAAGGGCATGTGTACATGATCAAGACTTTGTAGATTGTGAAAAAAAACCTTAGTAGTCCACTTGATAGTCCTATTCGACAACTTGCGATTGGTAAAGTTTGGATTACACTCAATCATGTTGCAATGGTTTATAACTCATTATCCATTGGCGAACACAAGCTATGGGATGGAGATATACAAAGAAATGATAATTCAAATTGGGTAGTTGCCCAAAGGATTGCAGGCAGACAAGTTTTGGGATTTTACATGTTATGGGGCTGTTTTAATGAGTTGATCAAGTTTAGAATGCATTTTTAGCTCAGCAAACATTTGGTTGCACATTGTGTCCGCTTGTCATATCTTCTTTGGATGCGCCCCTTCATATGGTGTTTAGTGGTGAGAACCATTAATATGCTTGTACCCTTCCACAGAATAGCTTGAAGTCGTGCCTCAACTAGTTTATGATCAATTTTATGATAGAGCTAGTGTTTAATATCTATTACATAAGGGTTTATGAAAATCTTTTATGAAAAAAATAAACCTACAGTAAGGGATTTATAAATTATGGTAAAAGTCACAGAAGGGTCAAGAAAATATCGCAAAGTAGGTTACAGAGGGATATGCATAGCATGCCATGAACACACGTGATATATAGGATTTATATACCAGTGACAACCTCAAGCTTCTAATGGAGGTGCTTATTCTCATCCATATAAGCAAGCAATGGATACAAAACTACATACAGAATAGTTTATGTGATAAAGTTGCATAGAGCGAGTCTTGCTAAAACAAGTGGATGATACTGAGAATTGTAAACCCACTCACAATTCTTAGGCATCAAAAAAGTGTTGTAGAGGTCTGTCTAGAATTTTAGACAAAAGGATTTATATAATAAAGTTAGAGTGAGTGTTGCTAAAAAAAGCAAACAACATGAGAATTGCAAGCCTACTCACAATGCTTAGAAATCACAAAAGTGTTATAGAGGTCCATCTAGAATTTTGTAGCATCCATCTCTACAAATCCCAAATGTTCCTTCAAATAGTTTCGCTTGAGCCATTCATCACCAATTTATACCATTGTGCATCTAACTTGAACATGTTAAAATGATGGTAAGTGACCCCAAAAATATATTGGATCTTCATGAAGTACTCCAGTTCAACTACCACAGTGTTTACATCTATGGTCCTCTAATGGCTTTCTTATTCCAACTTTGCCATTATACCAAAAATAAATATGTGCCATTTTTGGCTGCTATGCCTTCCACTAAAGCTAAAAAAGGTTGCCTATTAGATCACAATGTAGAATATGACTTGTATTAAAAAGTACAAGCAAAGATAGATGTCTGACTATCATGTAGGCATGTATAACAAAGCAAGTTACCCCACCAATTGTTTACCTTGAGTGGGAAACCTCTAGAAAACTCCCATTTCTCCATGCTTACATTGACCCTTGCTCTTGTTAACTCTTCATACAACCACTTGAGAGCCATCAGGGTGGATAATGTCTCCAAATGCTCTAGATTATGGACATGCCATGTTTTGTGAGATGACTTGAAGGCTTGTCTTGTTAGCCTTTCTTACTTCTTTGTAGTCTCTTATAAACTCCATCACTTCTCCATGATTGGATGATGTAATACAAAGTATCTATTTAACTTTTTTGCAAGGGAGTTATCCATGCTTTTCTTGCCCTTGGCCTTGGGCCATCTCTCCAACAATCTAAGGATCCTTTTGTAGATAGCATAGGGATCACATATAAATGACTTGATTTTCAACATATTTTGTAATATAGACCAATAACTCATGAACCAACTACTTGTATACAATGGAACCCTCAAGCCTTTCCTTTTTGCTGCACAAAGCCTTTCATTGTCTTCATGAAGTGCTCAAGGAAGAACATCCACCTATTGTGTACCATCCCTATTATAGATATCTCATCCATAAGGTGTAATAGCAAATGAACTTGGATGGTGAGAATGGAGGTAGCATAATACTTGGATGATAAGGATGGAGGTAGCATAATACTTCTCTTATAGCATGACCACTTCAATGGAGTTTTTATTATTTTCATCTATGGAGACTGTATGGATTTCCTTCTATGATATCCATTACACGTGTTGGACAAGCTTATTTTTCATTTGATCCTTCTTGATTATATTCACATTGTATCAATCAATAATATGGATGTCTATCTCCATGGAGGAATATTATAGTTTACCAAGGCCATCATACAAGGTGTTTTCCATCTATGGAGACTGTATGGATTTCCTTCTATGATATCCATTACACATGTTGGACACACTTATTTTTCATTTGACCCTTCTTGGTTATATTTACCTTGTATCAATTGAGAATATGGACGTCTATCTCCATGGAGGAATATTATAGTTTGCCAAGGCCATGATACAAGGTGTTTTCCATCCTAAGTACAAGTTGACTACAAGGTGATTCTCATTGGTACAATATGAAGAATATGGACATCTATCTCCAATCTCTAGTTAAGCAAGTTTAACTATTATGGATAGGCGTTCTCAATAAGTAATATGACCATGCGTGGTGATTGATAGAGAAATATATTGGTCTAAGAGATCTTTATATGGACCATGCATGACTTTTTTGGGTATACAAAGAATGGTCATGTACATATCACATGCCTCATGGATAATATTTCATATTAATTAGACTCTTGATTGGCACAAAGTGAAGAATATGGATGTCTATATCCACTCTCTAGTTAAGTAGCTTTAACTATTATGCATAGGTGTTCCAATAAATGATATGAGCATGCATATTGATGGATAGAGAAATATATGAAAGGTGGAGTAAGAGTAAAAGCACAAGTGGAAACAAGAAAGAAGCAAGACTTGTGGAGGTTCAAGCAAGAGAGAGCAAGATGGCATGTGGAAACTCCAATGGTCACAATGTGTGACCTCCCTTCCCTTATTCTATTGTTATGTAAAGAATAAAAAACAAAGTAATAGTGTGACGGGTGGCCACCAGCCACCACCACACTTGCAGTGTACGAGTGTGTGGATAGTAAGTACAAGTAAATGTAGGTGGCTAGACAAAGGTAAACTTTAAACCTCCATAATCTTCGACTTAAAGGAAAATGAGTTTGAATGTGGAGAAAATGAAAAAAAGTGACAAAGTACAAAGTGTATCACAACATGATGAGAAATAGTCGTCATCTCATCTTACATCCATCATATTCTTAAGGAAGACATGACGTTCAATTAGGAGACTCTTTGTAAGCAAATTTGTTGGATTCTTGTTAATCAAGATCTTAATAAGCTCTATCTGGTCATCCTCAATTACCTCTTCGATGAAGTGATAATGGACCTTAATACACTTGGTCTTCTATGAAAGATTGGACTATGTACCAATAAATGGCACTCATAGAGTTTGAATCTAATGTAGGAGTCATAGTCATATCAAGGTCTACCACTAGACGATCTAACCATAGGACCTTCTTATTAGCCTTAGTGGCTCCAATGTACTTAGTTTTGGTAGTAGACAAGACCGTGCATTTCTATAACCTAGATATATGAGAAATAGCCCCTCTAGCAAAAGTGAAGATATAGCTAGAGAGGTGGACTTCCAACTATCTGTATGTCTTAGATAGTTAAAGTCTACATAGCTCCATGACTCTAATATCCTAGCCACCATAACAAATGCACATATCTTCAATGTTCTTAAGGTATCTCATGATACCCTTTATAGTGTCCCAATGTTGTCTACTAAGTATCACCATATAATAGGCACCACAACTCCTCTTGCAAATTCTATGTTAGGCCTAGTGGCTATCATGATATACATCCAGCTGGCCACCACAAATGCATATGGGATCTTGGACAACTTGGCCTTCTCATCACTTGATTGGGGACAAAAAATCTTTCTCAATGATTTTCACATGAGAAGGTAATGGGTGCCAATAGGCTTACCACTTACATTTGGAATTGCTCAATGACTTTATGAATGTACTTCTTCAAGTAGAGGAGTCTTTAAAGTGTTTGTGTAATGTGCATCCCAAGTACGCGAGAGGTATATCCCATGTCCATCTCAAATGTCTTCTTGAATTGAGTGCTCAAAGAATTAAGCTCATCATGAGCACTCATACCAATCAGCATGCCATCAACATATAGCATTGAAATGATAAGGCCACCATCATGGTCCTTCATGTAAAGACATAGATCCATATTCCTTTGGAATAAACTTGTGAATGCATAAAGGAATTAAACTTATGATAGGTGTTCTACCCTTTTTATCAGAGCCCTCATGTCACTCAGCTATAGATATCCTTATGAAAGTTCCTATGAAGAAAATCTGTTTTAATAACCATCTCGTATAAGTCCAGATCCATCTGTGCAACCAAGCCCAATATCAATAATAGAGTAATCATCTTGACCACGAGATAATATCACATTTGAGCCAACTCCCTTTTCTTGCATAATATCCTGAGCTACCAATGTAGCCTTATATGCTAGCTTAGAGTGACCACAAGGGGTACTTTTCAACTTGTATACCCATTTGTATGGAAATGCTTGTTTTCCATTGGGCAAAAGAATCGAATCCCATGTATGATTTTTCTACAAAAATGAATCATATCTAGACTACATGACTCTCTTCCAAGAGTGACTACTACTTGTGTGCATAATCTCCTCATAAGTAAGGGGATCACTAGAATTTGCACCATCACATAGTTCATAAAGGGCTCAAAATGATAAGGAGAATGCGAGTCTCTAGTGGAGCATATAAAGACTAGCTTTGAGACCTATATGATAGGTCCTCTCTATCCAACATCATGATCCTATACAACACAGTGATCCTGGGCCACTCTATTATCAGCACAAATATAACAGGCTCTCTAACTAGGCTGGCTATACTATAACAAGAGGCTTCTCTAGAAAGATCACCATACGTATCTTAACTACCTGCTCTAGTCTCATATATCTTTTTCTCATTGAATACAACATGCATAGCCTTTTGAGCCTCGCATCAGCAACACTATTCTAGGGTGGGATGTACAAGGTGGTCAATAGATACTTAATATGCCTCTCATCACAAAATTACTCAAATGACTTAGAGACATATTCAGCCCATTATCAGATTGTAGATATTTCAACCTATGTACTTTGACTGGCTCTCAACCATAGCAAGAAAGCACTAAAATGTAGCTAATGTCTTTGATTTTTGCTTAATAGGATAGGACCAAAGTTTGGGCAAATAATCATTAATGAATATAAAAAATGACTTAGTACCACCTAATGCTTGATAGGGCATAGAACCACAAACATTTGAGTGTACAAGAGCCAAAGGCTCATCCATGTGCATACATAGGGCCTAATTTTATGAGAGTTACATGTTTGCTTGCCATGTAAACAATGATCATAAGAGTCAAAACATGGTTAATCAAGAGGCGAAAAATACAGCAAACAAGTGAGTATTTTCATTCCTTTAAGAGATATATACCAAAGAGGGTGATGTTAAAGAGATATATCATAGCCAAGAGGTGATTAACAAATCTAAGTGTAAGGAAATGATAGAGACTATCAACCTTGATGCCTCAAGAAAATAAAAGATTGGCACGAGTAATCTTCCATATAGAATCACCAAAAGAGACGTGGTACCTTTCATTATCCAACTATCAAGCAGAGATAAGTCTTTTAATCAAAGTTGGGATATGACATATATCATGAAGCACAAATGGAGCACTTATACTTTAATCTCACATCAGCTATGCCAATAATATCAAATGTTGTGTCATCTCCTAGTCGAACCAAACCTGTGACAATATGATAGATATAAAATTGAGGATGATGTAGGGTAATATAAAATGAAGTCCTTGAATCAAGAAGCCAACACTAAGAGTGGAAAGATAGAACATTGATCAAATGAGTAGCATGAAGTGATGAAGTAATACATATTTATTCATTTGAGGTGTATTTCATGGCATTTATTTAGCTTATCTTAACAATGGACTTAGGAACAATGTTGTGATCATAATAAGATTTAGCATTATCTTGTACTTTTCCTTTGCCTTTTTTGCACCTATCATTGTGCATCTTATGGAATTGCGACCTAATATGACCCTATTGCTCACAATAATGACAAGTAAGAGAGGACTTATGGCCACATGACTTATACATGATTACCCACGAGACTTAGACTTGCCTTTATTAGACTATGAATCCCTATGTGGGAGCTTTCGCTCAACCGCTAAGACCCACGGACCGCTTATTGTTTCAAGCGTTCCAAGCCGAGCACTAATGGCTATCTCTCACATAGTCGATGCGCCATCCATATATATGGGTGTAGTGAGCTTACCTCCATGCCAATTGAGTTACCTCCTCTCCCGTGCAAGTGTAAGCTTCAAGCAAGCTCCATCCTTAAGCTTGACTCTCCAAGCTCCATCACTACGAGCAAGAGAAGAGAAGAGAAGAGAAGAGAAGAGAAGAGAAGAGAAGAGAAGAGAAGAAGAGAGGAGAAGATGGAGAGCTTCTCCTCCCTGGTCTCTCATCCTCACATACACTCCCTCACACTCTCACACTCCCTCTCTCAAGCATAAGCTCAAGCAAGCAAGAAGAAGAAGAAGAGGAGAGCCACTTTTGGCCACACACAAGAATAAGCTTCTTATTCACTTTTCAACTTTATATAAAAAATCCTAAATCCCTTTTGGGCGGTCATCCCCTTATCCCCTTTTTTACATGGCCAGCCGTGGCCTAGGCCCTTTTTCCCATTGTCCTTCTATCTTCCTAGCTTCCTTTCCACCGCCCGTCTGCATTTACAAATTGCACGGGTGAGATCCTGGCGCTCCTTAAATTAAATCATGATGCGCTTGTGCTCTTTTAAAAAAGTATTGACTTGCGCTTTTCCTTGTGCGCATTTTTTCCTTATTTAGGACTTTTCTGCGCTTCTTGTGTTTCTAGATTTTTCTTGGCTCGCCTTCGTCTTCCGTTTCACTTTTGCCTTGGCCTTGTCTTTTGCTTTAGCTTTTTCGGATTTTCCACCTTTGTTTGTTTGAGGGTTAACACCTTACTACAATTATTATTCTCATTACCATCTTGTTTGCCTCTCCCTGTGAGTGCATGAGAAGTACAAGTTGCATCAACATTCTTCTTGTTTACTTTCTTAGTAAAATGAAAAGAGACCTCTATATCCTTAAGTTGAAATCCACCTTCAGTAGGGTTTACACTTATAGTAATGTGGAAAGTATCCTAGGACTCAAGTAGTGTAACAAGCAAAACAATAGACTTGAGATTCTCCTCAAACTTAAGACCTTGCAAAGTAAGTTGACTAAAAATGGAATGCAACTCATTTAAATGAGAGGCCATAGATGTACCTTCCTTTATGCAAAGACCCATGAGTTGCTTAAGTCAATACAACTAAGCTACTTAACATAGAAATTACAGACCAATGTCTGGCTTTACGCCCTCTAATTTCAATGGCTTGACTTGCTTCTTTTGTACCAATACTTGCTAAATCTAAGTCTTCTAATACTAGAAGTTATTTCTCTATATTGAAGATAGCGGTGCCATTGAAAGCATTTGAAGCACCTACCATTATGTCTACCAAACAAACAATGTGTGTGATGATGTAATGATAGAAAATTAGCTCCAAAACTAAGCCAAAAAAGCATGTAATAAGAAGAATACTAAGTGATAACATTGTTGTCCACTGCGAGCAAGAAGTATTAAAGTAATGAATAAAGTATCTACTCTTCAAAGGATTGCTCAAAATTGATTTTTAGCATGGTTGTCCATATAAATGTAATAAATTAGCCTATAGGAAAAACATGATAAAGAGAAAGATTCCATTGCTAAGAAGATATGGTAGCAATCCAAATTGTAGAATGCAACTAGTAGTGTAAAGACAAAGCATAAACCATTGAGTACCAAAGACTATCAAAATATCCAAGGTATCAAGTACACATGCATACCAAAATGTATGCCAAGCATGTATCCATCACTAACAATCCACTAACAATAAGCAGCATAAGATGACCAATCAAATGTAGATTAGTCCACAATCACAAACCTTTGCATTGATAGTATATGCATAAACCAATCAAGCATAAGAGAGTCTCCCATTAACTTAAATGAACTAAGTTATATTAAAAAAATACCAAGTACTCTCACTTGAGAAAATCTAGAGTATCCAAAGTAGCAAAAGAAACTCAATGCATAGAGCTCATAGCATCCAAGTGCCCAAAGTACAACATCTATACATTTAGGAGTACCAACCCTCAATTCTTCAAGTCCATAAGTAGAAATCATTGAAGTAAAAAACCACTTTCTAAACAAAACCAAATGAGCTAAAAATCTAATATGTAGAACTCAACATAATCATATCCAATCATAAACAACAATATCAAATATCAACATAACCATGTAGCATACTCGAATAGCTTGTAAGTATTCGATGCATATATATTGATTGTGAATGCTTGCTATCCAAACCAGAACTATTTTTTCTATGTAAAATAGAGATCTAAAATTTTCATAGATTCAACACTATGAATGCTCAATATGTAGTTCTCATTGCACTCTTCATTTTGAGCTATAGACACCTCAATCCGATATCGTATGCAAAAGTTATGGTTAAAATATAAAAGTGCTATCAAGTTGCCATAGTTGTCCACAACTTTTGTAGCATGCTTTGTTTCCACTCAGAATGGATAGAATGGCTCCTTCTTAGCTTAGTAAACACTTAACAAGGCTCAACTAAGCTCTTTGAAGCTCCTCAACTAACCTATAACAAGTGTTGAAGGTAGAGAAGCCAATGTGTATTTCAAATGGACTGAAATAGGGATGCCATGAAAGTTGTAAGTCAAGCTCTCTTCTCAAGCTAAATGCAATGCCAGTGAATTTCCTTGAATGCTAGCTTTGATACTAGTTGAAAGGTGGAGTAAGAGTGGAAGCACAAGTAGATGTAAGAGCTAGGGAGGTCTAAGCAAGAGAGAGCAAGATGATACATGGAAACTCCAACAGTCATAATATGTGACATACCTTTCCTACTATATTGCCATGACAAGAATAAATAATAAATTGGTAGTGATGAGTGGCTACCACCTACAGTCTACATGTGTATGGATAGTAAGTATGCATGCAGTCTTTAATCCCTATCAATATATTGATTTGAGGAATCTTAATGAGGATCATGCATGAATTTCATCCTTGCTCCATCTTTCTTGGAAGACCACCAATGCACATGGCAACAGTGGACTAGAAGACCTTGTAGATGCAAGATATCGAGATATTGCTAAATGGAAAATAAGGTTATCTAGCACGTATAATGGATATCATAGAAAGAAATCCATATAGCTTCCATAGATGCAACAAAGAAAAACTCCATTGAAATAGTCACCCTATTGGAGAAGTATTATCCTACCTCCATTCTTACCATCCAAGTACGATTACTAGTACACCTTGTGGATGAGGTATCTATAATAGACATGATACACAATAAGTAGTTGTTCTTCCTTGTACACTTAAATAAAGACAATGAAAGACTTTGTATGAGGTTCCATGGAATGGTGGTGATCAAAGTGTCATTGATCTATATTATAGAATATTCTAAGAATCAAGTTAGTGATCCCTATGGTATCTATAGAAGGATGCTTAGATTATTGGAGATGTGGCCCAACTCCAAGGGCAAAGAAAAAGAGGATGGGTAACTCCCTTGCAGAAAAGAAAAAGGGTTTGTATATAATCACATCTAGCCATGGAGAAGTGAGGGAATCTATAAGAGATTGCAATGGAGGGGAATGATGGTTGGCAAGATATGCCTTCAAGGCATCTCACAAAACATAACATGCACATTATCCAAAGCATTTGGAGGCATTACCCACCTTCACAGGTCCCAAGTGGTTGTATTAAGAGTTACAAGAGCTACTAAGGAGAAACATAAGCATGGAGGAAGGGAAATTTTTTAGATGCATGCATGTGTGATAATCAAACATCTTCTTTTATAGGAAACCTTTTTTAGTGGAGGGTGTAGTCCAAAAATAAAAAACCTTTAGTTGTGATGTGACAACAAAGTTTGAATAATAGAGCCATCATAGGCGATGCCCATGGAGGAATATTATAGTTTACCAAGACCATAGGCCAAACACTATATGTGATTACCCGTTGACCAAAAGGGTTGACCCCATCCATCACAAGGTTGAGTCTCATGTGTGATGGCTTCTTCTCAAAGTCAATCCATTTCTCCTCAATATGTTTCCAAGCTTTGAAATTTGTGGGAAAGCATAGCACAGTATCTGAAGATCGATTTTTTGAGTGCCATGACATAAGAGTCACCAAATTCTTTGACCTAAATAGGTGTTGGATCCATGGCAAAAGAGAAAAATAGAAAGGCACTTTGTCCAATTATTGTCTCTGTCAACAAGAAGAGAATTGAGAGTGAGAGAAGAAGAGTAGAGAAGAGAAAATAGTGACGATGAGAGAGAAAGACTAGAAAAGTAAAAAAGAAGAGAGAGAAGCCATAGAAGCTGTGAACAAGGAGGTGAGGTAAGAGGTATAAATGCATTATTGTCCAAAAGATGTGAAAATTTACATCTCACCCCTTTTATACCTATGTTAGTGTGACAAGGTATTGCTAATAATTCCACACTAAGATATTTTTTCTTTCCAGCTTCTTGCAATCAATTCCTTTCCAAAGGTTTTTGCCCAAAAAAACAAACTTATAATGGCTAGAAAGGATGGATGAAACAAAGAACTACTATGATTTCAACTATACAAAGTATGAAAAATGAATGAAGATTGAAGACATGAAGGTAAGCCTCAAGTGTATATATTATCCCAATGTCTTCAAAAGAGATTGGAACGTTTCAGTCTTTAAGAAACAAGCTCAAGAATGAAGAGATAGCTTGCTGTAAGAACACACCCTATTGGACAAAATCTACCATAACTTCTGACAGAAGTGTCCAAAATGAATAAAAACTGTTCTAAAATAGACTATTGTTTGAACCTTGTCTACTCCATAATTGGCTCCATTGTAGTTATATCTTAGCCACTAATGTATCATGTAGGTAAGGAAGCTCATCTAATATAGCTTCAAGCCTCCAATAAGCTTCGTCTCATGCTGACCTATGATCTCCTCAGGGATGTATTGAATAAGATCTTCTTCATCTTTAGGTGGTTGCTCATCAACTATATACACAATAGTACCATAGAAGGGCTTGAGTTGACTAACATGGAATACATTATGATTCTTAGTAGAAGAGGGTAGTTTCAATCTATGCGCAAAATCTCCAATGCACTTTAGAATCCTGTAGGGTCCATAAAACCTATGAGTAAGCTTGTTACTAGATCCATCCTTCAAGGTAGAGTAACGAGACTTGGATACTTTCAACAAAACTAATTCTCCTTCTTGGAACTCTAAAGGTCATCTCTTCTCATCTATATATATCTTCGTTTGCTCGTGATAGTTTGGGTTGAGATATGATGTTTTGATAAGTTTTGTAATGTGTTTGTTTGGTTATGATAGGGTTTGTTTTGGTTCGTTTTCTTTCTATTTGAGAGGTTGGGGTTGTGAATTACTCTTTTAAGAAATTATTGAGAGTGTGTTGGATGGTTTGAAGTGGTTTTGGTTTGAGTTGTATGATTTTTATATCTTATGTTGATCATCTATAGTGTTATGTAGAGCCTTTATCTTTGTTTTGTAAGCCTCTGTTTGCTTCTATATCTATTTTGATGGATGGATGTTTGGATTGGTGAATGTTTTATAATCTTGGAGAAGAAAGAATACATGCTTGAAATAGCTCGAAGAAGTAGTTAAAGAAAACTTGAAGTGAAGACTACAGTGATAGTGACAATAGTGAGCTCTTAAGGGACACTGTAGTGGTGGGGACTTTTCGTATCAGACCTATCTCTTGGGAGAGGCATCCACGACCAAGAGAGTATTATTGAGGATTATTCATTATAATTCCAATGTACTATTGAGAGAAAGCATATGTGAGAGAGATAGAGTATGAGAGGTAGCCAATTTTTTATGAGAAGCATTGTATTTACATGAGAGAGACTATGAAGACTATGAAGATGATGAAAGATGAAAACTATGTGATGAATTCCATTCAAAGTTAATTTTTCTTTTGTATCACTGTGGTTCTTTGATGATTTCTATAAAGGATACATTGAAGATTTGGTGTGAATAAATTTATGAGAGAATTGTTGTATGATGATATGTGAAGATTGGTGTTGTTTTTCTTCTGATGATTGATTAAAATATAAAGAACATGCTTGTTGATGTGTCAAGATAGATTATCTTGTAGTAGATTCCTCATTTTTCTTGGTGTTCATCTTGGGGCTCCATGTTTTTGGTACGTGGCTAGGGAATACTACCATCAATAAGCATCAACAGAGAATGAAAATAGAAGAAGTGGAGTGGTTGAAGAGGAAGAAAGCAATGGAAGATTGTAGAATTCTTACTATTGTTGAAAAATTGGAGATTTTCATTGTTTCCACAACCACTTTCTACAAGAAGTGCATTTCTCAATGGAAAAAGCATGTTATTATCTTGATACAGTCTCTATGTGATAGATTGATCCACTGTCATCTGACGCTACAAAAAGTTATATCACAATAGCCACTTATTTTCCACAAAATTGAAGACTGAATAAAAAACAAAGAGAATGACTATCCATGGGTGTTTCGGCCTTCATTGAAGAATTTCCAGACATTGTCAAGCGAAAGATTGTGGAGAATCTTCAAGAGTTGTGGTTAGTTGAAGTTCACAAGAATAAGAAAGAAAAGAGTTAGAATTTTGTTCGTGGATGCTCAACAGCAAGATATGTGGAATGCTTGGTGCACTGATAACCTTTTGTTTGTCCAATTGACAACCCATTGGAAGCTAGTAGACAAAGTGTTATTCAAAACCTATGCTATTGAAACCTCCAAAATTAGTATTATGAGGACAATGACATTATGCCGATTCTCAAAAGAATGAATTTTGATGCCTTTAGAACTGAATTTCTTTTCCTTTGTAGTAGTAGTGGAATGAGAGCTGAATTTAGAGACTTGGAAAAGAAGAAAGTAGAAGAATGTTGGCGAGAGAGTTCTTTATAGACTGAAGTGCTTCTGATTTTGTTATATTGAGTATAGACAAATTGGTGGGTGGAGCTAACTTCTTGATGAATGATGCGAGCAAGAGGCAAGCACTAGTACGAATCCATAGATACATGAGAAGGCAAAAGGAAAAAATCAAACTTGAGAACAAGTTAGCAATAGAAGCCTCCTTTGACGCCCTTGCGGCACTCTTTAAAGAAGTTCCCATGGCAAATCAAGGTCTCATTCTTAGCTAGATTTATCTTTAAAATATTGATGATAGACTAGAGAATGTAGTCCCATCACCAATCTTTAAGGGGGAGTACGATGAAGACTGTGATCTTCATGTAGCTGAGTTCGCAGTAGCATGTATAGCCAATAATGCCAGAACCCTTGAGCATTGATTGGCAATATTCCCTGCCACTTTCAAAGAAGGTGCAACATTTTAGTGGCATGAGAGACAAGCAGCATAAACTTTGGGCACATGGAACAACTTAAAGGTGGCTTTCCTCACCAAATTCATGGGTGAAGGTTTTGAAGAGTATATGTGAGAGAAGTTCATAAAGCTAAGACATTCCTCTAGAAAACTTTGGAAGCATATGTCTCTAGAATAGAATCTATACTGAAGAGATTGACCAACCATTACTTGGGCAATGTATCTAGAAGGGAGTTTTTCTTAGAGGCCTATAACTAGAAGTTTGTAAGTTTGTGGAGTTGAGAAGACTAGCTAGCTTGCAAGCTGCAGTGGAAGGTATAAGGTTGTATGATGAAGTTGAAGCAATGTTGTCAATGATCTCAAGAAGAGGAGTCTTACCTCCTCCCATGCTAAGAAGGGTATACCCACCAAATATAGTCTAAGGACTATTTCCTACCCATACTCTTAGATGCAAACAATGCCATAGTACAACGCACTAAATCCATAGTGGTTGCTGCAGACAACAGTACCTCAAATGATAGCTCAATCACAACAACAATACCCTCAAATAATCCCCCCAATGGCAACTCAACAACAATAGTGGAATTCTACCAACTAGAACTAACAACCACTAGTCTCAATAGGAGCTTTGAATCAAAATCATAATAGAGGACCCTATAGATCAACCCAACTAGTCCATACTATGATTATATACTTTTCACAATCCTACTATGAGTACTCCATGAGGAGAAAATTTGAAGGACTATTTGTTCAATTTAGTTGAGTTTATGGATGTGATTACATAATAGCTATATAGACACTGAAGGTGAATATCACTAGTGTATCTAGTACTGCAAGTGGTGGAAGAGATGTGATGTGATTGAATACATGGTGTGAATAGTATCGTCAGTAGACATTTAGCCACTTAATGTATCCAAAAACTATTTCTGGAGCCTTTTGTTCATACTATTTAAGAAAGGACCATATAGAAAACATCTGCTCTTTAAAGGAGATGCATGGATGAAGGAAGCAAGACGTATGGATGAAGGAAGCAAAATAAAGAAGCAAGATTTGACTTATTGGAATCCAAGATGACTACCTAAGATATCAGACCAAATCTTAGAGATTTTGGTCCTTATTTCGGTTGAAGGAGATTTCCCTCTCAAAGTTACAAAGGATGACAGTCCAACGATGACCAGAGATCGGAAGTAGTGTTACAGATGTGGAGAAAAGTGAACAATCTCACAAAATTATCCAGATCCTAGAAGGTCAATGGATTACAAGCCCTTATGTAGTCGAGGCAAAGGAGAAGACCACATTGCAAAAGACTGTCCTAGTCCACCAGCTCCTATGAAAGCCAACACCACTGATAACCAACAGAAGACCTAAGAACCTACCTCCAATTTGGTGAAATTGAAAGTTTTCATAATAACATGTGCTAAGAAAAGAGAACCCACAGTTCCAAAAGAGAAAGTTTCCTCTGCCCAAAGTATGAAGTTCAATTTATCAAAAGAGAAACATAACAATATAGAACAAAACAGTGCAACAATATAGAGCAGTCCAGTGCCACAGAAGGATATAGAGGCAGTTTGTAGAAGCAAGACCAGGATGTAGAAGTACCCGCAGCGATAGAAGAAGTTCAGGTATTGCCACTGCTAGAAGAAAGAGGAGAGTGAGTGTTACCCCATTTCCTAGCTGGTTGGAGAAGCCCATGGATCCTATCAAAGAGTATGACTTGGTCAAAGACTTAGACACATTCAAACCAAACTTAACATTCCGATAGTTGCTGATGTTGTCTCCCAACTGTTGTTTGAAAAAAATTTAAAAGCATATTGACAAGAAGGCGTGGCCTAAAGTTTTCCCCCACATTGGCCACTAAGTCCAATAAAGCCCTAGAACTTGTAAAAGAAGTGGATGTGACTAACGCCTTCTTGGATCTTAGTATCCCATAGATTGGCATTTGGATTGAAAGATGTTTTATTGCACATGCATTGATTTTGATGGATGTTCATTAGTGAACATAATGACGGATGTGACAATGAAGGATCTAGGCCTATAAGGCATGCAACCAATACAATTCCTTATTAGACTAGTAGACTAGAGTAGAATTAGGCCTTTGAGCATTCTCTCATACGTGAAAACAACTCTTAAAAGAAGAGACTATTGCCTGACCTATTTGGTTGTAAAACTAAATTCATATGGAACCTCATATGCTCTATTGCTGGGAAAACCATGGCTTTTTCAAGCAAGAGCATGCACAGATTGGTTTAAGGGAGACCTAACCTTGGGTAGAGAATCCAACAAGGTGGTAGTAAAGTTGCATGGCTCGCAAAAAGTTAATGAATCCATCTCTATCGAAGTCTTAATAGACTCCTCCAACGAAGTTATAGATGATACATTAGTAGATGAAGAAGCTGTGAAATAGATCTTTCCCAAAAAAATAGAGGCACAGTCCCCTAATAATGGGCATTGTAAGCTAACTCCTAAAAGAACCAAAGTCCTTGTTAATGGATGAATACGTGCTATCTGAAGAACCAGGAATGACTTTTGAAATTACCTCTAACAGTGAGATAGAGGTATGAATGTACTGTTCTCCCTATTATATGGCCACAACAAAGTCAGAGACAGACATAGAAGGAGAGCTAGAGGTAGAGGCAGAGGCAAAAGATACAACAGAGAGTTTGTTTTTCTCCTATAGAGTCCCTACTACAGAGATAGAGCCAAAGTCTAAAGAGGACGATGATAAAAGTCAAGATGAAGATTATGGTAGTGAGGTAGATGAATCTATTCAATAGAAGAGGATAGGAACAAGGAGGAAGTCTCGGAGGCTACAAAAGCTATAGATTCCATGTTGTTGGACTGAATGACTTTAGTACCCTTTGGATTAGTAAATGAATCATAGCATATGCACAACCTCCATAAGAAACAGATTACGAAGAATAAGCCTTTTTTTAATAGCGACTCTTCTTGCCCTAATTTACTCTTCTCAAGAAAGGATGATGATGATGATGTACCTTGCCAACAAAAACCAATTCTATAGCCCAAAGAGGACTCAGATAGTTCTTGTTTTGTGATGTTCTTTGAGGCATCCTCAGAAGATGAGTCTTCAAATTAGGAAGTAATTAGCTCTCAAACAAAATTCAAAACCACCATGATACCATTTTAGCACCCCAAAGAGCCACGCTAGTCCCCATGGAATCAAGAAGTCACTTCTAGTGGAGTATTAGACGAGGAGGTCACTCCCTTAAAGGAGTCAGATCTATACCTAGAAGCAGTCTATGGGCCCTTCATCTGCGAAGTGGAAGGTATAGAGGTGAGCTCAAGCTCATCGCCAAGACCCACGGACCGCTTATTGTTCAAGCGTTTCAAGCTGAGCACTAATGGCTACTCCTCACATCGTCGATAAGCTATCCATCTCTATGAGTGTAGTGAGCTTACCTTCATGCCCGATCGAATTGCCTCCTCCATCAAGCACTCCGGTATTTCCATAATCCAAGTGCAAGCTTTAAGCGAGCTTGATCCTCAAGCTCCACGCTCCAAGCTCCATTGTCGCGAGAAGAGAAGAGAAGAGAAGAGAAGAGGAGAGGAGAGGAGAAGATGGAGAGCTTCTCCACCACAGTTCCTCACTCTCACACATTTCCTCACACTCACACTCCCTCTCTCAAGCATAAGATTAAGTAAGCAAGAACAAGAAAAAGAAGAAGAAGAGAGCTAATTTTGGCCACACACAAGAATGAGCTTCTCATTCAGTTTTCAACTTTATATACAAAACCCTAAATCCCTTTTGGGCGGTCATCCCCTTATCCCCTATTTTACATAGCCAATCGGCTTTTTTTTCCATTGTCCTCCCATCTTCCTAGCTTCCTTTCTACGGCCCCTCTACCTTTACAATTTGCACGAGTGTGAGCCCAACGCTCTTAAAATAAATCATGGTGCGCCTTGGGCTCTTTTACAAAAGTATTAACTTGCACTTTTTCTTGTGCGACTTTCTCATTGATTTAGGACTTTTTTACACTTCTTGTGTTTTCATATTTTTATTGGCATGTCTTTGTCTTCCATTTTACTTTTGCCTTGCCCTTGTCTTATGCTTTAGATTTTTCGGATTTTCCACCCTATTCGTTTGAGGGTTAACATTATCTCCTCTTAGATGAGTGCCAGTCCCATGGCACTCTCCGTCATAGGTAGCATGCTTTGGCGTGCATTGAAGTCGTGGATGGAAGGGACTATTGTGGTTTGCTGTGGAGTTTTGGTGGTGGTGCAGATGAAGGTCGTTGGGGGCATGTTGTTGGCTTAATTGGTTGGTGATAAGATTGTTGGAGCTGGTGATAAGACTGTTTTTTGTTGGGAGTTGCACTCATGGTTGGCATATGTGTTGATGTTCTGGGGATTCTGCTTGGACGATTCTTTGGTGGGCTTGCATGGTGATAAAGAATAAGAATTCAAAGTTGGTGATAATGCCGTCTTTTGTTGGGAGTTGCATACATGACTGGCACATGTGTTGATGTTTTGGGGATTCTGCTTGGACGATTCTTTGGTGGGCTTGCATGATGATAAAGAATAAGAATTTAGAGTTGAGTGTTGATGAAGAGCTGACGATACTTTTGTTGGAGTCTTTAGTACCTGCAATTGAAAACTTTTCACATGGTCTCTCCCTAGGGGTTAGTGCTAGTCTTTTTATAGTGCATGACGTAGTTTGATTAGTTTGGGGAGACAAGTGACAAACTCTAGGCAAGCCGAGAGTAATGTCCTGCACTTGAGGACCCAAACTGTGTATAGATTGTGGTGCAGATATTATGTGAGTGCACGTGCATACTTAGATATTACGTAGTTAGAAGATTGCTGGTTTGGTTCCTCGTAGCAATGTGTATATGAAGAAAGGGTTCAATGGGGTGGAAGAAATTATCGATGTTGAGAAGTACACTCGAAGGCTTCTTGAGATATCATTTGTGATTTTGACAACACAATGTAGCATAATTGAGCTCATTGACGCTTGAGCTTTTGGTAGCTAGTGGCTACGTGTATAATTTGAAGAGTACAGTGTACTTTCCATGGTCTTTCATGCCTTGCTCACCACTATTGATTGCAATGGTACTGAGATGGAATGCAAAAAAGAATCGTGCAAATGGGTCAGGGTGATAGGTCTAAAGCTTCCTAGGTATGTCCTGCCCTTGATGTGCCATGAACAATTGTAGGGGATGTATCAAGGGCTAGGGGACTAGAGATGGAGCCAACCGACCAAGATCACTGGACGTACTTAATTTGAGGACCCCTAGGTGCTATGCTGTGCTATGATCATGGGTGTTTTTTTTTTCTCATTTTTTGTTTTCTCTATTTTTTTTGGGTAAAATGAATATAACCATTGCAATACATTGAGGCTATTAGCCTTGCATTTGGATTGAGACATGTCGAGATCCAAAGGCTATGAAAAATGGATATTACAAGGACGATCCTCGATGCTGGAGAAACAATTGTTGAGATGAAGAGATAAACTTGAGATTTTTTAAACCTCTTCATAACATGTGAGACATCAGACCAATTGAGGTAGCAACTGAAGTGAGCTGTGCATGGACAAGGGATAGAGCATTTGGTAAATTGAATCCTACTTGATGAAGAAACTATTGTTGTTGAGAGCATGGCTCCTACCCAGATGTAGAGTTTGGCAAAGAAAGAAGGAGTAGCCAATGACTATGCTTTGGGCCATGCTCAAATGTACTGTGTGGTTTTTTTAGGATTGATTTTTTTTTCAAGTGAGGCTTTCATCATGGCTCTTTGCTCTTTGATGGGATCTAAAATGGACCGGCATTGACTATGGCACTAGCTGGACCTCATGCATACGACAAACAACCCCACCACATAGCCTTGTGGGCCAAGAGCATCTAAAACTCACTTTGCACTAAATGCTTATGATGATTTTGTGTTTGTATCCAATATGTAGTCCAATGTTCACATTCTCTTCTCCTCAGAGGGAGATCCCATAATATATAGACATAATGCCTCGTAATACATACATAGGGAAGCACCTCTCGGCTGATTGCTGCGGCTCCACTACGACTCTCCTACACCTCGGGGATTGGCCCCAAGATGCGTCGCTAACACATATAAAATTCGTACAAACTCCACTCTTTCATAATTCAGCGTTCCATGAGATTTTGATTTGTCTCACAAAAATTTCCCCAACGGAAGCACCCGTCTAAACCTACAGCTTAGGTTTCCTATCCTCTTAGCGTTGGTCAAAGTTTATCAATCTAAGATGCTTGATAAAACATAAGCTCG
Organism: Lygodium microphyllum; assembly: GCF_053477565.2. Classification (NCBI taxonomy): domain Eukaryota; kingdom Viridiplantae; phylum Streptophyta; class Polypodiopsida; order Schizaeales; family Lygodiaceae; genus Lygodium; species Lygodium microphyllum. The sequence goes on along the minus strand of NC_141154.1, from coordinate 108,428,548 downwards.
AATTATAATTCAAACAAGATGGTCTAACTATAAGCCCTTATAATTGAGACAATGTCCATTAGTACAATTAGCCAATAAAAGCCGAGTGTGATAAGATTTTGTGATTATATATTTACTGCAATGCAGTAAGTACTACTGTAATCTATTCCTAGCTATGTGTTGTTACTAAAGTGAGATACAAGAACACAGATTGAACAATTCAAACCAGAATCAGAGCTTGAACCTGGTGTGCTGCTCTAAAGGTGTGCTTCTCCCAAGTATTGAAGGTGTGCCGCATGATCAAGAGAAATTTTGATGGAGATTAGCCACATGATCAAGAGACTTTTGATCTACGTTAAGGTTTTCCACATGAGCTACATCATCAAACTTCATTGACATCGTGCTAATCATGAAAAAAAATTTGGAACTACATGTTTAATGTATCCACACATCATGCTAGCTATGAAAATAAATTTGGAAGAGTATATTTAATGTATGCACATGCCCATACATCATGCTTTCTTATCTTAAGGAAGGCAGGGCACTTGTGTAGTGGACTTCAAGCTTGTAATTGTCCATGATGTCATGTTGGAGATGATGCTTCTGCATCTTGATCTCCATCGGAGACTAAGACTACCCAATCAAGATTTTGTGGTTACATATTTTCTACAATCCAGTAAGTGCTACCGTAGCCTCTATTGCTAGATATGTGTTGTTACTGAGCTACAAGACCACAGATTCAACAATTCAGGCTTTTGATATACGTTAAGGTTGTCCACATGAGTTGCATCATCAAACTTCATTGATATCATGCTAGTCATGAAAACAAATTTGGAGCTGCATGTTTAATGTATCCACACATCATGCTAGCTATGAAAACAAATTTGGAAGAGAATATTTAATGTATGTACACCCCCAGACATCATGCTTTCTTATCTTGAGGAAGATAGGGCCACTTGTGTAGTGGACTTCAAGCTTGTAATTATCCATGATTTCACGTTGAAGATGGCCCTTCTGCATCTTGATCTCCACCTCTCTAGCCTCTGCACCCCTCTGCGGTGATGGGTGGCCTTGGGAGTGGCATTAGAGCTTGAAAGAGATTCGGCCAAGCAGACAAGCAAAATTTCCCCATGGTCTTTTCCTCTACACCCCTCTCTGGTGTTGGGTGGCCTTGGGTGGACTTGATCCATGCATAAGGAGCTGATGTAGATCTAAATACCATACTAATCCATGCCTAGATCATCCAGACACAGGGCAATCAAAGTCCGCTAGAACCACATGCTCCTCTTGATCCTCATCCCAACTGATTTGATGACCCTGTGGTACATCGGGATGATGCAGATTAATACAACTTGTGGTAGAGGTAGTACAGTCACTGATCCTTGATCCATCTACATGGGCACGCAGCATAGTACATGAAGAATGGAGCCGATATAGAGTGCACCCCTTGGGGATTAATGGAGTTCAAAGACAATAAATGTAGAGCAAGAGATAACGGAGCTGGGGAGGAGCTCCTTGGTGCATCCTGGCACTCCTTCATGGTACAATATTTGTGCAAAATTTCTCTGGATTGATCATCATGATCTGCATCATGCAAAGGTCAATGTGTTTGTATCATAAGGTACTACAGTATTGCAGCTGGGCAGAGCTGTCAAGCTCATTTTGCAACCTACCTTTTCTAGTCAAAGATGGTGGATCTAAAGATGCCCCTTCCCAGTTATATGTAGATTAATAGCATATCCTCAAACGACTTGTAGATCCTCACCCGTCGGGGATTAGGGGCTAGGACTTGTGCTTGGATCCATGCTATGCAAGTAATTTCAATAACTATGTACTGAGAGGATGGTGGGCACACTTCTTGACCAGATCAGGTATTATTTGGAACTCCTGTGTGCTCAGCATGATTGATTGACACAGGTATTTGGATCAATAGTTCCTAAATCTCCCGTAGGCAACTCCAATCCCCTCTCCCTAGTAGACTAGAATCATGAGAGAAGTGAGAGATGCAATGATTGCCCTTGTGGAGAGGGATGGCATCATGCCCTAGAAGAAGCGCATTAATGTCTTTGCATCCCCCTTTTCAATTACTATGTGGTTGACACAGCCCATGAGGAACATGTAGAGCAAGGAGATGACCGAGCTGGGGAGGACCACCTTGCTTATAGCATTTAATGTGCAAGAGTTCTCTGGATTGATCATCATTTGCATCATGCAGAGGTCGATCTCTTTATATCATATATAAGCTGCTGCAATACTATAGCTAGGCAGAGCTGTCAATCTCTTTTCACATTAACTTGCCTTCTGATTGAAGATGGCGGCTCTAAAGATGCCCCTTCCCAAATACATGTAGATCAACAACATATCCTCAAATGACCTGCAGATTAGAGTAGCACTATGAAGCTAATGAAAATAGAGCAATAGTATTCATGAAAACTGAGATTGCAAATGTCTCGTAGAGAGCAAGAGGAGGAGGATAGTCTGTCAGAGCTACATGCAGTGGACTCTACATGTAGCTTCTGATTTGATTAGTCCCATGCCACTGAAATCGCACCCATGGGCCCACCTTTAATTGCGCTTTCTAAAATTTTGTTTACGTATGGTTTAGATAACTATTGCTAAAGTACTTATGAGCTCTATTGCTAAAGTACTACAGACTATGGTTTTAAATGTAGCTCTATTGCTAAACTAGTATAGACTATGATATGGTCTACGCAACTAAAATATGTTATGGGCCTGATTTTTTTTGCAGTCTTGGAGAATTAATTGTGGAGCTCATAATTTCATCAACCTTGGATTGAAGATTGAAGATACTCAAGTAAGGAATGTCTTCTTCTACAACAGGCACATTAAGAAAATGTATATGTAACTATAAATGTGCACATAGTACTGAAGGTTGGCAATTAGTGAATTGTAGTACTTATTTTAGATATGTTAAAAATGACATGCTTGGGATTACGCATTCTTCTCCCGAAATATCCCATCCTAGTAAGCCAAGCGACTCAAATGTCATCTTGAGAACCGAAGGCACGAAGAATCATCTCCAGTGGATGGTGAAACTAACACAGATGATTTAAATAGACATAGTACGTGGTGTGATTGCCTTGCATATTGTAATGGTGGGAGGAGTGTTGGTCCACAAACTTTTCTTAGGCACCAGGAGTTGAAGGCCAAATATGATGGACTAAGTCAGCAAATTGGTCTTACTACTTCTAATGAAAGGCAATATGAATAGGGCAATGATCAAACTATCAATACTTCTATAAGTCCCCCCTTCGATCATGAGAACAACTCAATTAACCATGCTGAGTCTCCTCATATTGATCCTTCTATAGACAATCACATATCTATTATTAGGCCATCATTATATCAACAAATATACAAAAAATAATTGAGCTTCAAGCTCTTTGGGATGAGAACCAAATATCAATTAATGCACAAGAGAAGATGCTCCAATTATTTTTCGGAGACATGGGCAATCCAAGGGCTAGAACTCAAAGAGTTAAAGAGTGCAAGCCAAGTTCAAGTAAGCTATTAGTGCAACTACCTAATACATGGGATGGAAACCTTGATGGAGTGAGAGTCCTGACATCTTGGGAGCAACTTGACTCTATGTATCATGGTCTTGGCAGGGTCCAACCTTAACGCTATAGGTTTTGCATGGGAAATAATAATAATAAGCATGAAATTGAACTTCTTACACCTAGTAAAGAAGATTCTTATGCCAAAGATGTAGCCTTGTGTTCTTGTAAACAAAATATGCAAAAAAGAGTACTAAAGCGTGATTGTATTGAATGTTGTGAAAAGTGTAAAAAATGCAATAAACCAAGGAGAGAAATGTTAGCTATTGATTATCTGCCTCTTAAGAAAAAATTAGATCTTTTAGTGCGATCCAAGACACTTTGTCATGATTTCCTAAGCATGTGGCGTTATAAAACAAGATGGCTAGGGAACGATATCCATATGCAACCAGAATTCATAAACGAGTTTTGGGATGAATCTAAGTGTCATGAGTATCAAGATTTTTGGAATCTTGATGTTGAGTATGAGATGGTTGTTGTATGCAATGACCCTACATGTGGGAAAGTATATACAAATTTTCCAAGGTCTAGTTTTTCAATAGTCCTAGAACAAGGTTTTGACCAAGAGATGCAAGAGTATAATTTTGTTTGTAAAAAAATGTCGACATCTCAACAAATGTAAAAAGAAAATGTGTAGAGGTGATCCTTGGAACTTGGCACTTCTTTTACATTGGGATGGCTTCCAAGCCTCTCGTACTACTCAAAAAGACTATGGTGTGGTCAAAATTAAAGTCCTTAATCGTGGGAAGGGTTCCATGTTAGGCATTATTCTTGTTTTATTCATACCTTTTAGTTGCTCTAAACTTATTCGTAATACTCCTGATGTATTTCAAAAAATTTTAAGACCGCTTATTAGTGAGCTACAAGACCTTTACATAAATGGTATGCAAGTGTCATACAACTACCCTGTAGAAAAGATTTTTGAAAATCCAATGGGACAATCAAAATTTTGTGTTGTTAGATCGATGCTAATGATGGTTACAGGGGATCATCCCTCACAATGCAAAATAGGATCCTTCAAAGATGGTGGGCAATTCTTTTGTCGTAGAGACAAAGCCCAGCAACTCTTGATACTAGTAATCCCTCATTCCAAGGACGTTACTTTACGATGGTAGTCGCTATCAAGCAAGATATCCTTCAGCCCAATGGTCCATAGGTGAAATGATTGATGCCTTATCAAGTTCAAAGAGGGCATCCACACAAGCCGAAAAGGACGAAAAACTAAAGGTTGCAAGAATAGATGGAGAGTCTATTCTATGAAAACTATATGATTTGTATGGTTTTAACTTGTCAATAGACTTGGTATATGATGCCATGCATGTGTTATCTCTAAATATATTTCAAAAATACATACGAGTGCTCATGAGAGCCATGTCCAATGAGAAGAAAAAGATGTTAGATTTTTGTTGTGAAAAGGCTTATAAGCTCTCTCCACCCTCTATTTGTCATGGACGGTGGCCTCGTAACCCAAATAAGTACTATGAAAGCTTTAAGGCCGAAGAGAACCAAAAGTTCATCCAATGGTGCCTACCATATATTTTATGTATAGTTGATGAGATACCAAAGTCAATTTTTGACCTGGGTTTGTTACTCATAGATATTATACATGCCTTCTATAATTATAGTCGATGTATTGGTTGGTCAAAAGAATGTTTAGGTGTTGTACGCACTTTGTTTTCTGCTTGGAGAGTTTGTGTCAAGAAGAGGATATGAGAGAGAGAGAGACAGAGACAGAGACAGAGAGAGAAGAAGAGAAGAGAGAGAGAGAGAGCAGAAGAGAGAGAAAGACTATAGGAAGAGAGTGACGAGGAGAGAGAAATACTAGAAAAGGAGAGAGAAAGAAGCCATGAAATCTTGGAGAGAGAGCTGAAGATGAAAGGAGACTTGTATTATTATCTGATGGTCAAAACGCAAGTCCCTAACACCTTATATACTAGCCAATGTAGCTAGTATTTTCCCATTATTAAATCCCCCTCTCTTACATTCCATCTCCACCTGAAGGTTTTTGCCCTCAAAAACAATTTGGGCACTTATGATAACTGGGCAGGAGCATATCAGAGTACTACTCTATTGCATTATTACAGGGGTATACTAATGAATGAAGAGGTATTATTGCATATGATGGGTTATTGGGGTATGTACTATACATGGGACTTATTGGAGAATTTTGTATTCAAATATCTTAAGTAAATGTGAGCTATAGACAGTGGATAGCAAGCTGTTTACTATAAGGCCTTGCTATAGTAAATCTGTCATAACTTTCTGTAGGAGACTCCGATCGGGGTGTGCCATATGTCAAAATGGAGATCTCGAGGAATACTTTCAGCCCCTGTATGATGTCCATTGATGTCCATAGTACATAATAAAATCTGCTTTGAAATAGAGAGCTGTCTGCAGTCAATCTGAGAGAAATCAAGGCCATAGTTAGCTAGATTTCAGCCAAGTTTGCTTCTAGTAGGTATGAAAATTCTTTCAAAACTGAAGTTAGCTTCCAAGAAGAACTACAAGGATATTAGGCCATAGCGACACCGATTAGCGACGATAAATAGCGATATCGCTATTTGCGTCGCTATTACTGTCGCAAATACGACGCAAATAGCGATAGTACCCAGAGTAAAAAAATGCGGGCTGAAACCCGAGCGTGTTACATTTCATGCATTCACGAAAGAGAGTGAGAGGGAGAGTGAGAGGGAGAGCGACCGTCTTGCTGAGAGGGAGAGAAAGAAGGCTTCTCACCGCCATTGCCACCATTCGCGAAGAAGAGGAGGAGGTGTACGGAGGGCGAAGAGGAGCCACCATCACAAAGAGGAGCCGCCAAACCCCTCTTCGAGTCTTTACGGTGAGTGCATTGTCTCTCTCATTTACTTTTTTTTTATATAATTTGTGTATATTGAGAGAGGGAGAGAAAATGAGAGAGAAAGAGAGGGAGAGGGAGAGGGAGGGAGAGGAAATGAGAGAGGGAGAGGGAGGAAATGGGAGAGGGAGGGGGAGAAAATGAGAGAGAGAGAGGGAGGGAGAGAAAGAGAAAGAGAAAGAGAGGGAGAGTGGGAGGGGGAGGAAATGGGAAAGGAAGAGAGAGGGAGAGGGAGAGGGAGAGGGAGAGGGAGAGGGAGAGAAAGAGAGGGGAGGGAGGGAGAGGAAATGAGAGAGGGAGAGGGAGAGGGAGAGGGAGACATTAAACATAATAGGAAAATGAGAGAGGGAGGAAATGAGAGAGGGAGAGGGAGGGAGAGAGAGAGAAAGAGATGGAGAGGAAGAGGGGGAGAAAATGGGAAAAAAAGAGGGAGGGAGACATTAAACATAATAGGAAAATGAGAGAGAGGGAGAGGGAGAGGGAGGAAATGGGAGAGGAAGAGGGAGGGAGAGAGAGAGAAAGCGAGGGAGAGGGAGAGGGGGAGGAAATGGGAAAAAAAGAGTGAGGGAGAGGGAGCGAGAGAGAAAGAGAGGGGGAGGGAGAGGGAGAGGGAGAGGGAGGGAGAGGAAAAGTGAGACATTAAACATAATAGGAAAATGAGAGAGGGAGAGGAAATGAGAGAAGGAGAGGGAGAGGGAGGGAGACATTAAACATAATAGGGAAATGAGAGAGGGAGAGGGAGAGGGAGGGAGAGGGAGAAGAAATGAGAGAGGGAGAGGAAGAGAGCAAAAGAAAATGAGAGAGAGAGAGAGGAGAGAAAAAATAAGAGAATGAGAGGAGAGAGAAAAAGAGAGAAAAGATGTTAAACATAATAGGGAAAGAGAGAAAGAGAGGGTGAGGATGAGGGTAAGGGAGGGAGAGGAAATGAGAGAGGGAGAGGAAGAGAGAAAAGGAAATGAGAGAGGGAGAGGAGAGAGAAAGAAATGAGAGAGAGAGAGGAGAGAGAAAAAGAGAAAAATCATTAAACCTAATAGGGAAAGAGAGGGTGAGGGTGAGGGAGGGAGGGGAAATGAGAGAGGGAGAGAAAGGGAGAAAATGAAATAAGACCTTACAATAAGCTTATCTTAGGCTCATAGGGGTTAGGCCGATCCTCAACAAACCTAAGGGATATATGGCTAAAGAACCCTAGCACACTTGCACCTCCTAACATAATGTTCTTCTTACAAAGAGACCTCTCATACATGGGGCTTGTCCTAGCCTCCACCACGCAAGTATACAACGAAGGCAATCAACCTATCAGCTAGAAAAACATTTATTTTTCATAACGAAAATCCAAAAATAACTTTGGATATTCCATAAAAATCAATCTCTTCTTAAAAAGACAAATACAAAAAACTAAAACAGCATCATTCATATACTTTGCAAAACTAAAACAGCATCACCACAAGATCTCTTAGGAAATTCATCTTCAACTATCAATTTTAATTAAAAAATATAATATAAAATCACTTGTAAGGAATGATACTCTTTTATCATTAACCCTCTTTCTTCCTTAGAATAGTCTTAGAAACAAATTTCTGCTCTAACAAGCATATATTTGAGCATAATAACTATTTTAATGTTTATTCCATGAGTAGTAGTAGTATATATGCAACTATCAAGCTAGAGATCATGCTTTGGTATTTGTGGAGATCCCAACCTCATGCCCTCATAGAGATTGTAGTGTGCAATAGGGTGGAGAGAAGGTGGGTGAGTTGTAAATGGTAAAGGAGAATTCTATTGATGATGGAGATAAGATGAGATAAATCGCCAATTCTATTCTTAGTGAGTGCAACCTACCCATAGTATGGCATCCATGACCGATTGAAATCAGTAAGACTTTGAAATCCTACCTCGAGTATTATAACTATTGTTTTGTGGTGGATTTTCTTGCCATAATTCAATGTCAATTTGTGCTTGTGTTTTTCACGGTGTGTTGACTATGGATGTCAAATGCTGTAGTCGGATCTCTCTCTCTTTCTCCTCTCTCTTCTCTCAACCCTTCTCTCTCCCTCAATCTTCCCTCTTTCTCTCTTCCTATACTCTCCCTAAATCCTTCTCTCTCCCCCTATCTCTTTTCTCTCTCTATCTCTCTTTCTATTTCTACCTCTCTCACTTCTCTCCTCTTCTTCTCTAACTTTACTCTCTCCCTAACTCTTGTCTCTCTCTTTATCTCTATATAAGTAGTCGTAGTCGTGGTCGTGGTCGTAGTCGTAGTCGTGGTCATCATAGTCATAGTCGTGGTAGTTGTGGTCGTGGTCGTGGTCGTGGTCGTGGTCGTGGTCATGGTCATGGTCATGGTCGTAGTCTTTATCATAGTCGTATCCGTAATCATTAAAGAAAATAAGAGAGGGGGAGGAAGAGAAAAAAGAAGAAGGAACGAGAGAGAGGGAGAGGAAATACATACAGCATAATAAAGAAAGAGAAAAAGAGAGAGAGATGGAAGGAGATGAGAACAATTTATGATAACAAAAACAAATTGTTTGTCGTAATGTAGAAAAAATGGAAAACGATGAAGGTCTTGTTGTTCAAGATCGTGAGGCGTATCTTAATCATTGTGTCCCATGTCCTTGCTCTCAATGCAAGCTGGCAATTAGATGAAAACGTCAATTGTCTATAGAACACGTACGACGATTCGGCGAGTTTCAATCTGAGATCATTGATCAGGCAATTGTGAATTTTTAGCAAATGGTAAGAAAAGTTAATATCAATCATGCATTGTACTCGCAAGCTAATTGAATACCATATACAAGAAGATTGGGTGTGGCTGGCAAATTTTCTATCCAAGGAGGTGACGTCTCATCCCAAGGAGGAGTGCACCCTTTGCAGTCAATTAGAAGAGTTCATAGGCGTACAATGGATGGAGTGCATGAGCCAATCCACCACTTGCAAGGCACTACCCAATCTATACCGTCAATACTAGAGGAGACATGCAGCCTTTCAGACCACTTGTAAGGCACTACCCAATCTATTCTTGAGGGGATGTAGTCCAAAGGTGATAAGGTGTTTAGGATTTGTCGTATATATATTTTATATGCGACAACTAATTTGAGTGTTTCAATGTACAGTACAAAATATATAGTGCAGCATGGTCACGCGGACGGCATTTCGCATGGAGCGTATTGAAAAAATGCACTCCACAATGGACTGTGGTATCATGGCAAGGTTCGAGCAGGAGAGCTAGTGACGCGACGAGCAACGGATCCAAATACGGTTATAGATGAGATTGAGTATTTTGGGAACTTGCAAAGTATTGTTACGGTGGATTACCTAGCCTCTCCATGATATTATTCGATATGCAATGGTTCAAAGTGGTACTTGAAGGAGTTGGAGCAATAGTTCGACGAGGTCCATCTGGATTTCTCGAAATAGATTCTGAAAAAAAATGGACGAATTTGCGCGACACCTTTTTATTGCCTGCCCATTGTAAACAGGTGCATGAACTCATTTGTTTGTTAATTGTATTACGATATGGTACATGTCACAATAGTTTAATCTCTCTTGTACATGGTGTTGGAACATGTAATCTTCTATCCAAACCCTTGACAACCTCGATGATGGTATGTTATACCTTCAACTCCCCAAAGTGTGAGAATATATGATAAAAAATATGTTCTGAGCATAGATAAGGATAATATGCAAACAGAAGGGTCGATATTGCAAGGGGTAGAGGCCACCGAAAACTTGGAGCATGTAGAGGAGCCAGCATTGGCTAACAATGATGGAAATACAGGAGTCCAATAATTCTTTGAGAACGAGGTGGACTCATCCTTTTGTGGTGACATGTCTATCGACCTTCCAATGTATGCGGAGTTGTGTCAGGAGATTGACATGGGACCATAGGATACTTCATACTTGGAACATCCATTTACCCAATTCATTGACGAATCGCTTATAAGGGTACATAAAATATGCATTTTAAGTGAGATCATTTTTTAAGGATTTATATTATCGTGCTTTGTATGATTTAAATTGATTATGCTAACATCATTTTTTGTTTGTGCAAGTGACATTTACTCAATTCATTGACTAATCGCTTATAAGAGTACATAAAATATGCATTTTAAGTGAGATCATTTTTTTAGGATTTATATTATCGTGCTTTGTATGATTTAAATTGATTATGCTGACATCATTTTTTGTTTGTACAAGTGACATTTTTAAGGTGAGTCGAGGGATGAGCGATGAGGAGTTGCAGGATATCTTCACGCACATGTCTCCAGATCAGATCGTGAGATTTAGAGACATAGTAGACTAGGATCTGTCTCGGGCATTGTCAAGCCGCTCTATAGATCCACTTCGGCGCGATCAGATGCTTCAGCTTCGAGTAGACGAGGTCAACGCTCCAAACTTGGGCCAGAGGAAGAGAGTGCTTCAAGCTCAGGGGGATGCTATAGAGATATGGAGGCAGTGAACCCACGGTCGACATGGGATATAGGTGCGACTCCTCACTCTCGTGGCGGTTCTAGGGAGCGTGGCTTAGGTGGATGCTGTGGAGGCACGGACGCGATGTCTCCATCTCGTCATTCTGCTGGAGTTGCATCATCTCCAGGATTTATCACCTGTGGGGACGTCTACTCTAGTTACTCTGACTTTTGCTCAGCCGTCTACAGGTGGCACCCCTATGGGTGTCATTCCGATAGATATTACCCCAGTAGATACACTGAATGCACAGGGGTCTCCTGGATATGCCCAGGAGCGTGGACACAAGTGGGAGAGGACCCATCTTAGGCATACCCCAGGGGATATGCATATCTTGTCGATGATAGATCAGGAGCCATCATCATGAATGATGAGAGGAGGGTGATGGCTCACATGAGAGAGTTGTGCCAACAAGTTTTTCGGCACAATGTCTTAGATAATTGGAAAAACATACCGGAGGAGAGTAAGGACTACATAGTAGCACCCTTGCATGAGGAGTTTCTAGTTCCAACCTCAGTAGATAGATTTTTACGGGCTGAATGATGGACTTCATGCATGCATATATGTCACACAGACGATCGAACGCACGCAAGGTACTCAAGAGTGGGGCTGCAAAGCTCGAGTGGCTAGGCGCGAACGACTGGCGCTGACTGAGGGAGGAGGCTACAGATTCTCTAGGACATTGGAGTCAGTAACGCGAGGCGGTGAGGGTACGACTAGAGGTCAGAGTGATCCATCATCTTGGGAGTGGCGGCCACAAGACATATCTGGAGGACTTTGTAAGTTTTTCTTTTGTTTTGTTTACTTATTTTTTTGCAATATCATTTGTACTGAAAATCATGTTTCTAACAGTTAGTATTTTGTTTTCTTTGCAACACTCCATTACAAATCGCGATTCGACCGGCCTTGAGACTCGATATACAGAGAGGCACGGTCCCATTCATTGATCGACCGGTTGTATAGATGCGGCGGCCCTGTAAGTCACTCATCTTTATTGTCCATAGTTACCATGTTTAATTAGAATGCATTATTATATAGTGGACTAACGTGTTGTTGTTTCTTTTTTTGCAGAGTCCGTTCAATGCTTCTTTGCGACGGGATGAGCTTTCAGATGGCGAGGATATGTAGCTTGCCCTTGGATCCCTGGAGCTCATACACCTTTCTTTTTTGGTCGCCTAATCTGTGTAGACATTTTCTATGTAGTAGTGATATCTTGTCATGATTGTACCAGTCACTTTCATTATGCGATTATGTATTCATTTCATGTATCAATGTTATGATTTCAGTATACTTTGTTTTTTTTCACATGAGCATTATACACAATGCAGAAACTATTTTGTATGGCCCAAATAAAGCACACAGTGCCATATGTGGTGGCAGGACAGCTTGCCACAAAAAAAAATTCCCATTACGGTCGCTATTAGCATCGCAAATTTACTGCACGCATCATTGTTTGAATCGTTATTTGCGTGCAGAGCGCCGGTATCAGTGTCGTTATTTGCATCGATATGAGCATCGTTATTTGTGTCGGTGTCAACGTTGCAAATATTGCGTCGATATCAACGTCGCATTTGCGACACTGATATCGATGCAAATAACAACGTTGATAGCGACTGTTCTATGGCGTCGCCAATAAGAACTCTTTTTGCGACGACAGGGGAAAATTTTGTTATTTACATTTTTGTCACTTTTAACATCAGTATAAGGCCTATATCTTGTAATTAAGCTTTCTCAAGTGGTAAACCTCAACTTAATCAAGTATTCAATGATGGAGCGAGAGCGAAGCTACTTTTCCCTTTGTCCTATGAATTGCTCGGGTATGTATTGAATGATGCCTTCTTCATCTATCGGTGGTAGCTCCTCAACATAATCCACTGATGATCCAATCAAGGGCTTCAATTGACTCACATGGAAGACATTATAAATCTTCATGGATGGGGCAATGCCAACTGATATGCCAAGTCTCCCACTCTTTTGACAATTCGGTATGGCCCATAGAACCTGTGAGCTAACTTGTTGATGAACCCATCCTTAAGGGTGGCATATCTGGACTTGGACACCTTTTAAAGCACCAAATCCCCTTCTTGGAACTCAGCATCCCTTCTTTTATTCATCAGTATAAAGCTTCATTTGATCCCGAGCTTTCAAGTAGACTTTACACTGCTGAAGTAAGGCTTGCATTCTATCCAACTCCTCCTTGCTTTGTGGGTTTATCTTATCATTGAAGATAACCATGGGAAGGGCCATCCTATAGTCATACAATGCGTCAAAAGGTGAAACTCCAATGCTAGAGTGTGTAGAGTTATTATAGGAAAACTCAGCCAAATGCAACCATGAGTCCCAAGCATGCTAGACATCATGACAAAAATGTCTCAAGTAAGTTTCCAGCCACTTGTTAACTCTCTTTGTCTGGCCATATCAGTCTGTGGATGGTAAGCAGTGGAAAAGGCTAATTGAGTGCCCATAGAGCTGAAAACTACCTACCAAAAGTTACTCATGAACTTAGCATCCCAGCCATGCACTGTGACCTATGGTAAGCCATGCAACCTAAAAACATGTTCCATGAATTGACTGGCTACTTGAGAAGCATTATATTGAGTCTTTGTAGGAATGAAATGGGCTGCCTTGGTGAGTCTATCCACAACTACATAAATGATGTTCCATCCTTTTTTTGTCACGGTAGGCCGGTAATGAAGTCCATAGTAATGTGTGTGTGTGTGTGTAAAATCTACTCTATTCTATTATACTCGCTCTTTAGTTTCTATTTCTCACACACACACACACACGTGCACTCACACACACACACACACACGTGCACACACACATCTCCCCTAAGATGTCCACCTATAAGGAATCATTTATATAACGTGCATTCCAAGGATATTAAGAAATACCCTTTTTTACATGCTATAAAGCCTTAAAATGAACCCTTTTACTTTACTAAACTTACAATTTTTTTTCTAATTGCAATTTAAAAACCCCTTTTATAAATATAATCCTATTAATTTTACCAAATATAATACTCTTTCTAAATTTGAACTCACGTGGTATCTTACATGTTCTATAATGTGAATCTCCTCAGGACACACGCACACACACACACATACACACACTCTCTCATGTGGTATCTTTCGCATTCTATAAGCTGAAGCCCCTCGGGACACACACACACACACACACACACACATACACTATATATATATATACACACACACACACACACACACTCTACTCTATCCTATTGTACTCTCTCTTTAGTTTCTACAACAAATGCTCTCTCTCTCTCTCTCTCTCTCTCTCCCTCTTCTCTTTCCTCTCTATTCTTACTTCTCTCTCCTTCTCTTTTCCTCTCTTTCTCTCTCCTCTCCTCTTGTCTCTTGTCTCTCTTCTCACTTCTCTTGTCTCTCCTATGTTCTCTCTCCCTCTTCTTTGTCCCTCCTCCTCTCACTCCCCCTCTTCTCTCTCTCTCTCTCTCTCTCCTCTCCCTCCTTCCATGCCTCTCCCTCTCTCTCTCTACCAGAAAAGCACAAAAAATTGTAATATTTCTACTTTCTACAATCTACATTATGGATATACATTAATCTAGCTCTAATTAGATAAAGAAGTGGGTAAAGCAAACAAAGTAGGGTTTAGGCACTTACATTGAAACTTGGTAGTGCCAAAATGAAGAAAAATGGGAAATTATTGGGTGTAGGTGTTTTTTTTCCATTATTGGAATAAGCATTGGTATGTTCATTGATTTCTCTATCGAGAATTATTTTAAATTTTGCGAAGGTATAATTACTTGTACTTACATGCTAAAATACCAATGATAATACCGATGCATGTTTCGATGCTCACATTAGCACCTATATTGATGTTGCACTTTTTTTTGAAAACTCGAATTGGAATTTTCTTCATCACTTGTAGTGATGCAATCAACCACCTTAATTTTATGAAATAATAAAATTAAAATTATATTTTCAATTAACACTAGGCACTAATAAGCTATATGTCCTAGACATGGCATTTTTTTGCACATATACCATGCATCTACCCACAATTTTAAGTCTTCATTTAGCAAAAACTTTGTACTCACATTAGTTTATGGAAATTGTTGGTGAGTATGAATGGTTTTGACATTAGTTTGAAGAATAGTGTCATATGAACCTCGCAAAGGTTTTTGGTATGCAAGTATGAAAAGGTTTATAAGGTGTTTTCCAATTGATATCAATGAAATAATCAATTAGTAAAAAGACATTCAAGGAAATATAATATTGAATTTCCTCATGATTTTGAGGTTTGAGATCTCACATGCCACAAGATGAGCTGCATGCTGTGTCAATGATAAGAAGAATAAAGTGAATATAGACCACATAACTTCTAATAACTTAAGACCAAAAAACACTTTTTGTCACCTATGCATTCAAGTTGAAGATGATGGAAGCTAGCATAGCACTATCAATATAGCTCCATATGATGTTCACAAAACAAGTTAGTCCATGATTTGATATCATAACAGAATTTGCAACCAATGTCTTTTATTGGTGATGTAACCATCATTAAAGGAATGCAATTTTCAGTAGCATTCAATACATCACACTCACATAAGGTCAAATCATAATTGTTCATTCAATGAATGCAACTTTAAGTCCATTGAATGAAGGCAACTAAACTACTCATTAAATTCAAGTCCACTAAAAGTTCATCAAGTAAAAGTACACTAAACTACTCATTAAATTCAAGTCCACTAAAAGTTCATCAAGTAGAAGAACACTAGAGATGGTAATTAGTTATTCATTGAAGGCAACTTTGAGTCCATGATGAGTTTCTTTCCCCTAAAATCTAATAAAAAATCATACTTATGAGTAAATATGGAAGTTTCAATGGGAAGTACATTCCTCAACTTTTAAGTAGACTTTGTATATTACAATAATAAGTAAACCATATAAATACAAGTTAAATGATGTCAATTAATTAGAGTTGTATAATATACAATAATAAGTAGGGATATACCAAATAAATGCAATAATGAAAGTTTAAAACACGTGTGGTAGCATACAAGTGAAGATTATGTCTTTTAATTAGATTGGGACATTACAATAATAAATAGGGATAGATCACATGAATGCAACAATTAAATTTTTAAAAACTTCAAGATTCCAACCCAACATAATGATCCCAAACTAATAATTTAAGACAAAGCCATGACTAGTCATGCTATGCCTATAGTTAAGTTATGCACGACCATCAAATATTAGGCTCAAAAAAACATAATGACTCATTATTATTTTAAGAGTATCATGCATGGAGTCAAAGATGCATGGAGTCAAAGTACCGAATAAAAAAAAGAAAGAAGGTTCATTACATTGGAAACTAGACATATCCATAGATATTATGTGATCATTTGCTAATTAGTTAAGCTCAATGTATATATCTATTACTTTTCCAAAAAGTATATTCTGCATAACATTTATTTGGTGATGCTCACTAAACATGGAAAACAACTCATATTAGCCTTTCTTCTACTCTTATAAAAAAAATAAAATTCTATGAGCATATATCATCAATCTAATGGATGAGGTATTGGACTGTTAGATTGTGGTGAGTAGAACAATTACTACAACATCCCTATTATTGTTATATTCTAATATTTGACCTAGTCCATTGGTCATGACTAATATAAATGTGTTATGCACAGTCTCATGACATGGATATCTTTCCAATCCCCATTAATAGTACCTTGCAAAATAAGGATGCAAAAGCCATTATAAGACATGTAAGGGACAAATGCAAAAGATTTACTAGTGTGTTATTCTCAATCAGTTAAAACAAGTCTTCAATGTGATTCCCAAATAGTTATACATTGGAGGGTTCACCAATGAATACATAACTCTCATGTAAGTATATGATAGGAGCTTAAATGAAGGGGGTTTAGATGCTACAATGAGATATATATTCACAGTCACTTTAAAAACATACAAGTTTTAGAAGAAAAAAGATTCACTTATCTAGAGCGTGTGTAATTAAAAGTTTTAAATGGCCCTTAATTGCACATAATATATAGAAGCTACAAATTGACCTTTTTTAAACCTCCTCCTATGATGATCATGTACATGTATTTGAAGGACTCATGACACATGACACACCTTCACCATACAACAACCAAGTATTAACAAAAACTTAAAAGAAACACAAATCGCAAGAGAGAATATAATTGAAAAAAGTAGATAAGATTAGATACAATATTCCCCATGCATGGGTGAGTACCTCCCCCATGTATGTATTTAAAATATTGAAGTAAGCTTTTGTGCTCAAAATATATTGAAGGCGTTTTTTGTGTACCCGCTTTTCCTTTTCTTGAGAGACTTGCTTTTGTGTAAATAAATCTAACACACCCTATTCTAAATAGCTTTATAATTTAAAATAATATTTAAATATTTCTAATATATATATCTTGAAAAAATATATTGTGCATGTGGACACATAAACTCCTTACACTAATAAGGGCATACAAAATATAACGTTTCCACACTGTGATGTAGCATATACTTTTCAACAATATTTCCACTCTACAAAGCATATTATTTTTATACATTAAAATATGCATTCCAAAATAATAATCCTACATAACTTTGTTTAATAAATTTTTCACCACAACAAAAAATACATTAGTATCCTTATGTCTATGTGCCATGCATAATACGACCAATATCACACATGCGCGCTTGTAATAAGTTATGCATCATATGGTAAATAAATAAAATTCACAATATATAAAAATAACATCAACTTATTTCCATGGCGAATTCTTGTAAAATACCGTGAAAAATACAATTTCATAGCATTTCTTAAGGATTAAAAAGCAATTGTCCCCCATTTGATAACATAAAGAAAAATGCAAGGGTAACCAACCTCATGCTAGTACTATCTCCTGCAGTGAATTTGTATCCTATGCTAGTGCTACCTCTTGTGACAAACCTAAACCTTTCTATAAAATAAGCCTTTTGGAGAATATGTGCTTGTGGGATTTTTACTGACCGTGAGTGGCATGCATTTATTAGATTGTCATAAGTCAAAGTTAGCATTGATTTTTGGATCCATTGAGATTCTTCCATAGAATAATTTCTATACTTAACTAGATATTTATGATGATAATTTCTTATTCTAGTTGTGGTCTCGAGGATTACTTCAAGAACTAGAATCCTAGTATCTTCCTCTGACAAAGGAGGGCCATCAACAATAGGTGTAATTGGAGGTGTTACCTTAAATGGTTTTAACAAACTAATGTGAAAAGAATTATGGATTTGCTAGTGAGGAGAAATACCCAATCTAAATACATTCTCATTAATTTTGTGAACAATACAGAATGGACCATAATGCCTTGGTGCCAATTTAATTTTTGGATGTTGTCTTATGGATTTTAACCTCTTCTTTTCAATTCTTAATCAAACTAATTCATTTTCTTGAAATTTAATAGCCTTGCACTTCTTGTTAGCTTGAGCTTTATACCTCAATTGGGATTGCTTAATCTTCTTAATGACTTTCTTTAAAAATTTTCTATGGTCATGAGCTAAAGTATTAACTAGCTACTCGAACACCAATTGCAATATTGGTGATACGAATGATTAACTTCCTATCATAAGCTATTGTAAAATGTATTCTAAATACCTAATCCATGGCTAGACACTTAGACACTTAATATCTAGATACTTAAATACCTAGATTTAGCTAGGGACCCTTCTCTTAATAATAAACAATCACAATTTTAAAATGCAGTTGCTCAAATAATATAGACAACCTATGCACTCTTCTAGCAATGTGTTAATGTTAGATCACAACAATAATTTACTAGCAAGCACCACAATAAATACATGGTTAGATTTCTCAAGCAACACAATCACATAGAAAGAAATCCAATGCAACTACAAACTACACTCCATAGTTTTTGCACATTAACAAACAAAGCAAGAGAGTAAAACAAACAACATACCCTAGTTTGGGAATAAATGACCATTGAAAATTTGGTGTGAAAATCAAGTTTAGGGTCCTACATTGGACACAAATAAATTCTATTCTATTAAGAAATAGATCAAACACATAAGTAGAGAACTCGAGCTTACAAAAAGTTCCATAAAATATCTAATTATGATTGATACTAAAATTTGAGTAAGAACATATTAAAAACAGATCTAAAGTTGGATTAGATACTAATTTTTCTAGTAAGAATTGTAATGTTCAAGTTTTGTGGCTAATTTGGATAGAATTATCTCATAATCTATGCATATCTAGTCAAGACCACGTCTAATATAGTTTCTAGATCTTTGTACAAGGTGAAACCTTTCTTTTTTGGAGTATATCCAAATTCCAAATGGATTGAAAGATATCTTGCCAAGAAATCAAGTTAGAAATTTGGACTCAAATATATACAAAAGTGTAAGAAGAATTTGAACTCCAATATATACAACATCGCAACTTCTTGCTGTGGATCTCATAGTTGATTCAATGCTTACATTCATGAACATCTACATAAGATTCAATGAGAAAGGCCATATTATAAGGCTTTGTTTTTTAGAGGGCTTGCGTATTTTGAGAAATAGCCCCTACTTGATAAACATAAACTATTTTAAGACTCTTCATTCCCTTTGTTTTGGAGATTGGGCCCATTAGATGAAGATAGGGTGGCATCGGATAAGGGTCATTCCTGGTTGGCCATGCATAGATGAGGATGAAGCTTCCTGAGTGATTTTGATGATGAAAGGTGGTGGTAATTGATCCGTAGTGGCGAGGGTGTTTGATTCTCCTCTCACCTTTCAATGAAGGTGACAACATATCAAAGATCAATAGATGTCCGTATGATGGAGATGATAGGGGTATGATAATTAATCCCCCCTTATTTTACAAGAAAACGATGGAATGTATAGCTTTTTATTAATAGAGCTTTAACCTTTACTTATTAATCATTAATGTTAGGAGACAAATGCCGCCATTTTATGAAAGGAAAGAGAGGCAAAATCAATGCGGATCATCTGACAAGTGGAGATGCAAATTTGGTATGGTTGGGTGGAGCAGCCTTAGTGTGTTTAGCCACCTTGTCACCATCTACAGTGGTAGCTTCACTTCTCTTTCCCTCTAGATGAAAAACCACTTTTATTCTATAATGCCACTATTCAAAATGGGTTTGGACTGCTAGCTATCCATGAGCTTTTGCTTGGAGAGTAGGTTGGTTTTTAAACCTTTGCTAGGTTCCTTCCACACACTTTTTGTTAAAGAAAAACAACATGGAGATAGTGGAACCAAGCCTTTGAGAACAAAACCATTATGCAAAGCTTTTACCCAACGGAACATAGGATGAAACTCGATGTTGATGATATTAAAGCCTTCAAGGTGGATGTATGCCTTCTTTCTTCATATGCACAAGTTAACCAATCCCATACACCAATATCAATATTGAAGCCCTTCTTCACTATAGAATAATTGATTATTTGACCAAAAAATACAAATTGTAAGAGGAGAGATTTGAGAAAAGCATGCATGACACAAGATTGGGTATCATCTCCCCACATGCATGGGTGAGCATCTTCCCTTTGCACGTATTTATAAATTTGAATTAAGCTTTTGTGTCCATCCTTTTGTATTCTTATTTTGCTTTTCTTACATGACTTTTGTGCAAATAAATCTAGCATATCATATTCTAAATAGCTTTATAATAAAAAAATATTTAAACCTTTCTAATAACCAAAATAAAGCTATTGCACATCTATGCATGCAAAGTCCTTACACTTATGAGCACATACAAAATATAATGTTTCCACCTTGTGTAATGTGCCAATTTTTAACCATTCTTTCATACTACGAAGAGCCTATTATTAGGAAGTGCATTCCAAAATAATAATTTCACATAAATTCATCTAATAATTTACTCACCATAATGCAAAATATGTAAGTATTATTTCGTTTATCCGCTAGGCATAATGCAACTCGTATCACACGTGCATGACTCATGTGATAATTTGCGAATCATGCTACAAATAAACAAAATCCACAATAAATAAAAATAACATCAACTTATTTTCATAGGGAATTCCAATAAAATATGGTGATAAATATAATTCCATAACACACACACATGAGAGAGAGAGAGAGAGAGAGAGAGAGAGAGAGAGAGAGAGAGAGAGAGAGAGAGAGAGAGAGAGAGAGAGAGAGAGAGAGAGAGAGAGAGAGAGAGAGAGAGAGAGAGAGAGAGAGAGAGAGAGAGAGAGAGAGAGAGAGAGAGAGAGAGAGAGAGTTGAATACATTTTTCCACATGGCATTAATATGTTTACTTTAAACAATAACCTCTTTAAGGGAGTACTCCATAAGTTCAAAGTTCTCTTGCACACTCTCCTAGGAAAAATGTGTATGTATATCAAGGGCTTTGAGTATATACATTGGTCATGTTTGTATTTAAACTCTACATTGCTTGTGTTCAACGCCTATTTAGAAAACCTATTATCTATAAAATTTTCATGAACAAAGTGTAAAATGTTTCTATTCAATTGTGAATAGCTAATCTAAATGGTACCTGCCTATGTGTAAAAATTGTCAATGCTTAAAGCATCATTGAAGTGAGTTATTTGTTAGGGTTCAATAGAAAACAAGTTCCAAATTTTCCAAAATAAGATCCTACAAACTTGAGGAAGGAGATTTAAAATCTTCTATTGTACAATAGTATTAGTCACAAGTTTTTGTGGTTCCATCTTCTTAAGGGGTTCATATATGTGGATCGTTTGTATAACATGTGTTCAAGGCCTCTTGTGATCTTGAAGTTTTTATGAACCACAAGAAACTTTAGACACCTATCCATATAGCAAAGAAAAAGAAATATTCTAGATACTTATCAAAGTATCTAGAAAATGTTTCAACTACTGAAAGTGAATCACTTTACAAGTTAGTGATATAGTAAAATATTCCTATATAGGAATTTCAAATTTTTTCTAGTTATCGATGTAGTAAAATTTTACTATATAAACAAACTAGTTAGAACTAATGATATAGTATTTTTTAATATAAAAAAACTAGTTGCAATTGTGCAGATAGTTTTAAGAATTCCTATTATGGTAAAAAATACAAATTTAAATAATAGAAATAATTAAAAGATATTATCTTCATCAATAAAGAGGTCAATTCAAGATACATATATCTTCAATACTTAAAGGTTTATTGTGATTTTTTGTGACATGAATTTTCTCTCTATAGAGTAACCAATCCACAAGAGACTTTCTCATGGCTGGTAATGTTTGCTCATTGCATCCTCCTAAAAAATAGGATCTCTCTTTGTAATGCCATATGTAGATTTTAATGATGCATATAGCTCATCAATGTATTGGATATCTAAATATTTGAGGAGGAGGGTTTCTTGTTGGTCTTCCTCTTCAAAGGCATTAACAAAATACATTTTAGAAATACAACATAGATTAGTGTGCTACTACATAAGTTAATTAGCTACTTTATAGTCTTAATATTTAATAACATTGAGTTACGGATAAAGTTTTTGATGGCAATTCTATATTAGAAGGATCCACACTTTTAAATGGCTCAACATGGTCTAGAGACTATAGTATAGACAACAAAATTAAATTATGCCACATTTGGTTTAAAAAATGCAAAGAAGTACGTTAGATAGTTTCTTATTTTTGCCCTTAATCTCCTTTTGTTGTTGCTTGCTTTGCTACATTTTTTCGCTCATCTTATCACAAGAAGTTTGTAACTAGATACAAGTTATCAATTGCATGTATTAAAATAAAAGATCAAGAGATGGCTAAGCATACCTTTCGTACACGAAGACTTTTTCATGCAACTTCAACCTCCTCGGGATCTTGGATTGTATCTTAAGGAAGAGAGTGTTCACTACTACATGAACCCTATAATACAATAAAATTGAAAACTCAAAAATGGAATATCTTTTAATTTAAAAGTATGCAAAAATCAAGAACATATGTATATATTCCTCATACAGATGGAATTCCTTGTAGTAGCTCCATAAAACCATGATCTAAGTTTAAATAGTCCTAAAACATAAGTTAAGTATTAGAGACAATCATGTTTTCTTGCCATCATCATCATCATGTTTTCTTGCCAACACAATGCAACAAGTCTATTATGTAAAGGTAAAGGAATAAACTTATGCAATAAAGAACTCAATGGCCTTATGCAATCCCATGTAAATGGAAGTCGTTGAGTTTGTAGTACACTCATTCCCATGATTGGATCTATAAGTAAGCATTCTTCATTTTCTTTTATAGTTATATATTGCTTGTAATTTTCTCCACTAAAAAAGGTGTAATACTCTCCATCCCATTGAATGGAACAAATAATTAGTGACTCTTGCTTTCCAATGACCTATACTTTCTAATGTCCTACAAAAAGTGTTTATTTTTACCACGACGTCATCTGCAATCTCGTATATTTATCCATTATAAAGAATTCTTCTATATGTGGTAACTAGATGTCTTACTAGTGCATTCTCTTGGAGACCAAGAAATTGCACAACATATTTTTATTCTTCTGATGAAAGCGGCCTATGGTCTCTTTTCTTTTTTGTGATTAAAATGCATTTTTCACGCATCATTATGTTACAAGGATATTGAGAATCATCTCTTTCAAAAAATTTCCATATCTCCTTTGCCTTGTCAATTGAAGAAACCTCCACAATGCCATTTTCATGAAATGAATAACAACACAGTGTCTGGTAACTAGTGAAAGAATAACCATTAGGTAAAACAAGACATGCATGTACTTGCATAAGCATTCTTTCTTATGGAAAAAGCCCATCTACTTCCATTTCTAATAACTTAAATATTGAAGTGAAGAATGTGCTCTTATAATAATTTACATAAGATTTTTCGTTAAAGCGATTATTAGTCTTCACCGCTATATATAATGCTAACATTCCTTCAAAGTCACAACACCAATAGACCATGTGGGCCATGTCTCAGTATGTCATCTAGTAGTTCTCCATTTCCCGCAACATGTTCTAAGGGAGAAGAAGTAGCACCAACGGCTTCTTCCTTCCAAACTGTAAGAGAGGGGGATTTAATAATGGGGAAATACTAGCTACATTGGCTAGTATATAAGGTGTTAGGGACTTGATTTTTGACCATCATATAATAATACAAGTCTCCTTTCATCTTCACATCTCTCTCCAAGCTTTTATGGCCTCTTTCTCTCTTCTTGCTTTCTCTCTCCTTGTCACTCTCTTTTTCTCTCTTCCTGTAGTCTTTCTCTCTTCTACACTCTCTCTGTCTCTCTCTCCTCTTCTTCTTCTCTCTCTCTCTCTCTACTGTCCTCTTCTTGACAAGTGGTATCAGAGCGCCTAGGTGTTTGGTCCCTTGTTCTTTCTCTCCTCCCTCTAGTTTTAGTTTCTTTTTAGTTCAAGAACCCTAGTTACTCAAGTGCACAAGTACATCAGGACAGGTCCAACATTGAAAGACCACAAAGATGGTAGCCTTTCTTGGAAATTTCACCATGGCCAAGTTGGAGGCTCATAGGACTTAGAGGGAACTTTGACTACAGCTACTTTTCAAGGAAAGCTTCTTCTTGATTCGTATTCTCTCTTTCCCTCCCTCTCAGTGCTGCATAAGCCTCCATAGCCTTTGCATAGGCCTCTTTCTTGGCCAAGACTGAGATCCATGCCAAGGTCATCTTCAACGCCAACATTTTAAGGAGGGCATCAACCCTACCATCAAGCTCGACTCTAAATTGCTTGCCTTCTCCACAAGGTCCATTGGAAGGCTCATGATCTTGCTCCCATCCTCTTATGTTCCCTATACGCAGGCCTTGTTGGCCTGGCCCTTGAACATGCGACACAAAACAACCCAGCACTTGCATTCCACCAGGCATCATTGGTTACTGAGGAAACACACCATGAGGGGGATAGAAGACATGTTGGCCCATAGCATGGGGGAGTAGGATGATACAAAGGTGTTGGGTGTGGTCGATTCTGAAGACCTTCCTTTGAACATTTCTCGTGAGATGCGTTTTATGCAAAATAAAGCCTGTTGGAATGTATAATGAGAACGGTGAAATAGATGGACTTTTGTTTGAAGCACAATGACACATGGCTGCAAGTTCAGGTCTAGGATGCTGTATTGAATTGTGATTTTAGATTTGTTGCATGCAGCAGATTTTTCTGTTTTCAGATTCCAAACACAAAGACATCCTAGCGGGCACATTGTGGAAGGCGAGGCCACATTTTCAATTAAAGACTCATCTACACCCCGCTCCTTCAGAACCAATTCACGAGGTCGAGCACCACCAAAGACAGGCATTCTTTCCTTAATAGATCCACTATTTGGTGTGATATCTATAGCTTGAGACCCGTGGTTTTAGATTGAGTCTTGGCCTCTCACTTTGTAAAGCGTTGTCCTCTCCAACATCATTAGGCCTTGAGTTCATGCTTACATTAGCAACTACAGTTGTAGAAGAAATGCTTGACAAAAGTTTAGAATGACTTATACTGATAGACTAAGTATACTCAAGATCACCTTGCACTGAACCAAAGCTCTTCTGAACAAACCCATTTGGAGACTCGATGTCCAAGGGCTTTTGATCGAGGAAGTAGCTTAAGCCTTGGACTCTCACTCTTGCCTCTCAATGATAGACTAGGTATACTCAAGATCCCTTGCATTGAACCAAAGCTCTCCTCAATAAACCCATTTGGAGACTCGATGTCCAAGGGCTTTTGATCGAGGAAGTAGCTTAAGCCTTGGCCTCTCACTCTTGCCTTTTGATTCCAAGGGTGTCATGGTTGCAACCCCACCGGCTTCATGAATGATTGAGCTGCTACAGATAACACGAGGAGTTAGCAACCTACTTCAATCAAGGCCATTGGCTGATGTCGCAACTGAGGGGTTGAAGGTGCAGCAAATTTCTCATTTGGGCACAAAGTACAAAGCATTGAGCACTTGGCACTTCAGTAACTAAAGAGGCAGTTTTACCATACACTTTATCCTCCTCATTCACTTCAGAAGTTTGCTGATGCAACTCTATAGATCTGTTCCTTGCTTCAAGAAAACTTGGTAGTAATGTGTCTCTTGAGTCCAATGCCTTTCGAACAACATGCTGCCAAATATTTTGAGCATGTTCTGCGATAATGGCTTAAGCAAGAATTCCACAGCCCCAAGAGAAATTGATTTCACCATCATGGGCATATTTTCTGTTTGCTACTATGAGCCACAAGACATTGAAGGCTCCATACGACCATGAGCTACAAGAAAGAGGACAACCATGAATTCTTTGGACTGGATAGCCACTACCTCTTCCCCAAGCTTAAGCAATGTATGTTTCATGGGCCTTGGTCTCTCTTCTCCAACCACTTGCTGAGCCCAACCTCTTGCCTGGAGAGATTAAAGAATTACATGAATTCTTGTTTAGGTTGAAGCTATGGATCACCTATTGCTTGCCTTCTTCCATTATGCACTTCTTGAAATGCATGCATAACCAAGCACACTTCAAATTTCTTTCATGTTGGCTTAGAATTTAACTCCTAACCCATAATCGTGATTGGTTTTGATTCTTGTTTGTTAAGCCAAAATTGTAAGAAAGGGTAACTGATGCAATCAATGAGTCACTGATTTGTAGAGGTAACGCCTTTCCCCATCCCATTTTCCTTATTGATCATACATATCATGAAAGGCCCAATCCTCAATTTGTAAATGTGAATCATGCTGCAATTAATAATAAATGTCTGCCATGTATATTCTGGGTGGTGAGGAAAAGCCCGATGCCAGGTAAGGTGACAATACAAAAGAGGGGTGACCCCCCCTTGCCATCAAAGGCCCTGAAGGGGTGCACAACCCGGCCTGGGGAAAACTTTGCCCATCTCCCGGTGATCTAGAGCCCAAAGTTGCTGCAGGTGCAGGTATCCTCTTGAAGATCTAAGATATTGACTTGGCACTTATGTAGATGTATTTTCTTATGTATGGATGCATTATTGGCTGAAAATATATGTTTGGATCATTACTCTGTAGATGTATTTTCTTATTACTCTAACAATGGATCATTTTTGGGCAACCACATGGATCAACCTCAGTTTGGATATATGAAACAACCACCTAATCATGAAAGAGAGTTGAGAGACAAGATTATTTTCTCAAAATTCAATGGTCAATCATCATCTCCAACTGAACTCGAAGAGTGACTTTCCAAAATTGAGCATTATTTTGACATCTTGCCTCATAATGATGACCAAAAGATCCATTTTGCAACCATCCACTTGGAAGGATTTGCACATACATGGTGGAGGTACATTAAAAGCAAAAATCAGCAAGTAGACTCATGGAAAGTGTTCAAGGCACTCATGGTGCAAGTATTTGTCTTGCCGGTGGAGAAAGAAAAGCTTACCCGCCAATGGTATGGCCTTGAACAACATGGTCTTGCTATTAGAGAATATACAAATCAATTCCTCAACCTTACCATGTATGTTGAGTTAATTAGTGATAATGCCAAGCTGCATAAGTATGTATATGGGCTGGATCCCCAACTCTCGACTGATGTTTCAGCTCAAAATCCATCAAATTTTTTCAAAAATATTGAGTTGTCTAAGAGGTACTCTCGTAAGTATCGCCGAGATGCTTCATTTCAACATGAACATCAAAGAGGGGCGTCTCAGCCAGTGTTTGGGTAGCAAAGAGGACCTATGCAGTCACATTTTGGGTAGCAAAGAGGTGCTGTAAGGCCGAGATAGTTTGGAGCACATTATGGCAGTGGTAACGTACCATTCAGCACTCTTGAGATCCCCACGTACCCCACTTTTAATGCCTCAAGACCACAATGTAATTTCAGGATAGCAAACAGTCCGAGAATGGATAATAGGCAAGGGGACAACAAGAATAAAAATACTTCAGCCTTTGGCAATCCAAAGTCCATTCCCATGGATTTGTATAAAGAAAGAAAGGAAAAAGGGCTTTGTTTCAAGTGTGGCGAGAAGTATATAGCTGATCATGCCTCAAATTGTGCTTTTAGAAATGCAAGGCATGGGTTCACAGCATGTTGGTATTTGAGGACTCAGAGGAGGACCTGAGGATGCACATGCTTTTATGATGACTACTGAAATAGATGATGTTGATGAAGAGTTTAGTCAAGAAGAGTTCTTTGACCCTATTGACTCTTTTCCTTTTGACCTCGGTGGTCGTGTATCATGGGATATGGGTGGAAATAATGAACCCCATATTGAAATACATGCTACCAGTGTTTATACCATATCTATGGATTCTTGGACAGTATCCAAAAGCCCTAATACATTGTGTATTAAGGGCAAAACTCATGGGAAGGATGTGTTTATACTTGTAGATAGTGGTAGCACTCATAGTTTTATTAATAGAGTAGTCACGGATAGGCTGAAGTGTTTTCCCACTGATTTACAGGAACCATTGAAGGTGCAAGTTGCCAATGGGGATGAAGAAATTAGTACTCAAGTATGCCTTGTTGTTCATATTTAGCTTGTTGAAAAATTTGGATAGCAAATGGATTTAATTGCATTGGACATGGGGCCTATAAATGTTGTCTTGGGTTGTGATTGGCTGAAAACTTTAGGCACTATGACCATGGATTTTTCCTTGTTGTATATAGAGTTTGTCAGTGTGAGACAACTCATTCACTTGCAGAGAATTCATAATAACAATGAATTTCAACTCATTGCTAGCAAATAACTCAAGAAAGAGTTCAAGAGACGGTCCCAAATCTTTGTATTACAATTAAATAAAGAAAATTCAAATCAGTCCACTAAAACAGTAAAGAATTCAGCATTGAGAGCTCTTTTAGGAGAGTAGAAGGACCTCTTTCAAGTATCTACAACACTACCTCCTAATAGGGTGGTTGATCATCCAATAAATCTAGAGCCTCAATCAAAGCTTGTGAACAAGCCACCTTACAGATTGTCTAGGTGTGAAAGAGAAGAAGTTATCAAACAAGTCAAAGAATTACTGGATATGGAATTTATTGAGCCTAGTTCTTCACCATATGCTTTCCCTATGTTATTGGTAAAAAAGAAGGATGGATCTTTTAGGATGTGTATAGACTACATGGATCTTAATAAGATCACCGTGAAAAATAGGTACCCCATTCCACGCATAGATGACTTGCTAGATGAGCTCAAGGGGGCTAAGTACTTTGCAAAGATAGATTTGAGGTCATCCGCATGAAGGCAGAGGATGAGGTCAAAACCGCATTTCGGACTGATCAAGGGCTTTATCATTTCTTAGTTATACCTTTTGGGTTAACTAATGCACCGGTCACCTTTCACAGCTTAATGAACAAAATACTTCATCCCTTTCTTTTTAGATTTGTGTTGGTTTTCTTTGATGGCATCCTCATCTATAGTAGATCGCTAAAGAATCGCCTTTGGCATATGAGGCAGGTGTTTGATGTATTGAGGCAGCATAGACTCTTTGCCAAGGAGACAAAATGTTCTTTCATGCAGACAGAATTGGAATGCTTGGGGCACATTGCTAGTGAAGATGGAATTAGGGCTGATCCTAAGAAAGTGCAGTGTATAAAAGACTGGCCCACACCTACAAATACCACTTCACTTAGAGGATTTCTTGGTCTCTCATCATTCTATCACAGATTCATTGGGCATTATGCCACTATTACAGCTCCCTTGATTGATAGGCTTAAGAAAGAGGCCTTTTTCTAGGATGCCATAGCTGATAAGATCTTTAATCAGCTCAAGGAATTTCTTACCTCAGCTCCCATCTTAGTTTGCCTAGATTTTTTGAAAGAATTTACATTTTGGTGTAATGCCAATGGCAAAGGCATAAGGGCTGTATTGTTATAGGAGCATGGGGTTATAGCGTTTGAGAGCTGCAAACTTACTGAAAATGAGATGACCATGAATGTATATGGCCAAGAGATGTTGGCCATCCTTCATGCCATTAAGAAATTGCACCACTACTTTTATGGCAGCATATTTAGGGTCAAGAGCGACCATAGGATCCTCAAGTATTTCCTCTCTTATTCTAATCTTACCCCCAGACAACGCAGATGGGTAGCTACAATGCAAAACTATGACTTTGACATTACATATATGCGGGGAAAAGACAATGTAGTTGTTGATTTGTTATCTAGAATGTGGGCTTGTAAAGTTTCAGTCATCATGGAACTTCATAATGATTGGATAGAAGAGCTTTAGGAGGACTATTTGTTAGATGCTGATTTCAGCCACATTTTCCAAAAATTACAGCAAGGGCATGTGGAAGAAAACTCTCCATAGCAGCTTAAGAATGGTCTCTTATGATTTCATGGCAGAATTGCCATCCGATACGCTTATCCATTCAAGCAAAATATCATGCAAGAGATGCATTCCTCGCCTACAGCTGGTCATTTCGGCATATTTAAAACCTATGACAAGATTGCTAAAAGCTTTCATTGGAAGGGTCTATGGAAGGATGTAAAAGATTTTGTCTTGAGCTGCATGCCATGTCAGCAAATCAAGGACAACACCTTGTTGGGATAATTAGATAACTAAGGCACACCCTCAAGGAAAGCAAGAGGATGAGACTCTCTACAAGTCCATCCTATAATTTAGTGGTCTTAGTGAGCTAAGAGTTTTCCTTCAAGGCAATGTAATTAGAAAGTGGATGAGTACTTGACTCTCTAGTATATTGTCTTAGATCCCGATCAATGTTGTTTTAGGTGATTAGAGTGGAGACACTACCATATGGATAGAGGAGTCAATGCATATCACTCCCCCTCATTTCTCACTCACTATATGAACTAAGTGTGGCATTGATCTGCTTTAATTGAGTTGACTTGCAAATGTAGTGGCTCAAGGATGGATGCTAGTTAAGTTTATCGATGACCTTAGCATCAAGTTAAGAACCTGATTTCATGTCAATCCTTATGGGTTTATGGTTGTAACCTCCAATTGCAGAGTAGAATGAAGAGAGCATAGGTGACAAACCCCGTGTTATTTCAAGGAGTAGGAAGTGATGTCTCTTAGAAAAAGTCTCTCAATGGACCATTGAATCATTTTGCTAAGGTCATGTTAGTCAGGCACATTACATGTAGTATCAAAAGATTTGTAATTATCTCTGACTATTGCAATAACAACTTAGTTACAATATGTTGTAGAAAGAAATTGTATTTGCATTGATTGAGCTATCTTGAAGTTGAATGCTTTTGTGTAATCAAAGTGGTGCAATGGAAGAGTGGTGAGACCTAACCCTAAGAACATAGATATTTGAGGAAGAGAGAAACTAAGGTTTTTATGAGTCTCAAGTTGCAAAAATATTTTCTCACATGCACCATGTCCATAGGACTCATAAAAACCTTATTTTCTCTCGTCCCTCACACACCTATGCTTTGGATTTTGTTGTATGAATCGATACCTTGAATATATGAGATAAGGACCCTCATGACTTTTAACTCCATCACTCCCACCCTACATATACAAACCAACCCTTAAGCCAAAGACTAAGGTTAAAAAGGGAAAGGGAAAACATTTGAAAATGAAAAAAAACTTACATTACATGTGAGTGTCATTAAGAGATGCTACCAACCATCACCCCTCCAAGTTGACTACCCCCATCACCACCATTGTCATTGTCATTGTCATCGTCATCACCATCATCATCATATCATCAATGCATCTTCTTTCTCTCCCTTTATGGCACATGTGGTAGCCATGAAGAGTCCCCTATGCTGACCAATTCGTGACACCTTGGAGATGACATGGAGTGAGAGAGGGGGGGATAAACCCCTTAGAATGTAAAAAGGCTAGACAAATAGGCCTTCAAAGAGGACTATGATAGCACTAATATGCTACCTTTGTGAGAAAGGGAAGATAAGGAAAGATATTGGTTTGAGAGGATCGCAGCCTTGTTATGCTAGCCCAAGAAGAATAGAGAGAGAAGATAGGAGGAAGGAGGAAAAAGAAGAGAGAGATACATAAGGAAAGAAATGGAGAGAGAAGGGAGAGAAGAGAGAAGAAGGATTTGTCTACCATCCATGTGAAAATCATCAAGCCTGTCAGAACTCAATGAAGTCCTCCATCCATTATGGCTCTAAAGAGGAAGATCTTGAGTGTTGTAGGAGCCACACGTGCTACGAGAGCCTTTGTAGAGAAACGGGCAGAGATAATATCCCAATCCTTACCATACAAACCCATGTTTTTCTAATCTATATAAGTTGAGAAATTAAATTGCCTTATTGTTTGAAGGTATAGTGGGTTATTCTTCATTTAGAAATTGCATGACCTATGATCTTTAGGATAGTGTGTTTCTACTCTTAATGTATGCTACTTGTCTATGTGATGATCTTGAAATTCTGATGTTGTATGCTACTTTTGTTTACTCAGGAACTATGTGACCTTTAATCTTTAGGATAGTGTGCTCTTGGGATTAATTGAGATGTATGTTAGTTGTGTATTTGGTAACCCTAAAAATCTAATCATGATTATTATTACTTCTTCATTCACAAAAGATGTGACATGTGATATTCAAGATAGTGTGTTCCTATAGCTGAACACATGATATGCTACATGTCTATCCGACAATCTTGAAAATCAAATGTCATATGCTACTATTCTTTATTCACAAAAATTGTGACCCTTAACCATTCATAATAGTTTGTTCCTACAATTAATTAGAACGTATGTTACCTATCTATGTGGTAATCATGAAAATCTAATTTCATTTTCTCATGTTCCTTCATTCAGAAAACTTTTGATCTATAATATTCAGGACAAGGTGATCCTGTAGGTGACTATGACATATGTTTAACATCTAGGTGAAAATCTTGAGAATTGCATGCCATGTATGGTGATTCCTTCATTCATAAAGTTATGTGCTTAATATGAATGTTTTCAAGCATATTATTATTTTGCATTAATTGATATTATGGGAAAGTGATGTTTCCTTAGATGTTGATGATAGGTTGATCACCTTAGTTATGTATTTATACAAAAGTTATTGTGCTCTCATGGACGAATTTATAGTTATGCATGACTAAACCTCCCCCAAGGTTAGTGGCACGAGTATCAAGGGGTTTTTTGACTGTGCTAGAGGTTAGGATTGACCCTAGATGTGAGAAGTTTCTCCATAAGAAGAACATTATGCTAGGAGGTGACAAGGGTGCCAGGAGGGCTGTAGCCATAGATCCCTTGGGTCCTATGAAGGATCGGTCTAATCCCTATGATCCTAGGATGGACTTCCTCGAAGGCCTTGATACTAGATAAGGGTGGATTGGTAGATTGTGTACCTAGGATTAGACACGAGTCTTGAATTAAATGTCAAATTGCCAAGGTGCCAAAACATTTGGAAGAAGATACAAGAAAAATATATTGTTGTGTAACTACTTTGAAAGGATTGTTTGACATTGTCTTTGTGTTTGTGAC
Organism: Lygodium microphyllum; assembly: GCF_053477565.2. Taxonomy (NCBI): domain Eukaryota; kingdom Viridiplantae; phylum Streptophyta; class Polypodiopsida; order Schizaeales; family Lygodiaceae; genus Lygodium; species Lygodium microphyllum. Next base: position 108,395,322 of record NC_141154.1, on the reverse strand, counting down.
CATAATTTATGCGAAAAAACTAGTTCTAATGATTAAGTAAGGAAGCTTACTTTGCATATCAAATATAAATGTATTAAGATAACTAGATAACTAAAACACACCCTTTGATGAAAGTGGGAGAGCAAGAACCTGATGGGTCCGTCCTACGGATGGGTAGTCTTGGTGAATTGAAAGTCTTCCTTCAAGGTGATGTAATTAAAAAAGGGCCGAGTACTTGGCTGTCTATTATGTCACCTTAGATCTTACAATTTCAAGGTGAGAAAGATGCATTCGCATTGAAACATATCCAATTCGCATAAAAATCTTCAAAAAGTAATAATTCAAGAACCGTTTCTCGCAACAAAAGGAAGTGCAAAAGTGCCAATTTGAAGGAAAAAATTGGGTTCTAAGGTTAGATTTCAATTTCAATGAACTTAAGATTAACAACATGGAAAAAAAGAAGAATGGGACTAAGAAAGACCTCGAGAATGGGATAGAGTAGGACAAATGGGTGAGGAAGGGACCTCAATAGGGCATAAGTAAAATAGGGTATCATTTAAGAGTCATATAAAATAGGGTATCATGTAAGGATCAGATAACTGTGTGTTTATGAATATATGCATATGAATATATGTAAACAAGACATGCAGGGACGTGCCTCCACACTTAAGATTATAATAGACCAATTCATCTAATCAACAGGGCCTAACACTTGACCATGACCTGCAGTCTTGTATCCCTATAGTTAAGACATGACACATACATAAATAAATGTAATAGGTAAATTTAGAAAACTTAGCCCGTTTACTTGGTCATTGTGGACCATCATTGATACGCTAGGAGTCTGGGTCATATACAAGAGGTAACACAGCTTGCCACCACACCTATCCAATATGGCACGAACCATGCAGCAACACCCAAGAAGATAGCATTGGTGATGAAGAACCGTTAAGTATCAGTGATGAAGAATATAACACTCAGCTCAATAAGCGCTCATGTGAGAATGATAGAGCAATTGCTTGCCCATTGGCTCGCATACTCAAAGAGGAAGAAAGGAAAACCCATATCTCACACCCAGTTGAGAGATTAACAAGTGAAATGATGCAAAGGAAGTATGCTAGCATGTATAATTGATGGTATATCTATGCATCTCAACCCATCTAGTATAGCTGCAAGAAGGCAAGCCAAGGAACCTTGTAGTGTAGTGCACAGAGTAGAGTGATATGTCCTATGGTGATGGCAAAGGTCCGTTTCGTGTGTGTGCATACGGAAATGGAAATCTATCTGGCACCAACATCGTAACATCCCTTTAATCCTTATCTCTCAGAATGGATTAAAGGAAAAATCATCATGCTCAACTCTCCCTCTATCTCATACTCTGTTGATGAATATAGGAGGGCAGCCCAATTCTTCACACCCATTGATATTATCCTCACTACCACTAGTGCAAAGGTTGTATGCCTTGTGCAGCACAATTGATGGTGCAGCTGTGCATCTCGCCGTCTTGTGCCAGTATACATTGCAAGCATGAAGGCCCATGAGCCTTATAGTGCCATGCACAAGAATAGATTGTGCTTTGTGCATTGAGAGGCCCAACCCATGAATGCAATGCTCCATTCACACATCTCATCTCTCATTTGGATTTAAAGGGCTAGGACTGGTCACTCACCCCATCCTCTATCTCACACTTGATTGAGAGATACAAAAGGCAACCCATACTCACATCTCCATCCGAGTAGGATGAAATCTCACATTACTCAAGGGGTTGTCGATGAAGATCAATTTGGACTTATCGATGATGTCAAACACAATGTCTATTGAGGAAGAGGCATACCTAGGGAGGTAGCCAACAAATCAAGAAATTATTGTGGATATAAGAGATTACATCTACTAGAGTTAGACACTCAGTAGAATCACAAGACACAGTGCACCAAGGGAGACAGCTTCAAACTATATCTTGGAAATTTCAACCAAGAAATCAGTTAGTTTAGAGGAATAAAGGATATTACTACCTTTTCCACATCCATCTTTTCGCCCAAGGGTGTTTGTTACCTTTTCTTGGAGCGAGGCTTGCTGATAGGGATTTTCTTACTTTTCTCCCATAACATTTTTCTTTTTTTTTTGTTCTTTTTTTCAAACAGGTGGGAGCGACCAGGCTTGATAACCACTTCAAAATAAAACTCCTGGAACATAAGGAGCCATCTCATTATTATACCTTTAATATTTACCATATTCATCGGGAAGGATAGTGCCTTATGATGCACATAAAATTTAAAGTGTGTCGACAACAAGTAGTATAAGAATTTCTCCCATCCATGCAAACACCATAGCGAGGCATTCTAACTCCATCATTGTGTAGTTCTTTTCCCAATCAATGACCTTATGGCTTGCGTAGTAGATGGATTGATCTAGCTTTAAGGAGACTTTTTGACATAAGACTTCACCTAACCCTTCTACACATTCATCATTGTGCACATGGAATTTCTTCATCCAATCAGGAGGTTGGATTGGTGCTTCAATCAAATACTACTTCAAGGTGTTGAAAGCTTATTCACAATCAGTAGTCCAAGTAAACTATGAATCTTTCCTCAAGAGCTTATGCAAGGGGACAGCCTTTGTTGCAAAATGTCCAATGAAGTGCTTGTAATAGCTCACATGGCCAAGAAATCCCCTCAACTATTTGCCGTTGAGATTGGCATGGTTAGAGCTGCAATCTTCTCAATCTTGGCAAGGTCTATTTCTATCCCTTGTGCAAAGACAATGTGACCTAGATTAACTCCTCAAGAGACTCCAAAGATGCATTTGTCAAGGTTGAGGGAGATCTCATACTCTCGGCATTAATTAAAGCACTGCTCCAAGTATTTCCAATGTTCACAAATTAGAATATAAACACAGAAGTCATCCAAGCATACCTCAATAAAATCATGCATGTGATTTTGAAATGCCTCCATCATCACTCTTTGAAAGGTAGTAGGGACGTTACAGAGTCCACATGGCATCACTTTGTAAGCATAGGTCCCCCATTTGATTATGAATTGAAGGTTGTTTTGGATTGGTCTTCTTTCACTATTTAGACTTGGTTGTACCCACTGAATCCATCCAGTAGGGAATAGAGCTCATGTCGTGCCACTATATCTAATAGTTAGTTTATGAAAGAAATAAGAAAATGATCCTTCTTTATCTTGGAGTTCAGCTTTTGTAAGTCCACACATATTCACAACTTTCCATTCTTCTTTAGTACTACCAGGATAGGCAAAACACATTCACTATTGGCCACTAGATAGATAAACTCAACTTCAAGGAGCTTCAATAATTCAACTTTTACTACAGCTAAGTAATTTGGATTCATGCACCTCTATCTTTGTCTCATAGGTTTGGAATCAGGGTTAAGGTTGATGTGATGTTGACACACTGTGGGATCAATCCCCTCTAGATCTTTATACGACCATGCAAACAGGTCCAAGTCTCCTTTATAGGTTATGCATGACAAATAGCTCCTCTTTTAGAAGATTAATACCCACGAGTGTCATTTGGTACCATCTATATCCAAAAAATTAACCACTTTTTCCCTTCTGTAAACAAGGTGGAAAATCCAAAAAATCTAAAGCAGAAAACAAGGCTAAGGCAAAAGTGAAACAGAAGACGAAGGCAGGATAATGAAAATATGGAAACACATGAAGTGCAAAAAACTCTTAAATCAAGGAGAAATGTAATATTTCCGCTCAAAAATATTATTGAACTTGACTCCCCACACGGCATGTAAAAACTTGTGCAAGATCATCTCTCACATCGTAATTATCGGTAGCTTAATTCGTACCCTGCACATGCAAGAATGTGGCTTCCGCATTGTGAAATCGAGGTTGGGGTTGAAGACCGTAAAAACCCGTAGGAGAACACCCTTTTTGAAGGAGCAATTGGGATAATGATGAAATTTAAGTCAAGTTTTTTTATTATTATCCCTTCCCCCAATCGATACATGGCTGGAGGAGAGGGAGTGTGGGGAGGAATGGGCTAGGTAGAGTGGTGTGGGTTGCATGAGGGGGAGAGCCATGCATAACCACGTGGTGGAGCTTCCCTTTCCCCCCCTTGGCCTATATAAACACCCCTTAGGCATTGGGGGAGGAGAGAGAAGGAAGAAAGGCTTTCATGCTGAAGGGGAAGCTGCCGTGCTGGAGGATCAAGGGGAGAGGAAGAAGATGATGCTGCTACCGTCGTGGAATCAAACGCCGCTGAACTGAGGGACACGTCCGCCTCTGTAGTGCTTGCAGGCGCCACCATAATCGCCCTCCCTGCCATCGTCGACAATATTTTTCTTCTCCCAATCATTGGGGCCTTCCACGTCGATATTTTGTTCAGTTAGAAGCTTCTAAGGACAAGGCACATAGGCCTTGTTCCTACGTGCCTTCCCCGATTTTAAAACTGGGTGCATTAAGCTCCTATTTCTACGCGAGGAGAAGGTATTGACCTCCAGGCAGTCTCGAAGAGCGAGAATAAAGGCTAGAGGGAATCCACGGAGTCCATTATCACGTCTACGATGGCTCCCAAGAAGTCGCAAGGTGCACCCACAGGAGGTTCCTCCCCGAACTTACACGTAGACATCACCGCGGATCCACGAGCCCAAGTTTTTTGAATTTAATCCTACGTATAAGAAATGCTTTGAACATAATTCCATAGGGAGAATGCAATTTACACTTATCATTAAATCATGCATTAGGGCAAAAAACGCTTCAAAAATGACACTTGTAAGAAAGTGATTAAGTTGCTAATTAGTTGAGGTTTAGGAAGAATAAAACCTCTAAATTTGGTTGTCCAGATGTGATTAATGAGAGAATATTTGGTTCATTGAAGAGGTCGGCCATTAATTTTCCTCATCTTTTAATCCAGATCAGGGATCACCTTTTCGGCCGTTTTTGTCTTGGAACTCGAGAGATTTTGTATTTTTGATATTTTCGCACGAAAATTGCATTTGTTTGCTCCCGTGTTTTCTTTCTACACACTATTCTCTTTCACTATTCTTTTTGTTGCACTTGCTTCCTATCACTGTGAGATTCTTGCTCGGTTCATTTGCTAAAATATCTAGCAATACCTCTTCAAATAACACAGGTGCAAGCACACGTAAATACAAGCTAACTGTTTAGCTAGATCCGATTTACACATCTTGGAGAAGTATACATCATCGAGTATTGATAGATGAGATCGAAGCCAACAGGTTGCGAACACAAGGAATGAAAGCATATAGATTTGTGGATGGATGGAAATATTTATCCCAGGGATCCTTCTACAAGTAAACCACCTCCTTTCTTCAATGTCCATGACTATATTAGATAACTTGGAGAAGGTTACAATGGGATACTTGGCTACTATATGAGGTTATACTCTGCATCTTACATATATATAGCTCAAATGCACGAAATGAAAAAAGCACTAGAAATTACACAAACAAATATTTTAGAGTTGACAAGTTAGATTGATGTTTTGAAAAATGTTAACAAGTCATTACAGGATAAGCTAACATGCTTGAGAGAAACTCCAATAGGATTTAGAGAAAGGAAGAGACCATTAAAAAATATAACCAACTTGTGTGAGAGAGCAAAGAAAAGGAGACTAAATCTTACAAAGAAATATGTCTCTAACATATTAGGCATCAATATCCGAGAGAATGAGGAAAGAATCAAACTTTTGAAGGAAACCATGAATAAGAAAGATATTTTGAGGATTCTTAAGTCACCCGAAAATGCAGATTTGAGAGGTCCAACTCTCAAAGAGTTAGTGAAGGACTTAAAAGGCACGGTGAAAGCAAATGAAATTGTAGAGACGTGTGATATTGTGGGTATAAGTCAGAAAGGTTATCGTGCTATATCTGGATTATGGTTTAAAAATCTTAGACGCAATAGGGTAATTGTATTTGGATTGCCCCGAGCCCTTGCAGTTTCGACTGCAAGAATTGCCATGAATCGCAAGATTCCACATGTTTTTTGGAGATTACATTCACATCGAAAGGTCTATGTCTTATGAAAAACAAAAAAAGGCAATTTTTTATTACAATGCATTTAACAATATATGGGTTGATCTAAAAAAGGTGCAAATTGCAATGGTTCACAAGTATAAAATCACAATAGAAGAAAGTTATGGCGTTCTAAATTTTGCCTTGAAGTTGGATGAAGCACAGATTCAAAAGGGACAGAAGATGGAAAGAATTAGCATTTGCCTCATGAACATGGCATTGGACCATAGCAATGGTGAGGGCCAAGCTCCATTGCATAAGATTCAATCCGAGATGGAGATTTGGTGGATTGGTGCAACCCAGGTACCAATTGAAATCATCAAACGTTGAAATGGTTGTTCAACCATACAAGTATTCCAAATACCATTAAGTCTCAAAGTGAAGGTGAAATGTTGGTAGTTGATGGGGTTGGTAATTTTAATGTGGAATGGCATATAAGTGTTGATTTAAAAACTATCAAATGTATGCTTGGAATATGTAATGGTGCAAATGCAAAATATCCTTGCATTTATTGCATGGAAAGTGTTGGATCCAAAGATTGGAGTAGTTTGTGACCAGTAAGAAGAGCCCCAAATAGAGACTCTATAGATTTGAGTGAATTTAAAACGTAGAAGACACCTGGGATCCCATTCTTTCACTCTCTCTTAAGAATGTTCGTCTTTGTACTTTGCATGCAGAGATTAGAATAATCGATAAGCTTCTCAGGTTGCATCTTAACTACGCATATTCCATTAAGCCATTATCTTTATTAGATGAGTGTATTGATAAATGCGAGGCATTACTATCAAAAATGGGATTTCATGGAGGCCAAGTTCACTTGAGAAAGGATCCAATACTTTTAGGAAAAACAAGAGATATCTTGGCCGATGTCTCTATGGGAGACTCAAAAGCTAGACGATTCTTAGGAAACCATTCAGGAAAGTAGGTGAATGTGGCTTGGGAGTGTTGAAGAGAGCTATGTGAGATCACAACAAATGTTGCAAGCACGCCGAGGCTTGCGTTTCTTAGAATGGAGGTTTGGATACACCTTGATGTTTTTCTGAAACTCCTCTTGCAACATAAGACAACATATACATATGCAGAAGAGTTCAAAAGATCAATCACAAATCTTGTTCAGGCGATAAAAGAGACATGGGGAGAAAAAGATATCACTTTTTATTTGGTAAAGTAACAATTATTTAATACGTGTTTATTTTGACAAGTTTTTTAATTGGTATAAAATAAGTGTTACTTTGTATTGCAGTATATTCTTCATATTCATGGGCCTTACTTTGTGGAGAAACATGGCCCCTTAGCAACTTATAGTAGCCAAGGCATGGAAAAGTCCCACTATCAAGCACGCACAAATTATTTTCGAAGCACAAGGCATGGGGGAGGATTTACAAAAAGCAATGCTTTTGAGGAGCTATTCAATTGGTTTTTTCGATGACAACTTCAAAGAATGCAGATAAAAGATGGCAATGACACATGAGCAATCACACTTTTACATATAAGATAGAATATATAAAAAGCTAGCTTTCCAAAACTCTCACATTCTCTTTCTCCTCATGGATCTTTCCTCTATAGCGTAGAAATTTTCTTCTCTTGTAGCCAGCTATAGATTTTACATCAGTTCGATTTGCAACCAAGGCGTAGGATGTGAAGGCCAAAAAGTATTGTGCTCTAGAAGCAGACTAACGTGGACCACAGCCAAAAATCCTAATTGCTACAGTCTTTTTCAAAAACATTACTTTGTGGGCATTATATTGTAATCCTGAGAAATCTAGAAGCCTTATAAGAGCTTTAATACAAAGTATGTGCCATGCTGCATCCTCTGAGAAACTACTATGAAGTACTAAAAATGAATTAGGGTCAATCTTAGCTAAGTACTGGCCGAGTGCAATGTCTTTCAATGTACTACCACCAGATCTCGATCCTTTGCCACATCCCAAGAAGTTATCTGAATCAGCAATCTCCAACTGCAAATAACACCCATACCAAACGAGCGTGGAACTCAAACCTACCAATGTGTAAAAGCAAATTCAAAATAATCTTACCACTTGGTTTTCATCGTACTCCAATTTAATTGGATTCCATAAATTTATTGATGCTGATTTCTCATTGGTGTTTATCAATTCTTTAACGTATTCAGACTCCTCTCTTTCAAAATTGGAAATCCCAAGTTGGTTTTGCATGCGATCGAACTCCTCATCAGTAATACTCAACTCTTTCTCAGCATCTTTTGCCTTTTCAAAACAAAGACAGAGGGCCTCACCAGCATCAATAAACTTATTATCTACAATTTCTTTATCAAGTTTGAGTATCTCTTCCTTTGATTCATTCTCTGTGTCAACTATCCCATTTGCAGCATCAGAAGCCTCTGCAATAATGGCTAGACAATAATCTTCCCTAAGATTGAAAAGTTTTTGAATATCTGACAGTAAAATGTACTCCTTCTCCTTGAAAGGTATAGATGGTAGAGAAGGAACAGTATCGTGAGAACTCCCATCAGTTGTAGGGTTTGCATTTCCTTGGCTCTCCTCAATGATGGTCTTAGATTTGAAGTGAGCAACATCCAATAGAAGCCTCAAAATATGCATCTACAACCTCCTCTATTTTCTTTTCATCTGCCAGGTCATCTAACATACAAAAGCTAGCAGACTTTGCTCCTTCCAACTATTGCTCATAAGCTTTCAGAGGATATTTGACAAGGGTGAAAACAATAAAAGCAGCTGACTTTGACATAATCTTACAGTTCTTGGAATGAGTGGAGCACAATATGTCTTTTGCATAAAACTTGTCCAGAGAGTGGGCACCACACCTCTTAGTAAACACTGACTTTTCATTGCATGTTGACCCAATGGGAACATGGACATACTCCTTTGTATCAACTTCAATAGCAGGACCTGCTAGATTTTCAAACTCCAAAAAGTCCTCCAAAAAATATTTTTTACAATATTGCAAAACACTGTCAAGGTCCCAATCAGGATTAAAGACATTCTTAACAACCCCATAGAAAGAGAGATCCATGCCATTCTGAAGGATAAAGTCAAGAAGCCTCTCTGATGGAGTGACATAAGTAAGCTCTGATACTCCAAGAACTCTCATTGCAAACTTTCCCTTCCTTGCAAATGTGCTTGGCATTCTGACACTGGTGGCAGAGCATGGGGAAGAAACAGAATGCACATGCTCATCACATGTTGAAGCCCTTGAGTCTCTAGAAAGCCTTCTCCTTTTCCTAGTCCCTGGCAGAACCTTGGAGCCCAGAAAATCTGTAGGTTCAGACATATTTCCAACGCTTGTATGATATGGCATGATGAGACTCAAACGCTAAACACAAATGTTGGTACTCGTGCCGTATCGAGAATGCAAACTAGAATCTTCGAAAGCAAAGGGCCGTGCCCGAAATGACGCGACAAGGTAAAACCCCAATCAGCGACCACTCGATCTCACGCAGTATCAGGTTAGGAGTCTGGAAACGAACGTCGCGCCGAAGCAAGACAAGAATAGCTAAGCCTGAAACGACACGAGCAGCCAAAAGCGAAAAACATGAACACTCACCCTCATGCCGTATTGGGGGAATAATGAGAAGTCCACAAAGGCAGTCGAAAAAGTCATACCGATGATCGGCACCTCCTTATGTAGAGCGTGTAATAATGCCACATGGCACTAGCCATTGGGCAACACGTGGCCGACAAAAACGTGGCAAACACATGGACCAATCGTTAGTCAACACGTGGCATATACACGTTAGGCAGACACGTGGCACAATCAATGCGAGACACGTGTTTGACATGTGGCATGGTTGACGAGGGTATATAAGGGACCCTTTTGCTTACGTGTACACTTTACATTCTCTCGAGCTCTCGCGCCATGCTTGCCTAATACGGAGCGATCCCAGTGCTGCGCCTATTGCGTCCCTGTCCTGTCGCATCGTATCGGTTCCCGTCGCCCGATAGGGAGCGAGGGTGCTCCTGCCTCTTTTTCGATTTTCTTATTTCGCATCATTTTGTAGTTGTTTGTTTAATACAGAGCGAAGGTCAAAAAACGTCTACCCAGGTTTCCTCATTTTGCACCGTTTTGTGGCCTTTTTCCTTGCTACCTGCAGCGTTTTGTGGATGCTTGTTCAATACGGAGCGAGGGTATCCTTTGGTAGTCTATCTAATTGCCATCTCACATCATATTAGGCTTTCTTCTCGCGTTGTCCTCATCTCCGATACGGCGCGAACACTAACATATGTCTTGTTCATTTGTTCCTCGCGCCGTATCATGCTTGCTGCCCTCTTATCAGATTTTCTAGAAAATTCCTATCTCATTTTTGTCTTTTTGGCTCTTTTATTTCCTCCTCTGCATGGCAAGGACAAGGCAAACGGCAAGAAAAGTATATGTAGATAGGAAGGACAGTGGGGGTAGAAGGAAGTTACAATTTGATGAATCTGAGGAGGAACTCTCTTGAAATATTGTTGAGGCTAGGACATCACAGGCCCTAGAGCATTTTGCCATAGAGATCCCCCCTACACCAAGTGTTGGCTTGGCATCTTCCATGGAGTTAAAGCATTCCAATGCAGAAAATGTTTCTTCTCCTAAAGTTGAAGAAGCAAAGGGTAAGACTTCCCCTGTGAAGGATTTATCCCCTCCAATTGCACTCGAGCCTACTTCTGCTAGAGCCAGTGAGCCTCCCAAGCCACAAAAGAAAAAGAGGAAGTCTCAGTTCTTCTACATGCAGAGGTGTTTCAGTGAGATTAGAAAAGCCCAGAGAGCTACAGAGCACATGATTCCAAAGGCTGCTTTCATAAGAGTTGTAAAAGAAATCTCTAACAGATTGTCTAGAGTGGCAACTGTCTCTAGCCTTCATAAGAAGTAGCAACTCTCAGCAATTCTTGCTCTACAAGAGGCTGCAGAAGATTTTCTCATTGATTTCATGAACGATGCTTACATTGCTGCTGGGCATGCTCATAGAATTATCCTAATGAATAAAGATTTCAGCATGATTAGCAGAATCAGGTATAGGTTTGATAAAGTGTTGAGGCCCTTTCCTTCCAACGATAAAAAAGCCTTTGAGATCCTTAACATTCCCCCGAAATTGTCCAGGAAAGGGAAAAAGCTAAAGGTTGAGGATGTAGCTCACCTTTACTCTACAAGGGGTCCCACTCAGCAGGAGTCTATCTTGAGAGAAAAAATGCAGGAGGTCTTGGAAACTGAAGACAAAGTTTACAAGAGGAAAGCCGCATCACTTGGTCCCATCAACTACGAGAGGATGGGTAAAGTGTATGGGAAAATACTTGTGAATGTTTCTGCGGAACCTGAGGAGGATTACCTTAGTATATCTCCCGAGGACAAGCCCATGTTGGAGAAAAGGGTTGTCTAACTATCTCCCGAGGACAAGCCCATGTTGGAGAAAAGGGATGTCCAACTATCCGACTCCATTGTTTTTTGTTGCATAAGGTAAGGCTTATAGGTTCAAGTATATTTTATATGTAATTTGTATTGATTTTGATCGATTCAAATAGCTTTTGCTATTGACTGCAAGGCATTTGTCTACTCTCTCACTCTCAATATCTGTGGAGCCATATATGTTGTTGAACCACTTCTCAGTGGAACTATTTGCAAGATCTGGGTCTAATATTGCACCATTCTTTCGTACTTTTGATAGTGTGACAAATTACCACATCTTTTTCCCTTATGTAGAAATGTATTTTTCTTTTCTATAGAGGAAAATTTATATTCATTTACTTTCACCTTTCTGCTCACCTCTATTTTGAATTTGCAGAGGGCATTGGAGTCTTATCTATATCAACTGTCTTACTAAAGAAATTATCTTTATGAACTCTCTTGGTGGTGTTCATGGCCAAGCACGAATGTATATTGAAAGAAAATTACTTGCTTTGATTACATTTACAAAAAATATTTTGAACTAACAAAGCTTCCTTTTGTAGTGTTGGTAGACTTATTTCTATGTTTTTGGATACTACATATGAGGATCTTGCTGATCCTCAAAAGCCTTATACGTTTCTTCTACAAGAAGTACCATTGCAAAGCGACGTGCATTCTTGTGGATGGAGAGTTATATCAAATATTTGCAGAACAGTGGATTCAAAGTTGTTACAAATAGAAGGAGCGAATGTAAGTTATTACTTTCATTTGATTTTTGTGTAACCCTTATCATGATGTCTTTTCACTAACTTATAACATTTATTCTTACAGTGTAGAGACTATCCTGATTCGTATATTTGGTGGATAAGGGAGAGATGCATTGAGTTGATTTTGGACAAGGCAATCACACCATATGATCCTGACTCCCCTCTTTCTCCCAAAACTTCAATGGCCAAGGGCACAAGCAAGGGAAAGGGCAAGGGAAAGGGTAAAGGCAATGATAAGGGCAATGGCAATGGCAAGGGCAAGGGCAAAGGCAATGGCAATGGTAATGGTAAGTCAGCCACAAAGACCACTGTTGCCGAGTCTAAAAGAAAAGGAATGCCAACGCTTTCTCCTCTGAAATCTGATCCATCCCCTCTTAAACCCCAAGAAAAGAGAGTACATGTGAAGGTGAAATTCTTTCAACAATCAAAGAAGAAAGGCCCTGTGAGAAAAAACATCTTTGAAGAAATCGATAAAGAAGCCACAAAGCCAACAAAGGAGAAGGCAACAAATTAAGAAGAATAAAAAGAGCAAACATAAGCATACACAAGCCTTATTATTTTGGCTTTGTACATTTATATGACATTTTTGTACCTCATGATGTAATGAACTTTTTTTTCACTTATAAATCGAACGTAATGTACATTTATTTCTATACATTCGAAAGGCAACTTGGTTCATAATAGCTTATGAGTTCCCACTAAGAAATATATTAAGGAAAGTCAATTAAGATAAATTTATGCAAAGTTTTCATTCTCAAGGCTCAAAAATCACAATTGTGGAAGACAAACAACTCGGACAAGAGAAAGATCGCTCGGCTCTTTTACCAATTGTTACGCCATTCACTTTGAACTTATATCTAGGGGATGTATTGTCTAGCAATTCCAAGGTATCCCTCACATCTTTCAGACTCCAATTGGAAGTAACATTCACCTCCTTTACTTCTTCATGCGGCAAAACGTGCATCACAAGTTTATACAGTGTGCAATCTGTATCGGAATCCAAGGGAACCCAAATACCCAATCTTAGCTTGTATCTCCTGTAATCAAAGCCTAAAGCAAGAGTTTGGCAAGGGATACTATAAGCCAAAGCCAAGGATTGAGGGCATGCACTGCACCTCAAGATATCACCCTTATGGTCGCACTCTCTAGATTTCCAAAGCGTCCCTATAGTGTTAGCCAAATCCTCTTCCGAAAAGTTTCTACTTAGCCAGGATACCTTTGTTCTTTGTAAATTTGCTATTTTGAAGCAAGCTATGAAGATATGAAAGGGTACAAATCATGATAAACGTATTCTTCTTGAGATCCTTCCAGCTGTCATGGACTTTTGAATATCCTGAGATATTTTGAATTTGAAACTTTGCACCATTGCCTTGTCAGGAATCTCCCACTTTAGAGATGAAAGGCTTGGCAATGGCAAATCTTTGATATTCCCATACCTATCTGCTTTAGAGGGAACAACATACTGTGCATAATATATAAAAACCTTGCATTCACTAAAAAAAGACACAGTTTGATCGGCATAAATAATGTTTGCCAATACCTTATGAATGGCATGGAAAGTCCCACTTAGGCTTTCCATAGGTTTCCATTCAATACTTGTTGATGGAAAGATATTTGCAATGATGAATTGGTTGTTAGTACTTACCTAAGTGGAAAGGAATTACATACGTTATTCAACTAATAACTTACAATGTGTTTGTTGGGGAACCCATTCGTTTGGAGGCAAGTGCATATCCTTGGCCATGTAAACATGTTGCACCTTGACAAACCACCCTTCGGGCATAATTTTGAAGGCAATGATACGCTTCTTCCAGTGATGTTTTATATCATCTCGTTTTCTTCTTTTCACCTTATGAGAGCCCTTGCAAGATGGCAGCATGGTAACCCAATCATTTACACTAAAGGTTTTGGGCTCCCAATTTCCATCTGCTCCCTGGCTATAGACTGTGCAAGAGTGTATTAAACGAGAAGGGCACCTAGAGGAAGCCATGGAAATAATGAAAGCGCAAAGAAAGAAGCTCAAAGAGGGGTGAATGAACTAAAAAGTAGCGTCAATAACACAAATGAATATGTATTGGGCGCCAAAAAGAATATTGAAAGATCTCTTGACTTTCAAAAAACTCATTATTAATTTCATCACATCTCTGTCACGTATTTTGTCAAATTTGTGAGTAAATAAGGTCTTTGGGACTCCAAAACATGTCAGACTTTGGGGATTTTGGCTAAAAAAGAGGAGAGAATCACGAAATGGACTCCATTATCTTTAAAAAAGAGGAGACAAGAATACCATATTCTTGCACACGTGGCAAACTCTCTTTGGCCTGTTTCTTAATCTCGTGATTAACCTCTTTTAACGATAGATAGGGATTGGTGCGTATCATGCAATTGGATCGTTTGCATTTCCAGAGTTGTCAGTCTTAGGAGATTAGCTGCATGTTGCTATTTTGGTGCATTTCCAAAGTAATGAGTCTAAACGCCTATTGCTTAGGGCAAAGGGATGAAGTTGTTAAGTGCATTTTTTATTGGACATGGAAAGAATAAGCGTATGCTGCATTTTAGGCAAAATCTTTCTCGTAATGATTCGCATGAGGAAAAGTCGTTAACACTCGTAAGATGTTATCCGAAAAGGAATTGCAGAGCACAAAAATGAATCTATGGATTTGCATGTGGCATATGCTTGTAAAATGGAATAAGTCAACACTAGTCCTACAATATTCACTTTGCATGAACTTCATTAACTATGTTGTATTTAAAAAAGGGTCGCATGTTACATATTCGTAAATTTCATTTCATTGAGTTGCATTCAGAAAGATTGTATGGCTTATCAAAGTATGAAACTCAAATACTTAGACAAAAGATTGTAGGCATTACTCCTCGATGTAAATCCTAGTAGGTCCTACGTAAGTTATTTTTCAAATTATCATGCATTTTGACTTTAGCAAGAAAAGATAGGGTTATTGCAGGTCTTGTGGTGCGTAGAACAATGAATCGCATGTTTACATGTATTGTGACATTTTGCAACTATTTTTCTCCTTTAGATCAAGTTTATCATCTCTAGGAAAGGGACATTCTTGTCGCATGACAAGTAGAACAGTTTACCCAAATCACTTGTAATATTATAACCATTAGGGATTCGTATAGGCATGACTAGTCGATATGATAAACACCTCAAGTACTAGCTAGGGCTTAGCACATTGGAAGTGCTGCCTAATATGGCACTTGGAACGCCAAGTCGAAATCTTCAAACCCTAAGGTCCTACCCACATTCACGGAATGTTAGGTAAATTGGACGCTCATGTAAATAAGGATCTAGGGTGTCTACCCTAAGGATCATTTGACCTAACGCTAAAACTCGGATTGAGTTTGGAAACCCTAGGACCAAATGTTGTCGGCCTAGTACAATTAGGATTGGGTTGGGTAAGAAGACACCCTAAATCCCGCTTCTTGTCTAAACAAAATTCCTTGACCAAGAAACGCTGTTGATGGGTGAAATGATCCCATGAGTTAGGTGCGACACTTGTGCAACAAGCT
This sequence comes from Lygodium microphyllum, assembly GCF_053477565.2. Taxonomy (NCBI): domain Eukaryota; kingdom Viridiplantae; phylum Streptophyta; class Polypodiopsida; order Schizaeales; family Lygodiaceae; genus Lygodium; species Lygodium microphyllum. Next base: position 108,379,689 of record NC_141154.1, on the reverse strand, counting down.
GCAACTTTGCATGGCTTGTGTTTTAAACACAAGGTAGATTTGCCACTCCTTGGAATGAGGTTAGCAGGTTCTAGCGCAAGCCTAACTTGCAAGAGGATGTGTAGTCATCCTGCTACATCACCTTTCTTGGGCTGATTTGCCAAGCTAAGGGAAGTTATGTATTGCTTAGTAAGCAAATGATCAATCAAGTTAGGGCAACATGGTCGCCAGGATTTAATGCTAATTTATGGAATCTAAGGTGTTGATTGAGTTGGGTTGACAGGGTATGACCCTAACCCAAGGACAAAAGGGTAAACAAACAAACCCTTGGAGATCTTGCCAAGTTGCGATTGATCCCGGATCGAATGTTGGATGCATTCGGAGATAAGGATTCACTCCTTAGCAGTTGACCAAATAAACGACCACTGGATCGATTATGCTTGTAACAGTTTAGGAGCACTGTTTGCATTGTTTGCTCAAGGAACTAAAAGATGAAAAGTTAATTAATGCTTCAGGTTGAAGGCCTGAAGGGAGAGGCAGCATTAATTACCCCCGACTGTCTGCCTGACTCTAACCAGGGGGTTGTTAGCCACGCCGGGAACATGGACCGAACCCGCCGCAAGAGGTCTCTCCGTTGAGCGCTACTTGGAGCAGGAGGACGCTTGGGTGCCAGGGGGGCTCTGGCTATAAATCCCTTGCCTTCCGGGTCCTGCAAAAGAGGCCAATGTGACTTGGGATTGGATCTCGAGGCCCACATACTAGTCTATGGGCGGAATCTTGGATTAGTAATCCCTCTGGATTGCTGGATAGCCTTCGGGCGGATTATGGATTATATGGATGTATTTCACAGATAAATAAGATAACATGTTGAAAAGAAACTTGTTTGACACTATTTTTCTATGTCAAGTGCTAAGATTACGTGAAGGAACCGGTGTCTAACTAGCTAATTAAGGAAGCTGTTTTATACATGTCTAACTAAAAGTGGTAGGTAATTAGACAACTAAAACAATCCTGAGGAAAATGTGGTGGATGTGGCCATGGGTTCGTCCTACGGATGGGTGGTCCCGGTTGGCCGGGAACTTTTCTCAATGAAATGGATAGTAGGGAACTTCGCTTGAAGGAAACAAACAGCAAGGAACGTTGACCTAGAATCTAGGTTACTAGAACCCGATTTATGTTGTTTTAGGGAAATGGAATGGAACTATGCCTTATGGGCAGGGAGGTCGAGCTTTGCATCCCTCTCGTTTCCCATTCTCCTTGAACCAAGTGCAGCATGAATCCGCTTCGACCCTGGCATTTCTGCGTAAAGTAGTTTACCTGGGGTTTGATGCTAGTTGTTGTTCTAGGAGTTTGACCACTAGGAAAACCCTAATTCAGGTCGGTCCTAAGTAGCTAGAATACTTCCGCTACATGGCAGACTCAAGAAGACCTAGATCGCAAACCCCGTAACATTCCATGGGAGTGTTGGGTGGAGCTTTCTAAACTCTCTTCCCGATGGGCTGCTAAGATGTGTCCTACGAATGAGTAGGTGGACACGTTACAGTTGGTATCAGAGCAAAACCAACGGAGGATCTGTCTTTATAAGAAAACATAATAAGATGAAGTAAAGAAAATGTTGTTGTTAGGAACATTTCCTTACTTATCGATGCTTTCTTACAGAGTTATGAAGCATGGAATAGATTCATGGTGTTCCAGGTCATGTTTATGACTGCGATGCATGCTTCAGATTATTGACGAAGGCTCGATATGATGAATATCCTAGACCGCATTTACAATCCATTACCCTTGTACATGAAACGAAGATGGATGGGTGTTTTAGGGATCTATTACATAGCCGCCCACCGACTTGTGTATCTTCGAATTAACTTGAAGAGAATCAAGTGGATGGATGACTTAAAGATCGCGAAGCTCTTCGTCTTTGTTGAGGCTCACGCAAACGTGACCCTACATGTCAGAGGTCGAAGGGTTAATCAGAATAAGTATGTGTACGGGGAAGTGACTCGAGTAATCCCTGCCGACCGAATTAAGGTGTTGGGATGTCATGAGAAGAACGGATATCAAAGGAAAAGATACCCTAATTTTCCAATGGCCTATCAATTCCTGAAAATATTTGACCCCAATCCATACTATTACTCAGTTCCAGCTGAAATGCAACACATTTTATTCTCCTCGAATTAATGTATTAGCTTGTTCCATCTCCCCAAGAAATATTGTACTCCGAAAGGACTACGCCCATATGAATGAAATAAGACTTCTTCTTATCAATGATTGTCTTGTCTATGAGGATTGATAAAAAGTTAAGTGAATAGGGTTCTTGGCTGAAAGCTGAATTGGGCATAAAATGTAATGTAATGTGGAATTCGACATCGGTCAAATTCAAGGTCATGAACCTAGGCATCCATGAGTGCTTTTTTTGGAATGGTCTGGCTTAAACCTAATGATGCCCACATTCATTGTGGAAAGGGCCAAGTTTCCTTTTGAAACTCTAAGGGGGAAATGGTCACAGCTCAAATAGAGGCTCGAAAGCTGAAAATTCAATTGGCCAAAGCATCTCGGATTATAAAGGGAGTTAGAAAGGGACTACCTGTGTACTTGATTAAGCTTAATGAGCTAGATCAGAAGTAGGAGTCTAGTGAAGAACCTTCATGGCTAAAGGAGTACGTGGATGTATTTCCTAAAGAGCTGATGAAACTTCCGCCTCAAAGGAAAGTTGACCATGAGATCAAGCTAGTGCTGGGAGCTGCGCCAATTGCAAAGAGGCCATATAGAATGTCCATCCCAGAAGCAATCGAGCTGAAGGAGCAACTCAAGCAACTATTAGATCAGGGCTACATCCGTCCCAGCAAGTCGCCATGGGGAGCTCCAGTGTTGTTCCAGAAGAAGAAGGATGAAATGCTTCGGCTGTGTATTGATTACAAAGGGTTGAATCAATCAACCATTAAGAACAAGTACCCTATTCCAAGAATAGATGAGCTTCTCGACCGTCTTCAAGGTGCGAAGATCTTCTCCAAGATTGATCTTAGGTCTGGATACTATCAGATAAGGATCAAGGAAGAAGATATCCCAAAGACGGCATTCAACACAAGATATGGATATTTGAGTTCCTAGTCATGTCATTCGGGCTGACGAATACACCTACCACCTTCAACAGGTTAATGCAGGATATCTTTAGGCCATATCTTGATGACTGTGTACTCGTCTTCTTCAACGATACCTTACTCTACTCCAAACAGGAAGAAGATCATGAACCCCAGCTTCGGATTGTCCTTGAGACAATGAGGGCACATAAGCTTTATGCCAATATGAAAAATTGTGCATTCTTCAAACGTCAGATTGAATATCTCGGATTCATCGTGTCAATGGAAGGAATCTCAATGGATCTGGCCAAAGTCAGAGATGTTCTGGAGCAGCCAATACCAACAACTATCAAAGAAATACGCAGTTTTCTTGGATTAACAGGATGGTATAGGGTCTTTATCAAAAACTATGCTTTGATTGCAACGCCTTTGACGGATCTACTGAAGGAGCAAACATCAATTGCATGGTCAACTGCTGAACAATCTAGCTTTGATAGACTAAAGCAAAGTTTGGTATCAACACCTATCCTGAAACTTTCAGACCTTAGTAAGGAGTTCGAAGTAGTAACGGATGCTAGCACACTTGCCTTAGGATGTGTGCTTATGCAAGAAGGTCATCCTGTAGCATACTTTTCAAGGAAGTTGAAGAGCCACGAGAAGAATTATGCTACCCATGATCTAGAGCTGTTAGCTCTCATCTATGCTCTAAAGCTTTGGAGACATTACCTGATGGGTAACAAGTTTACCCTAGTGATGGATCATAAAAGTCTCAAGTGGATATTTACCCAGAACGAACTCAACATGAGCCAACGTTGATGGATTGAAGTGTTGGAGGAGTATGATTTTGAAATCAAATACCGGCCTGGAAAGGAGAATGTAGTTGCCGATGCACTTAGTCGCAAGGCATTCCTTAATTCTCTAATCTTGCAAAATCCATCAACAGCTAGATATCTAGCCACAAAGATATCCATACCAAACAACCCAATACTTGAGCTAGCTAGAGAAGGAGCATGCCATGATCCAACCTATCAAAATATGCTAAGGGAGATCCCTATCAAGGATCAAGACCCGAAGCTACAGGCTAAGTATCAAGAATTCTCTATCAATAGTGGACTTGTCTACTATAGAACGAGATTATGTATACCGACAAGCCAGTCACTCAAGCAGAAGGTACTTTGGGAAGCTCATGACTCCCCTTTCTCGGGACATCCTAGCTATGCCAAGAGCCTCAATGTAGTCAGGAAGAGCTACTATTGGGAGAGGCTTAAAGGTGACGTCCTCAAATATGTCACTGAGTGTTTGTCTTATTAGCGCATTAAGGCCGAACATGTCAAAATGCCAGGAAAGTTGCAACCACTTGACATCCCCCAAATGAAATGGGAATTCATCAGTATTGACTTTGTTATTGGTGTACCCCAAGTTCAAGAAGGATACAACTCCATTATGGTTGTGGTTGATATGCTCACTAAGGTTACACTTCCTATTCTTGTTAAGACAAACTATAAAGCCTCTGACATTGCAAGGTTATTTATCAAGGAGATATTCAAACTGCATGGGTTGCCCAGAAGAATCATTAGTGATCGTGATTCTCTCTTCGCATCACACTTCTGGAGAGCTATCCTTGAAGCCATTGGGACTCAACTTTGTTTTAGTACAGCTTACCATCCCCAAACCGATGGTCAAACGGAGCGAGTCAACCAAGTCATCGAGGATATGCTAAGGGCATGAATGTCAAAGTCCTTTAAATTTCTCAGATCCAACCCTAAGAGTTGAAGCTTCAAGGCAGATGCTGGAAGATTTGGACGACCAAATGAAGTCCATAAGACAGAACATCCAAGCTGCCAAGGATAGACAAAAGGCATATGCGGATTTGAAATGTCAAGATCGAGGAAGGAGACATGGTCTTCATTCGCATACGCCCAAAGAAGAGTTCCCTATCCTTAGGAGATAGCAAGAAGCTAAGTCCAAGGTATTGTGGACCCTACAAGATCCTCAAGTGCATAGGATCCAATGCTTATAGACTGCAAATCCTTGAGAACCTAAAGGTTCATAATGTATTTCATATCAGCCTACTGAAGAAGTATGTACCTAATCCTACCCATGTACTTGGTGACCAACAAGTTGTAATGCCTAGCCAAGGAGTCCTTGAGATATGGCCTAATAGGATCTTAGATGTTAGGGAGAGACAATTGAGATCCAGAACCTTGAGAGAATGCCTCGTCCAGTGGAAAGATTATCCCGAGGAGGATGCCACTTGGATGGATGAAAGCACTCTCAACCAACAATACCCCCAGTTCTTCTCCAGATGAGGACATCTCGATTCCTCCAAGGGGGAGAGAATGTAATATTTTTGCTAAAAAATATTGTTAAACTTGACTCTCTGTATGCCACGTAAAAACATGTGCAAGATCATCTCTCACATTGTAATTATCGGCAGCTTAATTCGTACCCCGCACACACAAGAATGTGGCCTCCGCATTGTGAAATCGAGGTCGGGGTTGAAGACCATAAAAACCCGCAGGAGAACACCCTTTTTGAAGGGGAAATTGGGATAATGATGAAATTTAAGTCAAATTTTTTTATTATTATCCCTTCCCCCAATCGATACATGGCTAGAGGAGAGGGAGTGTGGGGAGGAATGGGCTAGGTAGAGTGGTGTGGGTTGCATGAGCGGGGGGAGCTATGCATAATCCATGTGGTGGAGCTTCCCTTTCCCCCCTTGGCCTATAAACATCCCTTAGACATTGGGGAAGCAGAGAGAAGGAAGAAAGGCTATTGTGTTGAAGGGGAAGCTATCGTGCTAGAGGATCGAGGGGAGAAGAAGAAGACGTTGCTGCCGCCGCCGTGAAATCAAATGCCGCAGGACTGAGAGACATCGCCGTCTGCAATGGTTACAGCCGCCATAATCGCCCTCCCTGCTATCGTCGACAATCTTTTTCTTCTCCCAATCATTAGGGCCTTCCACGTCGATTATGTTCAGTCAAAAGCTTCTTTAAGAAGCTTCTAAGGATAAGGGACATAAGCCTTGTTCCTATGTGCCTTCCCTGATTTTAAAACCGGGTGCATTAAGATCCTATTCCTACGCGAGGAGAAGGTATCAACCTCCAGGCAGTCTCGCAGAGCGAGAATAAAGGCTAGAGGGAATCCGCGGAGTCCATTATCATGTCTATGATGGCTCCCAAGAAGTCGTAAGGCGCACCCGCGGGAGGTTCCTCCCCGAACTTACACGTAGACATCACCCCGGATCCACAAGCCCAGGTTTTTCGAATTTAATCCTACATATAAGAAATGCTTTGAACATGCTTAATTCCATAGGGAGAATGCAATTTATGCTTATCATTAAATCATGTGGTAGTGATAAAAGTACATTTGATAAATTACCTCTTTAAACGATACATAGGGATTGGTGCGTATCATGCAATTGGATCGTTTGTATTTCCAGAGTTGTCAGTCTTAGGAGATTAGCTGCATGTTGCTATTTTGGTGCATTTCCAAAGTAATGAGTCTATACACCTATTGCTTAGGGCAAAGGGATGAAGTTGTTAAGTGCATTTTTTACTGGACATGGAAAGAATAAGCGTATGTCGCATTTTAGGCAATATCTTCCTTGTAATGATTCGCATGAGGAAAAATCATTAACACCCATAGGATGTTATCCGAAAAGGAATTGTAGAGCATGAAAATGAATCTATGGATTTGCATGTGGCATATGCTTGTAAAATGGAATAAGTCAACACTAGTCCTACAATATTCACTTTGCATGAACTTCATTAACTATGTTGTATTTAGAAAAGGGCCGCATGTTACATATTCGTAAATTTCATTTCATCGAGTTGCATTTAGAAAGATTGTATGGCTTATCAAAGTATGAAACTCAAATACTTAGACAAAAGATTGTAGGCATTACTCCTCGATGTAAATCCTAGTAGGTCCTATGTAAGTTATTCTTTAAATTATCATGCATTTTGACTTTAGCAAGAAAAGATAGAGTTATTGCGGGTCTTGTGGTGCGTAGAAGCAATGAATCGCATGTTTACATGTATTGTGAAATTTTGCAACTATTTTTCTCCTTTAGATCAAGTTTATCATCTCTAGGAAAGGGACATTCTTGTCGCATGACAAGTAGAACAGTTTACCCAAATCACTTGTAATATTATAACCGTTAGGGATTCGTATAGGCATGACTAGTCGATACGATAAATACCTCAAGTACTAGCTAGGGCTTGGCACGTTGGAAGTACTGCCTAATATCACACTTGGAACGCCAAGTCGAAATCCTCAAACCCTAAGGTCCTACCCACATTCACGGAATGTTGGGTCAATGAGATGCTCATGCAAATAAGGATCTAGGGTTTCTACCCTAAGGATCGTTCGACCTAACGCTAAAAATCGGATTGAGTTTGGAAATCCTAGGACCATCGGCCTAGTACAATTAGGATTGGGTTGGGTAAGAAGATACCCTAAATCCCGCTTCTTGTCTAAACAAAATTCCTTGACCAAGAAATGTCGTTGATGGGTGAAATGATCCCATGAGTTAGGTGCGACACTTGTGCAACAAGCTGCAACTTCACATGGCTTGTGTTTTAAACACAAGGTAGATTTGCCACTCCTTGGAATGAGTTTGGCAAGTTCTAGCGCAAGCCTAACTTGCAAGAGGATGAGTAGTCATCTTGCTACATCACCTTGGGCTGATTTGCCAAGCTAAGGAAAGTTATCTATTGCTTGGTAAGCAAAGGATCAATCAAGTTAGGACGACATGGTCACCGGGATTTAATGTTAATTTATGGAACCTAAGGTGTTGATTGAGTTGGGTTGACAGGATATGACCCTAACCCAAGGACAAAAGGGTGAACAAACAGACCCTTGGGGATCTTGCCAAGTTACAATTGATCCCATATCGAATGCTGGATGCATTCGGAGATAAGGATTCACTCCTTAGCAGTTGGCCAAATAAACGACCACTGGATCAATTGTGCTTGTAACAGTTTAGGAGCACTATTTGTATTGTTTGCTTAAGGAACTAAAATATGAAAAGTTAATTAATGCTTCAGGTTGAAGGCCTGAAGGGAGAGGCATCATTAGTTACCCTCGATTGTCTGCCTGACCCTAACCAAGGGGTTGTTAACCGTGCCGGAACGTGGACCAAACCCACTGCGAGAGGTCTCTCCGTTGAGCGCTACTTGGAGCAGGAGGATGCTTGGGTGCCAGAGGGGGCTCTGGCCATAAATCCCTTGCCTTCTTGGCCCTGCACAAGAGGCCAACGTGACTCAGGATTGGATCTCAAGGCGCGTATACTAGTCTACGGGTGAAATCTTGGATTAGTAATCCCTATGGATTGTTGGATAGCCTTCGGGTGGATTATGGATTATATGGATGTATTCCAAAGATAAATAAGATAACATGTTGAAAAGGAACTTGTTTGACACTATTTTTCTATGTCAAGTGCTAAGATTACGTGAAGGAATTGGTGTCTGACTAGCTAATTAAGGAAGTTGTTTTATGCGTGTCCAACTAAAAGTGGTAGGTAATTAGACAACTAAAACAACCCTGAGGAAAGTGCAGTGGTTGTGGCCATGGGTCGTCCTTCGAATGGGTGGTCCCAGTTGGCCAGGAACTTTTCTCAACGAAGTGGACAACAGAAAACTTCGCTCGAAGGAAACAAACAGCAAGGAACGTTGACCTAGAATCTAGGTTATTAGAACCCGATTTATGTTGTTTTAGGGGAACGGAATGGGACTATGCCTTATAGGCAGGGAGGTCAAGCTTTGCATCCCTCTCGTTTCCCATTCTCCTTGAACCAAGTGCAGCATGAATCCGCTTCGACCGTGGCATTTCTGTGTAAATTAGTTCTATGCTAGCTACCGTTTTAGGAGTTTGACCACTAGGAAAACCCTAATTCACATCGGTCCTAAGTGTTCGACGCTAGCTACTGTTCTAGGAGTTTGACCACTAGGAAAACCTTGATTCACATCGGTCCTAAGTGGGAACGGCCGGAATACTTCCACTATGTAGCAGACTCGGGAAGACCTAGATCGCAAACCCTGTAACATTCCATGGGAGTGCCGGGTAGAGCTTTCTAGACTTTCTTCCCGATGGGCTACTAAGACGTGTCCTACGAATGAACAGGTAGACACGTTACAAGAAATGCACACAAGAAAAAGTACAATTCAATACTTTTGTAAAAGAGCACAAGGCATACCATGATGTAATTTAAGAGCGTGAGCTCTCACCCAATGCAAATTTTAAAGGTAAAGGGGCAGTAGAAAGGAAGCTAGGAAGATGGAAGGACAATGGGAAAAAGGACCTAGCCTACGACCGCCGGCCATGTAAAAAAGGGGATAAGGGGATGACCACCCAAAAGGGATTTAGGGTTTTGTATATAAAGTTAAAAAGTGAATGAGAAGATCATTCTTGTGTGTGGCCAAAAGTAGCTCTCCTCCTCCTCCTCTTCTTCTTCTTCTTCTTGCTTGCTTGAGCTTGTGCTTGAGATATAGGCTTGAGATAGGAAGCATGAGAGTGTGAGAAAGTGAGTGTGTAAGGGTGAGGGTCCGTGGTATTTCCTTCTAATTTTTCCTTTGTTTTGGGGGTTGATTTATAGTCATTCATAGTAGCCCATTCTCTTGTTGGTATATTATTATTATGGTTGGTTCTTTGAATGATAGTGGTATTTTTAATATTGAAAACTTGATAACACAAATTTCACTCATTGGAATAGAATTTCATTGATAAATATTCATATAAGATCTGTATGTATCCCATAAAATAGAAATAAAATGTATTAGCTACCTTTCAACATTGGTTGCTTGGAGAAGCTCTCTATCTTCTCCTCTCTTATTCTCTTCTCTTGCTCGCGGTAATGGAGCTTGGAGCCTGAAGCTAGAGCTTGAAGATCGAGCTCGCTTGAAGCTTGCACTTGGATCGTGGAGCTACCAAAGTGCTTGAGGGAGGAGGCAACTCGATGAGGCATAGAGATAAACTCACTACACTCGTAGAGATGGATAGCACGTCTACTATGTGAGAGGTAGCCATTAGTGCTCACCTTGAAACGCTTGAACAATAAGGAGTCCGTGGGTCTTAGCAGTGAGCTTGAGCTTGACTCTACATTTTGGTTCCATTGCCAGGACCAACAAATTCAAGCCTTGAGTACTTGCACGATCCAAATGAAGTATTGAAGTAGGGTTTTTTTCCGAACCGATGCTTAAGGTAGATAGGTAGGAAGCAAGGGAGTTTGAAGAGGTATTTGATCTCCTTATAGCAAGTAAGTTTTTGGTTTTTTGGATTTCGAAAAGTAGAAGGTTGAAGTAGTGCAGGTGTTTTTCTTTGTGATTTGGATTCATAAGGGTAGGAAAAAACAAAGAAAAAAGAGAAAAACAAGCATTAGGGTTTCTGATGTCATAACAAGGCAAGAGGGTTTGATTTGTTTGCCGATTTGCATTTTGGATTTTATTTGCTATTCCAAGTATATACAACTCTTCCTCTCTATCCATAGCTTTGATCTGGAGCTACGTGTGATATGATGTGACCTAAATCATGTGATTCAATTAATTTATTATTACGTTAGCCAAAATCGCGTCACGTTTGCCATGTCCGAGTGACACCGATTATGGGATGAGTCCCAGAATCGACCCTCTACTCTCTTGTATTCGGCCATTCGGCCCACTATCACTCGGATATCCACTACTCGGTCCACTTGATTCGGCCCTCGGCTCACGAACCTCGTCCCATCGAAATCAACCCGTCCGAATCGACCATTCAAATCAACTTAGCATTCGGCTCACCTAACTTGTCCCTCAACCATTTGGCCCAAATCCATTTGAACGAACCACTCGGCCCTCGGCGCAATCAATTCGGCCCACTATCGTTCAACCATTTAGCCCTCACACAACCACATTCGGACTATCTGATTTTGACATTCAGACTAGTTGCATTCCGTCCTTTCTCATTCGGCTCTTGGCCATTCAAACAGGCCGAATCGGACATTCGGCCCTTGCGACCTACTGGGTGGAATTTGGATTTTTTCACATTTTAAACTTGTAGACCCTAAAATTGGCCCAGAGGCCATATAGAGCCAAAAGCACATCATAGATCTATCACTAAGCTGAAATCTAGAGCAAGTAGTTCAAAACTTGGCTATGTGTGGTCCTTCAAATGATGCATGGTATTTAGCATAATGGCCCTACGGGCCGGGGGGGACTACCCCCCCAGACCCTCACAGAGGCCCCCTCTACACCTCCCTTAAGTAGGCTAGAATGAAAACATGCACCAAGACAAGTTCTCCAAATTAGATTCGAGTGTAATAATGGCTCTACAGAAGCATAGATTCTCACTTGCAAAACAACCAAAAGTCCATACCTGAACAAAGACAAACAGAGACCCTAGAACCTTAATTGGCCAATCTAGCCAACGAGGGTAAAAAGGCCATACCACAAAAACATGTATAGGTTGCGTTCAGATTGTATCTAGTCAAAACGAAATGTAACATCGAGCTACAACCAGGAGGATGACTAGACATGACAGTCCTGATGATAGATGTACCTTGAATAGCACTACACAAACAACCCAAGACATCAATAGAGAATCCACATCTGTTTGTGTAGTTGGGAACTCAAAGGCATGTATTAGAAAGCTTGAATTTATAAGGCAAGACCCAGAAGATGTAGACATAGTACCGCCTTCTTATCTTAGAGTCAAACTCACCGCAAAAAGAGAGCATAGTGTCGATGCTCTCATAAATGAAGGAGGTGATTTTAATAACTTGACCTATGAAGCATGGACCCTACTAGGCCAACCAGAGATTACACCAACTAATGGAACTCTTAGTCCTTACGGGGGACACCCACAAGCACTTATAGGGAAGTACAAAATCCTTGTAACTATTTAAGCGGAAAGCTTGCCTATCCTATTCCATGTTTCTCCAAATAGTGCTAATTGTAGAAAGGAAATCCTCTTAGAAAGACCCTTCAAAAGGGCAAAAAAGTGTAAGGTCGATTATGTAGCACAAAGGATGCACTTGACACTACCGAATGTGAGGATAATCACAACCTAAAGTAAGGGTAACCTCATCAAACCTTGAGGGAAAGATAAGGAACATTCTAACATACTAGGCCTAGTAATAAGAGCAAGGATGTTGAAAGAGTTGATACAAGTGCATATTGAACAAAGAGAACCAGTGAACTAAGTCATGCTTGAAATAAGAAGGTTAGGAGACAATGCAAAGGATAGGCTTTGGACATACAAATATCGTAGAAGAGCACAAAAGAGATAAATGTATCGATGGTGGAGAGCCAGCACAACGCTGCGATGAATATCCAAAGCGTTGCTATGTGCTCAAGGGTATTACACATGTAACCCATGGATTTGGGTACCAAAATCCCTTGCTAAACCACCTTTGTCAGCTGACTGCATCAAAAGTAAAGAAGCACAAGAGAAAATCTAAACAAAAATCCAAGTCTCGGGTCAACAACATTGGAGTGACTAAGCCCCTCACGATTGAAATCAAGAAACCAAACAAGACTATTCAAAAGGTAGATCGGCAGCCTCTAGCATGCTTAATAAGAAGATATTATATGTAACCGTCGAGTGTGTACAAAAGCCACTAGTGCCCAAGGAGCCTTTGACGTCCCAAGAGGATAATGAGCACCATAGGCACAATGTTGCTCATGATAAGCCCGATTGCTCAACAAAGCAAATGGTGGAATTGTCTAATACCCATGAGCCCTAGGAGTCCCAAATCTCCTACACCCTCTTTCCCTAAATGGACACAAGAAGCACAACAACAGTCGTCAAGTGCAGCTACTCGATCCCAATCTCTATCTCCATCTGAGCGTTCAAATGCCCAAGATGCAAGACATGAGATCACCCTTAGCTCTCAGTCTAAGGATATGCTTGTGCAATCCATCGTAACTAGCTCAACTAATGCTCGATCTGCACAAGTGAATGCTCCATCGTAACTAGCTTAACTAATGCTCAATCTGCACAAGTGAATGCAAAAAGGGCAAAAAAAAACACAACCACTTCTAATTTTCTTAAGGACTGGACACTGTAGTCTACCAATAGCAGTCAGTCCACTGAACTAGCCGCTACTACTTCTAATCACAGATCACATCAATTGTAGCCTTGGGCCGTGACAATGCCCCTTGCGAAACGTGTCCTTAGAAATTCACATGCAAAAGAGATGTTGCAACCAACATCCTTGACACCTCCAACACTTTCGAAGCACCTAAATCCTAGGCTTAAGGAGAAATATCTCGAAGATTTAACCAAGGGGATGGCGCATCTAACCAGTGAACCAAAGATGAAGTGCCTAAGGAAGCTTGATCACAAGTTGACAACCATCACACGTGCATACGTCCATGTGGACATTGAAAGGCCAACACCAGAGCACACAAAGCTAATAGTCGAACCCCTAACTTGGGATGAGCAACAACATGTTTACTCCCGCTATGTAGTTATTGATGAGAAAGTCATAAAGGACATCCCAAAGGCCATGGCTAGAGAATTGCGCTTGATACCCTCACTCTATACTACTCAATGTGAGATAAACAAGGAAAAGCTCAAAGCAATCAAATAAAAAGAGAAAGGACAATGTAACTTTGTGCGTGGTACTGTAACCAAAGTTTGGGAGCCAAAATTGGCCATCGACTAATGACACTCGCTGAGCAAAGGAAAGCCCTTTGGACATCAATACATGATCCCATGTACATTGCCCCAAACACATTAAGAGTGTTGGCAATGGTCCATGAGGTCTAGCTTTCTGCCACTATCCAAAAACATCCCTTGTACGATAAACTACTTCTAGAAGAAGATCTACATGTGGCTATCAAGCTAGGAGTAGGGAGCATGGTGCTTGATGTTAGCGCATATGTCTTTTGCCTCACTTAAGAACTTACAATCCTAGATCTCTATGCTTCCCATCAATACAACCCTGGCTTATTTAGCTGGTTTCATCCAAGTCTACATGACAAGAAACCTAAACCATCTCTTGGTTCTACACTAGAGTCACTCGAACCTCCTGAGCAAGAGAAAAACAACTCTAAACACAACACTTGCTCTAATAAGAAGCAATGGAGACATGTTCCAATGGGTAAGGACAAGATTTTAGAGCAAACCCTAACAAAGAGCATGAGCAACTGCCAATGCAATCAGATGAGGGGCTAAATGGAGGGGAATTAGCTGAAAAGCTAGACTCTCCAAAAAGAGAGGCATTTGTACCCTCACAACCTAGTGAGGCTGTTCAGCAGGCCGTGGCCATGTCCCATGAGGACACACAAGAAAAAGATAATTATGAGGCCCAACCAAGCACATCAATGACTAACCTAGTTCAGGGTCTTGAGTCTTTAAAGAATACACCTCAATTGCCCAAGAAAAAGAGGAGAAAACAACGAAAATAATGGCAGTTGCAAGTGTCTGTAGACACCAAGAGTGCTGAAGAGCTTAGGAATAAAGCATCGAGTCCACCCACAAATAAACGTATTGCCATCTCTCCTAACATCAGTGAAACCTCAAACACATCCATGTGTTCTAATAAATCCAAGCAACCATTACCATCAATGGTTGCTTGCAATGCTCAATCCACCGACAATAGAACTCACATTGACCAATCAAGAGTGGATATAACACTATCACAACAAGTGGATAAAACTATACCAGTCCCACATCCAAGGAGAACCATGACATAATAGTGGCAAAGCCTCATGAGAAACATGAAAACCCCAAGGATAAAAGTAATCCTAGCATTTACCAATCTTGCTCATCTAGGCCTGAGTCCCCCTAGCTATGCTAAAGCCTAGGGAAACTCCTAGAACCTTGTATGAGATAGCAACCCAACAAGCATTCATAGAACATAGAAGTGTCACAGAGTGCTTGACCGATTTGAATGTCAAACTCAAATTATTTGTATGTATCTACATCCTTGCAGACATGGGCACAGTCCCTAGGAAGCAACTTGAGGAATACTTGTCATATTTGTTATCTTGGGAAGAGCAAGAATATCTTAATGAGCACTATGACAAGCTTCTACATGAACACATGCAACTCATCTCTGACGAGGATGCTAATGAACTATGCTTAACTATGGCATTCAACGAAGCGCTTTGCCAACCAAATCTCTTAGAGATAGAGGAGCTAAAGCGACAATTAGAGGATCGAAGCCAATTTGAAAAACGTTGGTTTGAAAACCACACTACAATGTCTGAGCTTGAAGTCTAGATTATGACAGTCTCAAAGGAGTGATTGACCTAGTGACATTCTCAAAGAGACCTAACCTATGTGGCACCAACTTGCTTTTGAGTACTCACTACTATTTGAGGTCTGGACTTAGCCAGAACTAGCCAAAAGAACTCTTTGATTGATAAAATTCTCACTAAGAAGGAGCTATATGTTGCCAGTAGACTCTGACAAGGTACCATGCTACTCGATGTTATAAAATATATATGTTGTTATTGAGTAGGCTACCACGATTACTAGATGCGTGTGCCACACTCTAGTACAATCCTGAGTTCTACAATTGGTTTTTATCCTCACGAAGTGACGTGGATTTATAAACGTGTATATAAATAAACAATGTGTTTTGTGATTGTATATAAATAATACCAAAAGAAGCAAAGCCAACACACACACAACCAATGATGATTAAGTGCAGGTGATATGCATCGAAGTCCACACTATGGGATTCAAATAAGTGATGTCTTTTTGAGTTGCCCCTGTTCATTCTGGTTGAAATATATGACCTGTATGTACTCTCACGAGTTGCCAAGTGAATGCAAGTTGACATAGATCTTTGTGTGAAAGCGTTCCATGTCCGATTCATCACAAGACCACCAACCCCACAAAGAACCATTATGGAGAAAGTGGCAAAATTACCAAGAGTGACAGATGATTTTTTATGTCGAGAAGTGCTTAAAAATAGCCAAAAATTACAAATATCCGGGGAAAAATAGACTTCGTCGAAGGCGATGGTGGCAATCAGTACGATTTTAAGCAGCAATGCCTTAGAAATGCTTAAAAGAGCCATTAGGCAGCGGTTGGAGAATTTTCACAATTTTTTGGCATACAAGACAAGACCCTGGGAGATTCCTGGCAGTGGAAGACTTCAAGACGGATGCCCACGATTTTTCAGACCAAGAATCGGACACCGGACATGGAAAAGGGAGTGCCCGGGAGGCCAAGCCCAAATTGGCAAGTGTGGAAATGGACTTTAGGAGAGCCCAAAGGGTGTGACCCTTTGGGGCTCCCTTTGGGAGCCTAAAAATTGAAAAATGTGGAGGGGGAGGGTTGGCATTTTTTTCACCTGATCAGGAAGAAGGCACCATATCCACGAATTGAGGGAGAGATGGAAGATAGGGGCTGTAAACAACCCCCCCAACTAACCGGATACATGATCTACATTCTATCTTCTCTCTCCATCGCCAGTCTCCGCCCGTCAATTGGCTGCCTGGTTGTGGAGATCAAGAACCAGTCTTTCTCTCTCCTCCCTCTCTCTCCTGCATAGAGACAATTCATGTGCAAGAAATCAAGAAGGAGAGGGGCTGAAGAATGCTTGTCCGACTGTGATCGGATTGCTCCAAGATGAAGAGGAGGCTAAGGAAAGAGGTTCAGCACTGAAGAATGGTTGTTGGTCGGTCCGTGGGTTGCTCGGAATACTTATTAAAAAACCCACAACACGCAAGACATGCGACGCGGTATGCTCCAGTTTTATGAAGAAATTTGCTTGTTTTTGTTGTTTTATGATCTAAAGGTTGTTCATATGCAATGAATTTTTGTTTGAACCTTGTTTGCATCATGTTTGAGGGCTCTAACTACATAAATACAGAATCCATAATGATTTAGAGTCGTTATTAATTCTTTAAAACCCGTAAAATATCATTTTTAATGGAAATTAGTGATTTTTTTAATTTTGAGTTAGAAAAAAGGGGTTGAAATAGAATAAAATCAAAGAAAATATTAAGTTTCAATCCAAATAATAAGCCAACAAAAATAAATAAAAAATACATATTTTTTATAAATAATGAATAGAAAAAAATTAAAAAAATTAAAAAAATTAGAGTTTTCGCTCTCAAAAAATATGAAAAAGTAAGATTTATGTGTACGTGAATGTTTAGCAAGGTTAAAGCATGAGGGTAAGCCTCAGTTTGGCCTTCTCCTTTGTGTTATAGTACGTGTTTATTACTTTTTACTTACAAAAATGATACAAAACAACCATTTACATCTATACACCGCAGCAACACCTAAATGGTAAGGAGAGGAAGAAATTTCTAAGACGATCTAAGTACTGAAAAGATAAAAATTTTGTTTTTCCTCTTTGTGTAAAGCATTTAGGGATCGTTTCATAATTAAATATAGGTGACTAGTAGTACGGAAGTTTCGGTGCTAGTCCCTAAAGTAGCGCAACACGTAATGCTTAGTTAACATTCATAAAAGGGCTGTTTTTCGCACCTCATATGGCTTATTTTTTAATCATAAAATGGTTGTGCACAATTGTCATACACCTTGCATCAAGCATGCCACGTGGTATCTCCTAGAATGCATTGCAATTGATTAATAAACTTTGACCAACGCTGAGAGGACAGGAAACCTAAGCTATAGGTTTAGACGGGTGCTTCTGTTGGGGAAAGTTTTGTGAGGCAAATCAAAATCTCTTGGAATGCTAAATTATGAAAGAGTGGAGTTCGTGTGAATGTTATATGTGTTAGCGACGCATCTTGGGACCAATCCCCGAGATGTAGGAGAGTCGCAGTGGAGCCGCAGCAATCAGTCGAGAGGTGCTTTCCTATGTGTGTATTACGAGGCATTATGCCTATATGTTATGGGATCTCCCTCTGAGGAGAAGGAAAGGTGAACGTTGGACTACATATTGGATACAAACGTAAAATTATCATAAGCATTTAGTGCAACGTGAGTTTAGATGCTCTTGGCCTGCGAGACCGTGTGGTGGGGTTGTCTGTCATATGCATGAGGTCCGGCTAGTGCCATAGTCAGTGCCAGCCCATTTTAGGTCCCATCAGTGGTGCGTCTTCCAGGAACCGCCAATAAGTGGTGGTTCTCAAATATAGGGTTTTTAAAGACCAAATAGTTGGTTTATGTCCTCTGATAAGGACCGTCAAGCCGAAATACAAAAAGCAGAACGTGCTGAGAGGGCTAGACGACGGTTGGAGATTGTAAGACGCTATTCTCCTCAAAGGAGCATCCTGTTACGCATAAGTGGCAGTGGTTCTAGTAACCTAGGTGTTACGAGTAGCTCTTTGAGTGCAAGTGGAAGTCTTGGTACTTCCCTATTTCCAATTAAGCAACCCACAACAAGTGGGGGTGTAGTATTGCCTACACAAACTCCTGTTGTCAATCCGATTGTAGCCATGGCACAACCTATCGCAATTCCAACAGGTACACCGGATTTACCGGCATTAAAAGCACCGTTGCCCATTTTCCATGGGTTAGCAGAAGATGGAAAACTCTACATTAAGGAGTTTCAAACGCTCATGTTCAACTATCGAATCCAAGACGAAGGACACCTAATGATGTCTTCAACATGATGTTAAAAGGAAGAGCAGCAGTGTGGTATCATGGTTTAGAAGCCAGAACGATAACTAGCAGTGCCCAATTCTTTACGGCTTTCCATAGGGAGTTCGCCTGTGAGAAGGATGGGCAATATTGGTTACCTGTTCTGAATGTAACACGCCAAGAGCCAAATGAGAATGTCCAAGCATATACCAAGAAACTAAAGCAAGTTCTTCGCAAACTTAATGCTTATATTCCTATTCCAGCGCGACTGCACAGTTGCAATATTTTCTACATGGATTGGATTTTAATATCCAAGTGCAGCTGAGTAGTGTTGCTCTGGTCGATATTGACACTGCCATTAACCAAGCAGGAGTAGAGTCGTTCTTGCAAGCAGCTTATGCAGCAAGGATAAATTGTAATGGTAATAATTTGGCCTTGACTAATGGGAGTCAAGGGGACCCCATGTTAAATACGGGTGGTAGAGGAAGTATTATGTCGAATCTGCCTATGTTACCAGCTCCTTCTAGCATGACTATGCCTATGGCTAGTTAGGTGGCCTCGCCAAATAGTGGTGGAAACCAAACAATGAATCCTAATGTTGTCTCAATTGGTCAGCGGCTAATTCCTAATCAAGTGGTTAGGCCCATGGGACGACAGACTGATGATCGTGGCTATGAGTCGAGTGCTTCTAATGTCCTTGGTGAAGTTAAGGACATGATGAAGCACTACACCGATATGATCTCTGAACAGTATCAACAAATAGCTATGGATGTCAATTTTCTTAAGAAGCAACATAATTTGATAGGGAGTCGACGCCCTGAAGAAGGTGGCCCCTCAAGATTTAGTTGTAAGTGGTGTGGGGGCCAACATTTTCCTAGGAATTGCCTGAATGTCAAATGTGATATTTACGGGAAGTCTGGCCACTTAGCTGCTACCTGTTGGAGTAAGATCAGTTCTCTCCAACAAGGGAGTAAACAACCAGGTCCAGTTAGCCATCGTGCACAAGGGAACAATCTCTAGCAAGACGATGGACCAAGGCAAATACTGCAAAGAGGAAATGATGTTGTAGAGGAGTTACCTCATGGCAGTGGAGTCAGTCTTATTGAGGTTGTACATGTCAATGATGCGGAAACTTCTAAATCTAGTAGTCGTAACAAGAGGCCAAAAGGCTAAAGAGGGTGAAAAAGATAATGCAAAACTTGTCGAGGGAAGCCCTAAGCAAGATGCTAAGGAAAAGTGAGTTCTGAATCCTGATAAGGAAGGTGGACCATTAAGACATGTTGGTAGTAAAGTCGATCCCAAGGAGGATAAAGGATTGCCAAGAAAGAAGGTAAAGGCTAGAAAAGAGGCACCAAAGCCGATGGAAAGACCAAAGAAGAGAATGGTTTGGCACGAGAAGAGAACTTTGGATAATTACCATGACTTTGACCTAGCAAGTTCCCTTTGCAAAGTCAAACCAGACGTGAATCTCTTGCAATTGATTAAACTTTCTCCAGGAGTACGCAAGGAATTCAAGAAAATCCTGCATATAGGGTATATAGTAGAACCTTTGGACATAGCTAGAGTGGGGAAAGATTGGTTCAATCATGCTAAAAAGCATTGCCCAAGGGTTTTAGCGTATGTGGATGGAATATTAGTGGAGCACGCTATCGTGGACATTAGATCCTCCATCAATATCATAAGTTCAGACTTGATAGAGAGGTTAGGTCTAGAGATCCAAAAAGACGGCTCCACACTTCTTAGGATGGCTGATGATAGTCTAAGACAACCAAAAGATTGCATTACTAAGGTCCATGTTATAGTTGCGAGCGTGGAATGCTATCTGGACTTTACGATGATAAGATTTGCAAGATGTCCTAGCTATCGAGTCTTGCTAGGCAGGCCATGGATTCTACGAATAGACTGTCAAGTTGATCTACCCGCCGCTGGTCAAGTGATTCTAGGTCGAGGTGCCCATCGTGTAATAGTGGATGCTTACCCTGAGTCTCCTCAGAGTGAGAGAGCTCCACTATCCTCCACTGAACTAGAAATAGTAGATGATCCATCTGGTAGTGAGACGTCATCGAGCGATGGATCTAAGGAAGGGTCCACTACAGAGGATAATTATCAGATAACCTTGTATGAGTCGATAGAGCCTCATGATCGAATAAGAAACGCGGACGTTATTGATCTGGATCTTGATACGCTAAATGATTTGTGGCTAATTAAATTAGGGTCCATACTCAGTTTGGAAGAGAAGATTATGTGTCCTTAATTCGAGAGTTCTGCGATATCTTTGCTTGGAGCTATGACGAACTTCGAGGTATTCCTCCCAGTCTAGCCATGCATACTATTCCTGTAAAGGAAGGTACCCGCCCTGTACGATAGAAAGTGAGGAATATGCCTTTTGAATTAAGGAACGGGTTGTACGAGGAACTACAGAAGTTACGTAAAGCAGGTTTGATCTTCCCTGTTCAACATACTGAATGGTGCTCACCAGTTGTGATTAGGAAAAAAAATAATAATCAAATATGTCTTTGTGTAGATTTTAAAGAGTTGAATAAGCAGACAGTTAAAGATTACTATCCATTGTTATTTATTGACCAAATTTTGGATCAACTAGCGGGTAGGGAAATCTATTCGTTTATGGACTGCTTTGTAGGGTATAACCAAATGGCGATCGCTGAGCAAGACAAGCTCAAAATGACGTTTATTACAGTCTTCGGTACCTTTGCATACCATGTGATGGCATTTCGGTTGTGTAATGCATCTGGTTCGTGGCAAAGAACAGTCGACAAGACCTTTGGTGACATCTGCCCAGAGAAGCTGAAAGTATTCATTGACAATTTGGGAGCAGCCACCGTAAGGGATAGACAGTTGATCATTTTGGGCAAGTGTTTTGAGTGTTGTAGACAATTTTGCATAGCTCTTAACCCACGAAAGTGCATCTTCGGAGTCCCTTATGGGCTCTTATTAGGCCATGTGGTTAGTTCCGTCAGGGATTGCGACTGATTCTAAAAAGATCAAGGTCATAGTCTCCATGAGTCCGCCACGTACTCCAAAGGAAGTGCATAGCTTTCTATCATCGGTAGGGTATTATCGGAGGTTATCAATGCCTTGGCAGAAATAACGTTGCCGCTAACAAACCGATTGTCCTTTAACTATCAGTTTACATGGAGTGATGCTTGCAAAGTATCTTTTGACGATGTGAAGCAGGAGCTTGCCAAAGCACCTGTTTTAAAAGCACCAAAAAGGGGACGAAATGTTCTATATATTTTCAGCAACAACCATGTATAGTATCAGCTTTGCTGCTTGGCTCAAATTTGGGACAAAAAGTGGTACCATCCGATAGCTTTTACTAGTCGAAAGTTGGGCATATAAAAAATTAACTACACCTATATGGAGAAGTTGTGCCTTGCGATGGTATTTACAACCAAAAAATTCAGTCACTACATTCTTTATGAGAGGGTGGGGTTTTATACGAAGGTGGAAGGGCTTCGATTGTTGTTGAATAAGTTACAGCCGCCTGACCGTTTAGCAAAGTGGTTAATCACTTTGCAGGAATTCGATTATGAGATTACGAGCAAGCCGCTGAAGCTTCAGGGCATTATAGAGTGTCTTGTGGATTTCAAAGAGCCAAAAGAGGTCTTGGCTCAAGGAAGTGACATGGAGACTTTGTTCAAGATTGATACGACATCTATTCCCTCCTGGTATGCTGCTATAACGCATTATCTTTCTACGGGAGAGACTGGAGCTGCTTTATCAAAATCGAAGAAGAGAAAGATTAAATAGCAAGCATTAAAATTTTCCTTGATCGCAGGCACATTATATCGGCAGGGTGTTGATGATATCTATCACCAATGTGTGATGCTTGATGAGGTTCCCTTTCTTTTGGAAGAGTGCCATGACTCCGCTTGTGGAGGGCACTTTGCTAGGCGGTTAACGGCACAGAAAGCTTTAAGAACTGGATATTGGTGGCCGTCCATCTTCTAAGATTCCTTTGAGTATGTTAAGAGATGTGATACATGTCAAAGACATGATAGTCGAGAGAATAGGAAGTATCCACTTATGCCTATCATGGCTATCCTTCCATTTAAGAAGTGGGGCATTGACTTTGTAGGTCCTATCACCCTGTCGTCTACTACTCAGAAGAGGTACATTATAGTAGCAACTGATTACTTTACAAAATGATCAAAAGCACGGGTGACGAGACAGGACAATGAAAAGAGACTGCCAGTTTTCTACTTGAGCAAATCATCTGCCGTTTTGGTCCACCAAAAGAAATAGTATCGGACCGTGGAACTCACTTTTTAAATAAAGTGATTAAAAATCTGACTAAAGCTTGGAAAATCAAGCATAACAAGATGACCCCCTATAATCCACAAGCAAATGGACAAGTCGAAAGTACCAATAAGCAGCTTGTAGGTATTCTATCCAAGATAGTCTCTAAAAAGAAGCGAGATTGGAATACAAAATTATATGTGGCAATTTGGGCGTATAATACAATGTTTAAATGAGCCACTGGCCATACCCCATTCAAATTAGTTTACGGGGAGGAGTGTGTATTGCCCTTAGAAATTGAGTTACCGACCATAAGATTCGCAATCAATCATTCTTTGGGTGATGAAGATGCCCTATTTGAGCGGTTTACGACTATAGCCTACTTGGACGAGCTCAAATTGCAGAGTTTGTTGCACCAGGAGGTAGCTAAACGTCGAATGAAATGGTTGCATGATCTGAAAGCGAAGAAATATACTTTTAAAAAGGGGCAATTAGTTCTATATTATGATGCGTGTAGGGAGCTCTTTCTAGGAAAGTTGGAACCTCGATGGGATGGCCCTTATAAGATAGTTCGAATAGGTAAAAATAAGTCCACAATTCTATTAGCTAATCTACAAGGAGTGAAATTTAAGAATAAGGTTAATCTTAATAAGATTAAACCTTATTATTTCTAAATATGCTAACGTGCTAAATGCATTGCAGGTCCATGCTGGGGCTGATTGGAGACCTGCAAGAGAGCTTAAATTGGTTGATGGGGCGATTAATTCCTTATTTGCAACACCCATATCTCGAGCAAAGATATCATCATGGGAGACTTATCTAGTGGAGCAAGGGATATAAAGTGATCGAGCAAGAAGATGGCACCTTTGTGTGGGAAATTAAAGTTTTCTACCATCACTGCTTACAAATCTTAACAAGCATCCTTGTTGAGTTTAATGAAGGTGTGATGGAGCCGTCAGCTCATCCTCTAAATATGTTGAACTTTAACTATCACAATTACGAATAGGGGAGTTCCTGATGGTTGGCTGTGTAAACCCATTATGGATGTATACATTATATTTTGATGGAGTGTCCAGGGGCCCTAATAGAAAAGGAAGTGTTGGAGTAGTTATCCGAGATCCCCGACGTAGAGTTATAATCAAATTAGCTGCTTATCTCAGGGTAGGATTTACTAACAACATGGCCGAGTATAAAGCCCTAATTATGGGACTGAATATTTCCAGGAAAGGTGGCATTAGGCGGTTGTTAATAAAAGGGGATTCCCAGCTGATCTTGAATCAACTCAATGGGACATACACAGTCTGGAATCCTCTCCTTCGTATGTATCATCGAACTATTATAACCCTACTTGATGAATTTGAGAGCATATCTCTTCAGCTGATTCCACGTTATTGGAATCAGTTTGCAGATTCCTTAGCTAATTTTGCTTATGAAGAGGACCTCTTTTTCAGTTGTGGTCCTAGTCTGGATGTTGTTATTGATAATGAGACAGGACCTGGTCACTTGTGGGGAATGTTATCAGACCACGCGTTATATGGCAGGCGATGGTTGATATGGCAAAGAATAGTCGAGACCCATCTACTACTATTATCTTGGACCCATAGGTTGATCAGAAGACATGTTATGCGTACGCCTCTTGCTATATATATAGGAGGTATGGGCCATAATTTGATGCATTTAGTTTAGGGCTGAGAGCCCTATTTTTCCCCTTGGAATGGAGTGTATTTGCGTATATCTACCTTTTTCCAAGGAGGGATCTCTATGAGCTATTTTGTTTGATTCCTTTAGGCCAAGAGGGCCAGTAGCTTTAAGTAGTTAATGTTTGATTCCTTTAGGCCAAGAGGGCCAGTAGCTTTAAGTAGTTAATGTCCGATTTCTTTTAGGCCAAGAGATCTATTCGTGGGATTCAACGGGCTAAGTCGCCCTATCCCATCATGGTCGCCAATGACAAATGATTCTTTATGCCGAGAAGTGCTTAAAAATAGCCAAAAATTTAAGAATATCTGGGGAAAAATAGACTTTGTCGAAGGCCGCAATGGCAATCGGTACGATTTTAAGCGGCAATGCCTTAGAAATGCTTAAAAGAGCCACTGGAAGCTTTGGCAATCTGAACGCTCGAAAGCTAGCTACTGAGAGAAAGACGGTAGAAAAATATTCCATCCGTAATGGATTACTTTTTAAACAAGGCAAAGTATGTATGCTCAATGATCAAGATACCTGCAAGAAAATTTTATTAAGTGTCACAATGCACTCAGTGCTCGATACCCTAGCATACACTGGACTTTGGACTTCGTTATTTGCTATCTTTGTTGGCCACATATTAAGAGTATGGTTAAGTCTTATAAGAGTGAGTCCCTACAGTGTTATTAATAAAGCTGAATGGCACAGATAAGCGGGGATATTGTATCCTTTGCAAATTCCCAGTAGAACGTGGAGTAGTATTTCAGGGAATTTTCACAATTTTTTGGCGTACGAGACAAGACCCTAGGAGATGCCCGGCAGTGGAAGACTTCAAGATGGATGCCCACGATTTTTCAGACCAAGAATCAAACACCGAACGTGGAAAAGGGAGTGCCCAAGAGGCCAAGCCCAAATTGGTAAGTGTGGAAATGGATTTTAGGAGAACCCAAAGGATGTGACCCTTTGGGGCTCCCTTTGGAAGCCCAAAAATTGAAAAACGCGGGAGGGGCGGGGGAGGGGTTGCATTTTTTTCGCCTGATCAGGAAGAAACACCATATCCACGAATTGAGGGAGAGATGGAAGATAGGGGCTGTAAACAACCTCCCCAATTGACCGGATACATGATCTACATTCTATCTTTGCTCTCCATCGTTAGTCTTCGCCTGTTAATTGGCTGCCTAGTTGTGGAGATAAAAAACCAGTCTTTCTCTCTCCTCCCTCTCTCTCCTGCATAGAGGCAATTCGTGTGCAAGAAATCAAGGAGAGGGGTTAAAGAATGCTTATCCGACTGTGATCGGATTGCTTCAAGATGAAGAGAGGGCTGCCTAGTTGTGGAGATAAAAAACCAGTCTTTCTCTCTCCTCCCTCTCTCTCTTGCATAGAGGCAATTCATATGCAAGAAATCAAGGAGAGGGGTTGAAGAATGCTTGTCCGACTGTGATCGGATTGCTTCAAGATAAAGAGAAAGTTGAGGAAAGAGGTTTAGCACTGAAGAATGGTTGCTAGTTGGTGTGTGGGCTGCTCAGAATAATTATTAAAAAACATGCAACATGCAAGACATGCAGTATGCTCCAATTTTATGAAAAAAATTGCTTGTTTTTATTGTTTTATGGTCCAAATGTTGTTCATATGCGATGAATTTTTGTTTGAACCTTGTTTGCATCATGTTTGAGGGCTGTAATTACAGAAATACAGAACCCGTAATGATTTAGAGTCATTATTAATTCTTTAAAACTCGCAAAATGTCATTTTTAATAAAAATTAGTGGTTTTTTTCAATTTTGAGTTGGAAAAAAGAAGTGAAAATGAAATAAAATTAGAGAAAATGTTACTTTTCAATCAAAATAATAAGACAACACAAATAAATCAAAAAATACTTATTTTTCATGAATAATAAATAAGAAAAAATAGTAAAAAATAGAGAAATTTGAGGTTTTTGTGCTAAAAAAATATGAAAAAATAAGATTTATGTGTGTGAATGTTTGGCAAGGTTAAAGCATGAGGGTAAGCCTCAGTTTGGCCTTATCCTTTGTGTTATTATACGTGTTTATTGCTTTTTATATACAAAAATGAATCAAAACAACCATTTACACCTATGCACTGCAGCATCTAAACGGTAAGGGGAAGAAGAAGTTTGTGTGACGATCTAATTGCTAAAAAGATACAAATTCTAATTTTCCTCTTTGTGCATAGCATTCAGGAATCGTTCCATAATTAAATATAGGCGACTAGTAGCATGAAAGTTTTGGTGCTAGTCCCTAAAGCAGCGCAGTACGTAATGCTTAGTTAACATTCATGAAAGGGCTGTTTTCCACACCTCACATGGCTGGTTTTTTAATCATAAAATGGTTGTGCACAATTGTCGTACACCTTGCATCAATCATGCCACGTGGTATCTCCTAGAACGCATTGCAATTGCTATTGCTTTAAGTTAATTGAACCTGAAGTTCTATGATGAGAGTATATTATTCAACACTCATGTCAATGAAGTTTGATGATGCAGCTCATGTGGACAACCTTAACATAGATCAAAAGTCTCTTGATCATGTGGTTAATCTCCATCAAAATATCTCTTGATCATATGGCACACCTTCCATGCCTGGGAGATGCACACCTTTAGAGCAGCACACTAGGTTTAAGCTCGAATTCCAGTCTGAATTGTTGAATCTGTGGTCTTGTAGCTCATGTGGTTAATCTCCATCAAAATTTCTCTTGATCATGAGGCACACCTTCAATGCTTGGGAGAAGCACACCTTTAGAGCAGCACACAGGTTTAAGCTCTGATCTTGGTTTGAATTATTGAATCTATGGTCTTGTAGCTCAGTAACAACACATATCTAGGAATAGGCTACAGTAGTACTTACTGGATTGCAAAAAATATGTAACAAAAAAATCTCAATTGGGTGGTCTTAGTCTTCGGTGGAGATCAAGATGCAAAAGGGCCATCTCCAACATGACATCATGGATAATTAGAAGCTTGAAGTCCACTACACAAGTGGCCTTGCCTTCCTCAAGATAAGAAAGCATGATGTCTGGGGGTGTGCATACATTAAATATTCTCTTCCAAATTTGTTTTCATAGCTAGCATGATGTGTGGATACATTAAACATGCAGTTTCAAATTTGTTTTCATAGCTAGTCTTCCAACTAAAAACTAATTCTGGTCAAGCTCTAATTCTGGTCTGAATTGTTGAATCTCTGGGTATGTGATTGTATCTTACTCTAGGTATGTGATTGTAGTATCTTTCAAGAGGGCATTCATGACTATCTTTGAGACTTAATGGCAGATTCTGCCACTCAGACCAGAATTGGACAATGAATACATGATTGGATTTTACATTCTAAGTCTTAACACACTTGGATTTTATTGGCTAATTGTACCGATGGAAATTGTTTCAATTGTAAGGGCTTTTTTGAATTATAATCCGAGCTTATATTGTATCAAGCATCTTGGATCATAGCTTACTGCTTTAAGTTAATTGAACCTAAAGTTCTATGATGAGAGTATATTATTCAACACTCATGTCAATGAATTTTGATGATGCAGCTCACGTGGACAACCTTGATGTAGATCAAAATGCTCCTGATCATGTGGTTAATCTCCATCAAAATTTCTCTTGATCATGCGGCACACCTTCAATGCTTGGGAGAAGCACACCAAGTTCAAGCTCTGATTCTAGTCTAAATTGTTGAATCTGTGGTCTTGTAGCTCAGTAAACAACACTTATATGTGGTCTGAATTGTTCAAGCATGATATGGAGCCTGGAGGTACTATGCATGCATTGAGCATGCTCTATATGTGGTCTGAATTTGTTGAATCCATGGTCTAAATTGTTCAAGCATGATATGGAGCCTAGAGGTACTATGTATACATTGAGCATGCTAGTCTTCCAACTAAAAACTAATTTTGGTCAAGCTCTAATTCTGGCCTAAATTGCTGAATCTCTGGGTATGTGACGACTATCTTTGAGACTTAATGGCAGATTGGGCTGCTCAAACTAGAATTGGACAGTGTAGTCATTATTGGATTTTGCATTCTAATGTGGCAAGTTTGTCCTCTCATTGAATAGCAGCTCTGATTTAAATTGTTGAATCTGTGGTCTTGTAGCTCAGTAACAACACATATGTGTGGTCTGAATTGTTCAAGCATGATATAGAGCGTGGTGGTACTATGTATGCATTGAGCATGCTATATATGTGGTCTGTTGTTGAATCTGTGGTTTGAATTGTTCAAGCATGATATGGAGCATGGAGATACTATGTATGCATTGAGCATGCTAGTTTTCCAAGTAAAAACTAATTCTGGTCAATCTCCATCAAAATTTCTCTTGATCATGCGGCACATCTTCAATGCTTGGGAGAAGCACACCTTCAGAGCAGTACACCAAGTTCAAGCTCTGATTCTTGTCTGAATTGTTGAATTTGTGGTCTTTAGCTCAGTAACAACACATATATGTGGTCTAAATTGTTCAATCATGATATGGAGCATAGAGGTACTATGTATGCATTGAGCATGCTATATATGTGGTCTGAATCTTTTGAATCTATGGTCTAAATTGTTCAAGGATGATATGGAGCCTAGAGACACTATGTATACATTGAGCATGCTAGTCTTCCAACTAAAAACTAATTCTGGTCAAGCTCTAATTCTAGTCTAAATTGTTGAATCTCTAGGTATGTGATTTTTGCAGCCTTCAATTTTTGAGACTGTAACCAAGGTATGTTTCTCATCCCAAAGAGCTATGACTATCTTTGAGACTTAATAGTAGATTGGGCTACTCAAACCAGAATTGGATAGTGCAGTCATTATTGGATTTTGCATTCTAATAGTGCAGTCATTATTGGATTTTGCATTCTAATGAGGCAAGTTTGTCATTCCATTGGATAGCAGCTCTAATTTAAATTGTTGAATCTGTGGTCTTGTAGCTCAGTAACAACACATATTGTTCAAGCATGATATGGAGCCTAGAGATACTATGTATGCATTCAGCATGCTATATATGTGGTTTGAATTGTTCAAGCATGATATGGAGCTTGGAGTACTATGTATGCATTGAGCATGCTAGTCTTCTAACTAAAAACTAATTCTAGTCGAGCTTTAATTCTGGTATGAATTGCTGAATCTCTAGGTATGTGATTTTTGGAGCCTTCAAATTTTGAGATTGTAACCACGGTGTGTTTCTCATCCCAAAGAGCTATGGCCAAGTTTGCATTGTTGTCAGTCATAGCAAGCATTGTCCAAGTAACTTGCTCTTAATCCTAGATAACTATGGCAAGTTCAGACTCTGGATCAGATGCTTCTACTATGAAGGGTAAGAGTCAATACTTCTTTTGATACATTTTCTGTAATGTACATTAATTATATGTGTTAGCAGATGCATCATATCTTTGCAGCCTTCAATTTCTAACATTGTAACCATGGTTCTCAATACATGGCTATGCTTATGAGGACATGCCATTCTTACAATCATACTATATTATACAACCATACTATATTTTAAAAACAGTTAAAGAAGAATCTTGAAGTATATTGCAAAATGGTACCCGAGGTATCAAGGAGTGGTACTGATGGTGACCAATTAAATTTATCATGTATGGACTCCCATGCCTAATCACACTGTGGGGGATTATAGCTACACCAATGAGATTACAATACAACAGAAACATTAGTATAACCTCTTAGGATCAACTAGTTATGATGACTATCATGATAGAGAAGATGATCATGATCATTACAGTGAGACATGTATGTCTTTCTTACCTTGGATTAGACCTAAGCTTGGAGACTACAAATTACCAAGTGATTGATCATGGAGCTGTGCAATATTGTAGTATCACAGTACAAAGCTAGAGTATTGCTTCTTTTGCTTGTTTGCACCTTGCGCTAGCTCAAAGCACAAAGTACAAACTTGTCTTGTGAAAGAAACAAAAAGAAAAAGAAGTAATACATTGGAGAAATAGGCGGGAACCCCAAAATGTAAGGGAGGGAAACTAATTCATTTTTTGTCTAATGATAAGATGAGAATTTTCTTTTCTAAATCTTCATTTTATGGTAGGATTAGATTTCTCTTTTTTCCACAAAATCGTCATTTTATGATTTCATAATTGCTTATTGTTATGACATTCTATATTTTAAAAATAGTTAAAGAAGAATATTTAAATTTATTGCAAAATAGTACTCGAGCTATCAAGGAGTGGTGATGGTGATTGATAAAATTTATAATGTCTTGACTTCCGAGCCTAATCACGTGATTGATTAAAAGTAAAGGAGGGAAACTGTAACATTTTTTTCATGCTAGCATAGTAGCTCTTATGCTTCAGGCTTCATAGTTAACAAATATTTATAAGCTCCATGCAAACGGAGCTTGGAATGTTTAAAATATGACAAACATTTATTGATTTAACAAATTTGTCTCTTATATCCAAAGGAAATGTCTATAATGTTTTTGAGTAACGTAGCTTTCTAGTTATATCCAAAATTCATTATAGTGATAGCAATGTAATCAAGTTAATCTTTCTAATAATCAAGTCACACCTTCAATTATTGCCAAAAAACAACCATTTCATATTAGGATAGAATAGAGATAAGTGCATGAGGGTTTCCTAGGTTTAAGTACCAACACAAAATCAATAAAGCAACTAAAAGTGCCAAATCATTTATGGAGGAACATTAGATGAATTGATGGGATTCTATGGCAAGTATATTTCCATGTATGTATGGGTAGTGAAAACAATACGCATGATTTGATTGGCCAACTTATAATGAGGTGTTGTCTCATCTTATGATAGTTTCCTAAAAGAGAAGGTTCATCTATGTTGCTAGAATAGTGAGTAATAAAAAATGTTTTCAACCTCTTGTGATAGACCTTGCAGGGACGTTATCCAAACCTCCTATCTTGTAAAGCTTCTATCCAAACCTCCTACCTTGTAAAGGAGGGAAAATATAATGTTTTTTGGCTAATGGTAGGATGGGAATTTTCTTTTTCTAGATCTTTATTTTATGGTAGGATTAGATTTCTCTTTTTTCCACAAAATCTTCATTTCTATGATTTTATAATTGCTTATTGTTGAGAGCTATCCACATATGTATGTATATTTAAAGGTGCATGCTCTTACTCAAAGTGTATATGAGAGAGAGAGAGAGAGAGAGAGAGAGAGAGAGAGAGAGAGAGAGAGAGAGAGAGAGAGAGAGAGAGAGAGAGAGAGAGAGAGATGCATGATTGCCTTTTAAAGGCAATCATGTATCTCTCTTTACATTTTTTTTGAGTTGTACAAGTAGACTCCTTGGTAGACACACACAGTGTGTTTGGGGTTCAACTCCCTTTGAGTTTATCCTCCTAATCACCTTTTGTAGGTTTGATGTGTGCAACCACAAAGATATGGTTACAAAGATGCGTGTAGCCATAAAGGTATGACTTTTGTAGACAATGATGGCACTACATCTGGGAAGAGTTTTTCTCTAAAACTTTTCCAAAGCATTTCAAAGCTTCATCACGATTTCTATCTATCAACCTAAACAGTAGCAAATCAAGGCCAGTCCAAGAGATTATGTTTAGTACTAGAAGTAACTCCTCATAATTTCAAACTTTCTGTCCTTTTTTAGTAATGGCCAAATAGATTCGTCAACATCCAAATGTTGCTTAAGAGGGGCCTTGCCATCATAATGTGGGAAAATAAAAGGAGTTGAATTTTTACATAATCTCTACATTTTAAAATGTTTCTTTCAAAATGGTTTTATAAGTTTGCAAATATGCTTTCAAAGGCCACCAATGCTTTCAAGGCTACCGATCTATGAGAGTTTGGTGTGGGCACCCTTCATGTTGTCGCATCAATGATAGTTATGGTACTTCTTGTTAAGGACTATGCATTGGAAAAAGCTCAGGACACTATTAGAAACTTTAAACCATTTCTCTTTGCCAAATTTTTTTTGCGTACAAACAATATCTCCTAGAAATTATGCCTATCGTTGTAGAATTTTGAGTAGGAAGCAAGTTGCTAAAGGAAGAAGGCCTGATCCTAGCAAGCAAGCATTACCTCGAATTGTAGCAATGGTGTGCATGTGCAAAGGAGCCTTGAGATAGCAATTGTATGACTTTATGAGATAGGACCCAACAATTGTTGCAACTAGCTTATATCAAGCCATGGAGAGAATCACCAACAACTATTGCAACTACCTTATTCCAAGCCATGGAGATATTGTAAGAGCCACTTCAGCTTGATGAATAGGAAATGGGACTAGGACTATCTTATTCAATGGCGTATTTCTCATATGACACGTACATTAACAATGTCTCAATAGCAATCATTGATATTGGTCCTTAGTTGGATCTCTTTGTCATCTCTTTGCACCATGAAAATCTAAAAAATGTATTGAACCATAGTTCAAGGCAACAATTTCATCGAGCATGCTTTCCCCCTTTGTACGTCTCTCTTCAAGCTTCTCCTTTCTCACAAAAAGCTTGGTACCACGGTACTTGATGAGCTCATCCTGGATGACCTTTTGCACAACGTACATTGAGAGTATGCTATTTTCTTGGATTTCTCTTTTAATCAACATTCTTTATTTTTTGCATCTTCTTTCTTCTTCCTTCTATGCTCATCTTGCCTACCTTTCTTGTGCTAAGACTATGTTTAGTGTTATACCTCTACTTTGACATGCTTGCACTTTGTATTGTCAATTATCATTAGAAGTGTAGGTCCAAAGTCCAAGGTAAGGAGTTTGGGCCTCAGCTTATAATATTACCTTATTGCTAACTCACTTGATTGTTGCCAATTTAGTTTGGAAGGTTGTAGTGAGTAGGTGTTCCTTCATGTGAATTAGCATATAGGTTAGTGAAGTGATTGGAGGGGGATCAAATGTCACTGATGAGCACCTACTCTTGGTTAAAGTGGAAGAGTGCAATTACCTCCTATAATTTTGAGGGGAGTGACATTCATATGGGTTCTTGATGGTATGGCCAATTGCGTAGTGACTTTGACTGTCATGCGACCCCTTGGTGCAAGTGGAAGGGCAATTAGGTTTCAGATGGCCTATGTGTCATCTTGGAACATAGGCTCACAAGTGGTTGGCATGCTAGCACACTGGCTCTTATGCTTCAAGCTTCATAGTCAACAAATATTTATAAGCTCCATGCAAATGGAGCTTGGAATGTCTAAAATATGACAAACATTTATTGATTCAACAAAGTTTTCTCTTATATCGAAAGGGAAGTTCTATAATGTTTTTGAGCAATGTAGCTTTCTAGTTATATCTAAAAGTCATTGTAGTGATAACAATATAATCAAGTTAATCTTTCTAATAATCAAGTCACATATTTAATTTTTGCCAAAAAATAACCATTTCATATTAATAATAGGATAGAATAGAGATAAGTGCATGAGGATTATCTAGGTTTAAGTACCAACACAAAATCAATCAAGCAACTAAAAGTGCCAACTCATCATTTATGGAGGAACATTAGATTAACAGATGGGATTCTATGGCAAGTATGATTTTCATGTATGTATGGGTAGTGAAAACAATATGCATGATTTGATTGGCCAACTTATAATGAGGTGTTGTCTCATCTTATGAAAGTTTCCTAAAAGAGAAGGTTCATCTATGTTGCTAGAATAGTGAGTAATCTAAAATGTTTTCAACCTCTTGTGATATAGACCTTGCAAGAATGTTATCCAAACCTCCTATCTTATAAAGTTAAAATTGTTGGTCAATCTAACTGCTATTGTGATAGTTTTGGGCCATTTCTCTAAATGATATAGTAGTTGAAGAAATATGCAAGACATGAACCGTTTCTAAATATGCGAAACAAAAAAAAAAAGGGCAATGCTCTAGCACATGCACATGCTCACTTGTTCCTTTAGAAGTTTTTGGTTAACACAACACCACACACACACACACACACACACACACTCTCTCTCTCTCTCTCTCTCTCTCTCTCTCTCTTTTTAAGGATATACCATTACATAAATTAGTAAGTTTTCCTTTTCTGTTTGCCTTCATAAAGACACACACGAATACAAGTTTTATGTAATGGTATACCCTTTAAAAATGTGTGTGTGTGTGTGTAACAAAGTGAGTTAATTTAGTAAATCTATTACATTTGATAGCATTGAATAAGCTCATTTATGAGGTTATCTTAAGTTTTGCACAAGTATGAAAACGTTCAAGTGTCATTAAAGAATGATAAACATATTTAATCATCCACATGCAAAGAAATGAAGGATTGAAATCATGTGCATGTGTGTGCCTTGCATTTAAAAGTTTTATGCCTTGCAAAGATCAAGCTTCTCACCGAAGTTGTACATTTGTCAATTCATATAAAATATATCTCTCTTGCAATACATACCATGTGCATGCACAATTTTGATAAATGAAAGGGCATGCAATTAATGTGTAATTATCAAGATATCAAACATAAACCATACATGAGAATATGAATAGATGGATATGCACGAATTGAATTGACAAGATTGTGTCTCAATAGTTTTGCATATTTCTAATGTTACCATAATAAAATCGCCATATTACCTACTACATCACACTACAATTCTATAGATTCTCATCTTTGCACTGCAAAAGTATGTTTGGTGCAAACAATGGCTACAATGAAAGCTTATTCCATCATTACCTATACAGGAAACTATATAGTGTGTTTTAGATGAAAAACATTCAAGAGGAGATTGAGACATACGCTACACTAATAACTCTCCTATACTTGGCAACATACATTACCTATACAGGAAACTATATAGTGTGTTTTAGATGAAAAACATTCAAGAGGAGATTGAGACATACGCTACACTAATAACTCTCCTATACTTGGCAACATAGGTTGAGGCACGACACACTAGCATAACATGCTTGCAACAAGTGTTAATTTCTTAGCTTGATTATATAAACATTATTGTTTTCTATGACTAAAAAAGTATTTGTTTGCTTTGCTATAAAGACACTTATTTTATTTTTCTCGCTTTGTATACATTTATCTAGTAAAATTAAAATACTAATTTATATCCAAAACTTTCTACATGATAACTAGAAAAGATTCATACATTTACTAAGGAAAAATCATTTTACTACTTATAGCTTTATTTCTATGTAGTAAAATTAAAAACCTAGTTTGAATGTAAAAATTCCTACTTGCTAACTAGGAAGATTTATTCACTTACTATATGCGGGTCCTTTTACCATCTGGTCTTGTGTCAATTCCTTGTGAGAGGGAGAGACTCACTCGACTCGAGAATGGGTTGACGCCGTCAACTGACGGTGCTTGTAGTTCCTTGTCCGTAGAAGGTCGAACATTGGCAGCAGTAAGCCAGCCAAATGTGCATGCATGAGGCATTTAAAAAGTAGAGAAGAGGGACTTCCGAGATCTCAGAATTAGATATTCTTATACAGATACCTGCAAGCTTCTGCAGCTGCAGCATATAGACCAGTTATGCCACATTAGAAGATACCTAGCAACAACAAACACACGCACACACACACACACACACACTCTCTCTCTCTCTCAGCTGGAGCATATTGACCAGTTATGCCATATTAGAAGCTAGCTAGCTACAACACACACACACACACACACACACACACACACACTCTCTCTCTCTCTCTCTCTCTCTCTCTCTCTCTCGCGGAACGAGCAAGCTATTTTGCTGATCAGTGAAACAAGTGTATGTTTACTCGGAGCTCATATTGTATAATAATATACGTCCTAAGACTAGAATGGGGCGTAGGCCGTGCTGCCGCAAGCCGGACGGGCTAAAGAAAGGCCCTTGGAAGGCAGAAGAAGACGAGAAGCTCGTGTCCTTCATCTCTCAGCATGGACACGGCAACTGGCAAGCTCTACCAAAGAAATGCGGTAAGCCGAAGGGGGTGGGGGCAGAGAGAGAGAGAGAGAGAGAGAGAGAGGGCTTTTTATTTGATTTCATCTAATCATAAGTCCAATTTATCCTTCTTTAGTCATTTTTCCCAATAACACTTGTTCCTCTTTTCTAATGATTATAACTTTAATTATAATGATGATCATGATATTCTCCTTGCTGATGATGATGATGATGATTATACTGATGATGATAATGATTATAACTGTAATTCTAATGATGATGAGATGATGACGCAGGGCTCCTCCGATGCGGCAAGAGTTGCCGCCTCCGCTGGACCAACTACCTCCGCCCTGACATCGTGCGCGGCGGGTTCACTCCCTTAGAAGACCAAAAAATCGTCCATTTTCATGGCCTCGTAGGCAACAAGTGAGCACTTAATCACCATTAATCCTCCAGCATTGTGATTTCTGGCATATGGGTCAGCTATTCTACTAATCTTCGTACTGCCCTCTAATATCAGAATTGTAGGCTTAAGATTGTAGATTTGATTTTCGTGCTGACGAGTCACTACTAGTTTCCCCATCAGTACTGTACTGTACAGCATCATCATAAAACTGCGCTATCATTTACATATTCATATTCTGCAGGTGGGCATTCATCGCTTCCCACCTTCCAAAGAGGACAGACAATGAAATCAAGAACTATTGGAACACAGTGCTGAAAAAGAGGCTGCAGAAGAAATTGGGACTGTCCGCGGAGGCGCCTATACACAGCCAGATCAGTAGTACGATTGAGACGATGTTTAACACGTGCACCGGAAATAAGCAGTCTCTTAATCACCCTACCACAAACAATACATGGCAGTTACCACAGCAGCGGACTCATATACTCGGCATGGGCAGTAAATCATCAGGTATGGATAGTGCCGGACTCATTAATCAGGAAAATGCGGCAAAGAGCGCGAACACTTATATCAGTATTGATACTGCTATGAGCTCAAAGGATCGTATTACAAGCGAGAGTACAGCTGTGAGCCACCTTGCTCAGTGGGATATGGCGAGGCTGCAGGCAGAAGCAAGGCTATCCTGCAAGCAATCGACAATATATCCGATTTTGAGGCATACGGATCGGCCTACATCAGGTTGGATTAGCTGCCATTCCTCTTCTCTTAGGCCTAATACGTCTCCTCTCAGTACCGCTTCTGCGAATTCCACTCTGATTGCGCTGCAGCTCTCCTCCAGCACCAATGCGATTCACATCATTAATACGAGCGGCGGCGGCCTGCGCCTGGCTACGGCGTCGCAACAGCAATACGTAATCAGTATGATTAACGACTCCCAGAATGACCATCAAGCCGGGCCGGATGGCGTCATGATCGATGGGGGGTTGAACCAGATTATCTGCAACAAAAGCGGGGGTACTGTATATTCCTCCGCCAGCGAGAACATCAGCCCGGCATATATGGCGTCGCAGCTAAATGACATAGGCCCTATCAGTACTGATGCAGGCAATGGCCGTCATGATCGCGTCAAGCAGGAGGCAGGGATCATTAATGGCGAGCCAGTCGACCAGAACATGAGCGACATCATGAGCGATGCCGCCATTAATGACCTCCAAGAGTTGCTCTTGGACACGGCCTCCTCGGCAGTCCCTCATATCTTGCCATGTTACAACACGTCAATGGAGTGGTCCTTTAACGAGGCGTTGACACCTGGCGTGCAACAACTTAAAGACGCCCTTCAGGACTGGCTTCTTAATAGTAACGATGTGGATGTGGACGATTTGGTCTCTACCAATCTCAGCTTCCGATGATGCTTCTAAACCCGATCACAATATGAACAGTAATATTGATGATACTTGTATTGGAATTGTATTAGAATTAGTACCATTACTAAACTAATGTTCTACTAAATTAAGCCTGCACTAGTACTAACTTGTATCAGAATTAGTACCATTACTAAACTAATCACGATAGTAGTACCAATACTAATGCCTGCACACCTGCAAACATATTTCTCGTAATGTTCTAGCAAAACTAACGAATGGGACACCTTGGTGAAAAAGTTGCTATAAGCCCAAGGCCAGCTTGCTAGCCAAAGAGTACCTACTTTCTTCTGGAAGGCCCATCAAAGTGATACCATTCTACCAACCTTATAAACACTTTTACTTGCACCTTTCCCCAAAAAAGGTGAAAGTAAATGAAGGATCAAAGATATTTGTACTCTAAAAATAGAAGATTTAGTGGTGAGAAGGGGCTCATGGTACACCCATTAAAACACAATTACTTTCTTGAATTCCCTTGTGCTCGATTACTCCTCTTCCTTACATGTGTCATCATCCTTCATGCAAGGCTCCTCATGGGACCGAGTTAGGATAAAAAACTTGGTGTCAAGTTTGTCGTTTATGATAGGCCACTTGGAGGCGCCGGCGATGACCGTCATGCCTTATAATTTTTTTTGCAATTTGAAGTTCGTTTTAAAAAAATAAAACCCAAATCCAATATTATTCAACCCTTATCCAAGGTTTAAACCCCGCACCTTGCCTTTAACAAACCATCATACTTTTATTACAATAAAATCAGTATGGTGAAATAGTTTGTATTATGCATATTATTATAAATATAAAAGCTTCATTATATATTAAAATATAAACGTTCGCATATTGGGGACCTCCAAAACTGGCTCCCGTCGGTTATCCAACCGACACGTTGTCGATAAGACAAAGTAGAGCATAAGGAATTTATCCAAAAGGCATGGAACCTTGCATGCTTTGCTCTGCCTCAGTGTTTGGGATTTTTTTTTTGTAAACATGACATAGATCCTTGTCTTAGCCTAAGGGGATTTCCTTGCAGTGTATGGGCGCAGCATATGCAAGATTATTTGCTTCAATGGAAGAGTTCTGTATCAAGGATTGAAGTCTTCTACCCTTGTGGATGCTCGTCATTGATTCCCTTTCAAATTTCCAGCCACATTTGGGCTACAAGGATAACTTTTACCAAGATTTTGGATATTGGAGGTTTCTTGAAGGAAAAATTGGAGTATGAGCTACATATTCATCATGGGGATTGCGATTTGAGGATATTCTTGGCTACATCAAGCGCTCCGAGGTCAAGAATTTCGAGTATCAAATGATAAATTGGAGCTTCCATACTCATCCACTCCAACAATGAAAGAGGTATTTCTAAATTTTACTCTTAATCCATTTAATATCCAATTGCTTAAGCCATCCAATTGTTGAAAAGGGAGAATTAAGAGTAGTTCCATTTAAGAATTACCATTTGATTGCATTTAGACCCAACTTAGGACTGAATGATGTTGTGCTGAATTCGTTTCTTCATTCTCAATAAAATTTAGAAGCCAACTGTTAATAATCTCCTCCATTTGTTGGAAACTTTATGCCTAATTCTAACCTTGATTGCTTGATGGATTGAATGCGACCTGGCTGAGAGTAGAATCAAGTGGTAAGTGGAATAAAATTGTAAAGTAGTGAGTCACTGCTGTATATTCCTTACCTATACCCATTTCAATTCCAGTCCTATTCCATTCCCATTAATGCACACTACAAAAGAAAGGCCCTATAGATGCGCACTGTACACGCGAAATAGCGGGTGCGTTTATCAGTGTATCTATTGCGCTAGTATATAGAACGCGTCTATATACCTGTGTTTTTAAACGTGCCTATAGATGTGAAAATAAACGCACATATTTTTCATTTCTCATAAAGTTCCCAAATATGACCAAACATCTTAACGGCTAGTATTTTTTGAAATACATTACCAACTTTACTTCTTTCTGGGTATTACAAATATACATCCAATCATTCAAAGCTAACTATATATGCTACAATGAATGATCAATCTCATCTTCAATGAGATCGGCCCTTGCTAGACTATCTACCTCTAGGTCTATGTTACCAATAGGCAATGAAACAAATAAGTCTATCCCACTATAAGATGTATTGCTATGCTCAATTTCTTCATCATCATCTGCAACCATATTGTTATCCTCTTCTATGCTTCCTTGAACATCCTCACGGGGATCATCTTGCATTGCATCATGTATATCATCGACCATGGCATCATCATGTGCATCATCATTGATTGTTGGATTGTCATCAACTATCTCTATGTTGGTAGCATTGCCATATATTGGTTTTGAACGATTAGATATGGGGATGATGTGCCACCATCGGTTATTGTTTACCATTGGGTGATACACAACCTACATTTAAAAAATAAAAAGTAAGCAACTTAGATATTTATTGTATTTTGAGAATGTATCAAGAATTAATATATAAAAAAATAAATAGCTTCTAATATACCTGCTCGCATTGTTGAGGTAGTACGAATGTGTCATTCTTGCCTTGGTGAAATTTTGTAGAGTCAATTACTACAAAACGACTTGGATGACGTCTAATTGTGCAATGCTCACCTGTTGTTACTACATCTTTAAACCACTTCACATCTAGTACATATATAAAAAATCGCCTAAAGTTAAGCTTCAAAATATCTTGGATCAAGCCACAATAACCTTCCATGATGCCATTGGTATCTTGGAAGTTTGCAAGGATACCAAAATCCTGGGTATTTCTCTTATAATCTATACGTTAAGTTCGAAAGTGTTTGCCTTCACACCAAATAGCATTGAACAATGTGCACTAGTAGTACATTGTTGAGATCATATTAATGATTTAGTTAAAGATGAAACATGTGAAATTATTATATCATATATAACTAAAGATAATTTAATTATAAGTATGTCTTACCTTTGATAAGCAACCTCGTGCGTATTCCTACTCCTCTTGTGATATATCCATCGCCTTCTCTTTTTCCATCTTCTTCATTTCTTAATGTAGCTAATCTATAACAATATGACGTGGAAGTACACTTAAATGTTTTGGATATGGGACATTATGTCCATGTCTAGCACGAAATGCTTGCCTTTCGCTTACTCTTCTTGCCCTTGCTTCTTTATATAGTGTCACCCATTTGCTCATTACTTCACTGTTAAGTACACAAAATACATTTAACTTACGAAGTTCATCTTTCATTAGCACTTTGCTCCTTCCTTTTCCTTGAGGTATTATAGAGGTCATTCTCAAATCTTCATCATCTTTCCATAGTCGTGGTAAAGAGGGGTCCGCTTTAGTAAGATATTCAGAGATTTGTACAAGGGATGATTGCACTAACCAACCCTCAGCCATGCTTCCCTCGGGCCATGCATTTTGCCTTACAAAATCTTTTAGGGTTTTCATAAAGCCCTCTAGAAAAAACATCTACCTTGTATGAACTACCCCACAAATTGCGATCTCATCAATCAGATGTACGAGTAAGTGTACTTGAGTAGTCAAAATGGAGCAAGGAAAAGTTTCCTCCACCAAACAAACCACCTCAATGGACAATACTCGAGCCTCTTGCAACGTATTTGGATCGATTTCCTTCAAACTCACAAATCTACCAACATGCAATTGAGAACGATAATTAGTTTTGTCCATAAATTCAAGCAGGTTTACTATGTGATGTACACAATATGTAAACTAAGAAATAAGTATAAAGTATACGTACCTCGCGAGCTCACCCATCTTGTAAATGATACCATGCACATCTTTTGAAACACAATGGGATATGCTAGTAGGAAGGATGAACTGTATGTAAATATTCATGCATTGTTAATTAGTCTACATAGTTACTCCACTAATTACTATATTTATGGCTATGAAAATCCTTACCTAAATTATTTTGTGCCGATCGTGAGACTTTAAACCAGATAGTTGCTCCACACATATTTTCTTTTTCTTTATGAAGGCTTCCTTGAGGCATCTCATATATCTTGTGGGAGTTCGAAAGCTACATATTTGTTGCTTCACCATCTTTTCTTCGGTCTTCGACAACATCCAAGGTGCACGCGGTAACTCGATCTTTCCTCTGGGTCTGATGTGTGGCCAAGCTCATCTCATACGTCCAATGCTATGCATACCACCATCGATTATTGTTTACCATTGGATGATACACAACATGTATTTGAAAAACAAAAGCAAAAAACTTAAATACTTATTATATTGTGTATATGTATCACATGTATACATATAAAAAAATTAGCCTTTGCATATATACCTGCTCGCATTGTTGAGGTAGTACTAATGTGTCATTCTTGTTTTGGTGAAATTTTGTAGAGTCAATGATTACAAAACCACTTGG
This sequence comes from Lygodium microphyllum, assembly GCF_053477565.2. Taxonomy (NCBI): domain Eukaryota; kingdom Viridiplantae; phylum Streptophyta; class Polypodiopsida; order Schizaeales; family Lygodiaceae; genus Lygodium; species Lygodium microphyllum. Next base: position 108,337,181 of record NC_141154.1, on the reverse strand, counting down.
ATGACGTCTGATTGTGCAATGCTCACAATTTGTTACCACTTCTTTAAACCACTTCACATCCAGTACATATATAAAGAATCGTCTAAAGTCAAGCTTCAGAATATCTTGGATCAAGCCACAATAGCCTTCCATGGTACCATTGGCAGCCTCGAAGTGAGCAAGGACACCACAATCTTGGGTATTTCTCTTTTCATCTATACATTGAGTTCGAAGATGTTTACCCTCACACCAAAGTGCATTGAATAATGTGCACTAGTAGTAAAAGATAAAAGATCAAACATGTCAATTATTTATATAAAATAAACTTATAGAAACAAATTAATTGATAGTATGTCTCACCTTTGATAAGCAATCTCGTGCGTATTCCCACTCTTTTTGAGATATATTAATTTCCTCATCTTTTTCCATTCTCTCCATTTCCTCATGTAACCAATCATGTGATGACGACGTCGACATGATTAAACCTAATTCATGACATCAAAATATTTGTTATTCATATGTTTACATAAGATCTTAATTTTAAATACACAAAAATCATCATAAATACATTAAAACTTATGATAAGAATTCACTATCAAAACTTATCTTAAAAACAAAAAATTATGATAAATCCCAAATGCGCGTCTATATCCACATTTAACTACGTGTCTATATTCGCGTCTATACTCGCGTCTATCTGAAAAATAGACGCACATATACACGCGAAAATAGACGTACACATCAAAATTCAAACCATACTTAAATCATTTCTTTTTAAACTGTGCCTTTCCTTTCCTGCGTTTTTTACAGTTCTGAAGCTTGAGTTTAACCGACATGCAATCTCTTCATGCCTCATCTCCTCATGATTCACCTCTTCTTTCATTTCAAACACACAAGAAGGGAAAAAGGAAAGCCAAGGAGAGGAAGAAAGAGAGAACAAGAAAGAGGAGAACAAGAAGAAGCAGCAAGCAAGCAAATAAGCACCAAGGGAGGGTAGCTTCCCAAGGAGAGGAAGAAGGAGAAGGAGAAGCGCCACCACCCGCCACACCAAACACCCAAGGTGAGTCTCTCTCTCTCTCTCTCTCTCTCTCTCTTTCTCTCTCTCTTTGTTTCTCTCTTCCTCTCTCTACTCTGTCTGTGTATTTAGGATTTGTGATTCCATTATGTATTGCATTATGTAAATCGTCAATGGCGGTCGTCGGTCTAATATTAGCCGATCGAGCGCGTCTGCATCTCAGTGTAGACGCAGACATAGACACGAAAAAATGTTTCCTCTCAGAGCGTCTGAGGGCGTGTCTTAGACCACGTGTGCTGGCGCGTGTGCTTTGCAATGTACATATGATGATACACGCGCTTAACAGAAGGTTGACCTGCAATCTACATGCGATTATAGACGTGCATTGACCTAGGATGCGCGTCTAGCAGTGCATCTGTGCTGTATGCTAGATGCGCAGATAGACGCGCTGGACAGAAATTGACCTTAGATGCGCGTTTGGCAGCGCATCTGTGCTGCATGTTAGATGCGCAGATAGATGTGGGGATACATGTGCCAGGTCTCCCAGTTCTAATATTAAACAATATATTTTTGCAATGATGAATGTGACCAATCCCATGTTTGTGTTTATCAGTTTTCTTGTTTAAGAGAAGCTTTAGCACTTAAGTGTTATGCTCAATGTCTAAAGAAAGCTCTTTGAAAATGTAGGTAATATATGATTTTTTGTATGCAAATAAATTTTTCTTTTTCCTGTGTTTTTTTTGCAGATGTTGTATCCTGGTTCATCTAGCAATGACCCAGATGTGGATCGCATGAATGATACATTGGCCTTCTTTACAGGGGGTGAATGCATTTTTTGGAGGTTTTTCTAGTAGGGAAGACTTCATGGGAGAGATGACCATACACCTTGGCCACTCTCCCACAGCGGACGAGGTGTTCAGTATCATGTCTGGGACGCCTCTGGCGTCTTTGCCTGGCACTACTTTCCAGACTCCACATGCAGGTACTCCACATACAGGTACTCCATATGCAAGTACTCCATATGTAGGTACTCCATTTGCAGGTACTCCACATGCTCCACGTGCATCGGCTGAAGCACAAGCATCTGCAGAAGCACGTGCGTCTGCAGAAGCTCGTGCGTCCAGCGAGGCAGAGGACAGTCGACAGAGAGGGAAGAGGGAGAGTCGAGGGGGAGAAAGAGGGTTGTGTGGGGGTTGCCTAGGAGGTGGCGAGCGATCATCCTCACCAGTAGATCATGTAGAGGAGGTTATACGCCATTACTATAGAGTTACAAATGCTGGTGGCATCTTTCATGATGATGAGGGAAGGGATGTAATGGCGTACATGAGAAGCGTCGTGCATGTGACGTATAAAGATTGTTTCATTACCTTCAAAAATCAGAAAAGTGGCTTGTGGTAGGAGGTGTTGAGGGCAGTCCATAGGAGGTACCCAAATCCTGAGGGTTAGCGATTCTTAGATGATTGGGGACGTACAAAAGTGAGGGATATGCTTCACAACAAAAGATCCCACCTCATGACACGGGCCAGGGACTCACTGCGGAGGCTGGAGGAGGGGCGTGGAGCCTACAGCCAACCACCTATGTGCCACCGCATAGAGTGGAAGAAAGCCAAGAAGAAAGCAGCTGAGAAAGTGAAGAGTCACCAGCACGCAGAGGCGCGACGGATCCAAATGGAAACCATGGGATCGTCGCATTACGGATCGGGCGGCAAAGAGTCATGGGAGGCAGAGTTTGTAAGTATATTTTGATTTCTAGTTTTTCTAAATTTATATTTCTTTCAATTCTTTACATATTTTAGTCTAATATATTATGACGTCTAATTGTTTGTATATCTCTAAATGTTTTGCAGACTACCATCGTTGGTAGGACACTACCCCTAGAGAGGTAGGTTACCATCGAGGCCATAACCGCACAGCAACATGGCTTCACTTTTATGAGGAGGGTCTCATCTCACTGAGGACCAATACAACCGGGCCATGAGGATTCGACAACCAGAGGAGGTATGTTTTTCTTACTTTCATATTAAAAGTATAACTAAATATAACTTTTTCTCCACCTTGTCTATGTAAGCAACCCTGATCTTTTGTGTATGTAGGCGAACCCAGATGTGGAGCATAGCGAGGAGGGGGATAGCGACGCTAGTAGCCATGGTGGTACTAGCGAGGATGTTTCCTCTTCAGATTCGTAGAGGAGGACCATACCTCCTCATGAGGCCTTCTTTTCTTATATATGTATGATATCTCTTTGAGCCTACTGCTTGCGGCCACACTTTAGGTCGCAAGCACTTAAACTTCCCTTGTAAATGCTTTGATATATAATGAATACATGGACTTTTATTTTCAATTCTCGTGCCCGTAAGATACATTGTTTTTTTCCCAAATACACAATCGATGTATGGGAGGGAGAATGCTCTCTATTTTTTTTTCCAGTTCTGTTTTGTGCGTCTATCAGCGTGTCTAAATTGCAGATAATTCGCGTTTATTCGCGCGTCTATAATGCAGACTACACGCGCTTATACACACGCTTCACAATTCAAATTAAAAAAATAATAATAAATATCTTTTTTTAAAAAATGATATTTTTTGTTTTCCGTTCGTGTCTATCAGTGCTTGTAAAAGCGCGTTTACCAGCGTGTCTATATGCGCGTGTATATGTGCATCTATTGCGCGTCTATTTGTGCATGTAAATTCGTTGATACATGTGATTATAGACGCAAAATGATACACGCGCAAATAGATGGGCGGATAGACGCGCCCGTAAGTTTTTCTATGTATTCAAAAATCGCGTCTAAATGTGCGTCTATGAGGCCTTTTTGTTGTAGTGAGTGTCCTTCCAATCTTGAATGGTCAGAGATTGTGGAGTTCTTCCATTAGTGGAGGGTGCATATTTAGGGTGGTTAATAGAAAGAAAACGATGATGATTGCGTGTCGGTCTAGAAGAAACCAGAGAGGGACCACAAATTGGACATGCATGATATCCTGATGTAGTTAAACCTGTAAAAACAAGTAGGTTAATGATGACATATATTTGATTAAGGGTAAGAATGAATAAAATAGAGTATGCAACTACCTGAACACTCTCCATAGCTTGAAAAGTCATGCATGGTTCACAACAACGTGCCCTTTAAAGTGAAATCTCTAGAGGACAATGATACACTCACATCTTGCACCTCAATACCTTTCCATAGCATTTCTAGCTCCTCGATCAAAGGCTCTAAGTAAAAGTCCATATTTTTTACTTTGTGTTTTTCAGGAATTAAAAGGGTCAACATTACATGTCCTTTTTAATTGCCATGGATGGAGGGATATTATAGTTCACCAATATCACTGGCCATACACTATATAAGGTGCTTTTGATGCCAAACGGATTTATTCCATCTAATCCTAGACCAAATCTCAGATTTCTGGACTCTTCTTTGAAAGTAGGCCATAAATTGTCTACATCACTACAAGATATAAACCTTATAGCGACGTTTAAAGCAACGAAAATACAAACAACAAAATTTGCTCCGTCGTCGCAAAAAGCGTCGTTATTGACGATGCCATAGAATTGTCGCTATGTGCGTCGCATTTGCAATGCACATAACGACGCATATAGCGACGGTTGCAGGCTATTTGCGACGCTCATAGCGACACCAATAGCGACGCGTGCAGTAAATTTGCGACGCAAATAGCGACGGTAACAGAGAAATTTTTTTTTTGTGGCAGGGCAGCTACAAAGCGTTTGCAAACAAAAAGAATGTATACTGAAATCATAAAACTGATACATGAAATAAATACATGATCGCATAAAATGCGATTGGTACAATCATGAAACGATATCAGTAATACATAGAAAATGTCTACATAGATTGGGCGACTAAAAACTAAAGGTGTGTAAGCTCTAAGGATCCAAGGGCGAGCTACAAATCCTCGTCCCCCGAAAGCTCGTCCTGCTGCAAAGGAGCATCAAATGGATTCTGCAGAAAGAGAAACAACATATCAATCCACCATACAATAATGCATTCAAATATCTCATGGTAAGTACGGACAAGAAAGATGAGTGACTTACAGGGCCGCCGCGTCTATACAATCGGTCGATCAATGCCCTGAGACCGTGCCTCTCTGCATATCGAGTCTCAAGGCCTTGCGGATCGCGATTTGTAATGGAGTGCTGCAAAGAAAACAAAATGCTAACTGTTAGAAACATGATTGTCAGTACAAAGAATATCTCAAAAAAACAAATAAGCAAAACAAAAGAGAAACTTACAAAGTCCTCCAAATATATCCTGTGGCCGCCACTTCCAAGATGATGTACCGATCCGGCCTCGATTCGTGCCCTCGCCGCCTCCCGCTGCTGACTCCAATGTCCTGGCGAATTTGTAGCCTCCTCTCTCAGTCGGTGCCAGTCGTCTGCATCTAACCACTCGGGCTTTGGAGCCCCACTCTTGATTGCCTTGCGTGCGTCGAATCGTCTATATGACATGTATGCACGCATGCAATCCATCATCCAGCCCGTAGAGAATCTATCCACTGCGGCTAGCACCGGGAACTCCTCGTGCAAGGATGCTACTATGTAGTCCTTGCTCCCCTCCGATATGTTCCTCCAATGATCCAGGACGTTGTGCCGAAAAACTTGTTGGCACAACTCCCTCATGCGAGCCATCACCCTCCTCCCCTCATCATTCATGATGATGGCTCCTGACCTGCCATCCACTAGGTATCCATAACCCCTAGGAGTCTGTCTAAGATGGGCCCTCTCCCATCTCCGTCCACGCTCTTGGGCATATCCAGGAGACCCCTGTACATCCGGTGTACCGACGGGGGTACCCTCTCCCGGAGTGCCACTCAAAGGGATGCCACCAAAGGAGGTGCCACCAAAAGGAGTGTCACCAAAAGGTGTGCCATCTATCGACGGCTGTGCAAAAGCCAGAGTAACTGGAGTGGACGTTCCCACAGGTGTGACAAATCCTGGAGGTGACGCAGCTCCAGCTGAACGACGAGATGGAGACACCACGTTCGTGTCTCCACAGCAGCACCCCCTTGATCCTCCTGCAATCGCAGTCCCTCCCTCTGGCCCAAGTCGCGAGCGTCGAGATCGTGTGCTCAAAGCTGAAGCATCTGATCGTGTTGAAGCTAATCTAGCTGAAGCTGATCTAGTAGAGCGCCCTGACGAAGAACGAGACAGCTCCTGATCTGCCATCTCGCGAGCTGATCTAAAGACATGCGTGCCATCATGTCCTGAAACTCCTCATCGCTTATCCCTCGACTCATCTTGAAAATGTCGATACCTGCACATATAAAAAATGATGTTAGAATAATCAATCTAAACTATACAAAGCACATTAATATAAATCATTTTTGAAAAATCCCTCTTAAAATGCATATCTTATCTACCTTTATGGAAGATCTAAACAATGAATTGAGTGATACAATTCTCCAAGAATGAAGTATTCTATGGTCCCATGTTAATCTCCTGACACAACTCTGCATACACTGGAAGGTCGATAGACGTGTCACCACAAAAGAATGAGTCTGCCTCGTTCTCAAAAAATTCTATGACTTCTGTATTTCCATCATTGTTAGCCGATGCGGGCTTCAAGCTTGCGGTGGCCTCCACCCCTTGTAATATCGATCCCTCTATTTGCATATTTTCTTCATCTATGCCTGGAACATCGCTTTGATCATATACTCTCGCACCTCGAGGAGTTGAAGGTATAACATACCACCATCGAGGTTATCGGGGGTTTGGATAGAAGATTACTTGTTCACAAACACTTACAAAGTGACTTCAAACCATTGTGACATAAACCATGTCGTATTACAATTAGCAAGCAAATGACTATTTGTACCTATTCACAATGGGCCGGCAACACAAAGGTGTCGCGCAAATCCATCCATTTTTTTTCGGAATCTATTTCGAGAAATCCAGATGGACCTCGTCGAACTGTGGCTCCAGCTCCTCCAAGTACCACTTTGAACCACTGCACATCGAATAGTATCATGGAGAAGCTACGGTAATCCACCGTAATAATACTTTGCAAGTTCCCAAAATACTCCATCTCATCCACAATCGTGTTCGGATCCGTTGCTCGTCGTCGACTCTCTTGCTCAAACCTTGCCATGACACCACAATCCATTGTGGAGCCCATTTGGTCAATACGCTCCACCCGAAAATGTCGTCCGCGCGACCACGCTGCACTATATATTTTGTACTGCACATTGAAACACTCAAATTAGATGTAGCAAGCAAATTTAGAGACGACACATTCTAAACCCCTCATTACCTTTGGACTACATCCCCTCGAGAACTCCCACTCCTCCATTGAGACCTATGTCCCTTCGCTGGATGCTACGGTCAAGGCTCCATGCAACCATCGTGTTGACATAAACTGCGGCATCTCCTCCATGCCTTCGGGATATCAAATCGGTCGGTGACGCGTACTGCGTCGGAATTCAGCTCGTGCTTCCTCTCGATCTTGCCTTGCAATCTGGTACTTGGCGAGTCACGTCTCCATGGAGGCATGGTGCAACATACAAAACCGATTCACCTTCTCTTCCATTGAGGCATCCATTCTTTTTTCTACCCCATTTCCAACCACCACATCTCCAGTCAGCCTATCATCGTCCTTCAGCGTCCATAGCATTTCATTGTCTGGTTCCACCGTTGGTAGCCATTGTGAGATATGCACTAACGCCTCTGACACCAACCAACCTTCCGCCATGCTACCTTTCGAACGAGCTCGTTGTCGCACAAAGCCTTTCAGGGTTTTCATGAAGTGCTCCAGGAAGAACATCCATCGCGTATGGATAGGTCCAGCAATCTCCACTTCGTCCACAAGATGCACAAGAAGGTGAACTTGTATCGTGAGCATGCTAGTGGGCAGGTATTTCTCAAAGAGACAGACCATCTCAACTGCTCCCCGCCTTGCGGATTCAATAGAGGACGTCTTAATCCCTTTCTATGAGATCCATTGCACCAAAGTCAACAACTTGTAAATGGCCCTGCGAATTTCTGGAGTTAGGCATCCCACGATCGCGATCGGTAGGACAAACTGCCACAAATGAGAAAGCATTAAGAATAATGGTCACTTTTCAAATTTCAAAATGTCCACGCTAATTAAAATCCATTCTGTTCACAAACCTGACATATCTTATGCCAATCATGGGATTTTAGCCCAGACATTTGGTCATCTTTAGAAAATGTGGACCTGAGAGAACGCATCATACCCGTCGGAGTGCGGATAGACTTGATTACTTGCTTCACAATGCGCTCTTCTTTGGTAGACAAAACCCAGGGAGCGCGAGAAAGCTGCACTCCCCCTTCAGCACTCGACTGCGGCCAAAGCACCTCCATCTTACCTACCTCCTTTAAATCCATTCGTGACCCTATAGTGTCTCTCTTTCCTGTGATGTGGTCCCATAGCAAGCTGCCCACATTTTTGAAAATATGCATGGGATCCAACAAGTGGTTGACCTGTAAGTGGGTCAAATATGGCAACTCGTAGAAAACTGAGAACCATCGCATTCCATTTGGATGTGATTCCGGATTTACCATTTTCAGCTTGTACCAGGTTGCAGTGTTCATACGTGCTGGAGGTCGTCCAAGAAAACCTTCCCTGAGTTCATGATCCTCCGGCAAGAAAGCGGCGTGTCCTTGATATACCATCTTTTTCATGGTTCGTGACCTTCGGGAGTCTAACTGTGGCCCACACAATGGACATGTATGATAACCTGAGGTAACGAGACTTGCAAGGCGATCCACGACCTAGTGAATACTTGATTGAATGAAATAAAATATAGATATTACCAGCGAGAACAAAGGTCTGCTCACCTGAGCACTCTCCCAATCCCAGAAAGTCATGCATCATCCACATGAGAATGGCTCGAATGTTGGCTGACCGCTGACCATCGCGCCTGCTCATATCTTGCACCGTGACTCCCTCCTCCCACAAAATCTTAAGCTCATCGACTAATGGATGAAGATACACATCCATATTTTTTACTTTGTAGCGGCCCGTGACGAGCAAGCTAAGGATGAGATGTCATTTCTTCGTAGAAAGCCATGGAGGAATGTTGTAGTTGACAAGCACTATAGGCCACACACTGTAAGAAGTCGAGCGCAGACCGAATGGGTTCACACCATCCATGGCGAGACCGAGTCAAAGATTCCTTGGCTCTCGCGCAAAGCCTGGGAAGGTAGAGTCAATGTGGCTCCATGCGTGTGAATCTGCTGATATTCGTTGAACTCCATCCGTGGACCTATTCTGCACATGCCATGTTGTCAAGCTTGACATGGCAGACGTGCGAAACATGTGGTTTATGCGGGGGATGAGCGGAAAGTGTCTGAGAACTTTTTGAGGGATGGTCTGCCCTTGCAAGTCCTGTCGATACCTGTGAGCACCACACTTTGGACATGTCTCCATAGTCTCGTATTCATCTAGAAATGATATGCAGTCGTTGATACATGCATGGATGTTATTGTAGTCCATGCCAAGCTTCCGTAAAACATGTCGTGCATCATCACGAGACTCAGGCATGGTATTTGCAGGTGGCAATATATGATATTTTAATAACCTGAAAAAAATCATAAAACACCTTGAAAAAACACAAATGTTTGCAATAATATTGTTAAAAAAAAACAATGAAGTCTGTGTGCAAGGTACCTGAATAACTCAGTCACACTCGTATCGCTCCAACCGTATTTTGCTTGCACACTTAAGAGTGCAAGCAATGTCTTCAACCGAGATACTCGGCACCCATCATATAATGGTATGGATGCTTCCTCTCTAAGGGGTCAGATGTCTCAACATCCATGGGAATCAATGCATCGATCATTGCCTCCATCTCAGGCTTCAAGATTGTAGGCAGGTCAGGAAGGTTGTCTGTCTCCTTTGGCATTGACGGTATAGATGGGCCTTGCGAGTGGTCGATTGGCTCCTGCAATCCATCCATCGCACGTCCACGAACTCTTATAATTGGCCGCAAAGGGTGCACTCCCCCTTGGGTCGAGACATCACCCCCCTGGATACAAAATTTGCCAACAAGACCCAATCTTATTGTGTATGGTTTTCAATTAGCTTGAGAGTACAATGCATGAAAAATACTAACTTTAAATTACCGTTTGCTGAAAATCCGCAATCGCCTGATCAATGATCTCAGATTGAAACTCGCCAAATCGTCGTACGTGTTCTATAGACAATCGGCATTTTCGTCTAATTGCCAACTTGCATTGAGAGCAAGGACATGGGACATGCTGATTAAGATACGTCTCGCAGTCTTGAACAATAAGACCTTCTTTGTTTGCCATCTTATCTACATTACAGCAAACGAGGCTTAAATGAATAGCTTTATGGAGATGTACGTCAAGTTGCAAGTTGACCATAAATCTTGCATTGTATATAGTAGTTGAGAGATTTTCCGATGTTATATCTCGGCCTTGTATCATGCTCAACGATTTGTTTGTCCCGGTAGATAATTATTTGTTATATCTTGGCTTTGAGTATAAGTAATCCATTTTAAAGTTAATGTGTGCCATCTATGAAATTTTATAACTATAGTAATAAAATTTATTTCAATCAATTCTACTCATAGTCATAAGACCTAAGAGAAATTATCCTATACTCAATTTAAGGGTTTCTTCTTCTATAACAATAATTTTGGGTTCATTTTGATGAAGTACGTGGCCCATCGCAAAGCACATTGCATACCATTATCAATAAGTCTATTATCTTAAATTTCCTTCCCCTCCCTCTCCCTCTCTTTCTCTCCCTCTCCCTCTCTTTCTCTCTTTCTCTCACCCTCTCCCTCTCCCTCTCGTTCTCTTTCTCTCCCTCTCTCATTTCCTTCCCCTCCCTCTCCCTCTCCCTCTCCCTCTCTTTCTCTTTTTCTCCCTCTCCCTCTCTATCTCTCTCATTTCCTAAACAAGCAAAAAATAAAGTGATTTAAACATCCTCCAAGCAAAAGGGAGAGGGAGAGATACAATGCACTCTCCCTCTCTTTCTCTTTCTATCCCTCTCTCATTTCCTTCCCCTTCCTCTCCCTCTCGCTCTCTTTCTCTCTCATTTCCTCTCCTAAACAAGCAAAAAAAATTAATTCAAACATTAAACAAGCAAAAGGGAGAGGGAGAGAGAGAATGCACTCTCCCTCCTTCTCCCGCTCTTTCTCTTTCTCTCCCTCTCTTATTTCCTCCCCCTCCCCCTCCCCCTCCCTCTCCCTCTCCCTCTATTTCTCTTTCTCTTTCTCTTTCTCTTTCTTTCCCTCTCCCTCTCCCTCTCCCTCTCCCTCTCTTTCTCTCTTACTCTCTCATTTCCTCTCCTAAACAAGCAAAAAAGAAAGTAATTTAAACATTAAACAAGCAAAAGGGAGAGAGAGAGAGAGAATGCACTCTCCTTCTCTTTCTCTCCCTCTCCCTCTCCCTCTCCCTCTCTTTCTCCCTCTATTTCTCTCCCTCTCTCTCCCTCTCTCTCTCCTTCTCTTTCATTTCCTCTCCTAAACAAGCAAAAGAGAACGATTTAAACCTTCAACAAGCAAAAGAAAGAGATAGGGAGACTCACCAATGAGATATGGTGAGCATGGGCGGCTTCTCTTTGCAACGAGGGCTCCTCCTCTCCTTCGTAAACAACGGCGGCGGCGGGGGCAGCAAGTCTCTTCCTCTTCTTCTCTTACAAAGCCTTCGCTCTCTCCCTCGCTCTCGCTCTCAAAAGGTGAAGAAAAAGAAATGAAAACGGCGCTCTGGTTTCGGCCGCGCTTTTTTTTCCTGCGGCGTCGCTATTTGCATCGCAACTTAATGAAAAGTGGAGAATTCCTTCAAATACACCAGCTTGGCAACACGCACTACAAGGAATTGGGCAATTAGCGACGCCGATTAGCGACGACGGATATCGGCGTCGCTATTGGTGTCGCTATTTGCGCGCGCACGCAAATAGCGATGCCGATATCCGCCGTCGCTAATTGCCCAATTCCTTGTAGTGCGTGTTGCCAAGCTGGTGTATTTGAAGGAATTTTCCACTTTTCATCACTTGAATGGTGACTAGCATTCCATGACATGAGTCTCGCAATAGATTCACACTTAAACATAAGTTGAATATGTGGAATAATAGGAAAATGTCGCAAAACCTTACGAGGCACATCCATTGATTTCATCTCTTGGTTATATCTTGGTTCACCAGAAATAGGACACTGTCGTGCAGATGCATGTTCCCCACAAAACAAGATGCAATCATTGACACATGCGTGGATTTTAACATAATCAAGACCTCCAAGAGATGTCAAGAAACGCCTTGCTTGCTCTCTTCTAGTTGGTAATTTATTTTCATTTGGAAGCATTTGTGACAATAACCTGCATATATTGTGCAAACAGAGTTAACAAACTGCGAATATTGTCTAGAAGCATTTATGAATTAATATCAAATGATACATACTTCAATAATACATTAAGCTAGCATTACTCTATCCATAAATGGTTTGTAAGTTCAGTATCTTGAGAGATACATGTAGAACGGAGTAGATGCAACCTTCGTACAATGGAGTTTTCGATGCTATGTGTAGCAGGTCATCTGTCTGTCTAGTGGCACCCTCCCCCGAACCTCATGGGAAAATAAATCATGCACCATGTTGTCCAAAATCTCTTCCTCTAAAACTTGATGGGGGCTGCTATTGTCGTCATCAGTCTCTACTCTTCCTGAGGACTCTGCCTCCTCGCGTTGACTCTTCGCAGTCTCTCTCGATGCCCTGGAGGGACCATTTGAGGATTTGGTACTGCATCCTACTCAATTAAAAAAATGAGGTTTTGTTTAATGGTGAAGACGCAACATAGACCAATAATATTTGTGCAAATAAAGCAATAAAAATTAATGGGTCTTTTTCTTGGTCCCACTCTCCGTACATGCTGAGGTGTGATATTGTGATTCGACGTGCTCGAAAAAAACATCCTCGACAACGATCACACATATATTTGATTTTCCATTGTCGCCAAGCATCTCTATTGTGAAGACGCAATGTCTCATCCTCACTGGAGGATGTACTATTTGTTGACTCCGCATGTCCTATACTAGTAGAAGATGACGACATAATTACACCTGAATCATAAGGACATATATGATTTCATTTGGTATATATGTCATATTCCCTAAATGCATTGATACTTACAACATGGAGGCAAACATTTTGATATTGAAAGACTAGGAAAGTCATGTTGATCCAAAAACAACCAAAAGCTAGCATTTAATTAGTTTAATTATAGCTGCGCGTCTATCAGTGCATGTAATATGTCTCATCTACGCATATACACGCGCAATTACATGTGCTTACAGATGCGCCATAAAAATATAAAAAAATATATAAAAGTTGTGGCTTTCCTTTCAAACCAATGCTTTCCTGCATTTTTTGCGCATTTTCTGCAGTCGAGCTGCTTGACATCACTAATCATGTCAAACTATCACTTCATGAAGACAATGAGGGAATGAAATAAGAGTAAAAAGAGGACAGGAGGAAGAAAGAGCCAAAGAGTAAAGAACAAGAGCCAAACAGCAAGGAAGAGAAGAAAATTCAAGCAACTTACCAAGGGAAGGGAGAAGGAGGACAAGGAGCTTGCAACCTAGCCGCCACCCATCGGAACAAGCAAAGAAGGTGAGTTCTTCTTCTCTCTCTCAATCTTGTTTGCTTTCTCTGTCTGTTTTTCTCTCTCTCTCTTTTTATGCTATAGACTGTCATCTATGGAGGTTTTTTACGCATTTTTTATAACATTTTGCAAAATATGGTCCGATTGTGCGCGTCTGTCAGCGCGTCTAGATGACAGTGTAGATGCATGTATAGATGCGCTGATAGACACGGGTATAGATGCAGATATAGATGCAGTATGTAATATGTTTTATCTTCACATGGTAGTAATGGATTTTTGCTTGTGTAGATGTGAAATCCTGGATCTTCCAGCACTGATCCTGAGTTGGAACGCATGAACAACACCTTAGCGGAGTTTTCTAGAGGTGTTAGTAGTTTTTTTGGAGGTTTTTCGAACAAGGAGCAATTCATGGGGGAGATGACTAATTATCTTGGTCGCCCTCCCACTATAGAGGAGGTTTTTAGTGTCATGTCTGGGACACCTATCACATCTTTGCCTAGCACTGCTACACAAACACCAAACCTTGCTACACCTCTACTAACAAGTACTCCACGCACTATGCATACACACATATTAGCTGATGCACAGGGATCAGCTGAAGCACATGGATCGACCGAAGCACGTGCATCTGCAGAAGCACGTGCATCGAGTGAGGTAGAGGGTAGTGCCTGTCGAGGGAGGAGGGAGAGTCATGCAAGAGGACGAGGAGGTCGAGGGCTTTGTGGGGGTTACCTAGGAGGTGGCTCTCGATCACCCTCACTGGGAAATGAGAGAGGTGAGCCTCCACAAATGTACTACTTTGTCACTGATGTTGGTGGTATCTTGCATAACCCTGAGGGGAGGGAAGTGATAGCCTACTTGAGGAGTGACATGCATGCCACATACAAAGATTGTATGATTCCCTTTAAGCACCAAAAAAATGGTTTGTGGCAAGAGGTGTTGCGGGCAGTACATAAAAGGTACCCTAATCCCGAGATTTCACGATTCTTAGGTGATTGGGGACGGTCAAAGGTGAGAGACGTGCTTCATAACAAGAGGTCTCACCTTATGATGCGTGCTAAGGAGTCACTACAGAGACAAGAGCAGGGGCGCCCTGGATATAGCCAACCACCCAATTGCCACCGTAGGGAGTGGTAAGAGGCCAAGAAGAGAGCAGCAAAGAAAAGGACAAGTCGCCAGCATGCAGAGGCGTGACGTATCCAGATGGCAACCATGGGATCGTCGCATTATGGACCGGGTGACAGGGAGTCATGGGAGGTTGAGTTTGTAAGTATTATTTGATTTTTAAAAAAATTTACATTTTGTAATTTGTTTCAATTCATTATGTAGTGTGTTCTAATACATTGTATGTTCAAATTGTTTTGTAGTATCATATCGTTGGTAGGATGCCTACTCCTAGAGAGGTAGGCTACCATCGAGGTCATAACCGGGCGTTCACTTTGTAGCATTTCTACGAGGAGGGACTCATCACGGAGGAGCAATATAATCGTGCCATAAGGATTCCACAACCAGAAGAGGTATGTTTTATTTTTTACATGAAAAGTATAGGTAACTCTAATTTATTGTTTGTAATGGTATTTATATACCTTAATCCTTTGTGTAGGCGAACCTTGATGCAATTGAGGATAGTGAAGGGGAGACTAGCAGTAGCAGTGGCGGTAGCGGCAGCAACGGCACCGGCAGCAGTGGTGGTAGCGACGATGATGCCTCTTCTAAGGAGATGTAGAGGAGTCCCATGCATGCATGCCTCCCCTTGGCTTGTAGTTTTCATTTTTGATATGTATTACTTTCAGCTAGTGCTTGCGACCATGACCATGCTTGAGGTCACAAGCACTAGAACTCATCATATAAAAACATTTCATCTATATATATGAAATTTCGTGTTCTACATACATTATTTTGTTTTCAGTACAAAAATCTTCGAAATAATCTTTCTCTGTTTTTCCTAAGCATACAATTTGATGTTGATGGGGGAAATGGTTTTTTTTTCATATCTCTGTTTTGCGCGTCTATCAACGCATCTAAATTGCAGGAAAAATGCGTGTTTATTATCGTAAAAAATTGCAGAGTACACGCCTTTTTAGACGTGCAGTTACACGAGTGTATAGATGCAGAATATGAATATATCTACTTTTTTATAAATATGATTATATATTTATGGAGCGCGTCAATATGCACGTCAATATGCGCATCAATATGCGCGTGTAAGTTTCACTATAAGCGCGCTTTTAGATGAGAAATTTTAGACGCGGCAGTAGACACAGTAATAAATGTGCCTGACATTTTTTAACACAGTTCAAATATTGCGTCTATAAGCGCGTCTATGGAGCCTTTTTGTTATAGTGGCGTATCATGAAATGGAAAATTTTCTATTAAGCCATGCATATCACACATTGATTGTTAGAAAACTAGCCTTGCCATGTATATTTCGACCGAGGAAAAAGGTCAAAGCTGGACGAGATAGCAAGACAAAAGAGAGGTGACCCTCCATTGCTATTTAAGACTCTATAGGAGTGCACAACCTGGCTCAGAAAGAACTTTGCACACCTTTTGGAGTTTCAGAGCCCCTTTAGGTGCTCATCCTATTTTTTGAATCCCTCACCACAAGTGGTGGACCACGGAAGACCACTTGGGAAAGAGTGGATGAAGAGTTGAAGACTAGTGGTACCAAACAGAGCAGTTCGTGACATCCTTGAATAGATATACAGGTATTTCCAATAGGTACCCATCAATTGCAGGTGTTTCCTAGATACCTATAGGTGCCCTACAACCCATCACTGATCTATTAGTTGTTTTGGGAGTCTACAAGTACTATAGGACCCATTTCAAGGTGAAAGAGGGTTTCCATAGGGTGTTTACAGGTTGCAGGAATTCACCGGGCAGACTCACAATTTCTTTTACAGGAAATTCTGTCATGATCTAATTTGGGAGCTTGATATCTTGATTTAAAGAGAGGATATCAAACTTCGATTTGAATCAGAAATTTTAGTAATCGGACTCTAGAAGAAAAAGTTATAGCAATGTTTCTGACAGGGGGTCTAGTGGGACTGCATCTAGACAAGCTCACATGGGTGTACTATTTGAGTTTATTTCACCCATATATACTATTGTAAGTTGAGATATTGCTAAATGTCGAGTACCCCTATTATATAAGCTTCATTTGGATCAAGAAACCATTGGCATTAGTTCAATACTAAGCAAGTTATTAACAAATTTCTTCTCCACTGTCATTCAAACAGCACCTATCAATAATGGCTAAAAACAAAAGAAAAGATCAAGTCATGGAGACCATTCAAGAAGACATCAGAGAATATATCAATGATCAAAACAACACTAATAAATCCCTCAATCATGACCAACAAGATGATGTTGTAAGCATTGGTAATGCTCATAGTGCACGAGTGGGCAGGGTAATGACGAAAATCCCTTGTCTCACGAACCTTTTGAAGACTCTATGCTTTCAAGAGAGATGTGTATGCTGAACGTTGGGATACATGATCATTATGAGCAACTATCCAAATCCTTGGAAAATGTTGAGAACACCTCCAACAAAGTGGATGAAGGACTTCACTAGCTAGTCAACTTTATGAAGAGTGGATTTGAAGATGTAGTAGTAGCTATCAAGGATTTGAAGACTCAAACCACATCTTTTCCACTAAATGTATCTCTTTCTCATATTGAAAATGCTTCAGCCCAGCCCTCCAATATGAAAGGAAAGGGGATTGATCAGCCTATAATGTCAACCTTTGAGAAAGGAGAGCCATCAACATTGAAGAGTGCTCATTATCAGCCACCAATGTCATCAAAGCATCATACCCATCCTCAATTCAATTCAAGACGTGAGGTTTCTTATGAAGAAGAGGAGGATTTAAGAGAAGAAGAGAATGAGAAGTTTCATGGATGTGATCCCTTCTACAAATCTTTTCCTTCTCAGTCTACCATTAAGCAAAAAGAATTGGATTTTCATGATAAGAATGGAAGATTTGATGAAAGAATGTCATTTCATGATATCACCAACAAAGACAAGTCATTTCATGGTTATCCCTTAAATGGACAGCATCATTCTTTTGGATTGGGACAACCGAATCATGGTGGTAATAATTCTAGACCAAACTCTTTTGGAAGAGATTCAATGGATAGAGATTCTTGGAGACAATCAACTCTTGGGCAGCACTCCAATAATCTCTAGCCAACCTATAATGAAAGGGAGTACAAAGAAAAGATTACCATTTCCAACTTCAAGGGGGATAATGCATCTCCAACGGAGTGGGAAGAATGGGTAAACAAATTAGAGATATACTTCACACTTTTCCCTCGCCATGATGAAACCAAGATCTATTTTGCAGCACTCCATCTTGAAGGCTATGTACATACATGGTGGAGATATATGCAAAGAGTTGGTTACAATTTTGCTTCTTGGGAGGATTTTAAGAAGGCAATGTTGGAAGTGTTTGTCTCTCCAATGGAGAAAGAAAGATTGCAAAGAAGATGGTATGGTCTTCAACAAAGGGGCATGTCCATTCATGATTACTCTAATATGTTCCTTAATCTTGATATGTACATTAAAGGGATTGATGATTTGGCCAAGTTAAACAAATACATATTTGGTTTAGATTCAACCCTCTCTTCGGAAGTAGGTGCAATGCAACCCAAGACAATTCATGATGCCATTTTATATGCTAAAAGGTATGGGCAAAAATATAGAAGAGAATCAATGGGGGTTCAGCCAAAAAGTGCAGGGTATTCTTTACCTAATCAGCCTTCAAGGGTTGGAGCACATTTCAGCCAACAAAGGGATGTTTATAGGCAAGAAGGCAAAGGAACTAGTACCTACAACAGTAATTTGCCTACATATCCAATGGTCTATGGATCAAAACCAAGTGGAGGAAATGGTTATAGACTAATGGCTAAAGCAAAACAAAGCTTTGCAAGGGCTGAAAATGCACAAAAGGGATCTCAAAAAAACACTTACAATGAGCTTACAACAAAGTTCTTTCAAATGAACAAATTAGAGACATGAGGGCCAAAGGGTTATGTTTCAAGTGTGGAGAACAGTGGATAGAAGACCATAGATTGAAATGCAAATCCAAAAATAGCAAGCTTAACTTTGTCATCATTGATGAGCTGGATGAGGATGAAAGTGAAGAGGGGAATATATTTCATGTGGAAGCAAACCCTAGGGTTGAAGAAATGCATGACGAAGACGAAGGAAATAATGATGATTTTTATGATATTGTGAAAAGTTTTCCTTTTGATCCGGGTGGTTCTTTATGTGCAATCTCTCATGATGCATGGACCAGTTGTAAAGGAGAAAACACCCTTAGACTTAAGGGGCTGATCAATGGTAGAATGGTTCACCTTTTGATTGATATGGGCAGCACCCATAGCTTCATTAATACTAAATCTTTGCATGGGTTGAGATTGCTTCCTCAACAAATGCAAGTGCCATTGAAAATTCAAGTGGCTAATGGAGCTTATGAATCAAGTAATGAAGTATGCCTACACACTCCTATTACTCTATCTCCTTCATATATTATGGAAGTGGACTTGATCACTTTGGAAATGGATCCCATAGATATTGTAATTGATTGCAATTGGTTGAAAACCATTGGAAAACTTTCTTTGGACTTGCAAAACATGCTGATGGAATTTTGATGGAATGGACAATCTATAATATTGAAGGGCATTGGTCAAAAGAAAATGGAACTCATTTCTATGAAGAAGATGCATAAAGAAATCAATGCACAGTGATGCATATTCACTCTTTTGCTTGCAAAAGTGGATAAAGAGCTGTCACCAAATAAGCCATCATCTTCTTCAAAGCAAAAGGATCCAAGAATGGAAGAGCTATTGGAGGAATACAAAGGTTTATTTCAGCAACCATCATCTTTGCCTCCAAAGAGAGAGGTAGACCACCCTATTGACTTACTACCCAACACAAAACCAATCAACGAACCTCCCTATCATTTGTCAAAGTTTGAAAGGGAAGAGGTGGAAAGACAAGTTAAAGAGTTGCTGCAAATGGGTTTAATTCAGCCAAGTCAATTTTCATTTGCCTCTCCAATGCTCTTGGTGAAGAAGAAAGATGGATCTTTTCACATGTACATTGACTATAGGGAGCTTAAAAAGTCCACGGTGAAGAATAGATACCCGATTCCTTGCATTGATAACCTCTTAGATGAGCTTAAAAATGCAAAGGTCTTTACCAAGATCGATCTTTGTTCAGGCTATCATCAAATTCGAATGAAGGAAGGGGATGAGTATAAAACAACCTTTAGGACTGAAAGAGGATTATACCACTTCTTGGTTAGGCCATTTGGGCTTTCAAATGTGCTCGCTAATTTTCAAACACTCATGAATAAGATATTGTAGCCTTTCTTATTCAAAATAGTCCTTGTATTCTTTGACGATATCCTCATTTATAGCAAATCTAAGGATGAGCATTTAATGCATGTGCGAGAGGTCTTTGACACATTACCAAGGCACACACTCTTTGCCAAAATGTCAAAGTGTTCTTTCATGGAAGATGAAGTGGAATACTTGGGTCACATTGTGGGAGAGCGCCAAGGCATTCGTATGGATCCTAACAAGGTGAAATGTGTCAAAGAGTGGCCTACTCCTATGAATTCTACTTCCTTAAGGTATTTCCTTGGATTATCTTCATTCTATAGGAAGTTTATAAAAATTATGCTCATGTGGCGGCTCCTTTGATCCATAGGTTGAAGAAAGAGGCTTTCTTTTGGGACTCCATAACTGACAAGGGCTTCAATGAGTTGAAATCTCTATTATTTTCAGCACCTATTCTTGTATGCCCGGATTTCTCTAAGGAATTCATTATATGTGTGGATGCTAGTGGAAGAGGAGTTGGGGCTGTTTTGTATCAAGACCATGGAGTTATAGCCTATGAAAGTTGCAAGCCTGATGACAAGGAGTGTCAACTACATGTCTATGAACAACAAATATTGGAAATTTTGCATGCTATCAAAAAGTGGCATCACTATATATATGGCAGCCATTTCAAGGTGAAGAGTGATCATTGTGTGTTGAAATACTTCCTTTCCCAACCAAATTTGTCCCCTAAACAAAGGAGGTGCCTAGCTACTCTTCAAAGCTATGATTTTGAAATATCCTACATGATTGGAAAAGATAATGTTGTGATGGATGCTTTATCTCGTATGTGGACATGTTCTTTATCTTCAATTTCAATTGTACATAAGGATTGGATTTATTAGATCCAAGAAGAATATTTTCCAAGCATCAAAGATGATGAAGGAATTTCAGCAAGGAAAAGGAGAAGAGTATCCCAATTTCAATTGGCACAATAGTCTTTTATGGTATCATGGTAGAGTCTACTTGACACCACAATATTCCTCTTTCAAAGACCGTATTTTGTATGAGATGCATTCTTCACCATTAGCCGGTCATCATGGGCTGTTCAAAACATTTGACAACATCCATAAGAGATTTTATTGAAAGGGCATTTGGCGGGATGTCAAGGATTATGTGATGCAATGTCTTCCGTGTCAACAAAATAAAGACTCATCTCTTCTACCTGGCGGCTTACTTCAACCACTCCCTATTCCTCAAGGTAAGTGGACCGATATCTCTATGGATTTTATTGTGGGATTTCCTCAAGGCAAGTGGACTAATATCTCTATGGATTTTATTTGGGATTTTCTACAACTAAGCATGGGTGGAATAACATTTATGTGGTAGTTGATCGGTTGACTAAATCAGCCCATTTCATCCCTACTAAGACCCAATTTACAGCAAAGCAAGTGGCTCAACAATTCATGGAATGTATTTTCAAGCTTCATGGTTTGCAATGAAGATTGTGTATGATCGCGACACTAAGTTTATGGGCAGCTTTTGGAGGAGTTTGTTCTCTTCAATGGGGACTCTTTTGACTCCTAGTACCGCATATCACCCACAAACAGATGGGCAAACTGAAAGAGTTAACAAATGACTAGAAGTTTATTTGAGGCACTTTTGCCATGAAACAAAAAATGCATGGGACCAATGGCTCCATCTTGCAGAGATTTGTTACAACAATACTTACCATATGAGCATTGGAATGTCTCCTTTTGAAGCTTTATATGGCTACAAATACAAGTACCCTCCACATTGTTTCATGAAGATGTAAATCCATAGGCTCATGAGGAGTTGGAAATGATGGAGGACCTTATGAAGCAATGCAAGGACAACATTTTCAAAGCTCAAGAGACAATGAAGGTCTATGTGGATGAGAAAAGAAGACATGTGGAGTTTGAGAAGGATGAATGGGTATTTTTGAAGGTTCCCAAGTCACGTTATGCTTCTCTTAAAGGATGACACAACAAACTTGCTCATAGGTTTTATGGTCCTGTAATGTCTCCTTTCTCCCCCCCCCCCCCCCCCCCCCCCCCCAAGACCCCCGTGCTCCCCTAGGCCTCCTCCATAGGAACAGTCCCCCCCCTTAAATTTTTTTTAAATCTCTCCCTCTCTCTCCCCCTGCCATGTGCATGGCGGGGAGAGAGAGAGAGAGAGAGAGAGAGAGAGAGAGAGAGAGAGAGAGAGAGAGAGAGAGAGAGTGTGTGTGTGTGTGTGTGTGTGTGTGGGAGCTGGGGGGCATGCAGCCCCCTAGGTGGTGGTGGATAGCTATGTCCCCCCTTATAAAACCTCCCCCTCCTCCCTCGCACACAGGGCAGTGGCCCCCCTCTAGTAACAGACGACAACCCCCCCTCCATCTTCTATGTAGATGGCCCTTCCCCTGCTGGTCATGAGCAACAACGCCCCCCTGGGGTATAGCGCACCCCCTGGCATCCGAATAGCAGCCCCCCTGTGATCGTTGTTAATAAGGAGGAGAAGAGGGAAGAGAGAGAAGAGGGAGAGAAGAGAGAGAAGGAGAAGAAAAGAAGGGGAAGAAAGGAAAGAAGAGAAGGAGAGGAAGAAGGAGAAGAAGAGGGAGAGAGAAAGAGGAGAAGAAGGAGAAGAAGAAGAGATAGAGGAGAGGAGAAGAAGAGAAGGAGAAGAAGAGATAGAGGAGAGGAGAAAAAGAGAAGAAGTGAAGGGAGAGAGAGTGAGAAAAAAGAAGAAGGAGGAGAAGAGGGAGAGAAGAGAGAGAAGGAGAAGAAAAGAAGGAGAAGAAGGGAAAGAAGGAGAAGGAGAGAGAGGGAGAAGAAGATAAGGAGAGGGAGAGAGAGTAGGAGAAGAGAAGAGAAGGAGAAGGAGAGAGAGAAGGGAGAAGAAGAAGAAGAAGAAGAAGAGAAGAAGGAGAATAGGAGGAAAAGAGGTAGAAGAGGAAGAGGAGAGGGAGAGAATAAGAAAGAGAGGGAATGGGGTTAGTGAGTAGCTTCAAGGAGCCACACTAAACCTCCCCCTTAGCGAAGGAACCCCATCCAACGATCTTTCCTACCCGAACCTGTCATCCTGAAATCCGTCGAGGTCCAGACTGTCTAGTCTCCGCGGGGCAAATGGCTCCCAAGAAGAAAGTCACAAGAAGCGTAGGTGCCAAAGCTACCGTTGGTACCGGTAATGTGGGAGAGGCAAGCGGAGCGACCAACGTGATGAA
This sequence comes from Lygodium microphyllum, assembly GCF_053477565.2. NCBI lineage: Eukaryota > Viridiplantae > Streptophyta > Polypodiopsida > Schizaeales > Lygodiaceae > Lygodium > Lygodium microphyllum. The sequence goes on along the minus strand of NC_141154.1, from coordinate 108,314,039 downwards.
TGCCCCTACAATCACAAATCAAACCCAAGTTCTTTAAGCTTTGTAATTAATTACGTTTTATTTATCGTGAAAGAAATGAAGGGGTTAGCTACGTGCATGGAACACGGACGAGTCTTAGGCGCTTGGTTGCATGTGCGAAATGATAGAGTATGGAGTTCGCATAAGTTTATATGCATTTAATATTTATTTTTACACACATAAAATGATAAGGTTTTTGCATTATTTCACATAAAATAATAGCTTTTAAACTAGTTCAGTGCGTGATTAGTCATTTAGAATTCATGCTTCGTGATCATGACTAGAGGAAACACATGAAATGATAGTTTCCGACAGATAGAAACCTAGACCTTCATGAGATTCGGTATATTAGGAATAAGTATAATTACTTGCGAATTGTTTTATCGATCATGCTGTGGACTATCGTAAGTGGATATGCTCCTAGCTTAATTGAAGCTGGTGACCTAACCCTAAAAGGATTGTTGACCCAAGTTATGCTTGGTTGTTTGAAAAGGTTGTAAATCCCTTCAACAAGTGTTTTGATACATCCAAGTTAAATTCTGATTGTACATGCAATGGGATTGCGATGCCTTGAAGCAAGAGATTGTGCATTCAATTGTTTGTTAATATGGTTTTGGATGTTAATCCAAGTGGGGTGTGTTTGATGATTGCATGGCCGGGTCTAAGATAACTGATTGCCATGGAAACAAAAGGGATGTTTTCCCTAGTGATTGTTTTTAAGCTGGGTGCTTCAGTTGTGGTTGATTTCCTAAAGGGTTAATTAAGGAAGGATGGCGCTAGCTACCCCTGCGAACCGCCAAACCCTAACCAAGGGGGTTGTGAATCCGCGTCGGGAATGTGGACCGAACCCACTGCGAGAGGTCTCTCCGTGGAAATTACTTGCATAGGAGGACACTTGGGTGGCAGTGGGGGATCTGGCCGTAAATTCCAATGCCTCCGGGCCCTACACAAGTGTTCTACGTGACTCGAGATGGGATCTCGAGGCCTTGATACTAGTTACAAGGCAGAATCTTGGTAGGATAAACCTTCAGGTCTTATTGCCGGGAGACAGAAGGATTTTTCTGCGGAGGTAGAAAGGAACACTTAATTCTCCTGTATGGGCAGGAGACAAACATTAATCTTAAGATAAGTTAAGGAAGTGTTTGATCTTGTTTTATCTTGTCTTTGTGTCAGTGCCCTAAATTACGTAAAGGAACCTGTGATTAACGGGTTAATTAATGAAGCTGCTTTTATATGTCAAACATAATGTGGTAGGTAATTAGATAACTAAAACAACCCCCCGAGGGAAGCGTGGTGGATGTGACCAATGGGTCTATCCTACGGAAGGGTGGTCTCGGTTAGCCAAGAGCTTTCCTCGAAGGAAATGTTAACGAGAAATGTTAGGAAAAAGTTGGTCTATGACCTTAGACAATGTTGGCTAGGAACCCGGACTTCAGGTTGATCATAGTGGGAACGGCCGGATAAGTTCCGTTGCCGGGCAGACTCGAAAGACCCTAGTTAGCAAACCTCGTGTCATTCCTTGGGAGTACAGGGCGGCGTCTTCTAGATATATCTCTCGATGGACTGCTAAGACGTGTCTCGCGATTTGAGGAGCGGGTACATTAAAGGTCCTTATCGTATTGTCAAGTGAGTTGGGGATCTTGCTTATCAACTAGATTTACCTTCAAACACAAGAATCCATAATGTCTTTCATGTGTCTTAGCTTAAAAAGTATGTGGGCCCTCAAATTCAAGTTCTTGAAGAACTACCTCCCTTGGATTATGATTGTCTGGTCATATATGAGCCCGGGAAGATTCTTGTCTTTCCTTCTTCTAACAACCTTTCACATCGGGTTCACCAATGTCGGAGGGGTTTTTGTCGAAAGGTCAAATCCACAAGGGATCAGAGGTAGAAGGAAATAGAGATAGGAGATGGAAGAGAAGATAAAGAATGCACAAGTGGTAAACACAATAATGACAAAGCACAATGAACTGAATGAATATGTATAAAAAAAACCTGAATCCTTGCATTACTCAGAAGCAATCTCCAGGCATTAGATCTCCTAGAGCTTCTTCATAGAACAAAACATGCATCAAAATTACAGCTCCTTCTTTGCTACTCGGAACCCAAATCTGATGGCCTTATTGGCTCCGAAAGGGGGTTAAAACCCTAGGACACCTGGTCATGAATCTCCCAGATCAATTCTTCTTCCTATTTTACTTCAAATTGCAGTTTTCAGCTTGTTTATAATGATCGCGACACACGTGATTTTGTCAATCCGTTTTTTTTAAATGAAAATCCCATAACTGACTGAAAAAGCAACTTGTTTTTTACATGCCATCCTAATCTAGAAGCTTTTCTAACTTTTTTAGATTTTTACAATAAATAATATAAAAAATAGGTTAAAATTATCCAAAATTCTAGTATTTTTGGATAATCCATGCAACTCACACTAGTACTAATGACTTAGATCACATTGACTCTCTTGATCAATAAGAGAGTCGAATGATGATACATTCCATGCTTTTTCACATTGTGTATGCATAGCATCATGACATCCATCCCCTCTGAACCTGCACATCCTCTGGTATGTGCCAAAATCCTAGTTGTCACCGGATTTTGAGTTCTCCTCATCCTCTGAAACCATACCCTTTCCTTGTTCATCTTCCATATCTTCCTGGCTATCCCCTATATCATGGCCACCATTTTCTTCCAATTCTGGCAACTCATAGGCAGTAGATTCCTCCCTCTTGAATAATTTGATTATTTTCCCTGCTACCGAAAGTTTTATGGTTGTCCCATCGATTTCATTTAATGCATAAGTAGCATTCTCAAACGCATGTCTTACCACATAGGATCCAAACCATCTTTTGGAAACTTTACGCATGGCACTATGCTGGTTGTCTAAACTACTATCATAAACCAATACCCAATTTCCATCTTGTATGGTTCTTGGTCTCATTCTATGTCTTTTGTCAAAACGTTTCTTTTTCTGTATCCTTGCTGCCCTTAACTTTGCAATTGCTGCCTCTATGTCTTCTGACTTTCTTTCCAATTGTCTAATGTGTAAGGCCAATAACTCCTCTCGATTCAACTCCTCCTCCCAAGGTAGCACACTCCATGTGACTGTCATTTCTTCTATCGACATGATAGGTTTTTGACCATACATGAATTTTGCAGTCATATATCATATAACGACACTATGAGTTGTTTTGTCAGCCCACAAAGCATAAGGGAGCAATCGTGCCCACTCTTTTACCTTCTCTCCACATGCTTTGCTCAATGCCTTTACAATAGGTGGATGAAATCTTTCACTTTTTTCATTTCCTTCACGGTTATAGGCTGAAGTTAAAGCAAGATTTATCCCCAACCATGCAAAGAAATCATGAGCTTCATCTGCATCTAGCTCACCCCTATTTGCAGCAATTTTTTCCACACAACCATACCTACAAAAGATCTCTTCTAAGAGAAAAGTACACATAACATTTTTTATCTTAGTACGTAAAGCTCTCCCTTCCACTTGATTAGTCAAGTCTTCACGAGCAAGCACAAGATACCTCATTTGCCAACAAAGACTTGTAGGCATTGTGATCAAATCCACCATCCACTTAAAATGAAGAGACAATGGATATGTGGGCTGCAATCCATCCTGATGTCTCATAGATGAATACATTTGACATATCGTACATTTTTCCACAAAATGAGCAACATCCTTATACATACCCTGCTACCAATATCTTTCTTTGATCTTTGCAAAAGTACCCCAAACACCTCTATGACCAGCCCACAAGCTTTCATGAAATTCTTACATAACATTTACTTGTGAAGCTCTGTCACCCAAAACTTGCAATGACATACACTGTTTCTTTTTAGCATGTTTCCATAAGTATCAATCTTTTAAGAAAAACCCATAGGCTTTCCTCTTGATCTTCTTAAACTCCTCATCTGATCATTCATCTCTCGTTGTTAATGTACTGAGGCATTGACCAATTTTCAGCCACTCTTGTACATATTTTTCTTCCAGAAATACTTCTACACAAGATGCAAAACATCTAAAGTGTCTTCTCTTTGTTGTCTAAGATTCGATTAATGCTGTAGCAATTCCTCTTGCAACATCATTTTCAGCCACAAGAAAGTCATCTTCTTCCTCCTCATCCATTATCCCATCTTCATTCTCATAGCGTGCTCGAGCTAACATGTCTGCCACCGGGTTATCTCTTCCTGCAATATGCTGAAATTCGGGGTTCAAATATTTAATGTATGCAATCCACCAGAGCATAGAAATGTCCAGGGTAGCACAACTAGTAATCATACCCAATACCGGCAAACAATCAGTCTCAATGACTACATGAGCACCCATAAAATACTCCTTATCACATTTAAGGGCTGTCACAATTTCCCATAATTTTCTTTTTACATGTGGATATCTTCTCTATCGTTCTGTCAATACTTTAGCACCAAAGAGAATTGCATATCTTTGCACTTTCTCATCATCTTGCCCAATTTCCCATCCAATCCTGATTGGGCTTGTATCAACAATAATAATGATAGGCTTTCCATGTGAATAGTCCACCTTTCTCAATGTAGGAGCACATTTTAAGAGATGCTTCAATTTCTTCATTGCTTTTTTATGCTTCCTTTCCCAATGAAATCTCTGACCTTGCCTTAGAAGTTGATAAAGAGCATCAAATACATATGCAAAGTGAGGAATCCATATCAAATAGAACACACATGCACCCAAGAATCTACGCACCTCTGATACATTCGTGCAAGCATCTTGCATTCTATTAATCCCATCTATTTTTTCTGGTGATGGTCTTTGCCCATAAGTCCCACACATATGCCCAACAATCAAAGCCTCTTCAACTCCAAAGACAGACTTTTGTCCAGAAAGAGTTAAATGCACCTCTTCTAGGCGTGCCAAAATCCTCTCACAATCCACAATATGGTGTGCAACAAACTGTTTGCATCCATGAGCATCCATCTCTTTATTCTTTTCATCCATTGCACAACCTTTATTGGAACATCATCCAAAAAGGGCATTGTTAATTGTGGTATAAAATCCCTCAGTACCCTATTCATAGCATTTGTCATGTGTGCCACTGAGTTTGTTGCACCCTGTGGGAGAGTACACATCCGTACTAACCCCAAGGGAGTCTTCATGGTTGTGATATCGCTGCTTTCAATTGCAAGCTAAAACTGTTCATACTCCAACTAAAGATCACCCAAAGAATAGATTGCTCTATGCACAAAAGCCTTTGCAAATTCATCAACCACAGGACCTGCACCCACATTTCTTATGGTCACTTTATTGACCAGTTGCATGTCTTGAATAAATCTCAAAGCCCCATTCTTTTTGGGCACACTAAACCAATGATTTGAGTAGAGGACTGAAGAAGGCTCCAAGATCTTCATGCGAATCTTTTCATTTAGCAAATCCATCAGCTTTGGCAAGTAAGCTTTAGGACTTACATGCTCCTGACAACTCCAAGCTACCAATCAGCCATTCACCACTAGATAGTGGTAGCAATGGGATATGCTATAATCTCTGGCTTTCTACATACAATGAATTATAAAAAAATATATTTTGAGTTGCAAGTTGACTTGTAGAGTTATTATGATAGATCAAAGAACCTATGTCTTCATGCCAAATATGTATCTTGCCGCTCAAATATTCGACATTTTAACATTCATCCAAAGTTGATGGATATAGAGTTGTCAATAAAACAAGATTAAATTAGAACACTGCAAAGATATTTAAAAACAACTCTAATGCAAAAGAATAAACAATGATAAAATTCAAAAACTTACTATTTTGTTTATAATTTGCAATTAATTCTTGTCGTATACAAAGATTTTTTTGTGTGTATAAACATGACATTGCAAAGATTTTTTAAAACAACTCTGATGAAAAATAATAAATAATGATAAAATTCAAAAACTTACTATTTTGTTTATAATTTTCAATGTACTTCTTGTCGTGTACAAAGATTTTTGTGTGCGTATAAACATGTTGGATCAACACTTCTGTTACTGTACTTGTTCCACTAAACACTTTTCTGAACTGTAAAATTCTACCTTTCCAATGTTTGCTAGGGTTTGCAACATCCTTACACCTGACCTTGAAACTCCCTCGAGTACTTGGGTGCATGGAAATCCAATCCAACTTATAGTACTTATCACAAATCTAATTACCACCACTATGTTTCCTATTGAAGACCTCCACTGCAAGTATGTTACTGATGTTTTTCCTCTGTGAAGACATCTGTAATAACCAAATAGAAAAGTTACCTATCAGCATGTGTATAATTTGCAAATGTTCTCACCAAAAGAAATGAAATTTAAATGGAGCAATTTAAAAAAAACATTGTACATGTAATTCTTTTCACAAAGAAGCCCAAAGATGTTGAACAAAAAGTTGACTTATAAAGAGACCATTGTTCCTTCACTGAAAAATTCCTAGAGTACAAAAACAAAAGAAATATCGAGTCAAAGCATACATATAACTTACATAGGCTTTGTCCAAATGAGTTGAAACTTAACCATGGAGCAACATAAAAAGTTGCAATATACCTGTGGCTCTCTTTGCAAAGAAGCCCAAAGATGTTGACAAAGGCGAGTTTTTAAAAAGTCATTGTTCTCCACCCTCAAAGACTCTTGGAGTAAAAAAAAAAGGAAAGCTCACTATGCATATAGCTTGCATACATTTTGTCCAAACGAGATAAAATTTAACTATGGAGCAACAAAAAAACAAGACAACATACTTGTAACTTTGTTTACAAAGAAATCGTAAGATGTTGAAGAAGAAGTTGAGTGTTCAAAAGATCATTGTTCTTTATTGTAAGAGGCTCCTAGAGTACCAAAACAAATGAAATTACATGTCAGAGAATGCACATAACTTGCACATGTTTTGTCCAAACGAGATAAACCTTTACCATAGAACATCCATGGAAGAGAACAATATACCTGTAAAGTTTTGTGAAGAAGATTTTAGGACTTTGGTAGAACAAGATCTACTCTCATAGAACATGTGAAACTCACTCTGTGTTTGTGTAGAGGAAATGAAATTTCTTAGGGTTATAGATATAGGGAAAGCAACAATGAGGCTATAAGATTTCGTCAAGAAAGAAGAAGCGGGGAAAATGATATGATAAATTTGAGTTCTGCCTAAGAAAGAGGGGGAAATTGAAAAGGAGAGAAATGAAAAGTCAAACATAAAAAAATAAGAAAATGAAAATTCGAGTCACAAACTTCTAGGAAGTGTTAGCATTGTATTCCCCACATTTCCCCTTATTTTATTGTTGAGGGAAGATTTGGCCCAAGATATGGCTAGAAGATTCATGTTATATGAATCTGGAGTCCCAGCTCTCTCATTGGTTAGGCCTATATTTGTATTCACTCCTTAAGGGGTAAAAAAGAAAGTCCATATTTCTCCTAATGATTGGTTAGTGGCTCACACCAGTGTTGGACAATGCATTCTGGGAGAATCTACAAATGCATGGCTTAGTGATCAAGCAAACTGGGAGAGGGGGGCAAAGAAGTAAAAACCTTGTTAGTCATGGGAAGCTAACTTATAATCTTATATTTGGTATTGGTTTATTAGAAGTTGCATGCTTAAGGGCTTAGTGGAATTTGTTCTTTAACCACTTTCAGGCTTTTAAAAATTGGTTAGCTAATCGCACTAAGGGTAGTGGAGGAGCATTAAATTCTTATGCCATATTTTTCTCACGAATATATGATGATAATTTCACTCCTCTTGTACATGATTAGATATGTACTATCGACAAAGCTAAATATAGGGTTTAAACTCACACTCAAACCACTAGGCTATGACTCCCTTGGCTACTTTCACCATTTTAGGATGCAAAATGATAGTAACATACTAAATGAAAAGAACTTTCTAGCTTTACAAAAGTGAGCTAGCTAGTTGAGCATTAAGCTTATTCTAGCCAAATCTATTTGACTAACGTGACCTAAAACTTTGGCAGTATGCCAAATCCACCACACTTTATTCCTAATCTTAGGCCAATTCACTTCCACCCTCTTGCTTTCCAAAATCTCACTAACTTTGGACTTTCAAATTCCTTGCAAAGTAACAATACAAATAGCATGTTGCACCAACACTTCTAATCTATCTCCATTTGAGCCTTTCCCTAAACACACAAAGTGTAATGAAGCATTCAAACAAGAAAAGAAATCTAACTAGATTGAAATAGACATAAAATAACAAAGAACTATTGCACCAAGACATCTTGCCATGTATTAATGATGAGAGTTCCAAAGAATACATGACAGCCATGGCTGATGCTTCATCTAGCAAGAAGGAAACTAACTTCAAGTAAGTGAACAGTAAATTTTTTGTGAATGAGCCAAAAGATGTCTTCCTTTAGCCTCTTGCATTCTTTATCCTATCTCCTCATCTCCAAAGTTAAGGGCACATTTACATAGGCAAGGGCTGAATTTACAAGGGCTGGAAATTACAAGGTATGGAATTAGCATAATTCCAAATTACAAAAGTATCAAGGTATTTTCTTTTATGACACAAAGTTCCAAATGGTTTGTGTCTAACTCCTATTGGTGCAAATGAGGCAAAATGTGCATCCACACCTGGTTAGCAACACACCCATTTAGGAACATATGCTCCATTGACTCTCTGACATCATATCTACTTTAATGGTCATAATCTCCCATGATGACTCTCCAATTAAAAATCATATCCATTAGTGGTAACTTGATTGTCCAAATCTCTTTTAGGACCTTAGCTAGTCTATTCATTGTGATCTCTAAAACCCAAGTTCTCCTAATTCTTTCCACGTTTGGAGTCTTGTCAAAACAAACCTTTTTGATTGCCTTAGTGTGCAACATGTGAGACATATTGTTTCCACCAATCATGATCACCAATTTTACATTAGAACCAGTCACCGAAGGAGTTGCCTCAATAGACCAAATTTTCTCAGCTACAAATCTCCATGAATGCTCAAATGCCTTATTGAGGTTCCACTTCTTCAATCCTTCCTCCACCACCCTTCTCTCTATCTCTTGAGAAGAGAGAGACCTCTTCTTGTGAGTTACAAGGCTAGAGGTAGTTGTATATTCTAGCACAAATATATATTATCCCCCTAACGAGCTTTGCTTTTCTGCATATTCTAGAGTTTCTTAGTAGTATTTTATTTTAGGAGCTCAACAAGAAAAGCAAAACACCTTGAGCTCAAACATGGAGTTGAGCTTGCGATGAAGAATCTAAGTCCTTAGCTATGAGACCCCAACTAAGACCCCACCTTCTATTGTGTTGATGTAGTATGCCATGCATCATGCATGCCTAGGGTGCCTTTAGCTCCTAAAATCTAGTAAATAACTTTGCTCTAAAGAGATCAACCTCCCCTCCCTAATCCATAAGCTTTAGTCCTACCTCTTCCTCCTTAAACTTCAAATGATCTAAGCTAATATGAGAGATATGTTTGCTCTTTCAATATTTACCCCGCATAAAATTTATTTGAAGGGTCTTGCTACAATTTATCAAAGGCAAATAAAATCCAATGGATAGGTGTCAAAAGGGACCTGAGAGGAGAGAGAAAGAAAAGAAAGAAGACCGTGGAAAAGAGAGAAGAAGAGGGCAGAGGAGAGAGAAAGTCTAGACGAGGAGAGAGAAAGACTAGAAACGGCGAGAAAAAGACAAGAAATAAGGCCCAAGTAATTCACTATATGTATACCCTCTATATCACATGCATTTAAGGCCTATTTATAAATGTCATTATTTGTGAAATTTTCCTTAGTAATATAATCCTATTCTATTAAATCTGTAAGTAATCCCTTTATATGGAACCCTTCTGTATGTAAAAAATTGTGTAAAAATGGTAATTTTAAAATCCCTTGTGTTGAACCCACATGATACATATATATCTTTATGATTGACCTTCCCGTGAAATAAGGAAAGAGATAGCTAGCAACCACAAAAGGTCAGAAGGAGAGAGATGAAACTAGAAAAGACTTGTACGTATGTCAAAACAAGGTACAAAATGATTGGTACCTTCACCTTTTATACCTACCCCCATGTACCCTATTTTTCATCTCTTACAACAAATAAATAAAAGTCTTGAGTATCTTAAGCTTCACATAGAGCAACCAAGCCATAGATCTCTAATGTTTAAACTTTCTTTTGATCATATAAAAAATCCATTGCACTTCCCCTTGGTTAGTTACTTGTTGTCCCATTGGCAAACATAAATATATGAAAGTCACCTATGTTGACCACCTTTTCTCTCCAGCCTTAGCAAGTCATCCTCTATTAGGCTAATCAAACATGATTTTTCTATATTGATTCTAAAGCTTGCATTTTTCCACCCTAGAGCATTCATTGCACTTTCCAAGTTATGTTTGCTAGCTTTCAACATTAAGTAAATAATATGCAAAACCCTATAAGGGACCCATTTATTGAAATAAAAGCTTTCCCCCCTTCAGAGAGGACATATGAGAGGTTAGAAATTATCTGATGAAATCCCATCGACAATATAACCTACTTGAAATACCCCCAACTTACCTTATCAAAAGCTTTTTCAATATCTAACTGTAAAAAAAATAAAATTTCATCTTATGGAAGCCCACTCAGAAGCCATCAAGACATTGAGCACATTATCCAAGAGGTTTCTATCTTTAACAAACCTACACTGGTGCATATTTATGTATTTCTAAATGATGGGTCCCATCCTACAAGCCAAGGCCTTCTTGAAGTCTTTGTAGATGACTCCCATTAGTGAGATGGGATACCAATGGTTCAGTTGAGTGCACATGGCTTGCTTTGGCACCGACGTAATGATGCTTCTCATCCATGAGTTTGGAAGTCACCCTTCTTCCCAATAATTATTGATGAGATTGGTCACATAATGTTTAAGTCTATCCTAAAAGTGCAACATAATATCAACTTAGATTCCATCATAACAAGGTGACTTCCTCCTGTCCAAACATCTTAGAGTAGCCTCTAACTCCTTATAAAAAAACTTCTAGGTCAACAAGACATTGTCTTCTTCAATGACTTTTCTACTGACATGACTTAGAATTCTTTTGAGTGTCCCTTGATCTATGGCAAGGAGGGATTGCTTGAGACCTTGAAAATGCTTTCTACAAGCAGCTACAATGTTTTGTTGATTTAGTTCCCAAGTGCCATCATCATGTTGCAAGGCTACTATGCTTTCCTTAACTCTACATGTCTTAAAAGACTTAATAAAATCAACTGAACAATGCACATCCCCTACCGATCTTTTGCTATACAAGAATGTGAGGTGCCTCCTCCAACAGACCCAAAGGAGTCCTCTTAGTAGTTAGTCGATCGAAATTCATATCCATACACATCACCATCCAGTCTCCCCATGGGGAACCTAGGACTTAATTAAACATGGGAATCTTAGTTCTACTTCACAGGGGAAGCTTGGACAAGTCACCCCTAATAGCAATCCAACGCCCACACCTAAGAGAGACCACTTTGTAATTAATCAAAGGCAGGAGTGAGGTTAACACCACACTTGATTCTCAAAGAGAGTAAGAGATGAGGGAACTCGATCCCCCTACCCATAAGGTAAAATCTCAGCTCCAACCCCCTAAAATGGTTTTAAACCTGGTAACTAATCCTACCAATATTAGGAGGGTCATGATTTAATCATCTCTATCTAGTGTTGGGAAAGTTACCTGACTTATCGGGTCCACCCAACTATAGGCATTCGATTGTTAGGATCGAAGCCTCCCACTTTCCTCGATTGGGTTTGCTTTAGTTTTCTAATTAGCAAAGCATCCTACCACATTGTTTGGACATTTTAAAAAAACAACTTCCTTTTATTACTTAGTTAAACTGGGTTTGTTAAAATCAATCTTAGCACATAACAAACAATTCAAAAATCAAATAATTTATTTCATAATAACAAGTAGAACGATCACTCCACAGAGTGGTACAAAACTGTCTTTCTACAAAAGGACATTGTCTAGCCTAGGATAGGACCTTCCAATCTCATCGGGCCCAATAGTATCGCACTTCGTCTACAGTCGCATCCGCGGTCAATAGGGAATTTACTGATTCAAAGTCCCTCTAAGCTTCCTTGAGCCTCAAGAGCTGTCCTACATAGCAGGGGCACTTATCACTCAGCCCTTTGCCCTCTCAGATGCTCGAGTGATCAAAATCAAAAAAACCTACCTCCCTTGGGAGCATTGGACACCCAACCGCATGTGAGTTTTTTCACACTTCACATAGTGTTAGGGAGCATTGGGTTGGGGACCCCAATTCCCGAACCACCACAATACACAACTTGTCCGGCTGTTACACGCATAGAATCATAAGAGACATAATTCATGATTCACAAATCCAAAAGCAGTCATAACCATAAAACATTTTTAACACACTTGTCAATGTATGTGATGCATTGAATCTATCCCCCTCATTAATTCCCGTGTTTTTTTCTAAAAAGAAATTAATAATACTAACATGTTTTTGTAAGTTTAAGTATGTTCTAACTAATCGTAAACTATGTAATAAAATTAATTTTATGGATTTTTTCTAACATTACTATTTTGTCCCTTATTTTATCATAAGATACAAAAAGAAATAACATAAAGTGGAAAAATTGGGAAGTTGTAGAGATTAATAGCTTAAAAGTAATCCTTTTCTTATGTATTAAACTTGATTATCTCCGTTTGGCCATCCATTTGTGATTATGATTTATGACCGCAACCTCGATTTGTTGTAGAATAACTGGTCCTTCGTTTTGAATGGATTCGAAGGTAACTTCTGCTTGTGCTTCAACTTCATCTTGAGTTTTCTCAATAGACGACTACTTCCTTGCATTGGGGAACTCTCTGAGCATGACCTCCCTCATCATCTCGACATCTCTTGGGAGCCATGGAAGAATCTTGATGGATTTGAGCAACACTTTCACATAGGTGTGGAGAGAGAGAGGCTCGGCTGATTGCAGTAGAGCTTTAGCATGTCAACATCAGAGAGACTTCTGCATTGGTTGTTGTTTTGAGGTGGCGCTCTATTCCTGTTTATATAGTAATCGAGGGAGAGGAAAAAGAGAGAACGCTTTCTTTTAGCATTTTTGATGACATAATCAATAACGTCAGAAAGGGGCTCCGTTTTTGAAACGTAGCATGGAGATAAATATACAATGAACACTGTGTGTCACGTCGTCGGGTGGGCCCACTTCTCGCTTACTCCAAGGCTCATGACCAAGGTGGTGACCAAGGCATAGACCTTGGTATCTTGTCCTTGGCATACTTGGCAATAGACTACGAAGTCTTTGTTGGCGTGTGAGAAGCTTCCACTAGCTTGTAGGAAAAGCTTCCCGGGAGGTCACCCATCCCAGCAGTATCATCACCCAAGTGCACTTAACTACCAAGTGACTATCCACTAGGCTACTTCTTTTTGTTGTTCTATACTACAAACATAGTTTTAATAAGCTTGTACCAAGCCTTTTTTCCATGAACTGGCATATAATACCTCATCAATTATCTTCAAATGTGCAATCTTTACCATTTTGTTCTTAACATAAATTAATTTTTGAAATGTATATGCACATTGTTTATTAAAATAAACTATGTAATGGGGACATTATATTATTCCCTCCTTAGAGAAATCGAGATGTCCTCATCTCGAGAGAAACTGGGGGTATTGTTTCATAAGGATTATCCTGAACAGGATGCCACTTGGATATTTGTTCGTCATTAAGCACATGATCGGGGTTTGGTACATAAGGTTTCAGTAGGCTTACATGAAATACATTGTGAATCTTGAGATGGGGTGGAAATTCAAGCTTGTAGGCTTACCTTCACATTACTTTGATTACTTCATATGGTCCACATCACCTTGGACTAAGCTTTTTGTATTTCCCCAAGGATAATGAGCTCTTTTCGAGCCTTACCCTTAGAAACACCATGTCACCTTCCTTGAATGTTCTTATGGATCTTTCAAGATCTGCATAGGACTTTTTCTGATCTTGAGCAGCTTGAATGTCATGTCGGATCAATTGGATTTGTTGGTCCATCTCTTCAAGCATAGCCTTAGAAGTCTCTACCTTGAGAGTGGGATTTGAGAAGTTTAGAGGTGTATGGCCTTCTTGCCCATACAAGGCTTGAAATGGTGACAACTTGATTATTTGTTGAACGACAGTGTTATAAGAAAACTCCACCAAAGGTAGATGTTCAATCCACCATCTCCATTCTTTGCCACAATAAAACCTTAGAATATCTTCAATGGTCTAGTTCATCCTCTCAGTTTGGCTATCAGTTTGAGGGTGATAAGTAGTACTGAAACATAGCTACGTTCCAATTACTTGGAATAGGCAAGTCCAAAACTTAGAGGGTGAACTTGGGGTCTCGGTCAGTAATTATGCTCTTTGGCAATCCATGTAACCTAAATATTTCTTTGATAAAGACTCGAGCAATGTCAAATGATTTATAGGTTGTTTTGACTAGGAGCAAGTGTGCAACTTTTGTCAATCTATCAACCTCTACCATGATGGAATCATATCCACCAGCATTAGTAGGTAATCCAACAACAAAGTCAATACTTATTGACCCCCATTTCATTTGTGGAATGTCCAAGGGTTGTAACTCTCCAAGCATCTTAATCCTTTCTGCCTTGACTCTTTGACAAGTCAAGCATTGAGTTACATACTTTAATACATCCCTTTTCAATCTTGGCTAGTGATAGCTCTTATGAATTGCATTGAGTGTCTTGGCATACCCCAGATGTCCTGCAATGGGGCTATCATGTGCTTTCCATAAGATCTTGGCCTTCACTTCTAGTCCTTTTGCGACACAAAGGTAATCATGGTAATATAGACAGTTTCCATTGCTAGCACAATAATCCTTAATCTTAAACCTTTCTTTGTGAGAGCTTTCTCCTTGAAGTACCTTAGCCATGAGTCCTTCATATTCCTGAGAAATAGCTTGGTGTACAAGCTCAAGTATAGGGTTATCATGTATGGACATGATTCTTAAGCTTCGAACTTCGACAATGCTGTTAAGAAAGGCTTTTCGACTTAAGGCATTTGCAACAGCGTTGTCTCTCCTTGGACAATATTTGATTTCAAAATCAAACTCTTGCAGTATCTCTATCCATCTTGTTTGCATCATGGTTAGGTTAGCTTGGGTGAAGATCCACTTAAGACTTGTATGATCTATCGCTAGAGTGAATTTCCTTCCCAATAGATAGTGTCTCCATAGTTTCAAGGCATTTATTACTGCGAGTAACTCAAGGTCATGAGTGACATAATTGGACCAATAGGGCTTCAATTTTATGGAAGTATGGCTACTGATCTTCCTTATTGTACTAGCACCCCAGCGATTGTAAGTCCACTTCAAATGGTTAACTAAAATCAGGGAGTTTTAGGACAAGTGCAGCAGTGGTTATAGCTTCTTTAAGCTTATCAAAGCTTTCTTGATGCTCAATGATCCAAATGATTACTGTATTTTTCTTTAAAAGATTTTTCAAGGGTGCAACAATGAGGGAATAATCTTTGATGAAGATCTGGTACCATCTTGTCAATCCCAAAAATCCTCAGATTTATTTTAATATCTTAGGTATTGGCCGTTCTAGGATATCTTTTACTTTGGTAGGCTGAGATTCCATTAGTGGAAACAATGTATCCAAGATATTTAATCCTGTGAGTGAGAAATATGCATTTACTCATCTTGGCATAGAGTTGATTTTCACGGAGTGTTACTAGGGCAATCTTCAAGTGACCTTCATGTTCCTCTATTGATTTGGAGTACACTAGTATATTGTCAAAGAATACTAGCACAAAATCATCTAGATATGGTCAAAAGATGTCTTGCATTAGACGGCGGTTGAATGTGGCTAGGGCATTAGTCAATCCGAATGGCATGACCAAAAATTCATAATGACCATACCTAGTGCTAAAGGCAGACTTTTGGATATCTTGTTTCTTGATTCAAATTTGATAGTATCCGAACCTTAGATCAATCTTAGAAAAAACCTTGGCTCTGTGTAGGTGATCTAAAAGTCCATCTATCCTGGGTATGGGGTATTTGTTCTTGACCATAACCTGGTTTAGTCCTCTAAAGTCAATGCAGAGTCTAAGTTTTCTATCCTTCTTTTTCTAGAAGAGGATAGGCACTCCCTAAGGTGAATTACTTGGGTGGATAAATCCTTGCTCTATTAGTTGCCTTAGTTGCTCCTTAAGCTCAATAGCTTCAGGAATGGACATTTTGTACGGTTGTTTTGATATTGGTCGGATCCAGGAACCAATTCTATTTCATGATCAACCTTATGATTTGGAGGCAATTGAGTCAGTTCTTTTGGAAAGACATCCTTAAAGTCGTTGGTCTAGGAAGATAGAGTGCCTTAATTAGTCTTTTCGAACTTATTCAACCGGATCATGTAGATTGGTTGACTTTTCTTCAATCCTTTCCTGAGTCAGCTTGCCTTGGCTAGTTGGGCTCTAGTTGACTCTAGTTCTTGCAGCTTTCCCTTATGCCTTTACGGTTTCTCCTTCTTCCAAGTCTTGAAAGATTATTTCCTCTTCAGCACATAGAATTTGGGGTTTGCTCTTCTTGAGCCAATCCATTCCCAGAATGCAATTGTAGCATCCTAGTGGTAGGATTTGGAATTCTGCTTCAGTTGTATGGATGTCCAACTCAAATTGAAGTTTCCCTATAGTTTTAGTTGAGGCCGCTAGCCAATTCTACTATCATTTTCCTTGTCCCCCTGGATTCTAGATGCAATCTTTTAATTGTTTTGGGTGCAAGGAAGGAATGAGTGCTACCACAATCAATCAAGATTATAAACAACGTACCCTTGTAAGTAGCTGGTGATTGAATTACTAAAAATTAGTGGTCCCCAATCCTTTCCTTTCCATGGCAGCATGAATGGATCCTGCTTTAATTTCTTCACCTAATATGCATTCCTCAAGCTATCCAATCATGATATTTACCCGGGCACTAGCTGCTCTTCCATGTCCATGGCCTAGCATTAGGAAAAAAATGAACTCACAAATGGGCCTTTTAGCCCCCCTCTCTCCTCCTTAAAACAAGGAAAAGAGGAGAGAAGAATAGTAAATTAATCCTCCTCTCTCTCCACTTTTGCAATCTTGTTTTGACTTTTTTATATTATCTACAAAGATACACTCAGATTCCTTCTCTCTCCTCGTTCAAGAAGTCTTTTTCAACCAAACTTTATATTAAAAAAGGAGTTAGTTACGTAAGTGTGGTGCTTTGTTTTCAATGCAAAATGATTAGTAGATACGAGGTAATTGATTTTTTAATCAAGAACAAGGACAATGAAATTTCAAAAGTTCCTTTTAAGTTATTTTGGGGATTTTTTATATCCTAGCTTTTGGTTTTTAAAAAAAACCAATTGGTCAAATTTCGTGTTTTTTGGAGATGTTTTTGGAGGCAAAATAGAAATATCTAAAATACGAAAAGTCTTGGACATCCCTACCTTCTGAGCTATTTCCCCCCATATCTATACTCTCTCATGGCTCTATTTGTGACCTCTTCTCTGTGTTTATGCAACCTTCATTAACAGAATGAATTACTTACACCCTCCTTTCCCTTGGCACCTTTGTGTGCCTCCCTGTGCATCTCCACTCTACCTCTTGTGACAACCACAACCAAGTGGGCTCCCCCATTTCTATTAATAGTAAGATGAATATAGGAAAGAAGGAGCTGCATATTAAGGTAGAGATTGAATATGCCCCATTATTCAAAAGAACCCAGCGTACTAGTGTCAACCCTCACGTTTTGTAGAGTTACAAGCAAATGGGATTGAAACATGTGGATTTGTGGGTTGATAAGGGAATCTACCCAATTGACCCCTTAAACAATAGACCTCCAACTTTCTCAGGAATCACAAATTTGCTGAAGTATGTGTACGAGGGTGAAAATGGGTTACTTGGTTATACTAGGTGGCTCAATGATCAGGCATTCAAAGTATTTATAACTTGCCAAGCAACCATAAAAAATTTCCATGATGTGATCGCTGCACATCAACTTCATATACAACAGCTCATAGGACAAGTGGTACAATTGAATGACCCTATAATTCAACAAAAAAAATCAAATTATTTTAATGCATGACACTATCTATGACATTGGTATCTCATATGAGGAGGCAAAGGCACAATTTGAAGACTTGAGAAAGATCAACAACAAGCTAACACAGGAGCGTAAACGAAAGAAGAAGCCAATCAATGAGTTAATTGTGAATAATGGCCAGTGGAAGCGACGTATCAAAGCATGTAAGGTAGCTCATATAGAGAACCTAGGTGAGAGTGAGGTTGGATCGTATTTTAGTAGATTGCTAAAGGCAAGTATATTGGAAAACGCTTTTTGCAATTGTAAGTTTAAGGCTGTGAAGGAAAATGTGATTGAGTGCACATTAAAAGATGTGTCAAATGAGTTCTCAGATGTGGATTCACAATCTATTGGTGACAGGGCCGGCATTAGCACAACAACATACTCAAAGATATTCAAAGGTGTGAAGGCTGGGTTTGGTCATGTGCTGAAGAGAAATAGAATCGTGCCTCTTCCTCAACCTTCAAAGTTAATAGAGGCCCGACGGCAACTTAATACAAAGGTTTTGGAGTTGATAGGAGATCCCATGCATGTTCAATGTGTGGAAACACTAAAGGTTGGGACCAAAAATGCATATGAGGTGAAGTTCATCGAGCTTAATAATTACTATTTAGATTTGAACAAGGTGTAGTCGGCAATGGTAATGTACTATAATATGTCTGTTGAGAAACGTAATGGTAATGTACTACAATATGTCTGTTGAGAAACGTAATGGTAAATTGTAGTTTGTTATAAAATTAGACGAAAGTGAGGTCGTCAAAGGAGTAAAGCTTGAAAGAGTTAATGTAACTCTGATGAATAGAGCTTTACAATTCGACAAGAACAACCCAGGGAACTTTAGTGTTCAATCTTAGTGCCATGTGTGGTGGCTCACTGTATTTGAAGTTCCTAAGGAAACATTTGAGGTGTTGCAACTATTCTTTATGCACACAAGCATTCCAAGCATCATTGATCATTAGGAACATGGTGAGATGCTCTCGGTTGAAGGGTATGGTCAATACTTGGTTGAATGGCATCTTGCAAGAGACTTGAAAACTTTAAAATGCATGTGTGAAATCTCCAATGGTGCAAAGACAAAGAATCCATGCCTATATTGCTTGACAGAGAGGGTGGAAGGAAAGGACGGAAAGAAGAACTGGCGAAAGGTGACAAGTGCTGCACCAACGTGCAATAGAGAAGATCCCACTTGGAAGCCCATCTTCAACATTCCCTTGGATCGTATTCACATTTTTTCATTGCATGTTTTTGTCAGAATCATGGAGAAACTTGTATATGAATACATTTGCTTTGCTTATAGGATGCAACTAGAAAAAGAAGCCATTGCAATGTGTAGGAATGTGGAGTGAGTGCTATCAGAAATTGAGCTACACAAGTATCAAGTGACGATTGAAAAAGATGAGAAGAGATCAAGAAAATCTGGTAAATTGCCAAAAAAGCCTTACTTTGGAGGAGCAAAGGCTAGGAAGTTTCTCTCAGTACCCATCAATGAGGAAGGGAATGCCATGGTTCGTAGGCCGCAGGACTACGATGGGTGGAAAAAGTTACATTTTGCAGTTCCTAATCAAAGTAATGGAGGAAAAACAAGATTGACCAAAGCTAAGATTTGGATAAGTCTTAACAAATTGGCTCCCTTACTTCGCAAGATGGTGTTTAACAATGAAGATAAGCAAGAATTTATCAATGTTGTGCATAGCTTCTACGAAAACATGGTGGAAGCATGGGGCAAAAGCTCTTTCACACATTACATGGTGCATACTAAGTTAATATTTTAAAATTGTATGAATTGTAAAACTATTGAGCATAGTTTTACTCATGTGCGATATTTGTCTTTGTAGCATATCCTTGAGGCACATGGGCCATACTTTGCAAAAAAGGGAAGCATCGGAATCTAGTGCATACAAGGGACAGAAAATTCACATTGGATAGCGCATGGTGCATACAAAAGAAAAACTCATCATGGTGGAGGGGTGAATGGTAGCAATCCAATGATCCAATTGCTATCTTGGTGGTATAGTATTATAGTAGCAGATGAAGCTAAACTCTCGCAAAAGAGAGCAAATGAAAGTGCTGATGTATCTACTGCAGTATGATGGAATCACGCCATGTCACTAAAAGAGTGTGCTATGAAGCCTCAAGTGCCAAAGAAAACCATGCCAAGTGGCTGGAAACAAGGCTTCGACAAGGCAGCAAATGGGTTGGAAAAGAGCTAAGATAGTAAGATGAACAATGTGAGTTAGTGTGAATGCAATTTATAGTTTAAGAGAGAAAGAGAGAGTGTGCATCTATGTGAATGAGTTTCACAGTTTAAGGTTATATAAAAGAGGGTTTCACTTTCTATCGTATTCATTGAGTTCTCACATCTCTTGTGTAGGAAAGATGGCTAGGTCTAAGGTAGTTGCAACTAAGCTTCCACTCAAAGCCCCATATTGTGTTCAGCCCCTTGGAGCATCTACTAGCTCAGATGCATCCCCTTCTCAACCTAATCCACCTTTCTCAAGTCGCCCTCACGAGGGTCCTCCTTAGCATCCCCATAAGAAATGCAAGTGGAAGCTAGGTACAGTGGCCTTGAGAGAAATTAGAAGGTATCAACGCTCTTTTGATCCCATCATTCCGAAGGCAAGCTTCTCAAGACTTGTTCACGAGATTGTGCAAGACCTCTACCGCACAGAAAGCAGAAGGTGGTTTTTGGCACAAGGTCAGGATAGACATGATCGCTTTACAAAAGAATGTCTTCACTCTCTACAGTGTGCTGCAGAGGCCTTTTTAATTGACTTGATGACTGATGCTCAACGTTGTGCAATACATGCAAAGCGCATCACTGTAACTTCCAAGGACTTCCAACTTGTAAGAAATCTTCAAGCAGTGAAGGATGTATTCGTTCCAATGGAATGAACACAGTTTGCAATGCTATCTTTTTTGGCATAGTGTTATTCTCATTCATTGGACATATGACTATGTCCTAGTGCAAAACTATTATATGCGCCCTTAAAATATGAATTAAAATTTTACACTTATCCTTCGCTCTCAACTTTGATTGTGCATCTTTGCTGTATTTTCAATTTTTAATTACAGTTTTTGCTAGCACTATCAATTTCAATAGGAATAACATGCAAAAATTTGCCATTTCTTGTTGTAGACTTTACTCCTAATGCCTCTGTATAGTCTATGTGGTGTGAAGTTTCTAAGGGCTAGTAGTCGCGATGTTGATTTCTCAATTATCAATCCATCAATAATTTTGGTATGGGATAATTTTTTAAATACTAAACTGTATCGAAACGCGACGAAACTTCACATGTGCACTCGTTACGTGGCCAAGAGCCCAAATGAATTTTTTTTTGAAAAAAAAGTGCATGCAGACCCCTGGTCTGAAGTCTGGCGTCTGGAGCGCTCCAGATACCAGACTTCGAACCAGGGATCTGCATGCACTTTTTTTTCAACGATATACAAGGTTATGGATTTACAATCACACGATGAACAGTGCGTATGAAGCTGCATTAACCCAGTTTTGGGGTTTAAATGGGTTAAAAGTTCATTCTTCTTCTCATTTTCACATCTTGATTTCTTTGCTTCCTCCATTTTCACATCCCCAACCATTGTCTCTTCTCCGTCTTGCCCTCCTTGAGCTTGCATGGCATGCACCAAGCAATCATGTCGCCGTTTTAGCCCCAGGAAGACATCACGCCAAGGCCCGCCACCTAGAGCACAAGGTGGAGCCTCCTCTAGTGCATCAACAGGTGATCCCGTAGAGTACAAGGACCACCACAGAAGAAGAGGAGATGGAAACCCGGCACTATCACCCTTCGAGAGATAAGGAGAATCCAACGTGGATACGAGCTTCTCATCCTAAAATTTCTTTTCATAAAGTTGTTTGAGAAGTCATGCAAGACATGGAGCTGAAAGGGATGGGAAGATTTTGGGCACGAGTGTAGGATGGCCCACCCTAGTAGGAAGGTGGACTGCTACAGCCATGGAGGCCCTACAAAGAGCTGCAGAGGGGTTTCTCATCGACTTGTTCGATGATACACAGCTTGTAGCCATCCATGCAAAGCATGTCACAATCACAGATAAAGACATGAACTTTATCATTCGGCTTCGACACAGCAAGGGGACTCCGCCATAGTTTACTAGATTAATGATGCAAGGTTTATAATGAGTGTTACAGTGCCATAACATCTTGGAAGCCCAAAAAAATTTGTATACTCACTCTGTCACATTGGAATACTTATTTATATATACATAATATCTCATACGATGTGTACTGAATTCAAATAATTGAGTAAAGTTGTTTTGTTTTGTTTCTTGAAACGCATGACTCTTAATTTTTGTTTAATGTATGAACATATCAAAAGTAGTAATAAGTATGGATACAAGTTACGTTATTGCTTATGCACAATCGTAAGTGTAGTACTACGCATTGAATTATGCTAATATATACGGATGCATAATTCACATATCACACATTATCACACTTACACAATCGCAAGTGCAGTACTATGCGTTGAATTATGTTAATGTATGCGAATGCGTCATTCACGTACCACACATTATCGTCACACTTATACGAACCACACATTTATTTAATGAATATTTATTTGTAGGGACAAAGTAAAGTATCTTATATTCATTAAGAAAAATACATGTGATGGCTGTTAGTGATGGTAGATACAAAAAGCCGATAGCCAACAAGAACTCTCAATTGTTCCTTGGCTTTTTCATTGGTGGAGAGGAGGGGCCAGCTTCCGATGAAAATATAAGTTCCTTATTTGCTTCAAAAATGATGTGCTCCCCCTTCAGCTCTTTCTCCAGGAGAAGCGGATCTGACACTTTAGCGAGGTCGCCTAATGTCGCAAGCACACACATTGCTCCACCACGCATTTGGTCAAACAAGTAAAGAAGCTTTGACCGCTTGAGTAGCACCATCTTCTCCAAGCTAGATGTCACAGTTATCGCTCGAAAAGGTCCAAACTTGGTCAATGCTCGAATTTTCATGATTATTTCTTGCCCTCTTGGTGAGCAATTCTTATGGAAGACCACCAAATCTACAATAAGGTTACCAATATACTCCTTAAGAGCTAAATCCTTGCGTCGATTCGCATAATGAGCTCCTTCTTGCCTTGATGCAAACTCATCTATACAGTATGTCCTGAATGACAAAGTCAAATCAAGAAATATATTTAGCGACTAACCTAGAATTATCAGAAAGCGATGAAACTTGATGGTAGGGTGCGTCAGGTAACCTGGAGTCCATCGGTGAAATCTTGGCAAAAAATGATGCATGTAGCTGCCCTGTCCCAGAAAGTGGCCCCAAACGCCACTTCGGTCAGGGTAGCTGCGGGCATCATTTTTGGCCAAGATTGCCAGAAAGTGGCTCCAAATGCTAGACTTTGAACAGGGCAGTTGCTGCACGCATCATTTTTTGCCAAGATTTCACCAATGGATTCCGAGGGACCCGATGCACCCTACCATCAAGTTTCATTGCATAAAAATATATGGTAGTTAGAAATCTCACCTTCTCCAGATCATCTTGTACCTTCATTTCCTCTTGTGTTAGGGAGGCACCTCTTTGGGCAGAGGGATCTACAAACTCGTTGGTAGGAAGCTGGGGCCTTGGTATGAACAAATCATGCTATAGTGCTTCAAATTCAGCATCGGGCACAAGGTAATCTTCTTCAACCGAGGTAATATGCGCCTGTGCTGCTATGATTGCACTCACAGTATCTAGGCTTGTGCCATCATATCTTCCAATCTCTACCATTGTTGGATGCACATCCATGTAATCATAATCGATCAGGTCTTCCATTGAATCCCTGACTAGGATAGAAAACAACTCTTCTTCTTTCATTTCCAAGTATTGCAGTACATCTGATAGAAGCAAGTATTGTACACCATCTACTTCAATGGGTGTCAAGGAGGCAAGGTTGGGTTTGTCGACCTGTGGCTATTCTGAAGAAGCTGGCACCATGAGAGCCAACCCTTGCTTTGTCACCACACTCGATGTTCCTCTTCAACATTTATGAGCTCTTCAATCAGTTCTTCTCCCGTGTATGTGATAGAAACAACCTGTGGAGTTGTATCTTCATCGCTCTCCTCCTCTAGGGGTGTATCCAATGCAAGGAGGTAAATTGCCAATGCGCAATCACACTCCACGAGATCCAAAGGTGAGGTACCTGGTGCACTTCCCATGGGAATAGTGCATACTCTATGTGAAGGATCCACATGGGCCAAACACCTATTCACCACTTTTTGGTGATTCTTCCCTACGTGAAATACCATGAGCTGTTCCAGAGGCACCCAAGTCATGTCGGATCCCTCGATGGAGTATATGCATGTAGCAATGGTGCTTACAAAGTTTTCCAAAACCTGAAGGGGGGGAATCCAGAGATGAGAGCACGCTTTCAAGGTTGAAGTTCTTAGAGAAAACCTGGAATATCTCGTCACCATGGTTGGCAAAGATAGTCTCGTGGATCCACTCATCAAAGTGTGCACGAGCATCCATTGTAGCAGGTAGGAGGGATGTGGTGGATATAAAGAGATGAAGAGAGAAAGTGTGAAATGAAACAATGAAACAAGAACTAAACTAGTTCTACCTTAAAAACCTTAAGTTTTAAACCATTAAGGGTTGTTCGCATATGATATTTAGTTATGGCTTTACTTACATCTTTGTAAAGTTTACATGCATATGTAAATGTGTTGATGTGGAAAGTGTATAACGTGTATGATTTTGCATAAATACCATAATTTTTAAATATTGCAAGTTTGTAAGTGACAATATTCTATTAGCCAAAAAAATCCAAAAATTTACAGGTGTTGGATATTACAACTTATGGTGTTGGGATTTTTAGGGAGACTCCACAATTTCTAAAATATGTGGAGCCACACACTTTCCGCTGGTAACAGTATCCTCAGCTCGGATTCGAATTTTCCTACCATCTAGTTTAAAATAGAAACTAATAGGTGGATTCTACATTAATATTGTAATTTCCTGGCGCATTATACTCAAGGGCCAATCATCCTCCATTTGCAACACTTGGTGTTCGCGGCCCTCACAAATGACAGTAACGTCCACAGTTGCACTTTCACGCATGTCTTAATCAAGACATAACCATTTACCCTTGAGCATTCTCCATCTACGATACTTGAACACTAGGCATAAAGTTTGTCGTGCGACAAAGTACATGTAATTGGAAAGGAAAGTTAGTCGGCTCATCCCAAAGTAAGATAATAGTCAACTAAGAGAGAAATTTTTTACGTGAAATCCATGTCCCTTGTTGTGACTCAACACTCCACTGTGTCAGGACTATGAGTTATTTTTTATGTCCAAGTTTTGCCTAGAATCCTTCTTACATAATCCTCTGATGTATTTTTTATGACGTATGTGCATTTGGTATGTCTGAAACCCTTACATTCCTTGAACGTGTGTGCAAAAATTGCAATCAATATAAGCCAACTTAGATGTACATTCTTTAAGTCGGTGCTTGGCTTCATAGAATTCAATATGTCTGCTGAAATTTTTGTGCTACACATGTGCAAAATGTCGCTACTACACAATGGCCATTCTATGCTATTGAGATTCGATATGTGCATAGACTCAAGGGTTCCATAGTCTCGACTCCCCTTGGGTAATATGTACTTGGAGTCATAGAAAAAAACAAGGTCCTCCTGCAAGTTGCTTAGCTGTACGCCACTCAAAGAGCAATCTACCAATTTCGAGGTGGTAACACTTAAAAGAACCAGTGAAACTCTCAACATTTTGCCACTCATAGCAATCCAAAGGGTATACTTCTGTAAATACAAGACAAGTTGTTACATAGGTATCATGAAATTTCTCATTCTCAATGAGTTGCAAATACTTACTGTTTGCAATGTTTCGTTGAAAGGGCACAGTGGGTGCAATATGTACTTGTTTTTGCATGAA
Organism: Lygodium microphyllum; assembly: GCF_053477565.2. Taxonomy (NCBI): domain Eukaryota; kingdom Viridiplantae; phylum Streptophyta; class Polypodiopsida; order Schizaeales; family Lygodiaceae; genus Lygodium; species Lygodium microphyllum. The sequence continues at coordinate 108,288,049 of NC_141154.1, read as the reverse complement.
TACATGTTGTACAAATGCCTTTGTTACAAGGTGAGAATCAACATTCCTTTGTCTGAGAGCTAAAATTTTACCCTTCCAGTGCTTTGATACATTTGGAATTGCAGATGCTTTCACCCTGAAAGATCCCTTCATACTTGGATGCATATGTATCCAAGGCGAGCAATGATACATATCAATGATCCAATTCCCTTCTTCATCTTTTCTGTTACGTACTTCTATCGAGATGGAGCCCCAAGAGGAACACCAAGGAAAAGGGAATTCTCTTGCAAGAAAATCTATCTTGTAACATCAACAAGCTTGTTTATTATGTTTCATATGATCACAATGAAGAAAAGAACACCATGCACAACAAATCTTCATGCAGCATCATGTAGATCTCCAACGGATTTGATAGAATCAACCATATTCTTCAATATCTTTATAAAATCCATCAATATAACAAAGAAAGCAAAGGAATACACCATCTTTGAATGGAAATACATCACATAGTATTCATCTTCAATATCTTCATAGTTTTCTCTCTCAATCTCTCATATACAATCACTCTGTTTTAGTAGAATTGACTATCTCTGACTCTCTCTCTCTCTCTCTCTCTCTCTCTCTATCAATAATATATCATGTCCTCACTACAATCTCTCAAAATCACTCTCAATAATCCTTCTTAGGTCATGGATACCCCTCCCAAGAGGTATGTCTGATATGAAGAGTCACTAGAGCCACTACAGTGTCCTTTCATAGCTCACTAGTGTCACTTCACTCTAGTCTTCACTTGAGTCTTCAGCAGCTACTTCTTTCACTTCTTTCAGCTCTTTTGCACTTGTATTCACCTCTTTCCAAGGCTAGAAAACTTTCCCAAGCTACACTCTCATCCATTAGAACACATACAGAAGCATACAGAACAGTCACACAGAACAGCTACAGTACAGAACAGAACAGAACAGAGACAGAGGCTCTACAAAAGACCTACAGAAGGTCAACAAAACCACATAACTCATACTCAAAACATTCCAAACTCTCACAAACCATTCAATAAGCTTTCACAAGATCTCAACCTTCATCAACCATCAATCCATCCCTCCTTACAGAAGACAATCAGAACAAAATAGAACAAAACAGAAGCTATACAGAAGGTGTACAGAACCAATGAGAACATCACAAAACCACTAATAAACATCATGAACTTCCAAAACACAATCAATAGCATCCAAAACACTCTCAAACCACTTCTAAACCAATCAATCATCTCATAAAATCAACCATTCAGCTCTCAAAAACAACAAAAATCAGCCAAAAAACAAGTCATTTCAACACTCAACATATCCCCACACTTAATAAGGAAGCGTCCTCGCGACCCAGGAAAAAGGGAATGCAAGTGCATTTAAAATCTCAACTTTGATGTTCAATATCGCTTCAAAAATAGTCCATCACACCACGCCCTCAACTTATAACCTGCATCAGATATAAAAATACAAAGAAAGGAAAACCCGTTTTACAGGAACACTTCTTATCAAACTAAAAATCACAACAAATTTATAAAGGATATAAGAGTTTTCTTATTATTCATCAGCATCAGCTTCAACTCTGCAACCACGACCTCAACACCTCAATTCTCCAAAATGTAGCTCGCACAAAAGCCAATCCAATAGGAAACCACCACGTTCGTTTTACATAAATGAACTCACAACACAAACACTAATACAACACAACCATCTGAATGACTCCTCCAAAAAGAGAGATTTTCATTAAAAAGCATCCACCATACATTGGAAAGGTATCAATGAAGATGATCCCTCTTGAAAGATTGATGTTGTCGGAAACAATCTATAGACAAGGATTCATCTACAAAGGTTTTGGGAGGATTTTGAAAAAACTGAAGACAGCACATCCTTTCCAACAAGACCAGGTATCTGCTAGGCAAACAAAGGGCATGAAAATATAATATATCCAACTGCTGGGAATCAATGCTCACATTGACATTCATGCACAACTTTGGAATAGGCTTGGAATCATTATGAGAGTGCCTATGCATATATGCCAGGTACCAACCAAAGTGAGCAGTTAATCTCACTGAAGGATCTACAGACTGTGAATACTGCTGAGCAAAATGAACATAGTTCTGATAAGCTTGACTGGCAGCTGTCCATTCTCTTGGAATTACTGGCCAATTGATCTGAGGTCCTGTAAGGGAATCATTCGAACTCCATCCCCTTCTTCTGGAAATCTGATTATCAAACCCGTAATAGTCCTAACCAACTGAGGTGGTTGAGATATAGAAGTGTTAGGAGAGGGTAGTGGAATAAGGAAAAGTGGATGAAGTGAGAGATAGGAAAAATCATAAAAGGAAGAAAAGTTTAAAGAAGGAGTGGCAGAAATAGGAAATGTGGAAGGTACATGAATGGATGGAGAAGGACATGGTGGAGAAGGGGAAAATACCCTATCCTCAATAAAGGAACAGTATGTGAAAATGGGAATTTGAGGGAAAGAGGAAGGTTGGAAAAGAAGGGGTAAAATAGTTGTGGAATTAGATTGAGAAAGGGAAAGATATAGATCATATCGGTGAGCCATTTGTTGGTAAGATAGGAGGGTAGGAACAGAAGGTCCTAAGAGAGATCGTCTATGATAGGCATCAAAGAAGGTAGAATCAAACGGATTATGTTTTGAAAGATAGGCTAAGAGATCCATCCTCAGTTGATTAGTACTCGGGGCAGAGGTAGGAGCTGTGTTTTGTCTTTGATTCAGGACCACAGAATCAATCATGGGATGCCACGAATTATCATGACAATCAGCCACTTTGGAGGAGTAACTCTAGAACATGTCATCTATGCGCAACTCCAAATGGTTGACATACAAAATAGCTTATAGAACCACATCCCCCACATACCATGCCATATCCACCTCATCTGGAATTAACAAGTCTCCCCGTAGATACATGTAGGACATCAACATAGTATCTGGCGTGACAGAATCTTCAAACACCATCCTGACTACCTCTGTCAACAACTTAGCAGACCAAGCCCCACTCCATCCATCCTCTGGAAGAGGTAAATCCGTCGTGGAAAGCTTCATGTAGAAGACCAACTTCTGTAAGTGGTAGTGGACAAAGAAAGAATGGTCTGGTGGAACATATTCCTGAAATTGCTCAAATGTAGACCATAGCAAGTCCATTCGGGATTGCAATCTTTCCACTTTATCTTGGAATAGAGGACACAAAGTAGCATGTCTCTGAAGAGCAGCCAGGTCCTGATGTGAAAGAGAAGGGATCAAAGGAACATTAGGGCTTGGAGGAATAGACCGTGACTTTGCCAGTTGATCTTGCAACGGCTTGATTTGGGAGGCTTGGGAGGCCACTGTGTCATTAGCAGTCTGTAAAGCTGAAAGTTTGTCATCTAAGAGAGCTTGGAACTTCTGCGCTTCTCTGGACATCCTTTCCTTCTCCTCTGAAAGGCTAGTAACGTGGGATTGAACCTCTAGTAACTGGATCTTCAAAGAAGAGATCTCATCTCTTTGGGTGGCAACCAGTTGGGTTTGGTGTTCCATTTGCTTAAACAAATCTGCTAGGGTATCCTTAGTAGAAGCTAGCTCGGATGTTGCCTTATGCAACTGGTCCTTAGACTGCATGAGTTCTTCATAAAAGAACGCGTACAGCTGTTGAACACAGGCTGTCACTGACAATTCAATGGAACTTTGAATGTCTTTACAGAGGAAAGGAATTGCATCCCCCGAGACTAGACTGTTCAATGAGGGAACTGATATGTCCAATGATCCCTTCTCGATGTGCTCTGAATAGGTTATTACAAGTGAGATACCCAGGGAGTTCACTGCCAGAGGTAGCAGGGATGGGCACTGAAGGAAGTAGGAAGGAGCTTTATCTGCTACCCGCTTCAAATGTTTGCGCTGGATGACCAGGGGAGGCAGAGAATCATCATCCTCTATGTCAATAGGTTCTGACTCATCGGAAGGTGGAGGAGGAGGTACTAGATCTGATGGAGGAGGTGGAGGCACAGTCTTCTGTAAACCTGAATAGGTTAAGAAGGTAGACAAATATGATCCATATGTGACATTGGTAACATTACCCCTGGTGACTTTGACGAAATGTTGATCCATTTTAGTGAGGAGGTAAGTGCTCCAATCAATAGCAACTCCTTTCAACACCATCCTGGAAGCTGTAAAAAGCTCTTTGGACAAGTACTCGGATGGCGTTTTGGCAGGCATAAACCTGTTCTGGATAAACTGACAGACCATCTTCCATACGGGATCAGTGATCATGGAAAAGGAAACTCCTGAAGAGTTGATCACCTTCTTAACATCCAGCATTTCCCTTGTCTGCTTTTGCAACAGTTTCAAAATCTCTTCATTAGAGAAAAGCTGACGAGTGGTAACAAAAGGTTCACCTTTGGAGGGAAGAGACAGAGCCTTCCCTAAGCCTCGAGGTGTCAAAGTTATAGAAATTCCCTGGACTAATCCTGTCTTCTTGCTATAGGAGGCCAGAAACTCATCACATAACGACGGATCCTCTGGAAGCAATGGAAAGGAAGTAGCCACAAAAGCAGCGAGTCCCGCCTTCGTGAGAGGCTCAAAAGTGAGTAGGGAAGAGTAATCCCTACTAACTAGTGGGACATACTGGATAGGGGGAGGAGCGTGAGAAGGCACCATTCAGATGGTTACACACACACCACAAACACAGTCAATCAAGGAGAATGCTTGCAAAGCAACAGACAAAAAACCAAGGATAAGAAAACAACCAAAATAATAAAACGTGACTCGACCAACTATCCCCAAGCAAACCATAACCTAGAAAAAATTCGACATGACCTTGAGACATATGCGACCGAAAGCTTCATGCTATGCATCAGACAAACACCTAGAACCCCGTATCAGGCAATAAAAGAAAAAACTACACACCGTACCCTTAACTGTAACAAAGATAGTAAACCAAAACATCACCACATCCGACACATATCAAGACTATATCTTGGAGACCATGGAAATAACTCTAATGACTACGCATACCCATCCCACAAAATGGTTCGTTAAAAAGGGGAAAGAAGTGCAGTGAGGGGGGATTAAGTTAATGAAGGGTTTATTTTAAGAAATTATTAAGAATGGGTGAATTTTTATTAAGTGATAAACCTTAGCAAGAAAACGGCGGTTCTTTCTTATAAATTTAATTACCAATTATTAGGTGAAAACGGTGCTTTAATTCGAATCCCGGATTTCGATACCCAGACTGGGTCTCTAAATGCAAATTCATTGATTACAAATTAAGGTGATGTGGAGCGCTTTTTTGCCAGCGCGTGCTCTTGTGACGGCTGGTTCATTTTAATTAAAAATTAAAGTGCCTCTGTAGCGCACTTAGCGCGTGCTAAGTGAACGGCGGGTTTATTTTAATTAAAAAGAATGGTGTGTTGAGCGCGAATGCACGTGGAAACTGTGGGTGAATAAATAGTTTATTTTAACAATTAATTTGTGATTAAGGAAAAAATAAAAATAAATAAAGCACATAAAATAAATACCTGGAAGGGGTGTGTATGTAATGGCCTAAATGCGCACGGAAGAGTCCCCTAAAAGGAGTGAATCCAGTAAAAGAAAAGTAAAGACCGCTGACGAAACAACAAAGATAACACCTTAGTGGGTTTGGTGATTGTTATTATTATTTAGTATTGTATAACGAGGTATTAGTATGCTTTGTGTTTGTGGTGTGGTGTTTTTTTAATTTTGTTTTTTTTAAAAAATTAGTTGTAGTTTTTTTTCCTTTTTTCAAGTGGTTAGTGTGATATTTGAGGGGTAATAGGTATGGTGGTTGGAGTTACATGAGGTTGTCTGGATGTGTTTTTTTAATAAAAAAATAAATTGTATGTGGTTGGGTACGTATTTTATTGTTTATTTTCAAAAGGAAGAAGAATTAAAAATGAATATGGGATGAATGAAAAAGAAAATTTCAGCAAGTTAGGAAATATCCACAATTTAGGGTATGAAAATAAGATGGAGATTTTTAGGGTGAAGTGGTGTGTGTTGGTCTTTTTTTTTTCATGGTGTTGTGTTTGTCTTTTTTGTTTTTTTTGTTGTTTTTGTTGTTTTTAAAAATAGGGATTCCATGTATGAAAATATTTTAAAGTGAAAAATGAATGGAAAAATGTCAAGGGGATGGGTGGAATTTTTTAGAAATTTTTAGAATTTTTTTGGGTATTTTTTACTAATTTTAAATGAATTTTTTACATTTGTTGGGAATTTTGGGATAAATTGGAAAATATTGATTTTCCAGAAATTTTGGGGGTGGAAATTGCCAGCTGAAAAATTTCCTAAAATTTGCAAAAAGCGAAGTGAATTTTAAGAAATTTTTTTGAAATTTTTTGGAGTGGAAATTAATTTATAAATTAATTAAATCAGTTAAATCAGGAAAATCAGCTTAGTTTGGTAAGTGAGGTCAAAGTAAGTCACCTAAGGCATGATAGTCTGTGTAAATCATGTAAGTTAGATTAAGTCAAGTCAAGTTCATCAAACGGAACTAGGGCAGGTTAGGTTATGCAAAGTCAGGTAAGTAAGTTAAGGCAAGTCAGTGGAGACTAACCTAAGGGGGGTTAGTGTAACTAAGGTAGGGTTAGTTGACTAGGTTAGGGTTAGTCTAACCTAACCAGGGTTAGGTGACTAGGGGTAAGGGTTAACTAACTAGAGGGTGGGGTTAGTTAACTAGGGGGTGGGGTTAGTAAACTAGGTTAGGGTTAGTCTAACCTAAGTAGGGTTAGTTGACTAGGTGAGGGTTAGTCTAACCTAACTAGGGTGAGGGGAACTTAGGTTAGGTTAACTGAAGTTGGGTTAGTTTAACTTAACTAAGGGTTAATTAACTAAAGTAAAGTTAGTTAACTTCATTGAAGGTAAATAAGGTTAGTGGAACTAACCTGAGGAGGAGGAGGAGGAGGAAGGCGGCGGGTGCAGGGAGGTGCTAGGTGCACCAAGCAGCGGCGGCGCACAGCACGGGCGGTGGAAGGGACCAGTGACGACTGGCGGGTGAAGGCGACCCGGCACTGCACTGGCGACAACGGCGTCCCGGCACTGGCGGCTGGTACGGCGGCTAGGAGGCGGGGCGGACGGCGGAGCAGGTGGCCGGGGGAGGGAGTACGAGGCAGGAGGGAGAGGAAGGAGAGGAAGAAAAGGGGAGGAAGAAGTGTGAGAAGGAGGGCGAAGGGGCTGCAGGAGGCGGTGGGGGCAGAAGAGGGCGGAGGCCGGGGCAGAAGAGGGCGGAGGGGCACGATGGGGGAAGGAGGGGCGATGGAGGGTGGAGGCAGGAGGAAAGAGGCGATGGGGGAAGGAAGCCGGGAGGTGGAGGGAGGAAGAGAAGGAGGCACAGAGGAGGTGGAGGTAGAGGGAGGGAGGAAGAGAAGGGATCAGCAGGTGGGGGAGATGGAGGGGAGAGAGAAAGAGGGGAGATGAAGAAGAAGAGAGAGGAAAGAGAGAGAGAGGGATGGTGGTTGGGATTCAGTGGGGGGAGAGGGTGTCCGTTGGGGGGATGGGTGTGTTAAAATAAATAAATTAATTAATTAAAAGAAAAAAAAAGAGGGAAAGGTGAGACGCCCCTGTCCCGCGTGCATGCGCGGGGTGGGGGTAAAAAAATTTGCGGTGACAGGAGGAAAAGGGCGCCTGGATACAGGGACGGAGCACGTGGACACGACCGAGGCGCGTTAAAACGAGTAAAACGGAGCGCGTAAAAACTCAGAAAAATAAAGAAAAATTAATAACTCCCAATCCGGATGTCAAAACGAAATGACGTAAAAACAAAAAGTGGGTAGGACAGCACGAGGAAGACAGGGAAAATGTGCAACAGAGGTTTCGGGAGGGGTAAAGGGCAGTCACATGCAAAAAACACAAAAAACAGACCAAAAAACGCAATTAAAAATTAATATCGAAAGATCCTTACATCCAAACGAGGTGCAAGAAAAAGAAAAAATGTGCAGAAAGACGTGCCCGACAATCCTATCACATCAAAACATAGTTCTGACTGAGATAAGACGTGTTCATGTGGGAAAAACCCAAAAAACAAACCCGAAAATGGGATCAGAAATTAATATCGGACGAATCGTTCGCCGGAATGACATGTAGTAAGAAGGAAAAATCTCCGCAGGAAGGAGTGGCACAGGGATGTCATGTTAAACCGCAGTTCCGATGGAAGTAGGAGGGGTTCATATGCAAAAAATACCAAAAATACACCCGAAAACTCATTGAAAAATTAATAATAATAAATCCGGAAGGCAAAAGAGGGTGGAGGGAAGAGGAAAAAGGTAGGAGAAGACACAGGGGACACGTCTGTCAAATCAAATTGGAATTCTGACGCAAACAGGGTAGGTTCACATGGAAAAATGTCAAAAAGACGCATGAAAAAGTCTCGAAAAACCGAAAAATTAATATTGGACAAACCGTGCGTCGGAATGACTCAAAGTAAAAAGGAAAAATGTCAAGGGAAAAGTGGTTGGCAGGGCTATGATGTTAGATCATGGTTCTGAAGCAACAAAAGTGCGTTCACATGGCAAACCGGCTAATTTGCATAAAATACTTTCAAAATTAATAACTCAAAAACCGTGAACTGGAACAGGGGTAGCTAAAAAGGAAAAATGGCCAATTCAAAGGGAGGAACAAGGCTATAAGGTTGGATTTGGACTTTAGTGAACGTAGGGTGCATTCACATAGCAGGACCTCAAAAGCAGGGAATGAAGGAAAACTGCAAGGGAACAGCCCCAAGGGGGGTGGAAAATGAACAAATGGGTGGGAAGGGATCCTATCAGGGTAACAGCAAGTCATGGCATAGATGCATTAGCAGGTTGAGGCATATGCAGAAGGGTATGCAATGTAGACGCGCAGGGACGCGTCCCCACACTTAAGATCTTAATGGATAGGGTTAACCGAGCAATGGGGACCTAGGACCACGCCACAGACCATCCACTAACTTCCCCACACTTAAAACATGAACATCACTAAGAAACAAAAGTTGTAGGGTTAGAAAAACTTGGCCCATTTTGTCAAGAAGCAAGGTTGAGTGTCGATGACACATCCGGTGTGATTGTCGTGATGGTGCATTAGTGCGTCCAACCCGTCTGGCATAAGTGCAATGAGGAAGGCAAGGGAGCCTTACAGTGCAGTGTACAGAACAGGGTGACGTGTCCTGTGACGGTAGAGACCCATCCCGTGTGTGCATAGGGAAACAAGAACATACCTGACTCCAAGTGTTGTAACGTCCCTCAATCTCACCTCTCGGTAATTGATTGAAGAAACTCTAGTCACACTCAGCCCACCCTCTGTCTCACACTCTGTTGATAGATACAGGAGGGCAACCATATCCTGAAACCCATTGATGTAATCCTCACAGTCACTTGTGCAAAGGTTGTATGCCTTGTGCGCATTTGATGGTGCAACTGTGCATCCCGCCCTGTGCCGGCATACGGTGCGAGAAGGAAGGCCAGGGAGCCTTATGGTGCAGTGCACAGAAACAAATTGTGCTTTGTGCATGGAGAGGCCCATCCCGTACGTGCAACACTTCATTCATACTCCTCACTTCTCATATGATTTGAAGGGAAAAGACTGGTCACTCGGCCCACCCTCTGTCTCACACTCTGTTGATAGATACAGGGGGCAACCCATACTCACGTCCCCATCCGGTTAGGATGAAAGCTCATGTCACTCGATTGTGTGTCGATGAAGATCGCGTCGTCAGTTGTTGAAGAGGCTTACCCGTGGAGGTAGCCATCGAATCGAACGTTGTGTTGGACAGGAACATGTCGTCTGCTAGAGGTCAGTTAGACACTCTGCAGAAAGACCCAGGACACAGGGTACCAAGGGAGGCAGCTTCGGAATTGGATCCTGGAAATATCAATTAATGAATCCACTTTCTGGACTGCTGGGTGTTGCCACCTTTTCCACAGGCAGCTTCTCGCCCAAGGGTGTTTACCACCTTTTCTTGGAACGAGGCCTGCTATGACAGGGAATTGCTTCCTTTTCTCTCATAACAGATTGGTTTTTCTTCTTTTTTTTTTCCTTTTTTTTTCTCTTCTTCTTTTTTTTATAATTATTTTTTTGTTTGTTTTCCCTTATTCACGAGGGTGTTTCCACCTTTTCTCGAAGAATAGGTCGGCATGACAGGGACCTAAGTCCTTTTCTCCCATGACCGATATGTTTTCTTTTTTTTCTTCTTTTTTTTTCTTTTGTTTGTTTGTTTGTTTTTTTCTTCGAATTGAGCAAGGGAATGGTAGAAAGACCATTTGTCAGAACCAACCTTGCCACTGTCCCGCTGGTGGAAAATAGAGGATAAAAGATCAAGGCTGGAAGGTGGAGTTGAGAGGACAGAGGGTTGCGTCCATCTCATCAGGAGTGACTGAAGAATGGCTATCAGAAGTAGCAGCATAAGAAGTATAGTGCCGTGCCAACAAGGGAAAGGATCAGGTGACCATGATTGTCAAGATCCCCAAGGAGGGAAGTACTTCTTCAGGCGATATCCATTGATCAGAAAGGGATCATCAGAGGCATCAACGGTCTGCACTTGGACAGAGCCATTAGGGTTGACGGCAAGTACCTTATATGGGCCCATCCACCGTTGTTGGAGCTTGCCAGGAAACTTGCCAAATCGTGAATCATAGGCTAGGACCAAATCACCTTCTTCTCCTTGTGCTTGATGAAGCTATCATGGTAAGCCTTGCGTCGAGCTTGCGTGGCTTCCATGCACTGTAGAGCCATCCTACGAGTTTCGTCCAAACATTCCAGGTGCAGGAGACGGCGTTGCAGTGAATCATCGTCCCCCAAACGCTCTTTGATAGCCACTCGCAAAGAGGGTAATTCCAGCTCAACAGGGAAAACAGCTTCTATACCATACACTAGCTGGAAGGGTGTCTGTCCTGTTGCTGCTCTATGGGAGGTTCTGTACGCCCAGAGGGCCTCGTAAGTCGATCGTCCCAATCACGACGATATGCGGCAATTGTTCTTGTCAGAATCGAGCAGAGGATGCGATTGTGACTTCGACTTGGCCGTTGGCTCTGGGGTAATAAGGAGTGGACTTGCGATGGTGGATCTTATACAACTCTGTCAACTCTTCCATGACTTTGTTAAGGAAATGAGTACCTCTGTCACTTACCAGCTCTAAGGGACTGCCAAAATGGGTGATGATATTCTCGTACATGAACAGGGCCACGCTGTTACCATCGTCCCGCTTTAGGGCTTTAGCTTCACACCACTTTGTGACATAATCCATACATACAAGGATGTATCTGTTATGCTTCCTTCTGGTAGGAGGATCAATTGGACCTAGAAGTCAATGCCCCACTTCTCAAATGGCTTTAAGAGAAGGATAGGTTGCAATGGCATGGCACTTGTCTTGGTGGGTTTTCCCATTCTCTGACAAGCATCACATCTTTTATAGTAATCATAGGCATCCTTGTGGACGGTAGGCCACCAGTATCTTGCTAGCAGAGCCTTCCTGGCTGTGGCTTCTCCTGCAAAGTGACCTCCACATGTCTCGTCATGGCAAGCCTTCAAAACAATCCCAATCTCATCTCCTGCAACACATCTTCGGAGCACTTCATCTTTGCCTTTCTTGTACAGTGCACCGCCTAACAGGGTGTAGGGAGCTGATTCTAGCATAAGCTTCTTCCTCTCCCGACTAGAAATACCAGGAGGATATTGTTGGGTTGCCAGCAGATTGGCAATGTCTGCATATGAGGGAGTTACAGTTTCTACCAAGAATAGGGAAGCATCAGGAAGGTCTGGATCATCCTGCTCCTCGTCTGCAGTTTGTGGGATATGCGACAGATGATCAGCCAGAACATGGGAACGACCAGGCTTGGTAATTACCTTAAAGTCAAACTCCTAAAATAGAAGGAGCCATCTCATCATTCGTCCTTTCACATTTGCTTTGTTCATCAGGAATGACAGGGCCTCATGATCCACATAAAATTTAAAGTGGGTGGACAGGAGGTAATGGCAAAACTTCTCTAGGGCAAACACCATTGCCAAACACTCCAGCTCTGTCATTGTGTAGTTCCGTTCCCTATCAGTGACTTTTCGGCTTGCATAATAGATCGGTTGATCCAACTTCGAGGAGCCCTTCTGGCATAGGACTGCACCTAAGCCTTCAATGGATGCATCCGTGTGTACATGGAACTCTTTCCTCTAATCAGGAGGTTGCAGAATGGGTGCCTCAATCAGACACTGCTTCAGAGTGTGGAAGGCTTTGTTATATTCTTCCGTCCAAGTAAACTCTGCATCTTTCCTCAGAAGCTTATGCAAGGAGGTTACCTTTGTTGCAAAATGGGCTATGAACCTTCTGTAGTAACCCACATGGCCTAGGAATCCCCTCAACTGTTTGAGGTTGGTGGGTGCTTTCAGAGCTGCGATCTTTTCGATCTTTGCAGGGTCTGTTGATATCCCTTGTGCAGAGACAATGTGGTCCAACAGAACTCCAGAAGAGACCCCAAAGATGCATTTGTTGGGGTTGAGGGAAATCCCGTACTCCCGGCATCGGTCAAAGCATTGTTCCAGGTGTCCCCAATGTTCACAAATCAAACTATAGACACAGAAGTCATCCAAATATACCTCAATGAAGTCGTGCAGATGATTTTGGAATGCGGCCATCATGACTCGCTAGAAAGTAGCAGGGGCATTGTAGAGCCCAAATGGCATCACTTGGTAAGCATAGGTCCCCCATTTTGTGGTGAAGATTGTTTTGGACTGGTCTTCTTCTGCGATCTGCACTTGGTTGTATCCACTGAATCCATCCAGAAGGGAATAAAGCTCATGTCGTGCCCTGTGTCCAACAATTGGTCTGTGAAAGGAATAGGAAAATGATCCTTCTTTGTCTTAGAATTCAACTTGCGGAAGTCCACACATATTCACAATTTGCCATTCTTCTTGGGTACAACCACGATGGGTGAAACCCATTCACTATTTGCCACTAGATAGATGAACTCGGCTTCCAGAAGCTTCAGCAGCTCTGCTTTTACCAATGTGGAATAATTTGGGTTCATTCACCTCTGTCGTTGTCGTACTGGCTTGGCATCAGGCTCCAAGTCAATATGATGTTGACATATTGTGGGATCAATCCCCTTTAGGTCTTTGTAGGACCATGCAAACACGTCCAAATTTTCTTTCAACAAGTTATACAAGGTTGACAACTCCTCTTCTGGGAGGCTGCTACCCACCTTCAAGTGGCGTTCAGTGCCTTCTGCATCCACAAAGGTTAACTGCCTTTCACCTTCTACTTCACGGATGAAGGTCCCACGGATTGCTTCTGGATATAGATCCGACTCCTTCAAGGGAGTGATGTCCTCCTCTGATGTCCCGCTAGAACCAACTTCTTCTTTTGATAGAGACTTAGGTTGCCTCTTGAGATGTTGGAATGGGATTAGGGCCGTTTCGGGTTTGGTTTTAAGATTAATTATCTCTTGGTTGGAAGACTTATCTTCTGATGACACATCCAAGAACGTCATATAACACGGACCCTCTGATTTCTGTTGGATTTGTGGGACTGGTGCTTGTTGGCACGGTGCATCATCATCATCTTTTCTTGGCAAAGATGGGTTAGGACGGCATGAGCCACTGCTGAAAGACGGCTTGTTCTTCTTAATCCATTTCTTATAAAGATTTTGCATATGAGAAGATCCATTTACCAGACCAAATGGTACCATTGCCATTCTATCCCATAGGATGAGCTCGTCTGCTTCTTCTGCTTCTAAAACTTCTTCCCCAAATGTATCCTCTTCGGATGGGATAGATTCTTCTGGCTCACTTTCATAACCGTCTTTGTCCATATCATATCCATCCTCTTCTGTCTCTATTTCTGTCTCTGCTTCTGCTTCTGCTTCTGTCTCTGTCTCTGTCTCTGTTTTTGTAGGAGCTTTGTAAGAGAGGAACAGGTTCTCTATTTCATATTCTACCTCTGTCTCTGCTTCTGCTATGTCCATGTAACAGGGAGAGCAGTACATCCATGCTTCTATCTCACTTTCAGAAGTGATTTCAGAAGTCATTCCTAGTTCAGGCAGGAAGTATTCACCCATTAATAATGGCTTTGCATCTTTTGGAAGTCGGCTTACAGTATCCACTGTTAAGGAACATGCCACTGTTTTCTTGGGAAGGATCTGTTTGACAGCATCTTCATTTGCTGATGTTCCATCTGTAGCCTCATTAGAGGGGTCAGAAGATAATTCCAAGGAGGTGGATCCATGTCCTTTTTGAGAACCATACAGTTTCAGCACCACTTTATTGGGTCCTCTACCCAAGGTCAAGGTTCCTTTGAACCAATCCGTCCTTGCTCGGGCTTCAAAAAGCCATGGTCTACCCAGTAACAGAGGGTAGGATGTGCCATAAGAGTTTGGCTTCACCACTAGATAGGTTAGCCAATAATCTTTTCTAGCCACAGTAGTCTTCACATATGGGAGAGTGCCCAAAGGCTTGATTCTGCTCTGATCCGCCAGTCTAATGAGCCATTGGGTTGGTTGCACACCTTGTAGGCCTAGATCCTTCATTGTCACATCCGTCATAATGTTCACTGATGAACCACCATCAATCAGTGCATTTGCAATGAAGCAGCCTTCAATCCACACGCCAGTCTCTGGAGTACCCGGATCTAGGAAGGTGTTAGCTATGTCCACTTCTTTGACAGGCTCTGGAGCTTTATTGGACTTTGTTGCTGTTGAGGGAGCAATCCTTAATCCACGTCTTCTTGTCAGTATACTTTTGAACATTTTTCGGCAACTGGGAGACAACATCAATAATTGTCGGAATGTAAGGTTTGGTTTAAAGGTATCTAGATCTCTAACTAGATTGTATTCCTTAATAGGATCCATTGGCTTCTCTAATCAGTTAGGGAATGGGACAGCACCCATTTTCATTTTTCCTCTTTCTTCCAACAGAGGCATCATAGGAACGTCTTCTGTCACTTGTGGAACTTCCTCCTCTTCTATCTCCTAGACCTCTGGCCCTGTCTCTGGAACTGTCTTTGTAACTCTGTGTGGCACTGTAGTGCTCTGTACGGCACTGTCAAGCTTTGTTCTGTACTGTTCTTCTGGTGGAAGATTGAACTTCACTGTTCTGGTAGGAGGATTATTTTCTTTCTGGATAGGTGGTTCCTTCTTCTTTACACGTGTGATAGCAGCAACTTCCAATTCCACTAAATTGGAGGTAGGCTCTTGGGCCTTGGCCGGACTATCAATAGCACTGTTTTTCACTGGGGCTGGGCTTGGACAGTCTTTTGCAGTGTGGCCTTCTCCTTTGCATCGACTGCATAAGGGCTTGTAATCCATTGACCTTCTGGGATTTGGACAATTTGGTGAGATGTGTCCCTTTTCTCCACATCTGTAACACTCCACTTCTGTCCTCTGACCACCGCCAGACTGTCTTCCTTTGTAACTTTGAGAGGAAAATCTTCTGGGTCCAAAATTAGGGCCAAACTCTCTAGGCTTGGGTCCAATATCCTGTGTTGTCATTTTGGATTCCAGCAAGTTGAATCTTGCGTCTTCTTTCTTCCTTCTCCTATCATGCATCTCTTTTAGAGAGCAAATGTCCTCTGTATGGTTCTTCCGCAAACAGTAGGAATAGAAGGCTCCAGGGATGGTTGGTTTGCGTGTACATTCAGTGGCTAAATAGCCTGCTTGATGACACTTACCACACCAAGTATTTGACTGCATCACATCTCTTCCTGCTCCTGCAACATTGGATATGCTGGCGGTATTCACTTTCAGCGTCTGTAGCTGCTCTGTAATAACATCCATCAACTCCTTTTTGATGTTTGCAACTGAGTTGGATAAGTAGTCCTTCAAGCTTTCTCCTCCTGCGGCAGGAGGGTTTTGAGGAGTCTCTGTAATCACTGCATAAACAGGTTGGGCTAGTGCAGAGGAATCTCTGTTCTGGTTCTGATTCAGAGCTCCTGTTTGAACTGTTGGCTGTTGACTCCAGTTGGTAGGATTCCACTGTTGCTGCTAATTTGGCATTGAGGAAATTGGTTGGGACCATTGTTGTTGTGGTTGAACCATCATTTGAGGCATGGATTGTGGCCACTGTGGATTTGGTGCACTGTACTGTGATACTGGGGGCATCTGTTGGTAGGGGTAGGGAACAGTCCCTGGGACTGCATTTGGTGGATACATCATTCCTGGCATCAGAGGAGGTAGGACTCCTCTTACTGGATTCATCGCCAATCTAGCTTCCACTTCATCGTACAGTCTTGCACCTTCTGTTGCAGCTTGCAGTGTGGCTGGTCTTTGTAGCTCCACAAACTTACGGACTTCTGGCTGTAATCCCTTGAGACACACCCCCTTCTGAATGCCATCATCTAGATTATGGTTAGTCCATCTCTTCAGGATGGATTCCATTCGTGAGACATAAGCTTCTACTCTTTCTCCAGAGGACTGACTTAGGTTCATAAATTCCTCTCGCATCCGCTCTTCAAAACCTTCACACTTGAATTTAGTGAGGAAGGTCAACTTCAGGTCGTCCCATGTGCCAAAAGTGCCTACTGCTTGTCTCTCATACCACTGAAACGCCGCGCCCTTGAAAGTGGCGGGGAATATTGCTAACCAATGCTCAGGGATTCTGGCATTGTTAGCCACACATGCTACCATAAACTCTGCTACATGAAGATCGGGGTCTTCATTGTACTCTCCCTTAAAAACTAGCAATGGAACTACATTCGCTGGCCTGTCATCAATATTTTCAGGACGGATCTGGCTTGGAAGTGGACCTCCAGCAGGAGGAGGAAGGGCTTGATGTGCCATTGGGACTTCTGTAAATAGTTCTGCAAGGGCGTCAAAGGCGGCTTCTGCTGCGAGCTTGTTCTCAGCCTTGATTTTTGCTTTCTCTCTTCTCACATACCTCTGGACTCGTTCTAACGCTTGCCTCTTTATTGCGTCATTCATCAGGGGGTTGGCTCCACTATGTTGTTAGTGCTCCATAGAGGGTTAACAGAAGGCTTCAGTCTCTGGAGGACTCTCTTGCCAACATTTCTTCTACTTCTTTCTTTTCAACGTCCTTGAATTCTGCTTTCATCCATTGCACAGAGGAAGGTATTCGATTCTGAAAGTGTCAAAATGCATACGTCTGAGCATTGTGGTGGTGCCATCATCATAGTAATGCCAGCTTCTCATGGTTTCAACAGTGTATGTTGTGAAAAAGACTCTGTCTACCAACTTCCAGTGGGTTGCCAATTGAACAAACAGAAGATTATCAGTACACCAAGCATCCCATGTATCTTGCTGTTGAGCATCCACGAACAAATTCCAACTCTTTTCCTTCTTGTCTTTGTGAACCTCTACAGACCAAGACTCCTGAAGCTTCTTCACAATCTCCCACTTGACGTTGTCTGGAAACTTCTCAATGAATGCCAAATCTTCCATGGATGGTCATTCTCTCTATTTCTGCTCTTCAGTTTATTCCCAAACAATTTGCCACCAAGATGCAAGTTTCTGCTGCTTCAACAGGAAGAGGAAACTGTCCACCACATAGAGCATGCATCATGATGGTGATGTGTTTCTGCCATTGTGGGATGAACTTCTTGTGGAAAGTGGCTTTGATTATGAGAAATTCCAACTCTTCAGTGGAAGAAGGAACTTTACAAACATCCATTGAATTCTTCTCTTCTTGTATAAACGCCCCGAACAACGTAGTATGCTTAACAATTATGATATTTACTCATTTTTGAGATTTAATATAAAAGAGAATGAACACTTAAAGCTGAAAATGAAAATTACTCACAAAATTACAGCCATGAAAATGTAAAAGTAATGGAGACAAGATTGAGGGTTGAAGATGGGCAACCCCCCCCAGAGGAATGTATTTCTGCTCAACCCAAGTCCCTTAGGGAAGAGCTCAGTTACAATCAACCTGAGAGTGAGAAGAAGTAATTCTCACTCTCACAAGATCATGCAAAGATGTACAAACACACATGCATTATCTATTATGCAATGATAAGAACTGATTTCTTTACAGTATGAGAGAAGAAAAAGGGAAATTCAGCCTTTCTCCATCGTTGATCAGCAGTACATGGATAGGGTTTTCTTCTTGTAGCTAAAATGAAAGAAAGAGCTCAAGAAGGAGGTGCTGTAATGAATTTACAAGCTTGCTGTCTTGTAAAACAGCGGTGATACAAGAGGGAATATGGAGGAATTTGATAATGGAGAAGTGGGGGATGATGATGGGGATGGATGGGGCCAGTTTCTGGCTATCTGTGAATGCTGTACATGAGTTTACATCAAAGAAAAATGATGTTGAATGAAGAAAAACGAGCTCTTATTTATAGGAGAGGGGAGAGCTAGTACAAAAGGGGAAAGTGGAGTAGCACAAGACAAGTGTCCAGCCACATGTCATGAGATGTGACAAGTGGTGGGACACTTGGAAACTTGTGTGACAAGTGTCTTGACACTTGTCTCTTCTCTATGGCCTTCCTTTTTGGGTTGAATACTGTCAAGAATAG
Source organism: Lygodium microphyllum (assembly GCF_053477565.2). Classification (NCBI taxonomy): domain Eukaryota; kingdom Viridiplantae; phylum Streptophyta; class Polypodiopsida; order Schizaeales; family Lygodiaceae; genus Lygodium; species Lygodium microphyllum. The sequence goes on along the minus strand of NC_141154.1, from coordinate 108,269,613 downwards.
AAACAACCAAATTTAGTAAGTACAGTCAGAGTACAGAACTTACTATTTTTAGAATGATATCCCTATTTTTTAGGACTAGCATTTTTAGGCTAATTCGAGGCTCCTAAATTTTAGGGACCTCCTAAAATTTAGGGATCTCCTAAAATTTAGGGACCCCCAATATGGGTGTCATATGAAAGCTTTTTCCATGTACATCGCAAAAATGGTATCCGAATCTTCATGTGACTTTCCTATGCAAAGAAATGTGCATTTCAAGCTTTCAGCCCACACATACACATTATACAAGCAATTCATGATCATGCCATCTTGTTGATTGTAACTATTTGTTCTGGTGGATCTAGCCCACACTTCACGGCATCAATCCTTTCTGTGTGCGAGTCTAACCCTGATATGCGTGAGTTCTAGTCACAGGCGGCCAATCGAGTCATATAGGTGGAAGTGTGAACTATCTTTTCTCTAACCCACCGCTGTCGTATTGCTGCGTATTTGAGGTGTGAAAACCACCCAAAAGTTGTGCATGAGATTTGTTACTTTGTACATACTTAGTTGTTATGTTTGCTCTTTCATTCTATGCCGAAGATGGAGAAGAATAAGGAATTTGGTAGACTGGTAACTTGAGATGCAATCTCATGGGCTACACTTATTTCAAGATATGCCGATTATGGAACTTTGCGAGGGAGGAGAGTTGTTGGATCGCATTCTCTCACGGGGCGGAAGATACTCTGAGGAGGATGCAAAGGTTATTGTGGTGCAAATTTTGAACATAGTATCCTTCTGCCACTTGCAAGGTGTTGTTCATTGGGGTCTGAAGCCAGAGAATTTTCTTTTCACAACGAAGGATGAAGCTGCATCAATGAAGGCTATTGATTTTGGTCAATCGATTTTTGTCAAGCCAGAGGAGAGACTTAATGACATCATGGGAAGTGCCTACTATGTTGCACCTCATACAGCACAGAGGCTGATGTTTGGGAGCATTGGAGTTATTACTTATATTCTTCTTTGTGGAAGTCGGCTTTTTTAGGGGGCTTGCACTGAGTCGGGGATATTTCGGGCTGAAGAGAGCTTTATGGGCTGTTTTTTGCTTTTTCAGAGGACCTTAGCTTGGAAAGGGGGCTTAATCAGAAAATAGGAAAATGACGAATAGGGCATAGGAAAAACAGAGGATTCGGTGGCGCAGAAAAAAAATTGGGCAATGGTGGCTAATGAATCGATAGAGGGGAGAGAGGAAGGGGAGTGCTTTGCTATCTGGGGGAGAAGAGGGACGGTACTCTGCGGGCTGAAGAAAAGAAAGGAATGATTGTGTTTTCAAAAATTTGGGGAAAATCAGAAGGCGAAAGGAGGAGCGATTCGGTTCCTTAAGAGATCGGGCCATAGTGAAAAACAAAAGAAAAATTCAATACACAGGCTTCTGGAGGGAGTGACTCGGCTTAGATCACTCCTCTCACATTGCTCCTCTCACACGCCCGCGCAGTTCGACATGTTCAGATAATACTTTTGTTTTTACTGATCAATCGATGGGAGAAGACTACGAGAAGAAAGGATTGAAGAGGAAGCTGAAACTGAAGCCGAAGCCGAAGTTAACGAAGCTTGCAGACAACGTAGGAGGATGCACTTCGAAACCACAGCATGGCAGAAGGTGACAATGTCAAAGCTGATGCCGAAGCAGGAGGAGTAGAAGAAGTTTGTGCTCGGGTGATGATTCATCAATCCTGACTAAAAGAGGACGAAAGGAAGCACAACGTGGACACTACTGCGATAGAGAGTCGATGAAAGTTGGTGACGAAGAAGGACGGAAAGCTGAGGTATGAAGAAGGGATGTATGTCGAGTCTCCTGTGATGTAAAAAGCGCTGACCTGCTCTCCCACCCTTGCCTCTCAGAAGCTGCCCCGCCTACATGAACATTGATGCTTAAATGAAGACGATTCCACGGAGTCGAATTGGTTCTCTATGTGACCATTGATTATGTAGAAATCCAACTCTCTGGATAGCTTCTCTTTTGTAATTGTAGCAAAGGATGATGATGATGAAGAGCACCGTCACAGTGTCTGAGGCATTCTGCATTAAAGGAAGGGCCACTTTGCTGCATAGAACATTCGCAAGGACCGGTGGTGGTTCATAAGGAAGTGAAGTAACAAAAACTCAAATCTATGGAAGTGGATAGTAAAAACAGTTCAGTCCCACAAACTTCTTCGTTTGTATTGCTAGTGACTACAGGCTGCAACTCGTCGGAAACACAAGTTGCATGATCCGTCTTCATGCAAAAGGTGAAGGTGATGACATGATCACATGTTAATAAACAAATTGGTCGAACCACCACTGTGAGTCTATCAAAGTGGATCTCGGACTCCTGTGAGATAAAAAGTTTTATCTTCTTCTTGAGCTCAATGCACATGGACCTTCAGATGATTGCGTGCAGGTATCTTGGTTGGCACATGATTTGATTCAAGTGTAGCTATTTCCGTCTGTGTTGCATCTTTAAAGTTAAGGTATTGTGACTTCTTGGTAGAGAATAGTTATATTTACTTGAGCTGCAACTGGCACTTTTTGATATCGTCTTGAGTGGTAGCCATTGTGGCAGTCTCATTGGAAGCTTGGCAAATCTATTATTGCTCACAAATCCACTCATCTTGCTTATTTGTATGATTGATCTTCTATCCTGAAATTAATCAAGGTCCCCTGTGGTTGCGACATTGTTGCGACATTGCCTTCACAAACCCTTCGACATCTTTGGTGAACCCGACGTGAAAGCGTCGCAGAAATTTCAGGATGGGAGATACTTCAGCCTCTATTTCAGCTTCCTCTACAACTCCAGCTGCCTCTACTTCAGCTCCCTCATTGACTGCTGCGTCAAGTACTTCAACGGAGGATCTAAAACAGATTTTGCAGAATATGTCCATGTATATGCAACTCCAAAATCAGCAAACACAAATGTATATGCAGCAGCAACAACAATTGCATCAACAACAGTTGTCTCAGCAAAGGCAACTCTATTCGGAGCAGGAGAATGCAAACAGCGCGACTAAGGCTATTGAAGCAGTTGAGAGTGAGAAGAAGCTATTTGATGGGCGTAATGTTTCAGCATATTTGAAGACATATGAGATCAAGATGGGGTTTTTTGGAGTTCCTGCTGGACTTATGAGTAAGTACTTCCTTCGTCTTGTCACACCTGCTTTGAGGACAAAAGTGACTGATCTTTTTATTCAAAATACACATTGGCAAGATTTTAAGAAGGCCTTGAAAGAAGAATACTTCCTTGAGGACTTTGGTATGGCTACTCGACGGTCATTCCGAGAGTGGGTCTACATGCCAAACAAAGGTCTTGCTGCTTCGGAGTTGATTCGAGAATTTGAAGAGAGGTATAGTCAGCTTGATGCCATTGAACAAAGAGCATTGGATGTTGAAAAAGTTGAGCTTTTCTTGCAAGCTGCAGATCCTGCTCTTCAAGAAGAATTGGGTGAGCTTCTTGAAGATCGCACGAAGCCTATGGGTCTTAAAACTGATTGGCAGGATGCTCAGGATGCAGTTTTGACTTTGACCAAGAGGAGGATATGGAAGACTCGCCTACAGAATGGTTCCATGACACCTACATCATCATCTGCTCCTATGCCTACTTCTATCCCTGTTATTTCTTCTCCTCCTCAGCCAGTTTCTTGGCCTATGCCAATGCCTACTGTTTCTACTCCACCTATTCCTCCTGTTCCACGACCGATGCCTACACCTTCTGCTCCAAAACCATCTGCTCCATCGGTGCCTACTTCTCTTGATGACATAATCAAAGGTATCACAAATTTGACACTTGAGTCAGTCAAAGCGGAGTTGGTGGGTAAGTTGAAGGAGCAGTTTGCTTCAACTGCGCCTGCTACTTCTTCCAGTGCTCCTATTGCACCTAGGAGTGCTCCTAGTGCTCCTAGGAGAGATCGGAGATGTATTTGGTGTGATAGTACGGAGCATCAGCATTGCAGGGATTGTGACTCTTTCCAGGATGCAAGGAGGCAAAATTTGGTATATTGGGGGCAAGATGGTAAGATTTGGTTGACTGAGACTGGAGCTCCACTTGCTACCAACTTTGGTAAAGGTGGAATGAAGAAGTTAGTGGAGGACATGGCTGCGCGTACTTCTTATGTGACGGCTAGAGGTGATGCTTCTGCATATGGAGTACAGATTGAGAAGGGATCGGAGACTCAGTCCGCACTATGGACTTATGCTATGGAGACTGCAAACAAGGGAAAAATTCAGCAAACTGTTTTGACTAGCGCAGGCTCTAGCATCAGATCAGAGACAGGTTGGGACTCGCCTGTTGACAGGTATTCTATTTATGCTTATTTGGCTAAATCTCATGGTGCAGATGTATTTGTTGAGGAGAAGCGTAAGAGGGATGAAGAAAGTCCAAGTGTAGCTAAGAAGACTAGAGGGGGTGAGTTTGTTACTCCACCTACTGCAGGACCGTCTTCAAGACCAGGGCCAGATCGACAGATGGAGGATGCTCAAAAGAGGGAAAAGAGGCAAGAGCCTAGAGAGAGAAAGCAGCCAGGATTCAGATTGATGTCCGATATTGAGACATCTACAGACATGAAGAAAATCTTTAATGATAAGATACTTGGAAGTGAGGTGACTTTTACTATTTCTGAGATTTTGGGCATCTCAAAAAGAGAGTTTCAGGATCAGTTTCAGGAGGTCCTGAAGAGGAAAAGACATGCATTGGCTACCACTGATACACAGGGAGTTTTGATTGGAGAGTTGGATGAGGATGATGATGAGGTTATGGTTGATAATGCTTCTGTTTTGCCGCAGGTAGAGAAGAGGGTTCAGCCTATGCATTATGCTGAAATTGATGAGCCTGTTTTGATACCGCGTAGTCACTTTTCGCGGAGCCATTGGGCTAGGGCAACTACAGAGACGATGGTAAAGATTGGAGAGAAACAGGTGCCTTATGTTGCATTGGTTGATCATGGTTCAGAGATTAATCTCATTATTCGTGGAGTTTATGAGAGTAACAGATGGCCTATGGATGTAGAGCATGGGTGGCGTATGAGAGCCGCCAATAACACTGCAGGTGATTTATATGCTGCTTGCCCTAGTGTTAGGGTTTCTATTGGTGATGTAGAGGAGGATTTTCATTTCTTTGTGCAGGATTCATGCTCTTATCCCATAATTCTTGGTCAGCCATTCATTACAGAGATGCGCATGGAGACAAAGGTCATGGATGATGGATCTGCTTATGCACGGATTCGCAGTAAAGATGGTATGAGAGCAGTTCAGTTTATGACTGTATGTGTGAACCATGTTAGAAACAGAGATACTCTCAGAGATGCACCCTTACCCACTGTGAGGGATTCGGGTTTTCATTAGGTACCGCCGTTTCGCGAGACGACGGTGGTACAGAGGAGAGGAGATTGGAGTTCTCGCCTCCTGGCAGCAGTGTTTTCTCCTCCGATTATGTTGGGATTTCAGCAAACAGTTCGATGAGCTATCAGAAGACTTCTAGATTGTCTAGAGCTGCCATGCAGTATATATGTAGGAAGGAGAAAAATTTGAAAAATGCAGGAATTTTGGAGGATGATGAGCACATAGATGGTATGTATGACAGTGTGATTTGTACAGATACGATGACAGAGATGGGAGATATGCTGAAAACTGATATGCTGAATTGTCATGGTAATGTATTAGTGCAGTCCCTGGACATGTTTCATGAAATTGCAGATTTTATGTCACAGATTGAGTCAGAGGCTGAGGTAACTCAGCAAAGAGTGTTGAGTGCTGAAGAAAATCAGCAAAAAGAGTTTCCAGCTGGTTATGATCAGCTTTCAGAGAGAGAGAGGGCTGAAAATTTTCACCCAACAGAGTTTATTGCTGAAATATTTCAGCATTCAGAGTTTGGGGCTGTTTCTATGCAGTCCATAGAGCAGAGGGCTGAGAATATTCAGCCATTGGAATGCAGAATTGCTGATTTACAGCAAGGTTTATGTAATGCAGAAGAGCATAATGAAGCCAGGGTTGACACGAAATACAAAACTGTGGATAAAAAGGTGAAGCTGGTTGCTGTACCGCTTCCATCTGACAGTGATCAGCAAATAGAGAGGGCTGCTAAACATCAAATTTTGAGGAATCCGGAGCATATTGGTCATAAATTTTCAGCAGAGACACTTGCTGAATTGAAAATTGGAAATGGTGATTTCTTGTTACCCATAGAGAAGCAATGCTTTCAGGAGATGCTTGAGCGTCATGGAAGGGGATTTGCATTTGTCCCACATGAGATTGGATGTGTGAATCCTGATATTGTTGCTCCTATGGTCATCTTTACTATTCCTCATATTCCATGGAATCTCCGACCTATTCCAGTACCTAAAGCACACTTGCCAAAGCTGATTGATTTATTGAATGAGAAAATCAGGATGGGAATCCTTGAGCCTTCATCTGCACCATACTCAAATAGATGGTTTACAGTTCCAAAGAAGAATGGTACTCTTCGATTTATTCAGGACATGCAGCCAGTGAACAGAGTTACTATCAGGAATGTTGGTATTGGTCCAGTTGTGGATGAGTTTGCAGAGGCATTTGCTGGACGTGCCATCTATTCTTTGGGTGATTTGTATTCAGGTTATGATCAGTTTCAACTGGCTTTGGAAAGCAGGGACATAACCACCATGAGAACCCCTATTGGACTTGTCAGGATGTGTACCTTGCCTCAAGGTGCCACTAATTCTGTTGCGCATATGATGAATGCCATGCATAAGGTTCTTCGTGATTACATACCTCAGCTTACTATGCCTTTCTTGGATGATGTGCCCATTAAGGGGTGTGCAGAAGAAGAGAAGAATGAGAGCCTAAATGAGCAGGGATGCAGGTACTTTGTGGCTGATCATATTTCAGCATGTGAGAAGATTTTGGCCAGGTTAGAAGAAGTGAACTTGACACTTTCAGGGCAAAAATCTGTTTTTGGAGTGAATGAGGTTGTCATTGTTGGGCATATGTGTGGATATTATGGCAGGAAACCCTCACCTGATAAGGTGAATGCTATAGGCAAGATTGTAGAGTATTGTTCTACCACTTCTGAGGTACGGAGATTCATTGGTGCTTGTGTGTTTTATATGATTTGGATACCTCATTTTGCACACATTGCAGATTGTTTGTATCAGCTGCTTCGAAAGGGGCATAAATTTTATTGGGATGAGAGCCACACTAGAGCCATGCGGAAATTGAAGAAGTTATTGCAGAATGCTCCTACTCTTAGAAAAGCGGATTATAATTGTGATAGGCCTATTGTATTGACAGTTGACACTAGTCCAATTGGCATAGGTTGGGCTGTGGGTCAAGATGATGCAGATGGAAATAGGTATGCTATTCGGTTTGGGGAAAAAGTTCTAAACGAGAGACAGAGGAGATATCCACAAATCAAGAGGGAGTTATTGGGGATTGTCACGGCTCTCAAATGTGACAAGGAGTACTTTATTGGGGCTTCAGTTGTGGTAGAGACAGATTGCTTGCCATTGATTTGTATGATTACGAGTTGCTCTACTCCGGATATAGCCATGTTGAGATGGATTGCATACATCAAGTCATTAAATCCGGAATTTAAACACATAGCAGGGAAGGATAATCCAGTGGCAGATATGTTGTCTAGAGCCAGGTATGATGATGAGGAGACTCTACTTGCAGAAGAGGATGATGCAGAAATTTCAGCCACTATGGTTGATCATGTTTGTCATGTCTTTGATATTATGGCTTTTACAGAAGAACTTTATGTTGGAGATTGGTTGCAGATTGGCAAGTACCTTAGTACACTAAGCAAAAGAGATGAATGGACAGATGAAGAGTTTAAGAAGATCAGAAGGAAAGCCTATGGTTATTTTCTCAAGGATGGATTTCTTTGGAAGCATCCGAAGAAAAGAGGCGGATTACCTTTGCGGGTTGTCTGCGATCGAGAGACACAGTTACAGGTGATGAGGGAGTTTCATGAGAGTCCTTGGGCTGGTCATAGAGGAGTATGGGCTACTTATGAGAAAATTAGGGAGAAATATTGGTGGAAGGGCATGTACAGAGATGTTTCTCACTTTGTTGAGACTTGCAGAGACTGCCAGATGTATTCAGTAGTGCGTCATAGAGATGAGCTTCATCCGACTTATCCGCTATGCATTCATTATAAGTGGGTAGTTGATTTGGTTACCATGCCTATGGGTCTATGGCAGATGAGATACATTGTTTTGGCTAGAGAGGATCTTACCAATCATGTTGAGGGCAGATCTTTGAGAACGAAGGCCACTAGTGCAGTGTGTAAGTTCTTATTGGAGGAAATTTTCTGCAGGTATGGTTGTGTGGGTAAGATCACTGCGGATCGTGGTGAATTGGATGCAGATGAGGCTAGAGAGTTTTTCTCTCAACTAGGAATCAAATTGGCTCTAACCACAGCATACAATCCAGAGGGAAATGGGAAGAGTGAAAGAGGGCATCCGCCAATAGTGAAAGCATTAGCCAAAGCATGCAGAGGACGAATTGGAGAATGGCCAAGACTTCTACCATTTGCTTTGTGGGCTGATCGTACAACTCATAGTGTTACCACAGGATATATGCCTGCAGAGTTGATGTATGGTCAGAAACCTGTTATGCCGATTGAGACTTGTGCTTTGACTTGGTCAGTTTTACCTTGGCAGGAGGATTTGACGAGAGAGGAGCTCTTAGCTCTTCGGATTCGACAGTTGGAGAGGAGACCTGAGGATATTCAGCTAGCTATTGACAGGTTGAAAGTTGCTAGACTAAGGAACAAGGACAGGTTTGATAGCAGGCATCGCTTGCGGCCTAGAGCAATAGAAGAGGGAGATTGGGTATTGGTCTTTGATAGCAGCCTTGAAAATCAGCATACTGCACTTCGGAAGATGGTGAAAAGATGGTTTGGGCCATACATAGTTAGACATGTTTTTGATAATGCAACATATGAGCTGACTGAATTGGATGGGACAGTGCTTAGAGTGCCTATTGCTGGAAAAAGAATCAAGATTTTCAAGAAAAGAGATGATGAGGATTATGCATTGGAAGAATTTTCAAGAGAAGAGCAACGACAAGAAACTCCAATAGAAGGGACAGATGATATGGCTGAAAATCTTGTTGATCTACCGGAAATGCATAATGAAGAGATTGATTTGTTTGTGGATCTTGATGATAATGATCATGGGTAGTTGGCCCATCCGGAGGATGCGCAGGATTAGAGGGGGTGGATGTCGTATTGCTGCGTATTTGAGGTGTGAAAACCACCCAAAAGTTGTGCATGAGATTTGTTACTTTGTACATACTTAGTTGTTATGTTTGCTCTTTCATTCTATGCCGAAGATGGAGAAGAATAAGGAATTTGGTAGACTGGTAACTTGAGATGCAATCTCATGGGCTACACTTATTTCAAGATATGCCAATTATGGAACTTTGCGAGGGAGGAGAGTTGTTGGATCGCATTCTCTCACGGGGCGGAAGATACTCTGAGGAGGATGCAAAGGTTATTGTGGTGCAAATTTTGAACATAGTATCCTTCTGCCACTTGCAAGGTGTTGTTCATCGGGGTCTGAAGCCAAAGAATTTTCTTTTCACAACGAAGGATGAAGCTGCATCAATGAAGGCTATTGATTTTGGTCAATCGATTTTTGTCAAGCCAGAGGAGAGACTTAATGACATCATGGGAAGTGCCTACTATGGTGCACCTCATACAGCACAGAGGCTGATGTTTGGGAGCATTGGAGTTATTACTTATATTCTTCTTTGTGGAAGTCGGCTTTTTTAGGGGGCTTGCACTGAGTCAGGGATATTTCGGGCTGAAGAGAGCTTTATGGGCTGTTTTTTACTTTTTCGGAGGACCTTAGCTTGGAAAGGGGGCTTAATCAGAAAATAGGAAAATGACGAACAGGGCATAGGAAAAACAGAGGATTCGGTGGCGCAGAAAAAAAATTGGGCAATGGTGGCTAATGAATCGATAGAGGGGAGAGAGGAAGGGGAGTGCTCTGCTATCTGGGGGAGAAGAGGGACGGTACTCTGCGGGCTGAAGAAAAGAAAGGAATGATTGTGTTTTCAAAAATTTGGGGAAAATCAGAAGGCGAAAGGAGGAGCGATTCGGTTCCTTAAGAGATCGGGCCATAGTGAAAAACAAAAGAAAAATTCAATACACAGGCTTCTGGAGGGAGCGACTCGGCTTAGATCACTCCTCTCACATTGCTCCTCTCACACGCCCGCGCAGTTCGACATGTTCAGATAATACTTTTGTTTTTACTGATCAATCGATGGGAGAAGACTACGAGAAGAAAGGATTGAAGAGGAAGCTGAAACTGAAGCCGAAGCCGAAGTTAACGAAGCCTGCAGACAACGTAGGAGGATGCACTTCGAAACCACAGCATGGCAGAAGGTGACAATGTCAAAGCTGATGCCGAAGCAGGAGGAGTAGAAGAAATTTGTGCTCGGGTGATGATTCATCAGTCCTGACTAAAAGAGGACGAAAGGAAGCACAACGTGGACACTACTGCGATAGAGAGTCGATGAAAGTTGGTGACGAAGAAGGACGGAAAGCTGAGGTATGAAGAAGGGATGTATGTCGAGTCTCCTGTGATGTAAAAAGCGCTGACCTGCTCTCCCACCCTTGCCTCTCAGAAGCTGCCCCGCCTACATGAACATTGATGCTTAAATGAAGACGATTCCACGGAGTCGAATTGGTTCTCTATGTGACCATTGATTATGTAGAAATCCAACTCTCTGGATAGCTTCTCTTTTGTAATTGTAGCAAAGGATGATGATGATGAAGAGCACCGTCACAGTGTCTGAGGCATTCTGCATTAAAGGAAGGGCCACTTTGCTGCATAGAACATTCGCAAGGACCGGTGGTGGTTCATAAGGAAGTGAAGTAACAAAAACTCAAATCTATGGAAGTGGATAGTAAAAACAGTTCAGTCCCACAAACTTCTTCGTTCGTATTGCTAGTGACTACAGGCTGCAACTCGTCGGAAACACAAGTTGCATGATCCGTCTTCATGCAAAAGGTGAAGGTGATGACATGATCACATGTTAATAAACAAATTGGTCGAACCACCACTGTGAGTCTATCAAAGTGGATCTCGGACTCCTGTGAGATAAAAAGTTTTATCTTCTTCTTGAGCTCAATGCACATGGACCTTCAGATGATTGCGTGCAGGTATCTTGGTTGGCACATGATTTGATTCAAGTGTAGCTATTTCCGTCTGTGTTGCATCTTTAAAGTTAAGGTATTGTGACTTCTTGGTAGAGAATAGTTATATCTACTTGAGCTGCAACTGGCACTTTTTGATATCGTCTTGAGTGGCAGCCATTGTGGCAGTCTCATTGGAAGCTTGGCAAATCTATTATTGCTCACAAATCCACTCATCTTGCTTATTTGTATGATTGATCTTCTATCCTGAAATTAATCAAGGTCCCATGTGGTTGCGACATTGTTGCGACATCGCCTTCACAAACCCTTCGACACCGCGTGGGTCCACCATAACCTGTGACCACTCATCAGTGGCCAGCTCCAATGCACTTTTCTTTATATCTAATTAGTGCAAAGGAAATAAATTTAATAAATCATTATATAGACAAATTAATGAAAAAGGATACAAATTATGTTTCTATAGAGTTGTGACAACCCTCTGGCTTTTATTCAGCTGTCCTAAGCTGAAAAGCTTCTTGATATTGCTGTAGAATATTTGGGTAATCCTTCATGAATTTTTCATCTACCCATTGTGCATCTGTTGTGGGTAGATTCTTGAATTTTAGTAGGAATTTTCGTGTCACAAGGCCACTTCTCGTGGTTCGATCCTTGAGAAACAAAATCTTTTTAGGTTCCAAGAGTTGCTCTGTCTCTTCAACTTCTGGGGGATCTTCAGTAATGGGTTCCTTTGGTTCTGGTCCTATGTAAGGTTTTAGCAAACTTACATGAAAAGCATTGTGTATTTTCCAATGAGCAGGAAGCTCAAGTCGATAAGAAACTTCATTTATTTTCTCAATCACTTTGAAGGGTCCAAAGTATCTACTGGAGAGCTTTGGAAAAGATGAATTTTGATGAGAACCTTGTTTGAGCCTGCTTTTATCAAACTTTAGCAAGACATATTGACCTTTTTCAAAAGCCAAAGGTCTTCTTCGTTTATCTGCTTGCTTCTTTTGTCGCTCTTGGGCAACTTTGATAGTGGCTCGAACTTGATCCATTGCGGTTTTTAAATCTGAAGCAAACTCATCAGCAGCAAAAATCTTATCTTTAGTGCGAATAATTGGAGGAGGAATCACTTTACCCTGTACTATTTCATTTGGAGCTTTCCCTATGGATGAGTGCACTGTATTGTTGTAAGCAAACTCCAATAATGGAATATATTTCTCCCATTGTGACTTATGTTCACTAACATAAGCTTTCAACATATCCAAAAGAGTGAGATTCATCACCTCTGTTTGGCCGTCAGTTTGAGGATGAAAAGCTGAGGAGAACTTTAAAGTGGTTCCCAAATTCTCAAATAAAGCACGCCAAAAGTTACTTGTGAATTTGGAGTCTCTATCTGAAATGATCTCAGAAGGCATACCATGTAATCTGAAGATATGTTGAATGAAAAGTCTTGCAGCTTGTGCGGATTTCAATGTTTTATGACATGGAATAAAATGTGATTGTTTGCTGAATCTATCAATTATGACCCAAATCATATCATGACCTTGAGGTGTTCTTGGAATACCTGAGATGAAATCCATTGTGATAGATTCCCATGGATCTTTGGGCACTGGAAGAGGTTGCAACAATCCTAGAATCTTCTGCCTATCATATTTGGATTTTTGGCATACCAGACAAGCCTCAATGAAGTTATGTGTATCTTTTCGTAATGTTGGCCAATAAAAGTAGCGCTCAATTGCACTTAGAGTGGCTGCCCTCCCTCTATGCCCTGCATAAGGGGGTTCATGACTTTCTTTAAGCACCTTTTGTCGAACAGGAAGAGTGACACAAAGGCGATTGTTCATGAGAAGGTAACCGTCTTTGATGGAATAATCTGGATGAGAACCTCCTTGCTGTAAATTTGACCAAATTGCTGCAAAATCAGTATCTTCATCATAAGTATTCTTCATCGTTTGAAAATCTTCATGATGAGCCACTGTAATAGTTGCAATGTGAGGCACTCTAGAAAGTGCATCAGCAACTATATTTTGTTTCCCTGGAGTGTACATAATTTGAAAATGAAACATAGACAAGAAATTTTCCCATCTTGCATGTTTCTCTTGCAAATGCTTTTGAGTCTTGAAATACTTCAAGCTTTGATGATCGGTTTTAATAAGGAATTCATTGCCTAAAAGATAATGTTTCCATATCTTTAAAGCATGAACCACTGCTAAGAGCTCCTTTTCATAAATGTCATACCTTTTCTCCACATCATTTAGACGGCGGCTTTCAAAGGCTACGGCATGGCCTTCTTGATTTAGCACTGCACCAATACAATCACCGCAAGCATCTGCTTCCACCACAAATGGTTTTACCAGATCTGGAATGATAAGAACAGGTCCAGAAGTAAGAGCTGTTTTCAGCCTTGTGAAGGCTGCCTTCTCCTTTTCCTTCCATTGGAAAGAGATCTTCTTCTTTGTAAGGTCATGAAGTGGAGAAGCCATATGTGCAAAATGCTTGATGAAGCGGCGGTAATAAGAATATAAGCCAAGAAACGATCGCACCTCATGTACATCACGAAGATGAGGCCGTTCTTGGATTATCCTGATCTTTTCAGGATCCATCTGAATCCCTTCAGAAGAGATGACATGCCCAAGGTAATTTATTTTATGCATGAAAAATTCACTCTTTTTACCATTTACCAAGAGTTGATTTTGTTGTAGTAATTGTAGAACAATTTCCAAGTGTTGATGATGATCCTCTTCATTCTTGCTAAAGACAAGAATATCATCAAAGAAAGTACCGACATATTGCCAATGCTCTCTAAAGATGCGCTCCATCATTCGATTAAAGGTGGCTGGTGCATTGGTTAATCCGAAAGGAACCACCAAGAATTCATAAAGACCGTATGAAGTGCGGAAAGCAGTTTTCTGTACATCTTGTGGTATTACCCTAATTTGATGATAACCACTCTTTAGATCAATGCGGCTGAAAACCTTTGAGTCTCCTAGACGATCCAAAATGTCGTCAATTCTGGGAATAGGAAACTGATTCTTCACAGTGATTTTGTTGAGGGCTTGATAATCAATGCACATCCTGAATGTGCCATCTTTCTTTTGAACGAGAAGAACCGGTGAACAAAATGGTGAGCTACTTGGCCTAATTAGCCCATGGTTGAGTAGGTCTTCGACTTGCTTTCTGATTTCTTCTTGTTGAGGACGGCTCACACGGTATGGTGCTATATTAGGAGGAGAACTGCCCGGAATAATATCAATATGATGGTCTTCTGGCCTTTCTAGGGGAAGCTGATAAGGAAGATCTTCCGAAAAACAATCTTTATACTTTTCCAAGAGCTGATGTTGCTCTTGGTTTTCAGCATTCATATTATCTTTTACATCAGTGACATAAAGCAGACAACATTGAACACAATCCTTAATTGCTCTAGAGACTTGAATATGGCTTACCATAGGTATGGTGTCTCCAGAAAATCCAGCTTGGATCTCGTACTTCTTGCCTTTGTTGGTGAGTTCTACCTTCTTTTTCTGAGAGAAGATGGTTGAATCTACTCTATGATTCCAGGGTATGCCAAGAATCACATCGCAACCATTAAGGTCTCCGATACAAAAGGTATCTTCGTCACTATAGCCTTGAATTTGAAACTTGAGCTTGCCAATGTAGGGTATCACAGTCTTCACTGTGTCACCTTCATCATCATTTAAAGCTTGGCGAACTTCTGCCGGAGTGTCCATCTCTTCATTCTTTAATCCAAGCTCTTTAGCTAATTGCAAGGAAATGATATTTTCATTCGCCCCAAGATCTATCAAGAATAGTGCTTGCTTACCTTGCAACTGTCCCCAAGCTTTTAATAATTTGCGCGTCTCTGGAGTGTGAGTTGTGTTTGCAACTACATCACTGATAGCATTGATTTTCACTGGCGACTTAGGCTTGTTGTCAGAAACCTTGCTTTGTCCTTTGTTTGGACATTGCTTCGATATGTGGCCTGTTTGTCCACATTTAAAGCACTTCCCTTCTTTCATGAAGCGTTGCTTTTCTTCTTCGGAAAATTGCTTTGCTTGTGGGTATAGATTGGAGCGAAATTGAAGAGCATTAGGAGGTGCATAGGGCTTCATCTTCTTTTGATTTGATGGCTGTTTTTGCCAATGTTTTTGTCCTTCATTTGGGGCTGAATACTCCTCATCATTAGCTACTCTCTTCTTATCATTCTTTTGGAATGATTTGTTGCCATTGTGCTCCATTTCCCATGTCTCAGCATGGTCAATGAGTTCCCTGAGACTAGAACAATGATAATGATTAAGAGCAGTACGAAGTTTAAAATGCAAACCTCCTTGAAACTTTCTAAGCTTTTCCGAACTGCTGATCTTCTTGAAATGTTGGACCTTCAAAAGTAGCTCCCAAAATCTCTTGGTATAGTCACCAAGTGACTCATTTTTCCTTTGCCAAAGCCGATCCCATTCCATTTTTACATCTCTTTTGAAATGAATAGGAAGAAATTGGCTTTGTATCAGGCGAACAAAGGACCGCCATGATTTTGGGGTAGCATGATCATATTCCAACCCCGTCCACCAAGTATGGGCTAAGTCGGTTAAATGTAAAGCTGCAAACTTAATCTTTTCTTTTTCTTTATACTTGTCACGACCATACAAAATTTGAAATTGACGAATAAACTTCAGAAGAAGATCAGGATTTCGGGAACCATCATACATACTGAACTTGATCTTCTTTTCAAGTTGAGATAGTGACTTAGTCTTCTTCTTCTTCTTATTCCTTCGTCCATGCTCGGATCTTGAAGTTGAAGATGATGAAGTGCTTGATGGGGATGAAGATGGAGATGAGGGTGAAGAATGTCGACGCCTTTGACGATGATGAGGTCTTCCACGAGAAGGGTGTGACTCTTCATTACTAGAAGAGGATCCATCAGAATAGGCGCCAGATGACTTTGAAGAAGAGGATGAGCTTCGACGCGATCTCTTTCTTTGTCTTGAAGTAGAATGGGACTGTCTCTTGGAAGTAGTTGGACTTCTTGATCGGCTCCTTTCATTGGTATGGCTTTGTCTCCTTGAAGTAGATGGGCTTCTTTCCTTGAATTCTTTGGGATTCTCAACTTTTTCTAGTTTGAGAAGTTGCTCACGAATTTGCTGATTCTCCTCTCTAAGACTTTGAATGGCTTGAAGGATAGCACTCGATTGATCCATTGAGACTAAAGAAAAAAAATATGCTCAAGCACTCAATGCAAGGGCTGAAACAAACAAACTTATAGTTGTAAGCACTACCAGTGTTGGGGGTGAGAACCGAGCCAAAGCTTTGATACCACTGTAAATGCCCCGAACAACGTAGTATGCTTAACAATTATGATATTTGCTCATTTTCGAGATTTAATATAAAAGAGAATGAACACTTAAAGCTGAAAATAAAAATTACTCACAAAATTACAGCCATGAAAATGTAAAAGTAATGGAGACAAGATTGAGGGTTGAAGATCCACCCCCCCCCCCCCCCCCCGAAGGAATGTATTTCTGCTCAACCCAAGTCCCTTAGGGAAGAGCTCAGTTACAATCAACCTGAGAGTGAGAAGAAGTAATTCTCACTCTCACAAGATCATGCAAAGATGTACAAACACACATGCATTATCTATTATGCAATGATAAGAACTGATTTCTTTACAGTATGAGAGAAGAAAAAGGGAAATTCAGCCTTTCTCCATCGTTGATCAGCAGTACATGGATAGGGTTTTCTTCTTGTAGCTAAAATGAAAGAAAGATCTCAAGAAGGAGGTGCTGTAATGAATTTACAGGCTTGCTGTCTTGTAAAACAGCAGTGATAGAAGAGGGAATATGGAGGAATTTGATAATGGAGAAGTGGGGGATGATGATGGGGATGGATGGGGCCAGTTTCTGGCTATCTGTGAATGCTGTACATGAGTTTACATCAAAGAAAAATGATGTTGAATGAAGAAAAACGAGCTCTTATTTATAGGAGAGGGGAGAGCTAGTACAAAAGGGGAAAGTGGAGTAGCACAAGACAAGTGTCCAGCCACATGTCATGAGATGTGACAAGTGGTGGGACACTTGGAAACTTGTGTGACAAGTGTCTTGACACTTGTCTCTTCTCTATGGCCTTCCTTTTTGGGTTGAATACTGTCAAGAATAGAAACAACCAAATTTAGTAAGTACAGTCAGAGTACAGAACTTACTATTTTTAGAATGATATCCCTATTTTTTAGGACTAGCATTTTTAGGCTAATTCGAGGCTCCTAAATTTTAGGGACCTCCTAAAATTTAGGGATCTCCTAAAATTTAGGGACCCCCAATATGGGTGTCATATGAAAGCTTTTTCCATGTACATCGCAAAAATGGTATCCGAATCTTCA
Source organism: Lygodium microphyllum (assembly GCF_053477565.2). Lineage (NCBI taxonomy): Eukaryota > Viridiplantae > Streptophyta > Polypodiopsida > Schizaeales > Lygodiaceae > Lygodium > Lygodium microphyllum. The sequence goes on along the minus strand of NC_141154.1, from coordinate 108,252,112 downwards.
TGTGACTTTCCTATGCAAAGAAATGTGCATTTCAAGCTTTCAGCCCACACATACACATTATACAAGCAATTCATGATCATACCATCTTGTTGATTGTAACTGTTTGTTCTGGTGGATCTAGCCCACACTTCACGGCATCAATCCTTTCTGTGTACGAGTCTAACCCTGATATGCGTGAGTTCTAGTCAGAGGCGCCCAATCGAGTCATATAGGTGGAAGTGTGAACTATCTTTTCTCTAACCCACCGCGTGGGTCCACCATAACCTGTGACCACTCATCAGTGACCAGCTCCAATGCACTTTTCTTTATATCTAATTAGTGCAAAGGAAATAAATTTAATGAATCATTATATAGACAAATTAATGAAAAAGGATACAAATTCTGTTTCTATAGAGTTGTGACATCTTGGCAATGTTATTTCCTTCATTTTCAGCCTCTTCTGGTGCTTGTTGATGGCAAGTTTCCCCAGCTGCGCACCAAAAACATGGAGCCCCAAGAGGAACACCAAGGAAAAGGGAATTCTCTTGCAAGAAAATCTATCTTGTAACATCAATAAGCTTGTTTATTATGTTTCATATGATCACAATGAATAAAAGAACACCAGGCACAACAAATCTTCATGCAGCATCATGTAGATCTCCCACGGATTTGATAGAATCAACCATATTCTTCAATATCTTCATAAAATCCATCAATATAACAAAGAAAGCAAAGAAATACACCCTCTTTGAATGGAAATACATCACATAGTATTCATCTTCAATATCTTCATAGTCTTCTCTCTCAATCTCTCATATACAATCACTCTATTTTAGTAGAATTGACTATCTCTGACTCTCTCTCTCTCTCTCTCTCTATCAACAATACATCATGTCCTCAATAAAATCTCTCAAAATCACTCTCAATAATCCTTCTTAGGTCGTGGATACCCCTCCCAAGAGGTATGTTTGATATAAAGAGTCACCAGAGCCACTACAGTGTCCTTTCATAGCTCACTACTGTCACTTCACTCTAGTCTTCACTTGAGTCTTCAGCAGCTACTTCTTTCACTTCTTTCAGCTCTTTTGCACTTATATTCACCTCTTTCCAAGGCTAGAAAACTTTCCCAAGCTACACTCTCATTCATTAGAACACATACAGAAGCATACAGAACAGTCACAGAACAGTACCAGAACAGAACAGAACAGAGACAAAGGCTCCACAGAAGACCTACAGAAGGTCAAAAAAACCACATAACTCATACTCAAACCATTCCAAACTCTCACAAACCATTCAATAAGCTTTCACAAGATCTCAATCTTCATCAATCATCAATCCATCCCTCCTTACAGAAGACAATCAGAACAAAACAGAAGCTATACAGAAGGTACACAGAACCAATCAGAACATCACAAAACCACTAATAAACATCATGAACTTCCAAAACACAATTAATATCATCCAAAACACTCTCAAACCACTTCTAAACCAATCAAGCATCTCATAAAATCAACCATTCAGCTCTCAAAAACAACAAAAATTAGCCAAAAAACAAGTCATTTCAACACTCAACACGAGAGAATGCTTGTACTTCTCTCAGGCATTATAACCTACGCATTAGATGTAAATAAGTATGTATTAATCCCTAAATAATAAGCATTGTAAGTCTGTCCAGTAATCATCAATATGCCATACAAATCAACATGGCACTAAGAGATGTTTACACTTTTGTAAACAGACATAAACATCGATATCGAAACACGTGGATATGTACATCAACACAAAGTATAGATTTAATTTTAAGATATCACTTTAATCATACCATTTACATGAAATATAATGAAAAGAATAGCACAAGAATACTCAAAGAATTTCACCAAAATAAATTTTATTATAATGAAGAGGAGTCTGATTTGACTTAATACATTTTATGAAATGTGGGTATTATAGAATAGTTGTTACAAGGATAGAAGCCACATGGCATGCAAATCTTAATAGGCACATTGGATTGACACTTGAGATATTCTAAGACTTAAGACATTGTGTGTTATATGGATGATATGATACAAGAGTTTCATGGATCATTGCCAATTGGCATGGAGATCCAAATGGACACATAGGACTAATAAAGCAGAGGATTTTTGAACCATCGACTTCTAGCATATCCATATCATCCAACACAAAGGAATCACTCACCACATCAAAATACTTGATCGAGAATTATATGCTTCACCTAAACCTTATACAATACCTGCATGTACAAAAAAACACCTGCATGAATCTCTTTTAACAAAAACACTTGCATGAATTCCTTTTAGCAAAAAATATCTAGATAACTGCATGAATAGAAGCAATACAAAACATGGCCAATTTACCTATAAGATGATCTGCTAAAGATAAGATTGAATCATTGCTAATCAAAACCCATTGCAATTGATGGACATAAGAAAACATCAATCCCATCAAACGTAAAAGTCACTAATTAAATGAATAAATTTTGGCACCACAAAATATGGAAGATTTACCTATAAATTGAGCTACAGAATCTCTGCTCTACCTTGTGTTAAGTGATGCAACAACAATTGATCCTTAAGTTAGAACTAGCATCAAACTCTATTGTAAAGATAGTAGAAAAGGGATAATGCAGAGAGGAAGAAAGAGAGAGTGTGTGAGTACGCGGGAGAGAGAAAGAAATGAGCACCTATCCAATCTTGCCCAAATTGATCTCTACAAAAGACAATTTTGCAAGAGTTAGTATTTACATGAAGGTATACTGAAAAACAGTAGAAAAGAGGAAACATAGAGAGAAAGAGAGAGGGAGAGAGAGATAAGCGCTTATGCAATGTCACCCAAAATGATCTCTGCAATAAAACAACAACAAGGGTTAGAACTAACATTGTGTTGTATTGAAAAGATATCAGCAAAAAAAAAACCAAATAGAGAGAGATTAACACCTTTATCTCTTGCTCCAAATAAACTCTACAAGAAAACAACAATTAGAACCAACATCAAATTCTATTGAAAACACAACATAAAAGAGAAACAACACATAGAGAGAGGGGGGAAAGAAAGGAGAGAGAGATGAGCACCTCTGTCTCCTACCCCAAACAACCTCTGCAATAAAACAACAATAGTAAGAAACGAAATCAAACCCTATTGAAAAAATAGCAAACAAGAGAAAATGCAAAGAGAAATGGGCACCTGTGTTTTGCCCAAAATCTGGAGTTGCGTGGAGAAGAAAGTGCAGAGGTAAGCAGAACGCTCAAAACCCTAATTACTCTTAGCAGGGAGCTTCAATGGATATGAAAATTCACGAGTATAGAGAAGAGAGGGAAAGTGGTATGTTGCTCAACTTTTGGGTCAAACTGATTTTGTGAGAGGGAAAAAATTTGAAATTGAAAATTCTCTAAAAAAAGGGAAAAAATACAAGGTGAGAGAAACTCAAATTTTGTGTACTATTCATTCTCCCTTTTTTTAATCCCTCACTACTCCTTTTTTTAATAGAAAACCCAAGATTTGAAGAGAGA